>NC_092740.1:701666-1403333 GCF_047496795.1 Chiloscyllium punctatum
ATCGACGTTTCGGGCATAAGCCCTTCTTATGCCCGAAACGTCGATTCTCCTGCTCCTTTCATGCTGCCTGAGCTGCTGCGCTTTTCCAGCAACACATTTTTAAGCTATGATCTCCAGCATCTGCAGTCCTCACTTTCTCCTTTTCAATGTACTCCCTACATCTGTACCCAAGTACACATGACATATTCGACTCCTTGTGTCTCCGTACCACTTGCCCTCCTATCTCTACATCATTTGAAAATTCAGTTATATTACATTTACTTTTCTCATCCAAATCATTTATATATATTGTAAATAAATGCGGCCTCAGCACTAAACCCTATAGCACACGAATTACAGGTTGCCATCCTGAAAATGGTCCCCTTACCCTTATACTATTTGTTAGCAGATCCTTTATCCATGCTAATATACTGCCCCCCTGAAACCCAAGCAGAACATTTGCAAACACAAGATCAAGCAGTCTGAATGGTTTCATGAAGGGGAAAATTAGAAACAACAAAAACAAAAAATGCTGGAAAAACTCAGATCTGGCAGTATCTGCGCACAGAAAACAGTGTTAATTTTTCAGGTCCAATGACCCTTCTTCAGAACTGACTGTAGTGATGACAAGTTTGGTATATATGCTGATGATAGAGTGGGGGAAACAATAAGTGGAGATGGAGCCCAGAGAAAGAGAAAAATCACGCCTTATAAACCAGGGGAAGTAACAAGCACCAGAGATAAACGGGAATCAGAAGATGCAATATATTTGGGTTTCAAAAGGCATTCACAATGTGCCACACAAAACATTAATAAATAAATTTTAGAAGTATGATGTGGAGGTGCCAGCATGGGACTGGGGTGGACAAAGTAGAAGCCACACGACACCAAGATTAGTCCAACAGGTTTATTTAAAATACACGTTTTTTGGGCATAGCTCCTTCATCAGGTGAAGTGAGAGAGAAGAGCACACAGACACAGACTTTATAGGCAAAGAAATCAAAAGATCATACAACTGGTAACAGAAGACTGTCAAATAACTTCTGCATCCTTATACACTAGTCTTCAAGATCTAATGGTCAGCATTTTATTAGCTACCTTGAATATTTCCAGTTTGTGTCATTTTAAAGGTCTATGTACCTGAACCTACAAGTCCCTTTGGACATCCATTATATTTAACTTCATTCCATTTAGAAAGTCCCCTGATCCATCCTTTTTCAGTCCACTCACCAGTTGTATGATCTTTTGATCTCTGCCTATAAATTCAGTGTCTGTGTGCCCTTCTCTCTCACTTCAATTAGTTCTATTTGCTAGCGTTTAGTCTATATCCCTCAAAACCCTACTTATTCATGCACCCATCCAGATGCCTTTTAAATGTTGTAATTGTACCAGCCTCCACCACCACCTCTGGCATCTCATTCCATATACACATCACACTCTGCGTGAAAAAGTTACCTGCTAGGTTGCTTTGAAGTTTTTCCACACTCACTTTAAACCTATGCCCTCTAATTTTGGACTGCCCTACGCTAGGGTAAAGAGACTATTCACTCTGTCCATGCACCTCAAACGTCTATTAAGTCTTCCCTAATCCTCAAATGTTCCACGGAAAATAGCTCCAGCTTATTCAGCCTTTCCGAATAGCTTAACCCCTCCAACCCTGGCAACATCTTTGTAAATCTTTTCTGAACCCTTTCAAGTTTCACAATATCTTTCCTATAGCAGAGAGACCATAACTGAACGCAGTATGCCAAAAGTGGCCGAACCAATGTCCTGAACAGCTGCAACATGACCTCCTAACTCCAATACTCAATGCACTGACCAATAAAGGAAAGCATACCAAATGCCGTCTTCAATATCTTATCTACCTGTGACTCCACTTTCATGGAGCTATGAACTTGCACTCCAAGGTCTCTTAGCTCAGCAACACTCCCCAGGACATTACCATTAAGTGTTTAAGTCCTGCCCCACTTTGCTTTTCCAAAATGCAACACCTCACATTTATCAAAATTAAACTGCATGTGCCTTTCCTCAACCCATTTGCTCATCTGATCAAGATCCCCTTGTAATCTGACATAAACTACTTCTTTGTCCACTCCACCCACCAATTTTGGTGTCATCTGCAAACTTACTAAACATACCTCCTATATCCACATCCAAATCATTTATGTAGATGACAAGCAGTGAACCCAGCACCAATCATTGCAGTACACCGCTGATCACAGGCCTCGGAAAAGCAACCCTCCATTACTGTCTCCTACCCTCGAGCCAATTTTGTATCCAAATGGCCAGTTCTCCCTGTATTCCATGTGATCTAGACAACATCTACCGTTCTGCCTTCAATCTTCTTTGCCACTTCTTCAAAAAGCTCAATCAGCTAGTGAAATAATTTCCCCACGCACAAAGCCAAGTTGACTATCCTTAATCAGTCTTTGCCTTTCCAAATACATGTAAATCCTGTCCTTCAGAATCCCTTCCAACAACTGACCCACCACTGACATCAGGCTCACCGATCTATAGCTCCCTGGCTTCTACTTACACCCTTTTTAAGTAATAGTATGTTAGCCACTGTCCAGTCTTCCAGCATCTCCTCCATGGCTTTGATGATACAAATAGCTCAACAAGGGGCCCGGCAATCACTTCCCTTGCTTCCCACAAACGTCTAGGGGACACCTGATCAGGTCCCAAGTATTTATCCACCTTTGTGTGTTATAAGATCTCCAGCATCTCTTTTGTCATATGGACACTTTTAAAGACATCACCATTTACTTCCCCAAGTTCTTGAGCTTCCATATCCTTCTCCACAGTAAACATTAATGCAAAATACTCGTTTAGTATCTCACCCATCTCCTGCAGTTCCACACATAGGCAACCTAGCTGATCTTTAAGGGGCGTTATTCTCTCCCTAGCTACTCTTTTGTCCTTAATAAATTTGTAGAATCCCTTTGGATTCTCCTTAACCCTATGTACCACAGCTATCTCATTTCCCCTTTTCATCCTCTAGGTTCCCCTATGAATGGCAGAACACAAAGCAGCTCAGAGGGAGAGAGTAATTTTGGATCACTTGAAAAAGGTTAATAAGGGAGTTAAGGCTGCATACAGGACGCTTGCCTTTCAGAGTCATGGTATAGGTAATAAGAGCAGGAAGGCTATTTTGGAGCTGTACAGAATTGTGGTGAGGCCACAGCAGGAATACTGTGTGCAATTCTGGTTACTGCAGGATAGGAAGAGCATTACTGCATTGGAGGGGGAGGTGCAGAAGATATTTATGGAGATGTTGCTTGGAATACACCAGGCTATGAAGAGATGTTGGATAAGATCAGATTGCTTTCTTTGGAACAGAACAGAGAGATGGGACCCAATTCAGGTGTACAGGGTCACGAGACATGGACAAGGTAGGTTAGAAACAGCTGTTTCCATAAGACAAAAAATTAGGCCATTCAGCCCATCGAGTCTACTCCACCATTCAATCACAGCTGATAAGTTTCTCAACCCCATTCTCCCACTTTCTCTCCAAAACCCTTGATCCCCAAGAATACCTCAGTCTTAAATATACTCAATGATCTGACACACTTCTGTGCCAGTGAATTCCATGGATTCACCACTCTCTGGCTGAAGACATTTCTCCTTATCTCAGTTCTAAAATGACTTCCCTTTACTCTAAGCCCTCAGATCCTAGTCTCACCTACCAATGGAAACATCTTCCCAACATCTATGCAGTCCAGGACATTCAGTATTCTGCATGTTTCAATTAGATCCCTCCTCATACTTCTAATCTCCATTGAACATAAAGCAAGAGTCGTCAAATGCTCCTCATATGTTAAGCTGTTCATTCCTGGGACCATTCTTGTGAACCTCCTCTGAACACGCTCTGGGGCCAGTACATCCTTCCTGAGATATGGGGCCCAAAACTGCGCACAATAGGGTCTGACCAGAGTCTTAGAGCCTCAGAAGTACATCTCTACTTTTATATTCAAGTCCTCAAACTAAATGCCATCATTGCATTTGCCTTCTTAACTACTGATTCAACCTGCGAGTTTGCCTTGAGCAAATCCTAGACTAAGATTTCCAAGTGTCTCTGCACTTCAGACTTCTGAATTTTTTTCCCCTGTTTAGAAGAGTCCATGCCCCTAGTTCTTCCTACTAAAGTGCATGATCTCACACTTTTCCACGTTGTACTGCATCTGCCATTCCTGATTAAGGGCTTTTGCCCGAAACGTCGATTTCGCTGCTCATTGGATGCTGCCTGAACTGCTGTGCTCTTCCAGCACCACTAATCCAGTATCTGCCACTTCTTTGTCCACTCCCCTAACTTGTCCAAATCCTTCTGCAGCCTCCCTGCGTCCTCAATGCTACCTATCTTTGTATTGTCTGCAAACATAGCCAGAATGTCCTCAGTTCCTCCATCTATATTGTTAATGTATAATAAAGTGAAAAGTTGTGGTCCCAGCCTTGTGAAACACCACTTGTCACCAGCTGCTATCCATTCTCAAAGGGTTAATACCAAGGAAGCATGAATTTTAAGGAGAAGGACAGGAGATTTAGAGGGAATCTGAAGAAAGATTCTCATCCAAAGTGATGGGAATCTGGAACACTGCCTGGGAGGAAACCTCACAATCTTTCAGAAATACCTGGACAAGCAACTGAAATGTTGTAACATTCAATGCTATGGGCAAGGTGCTGGAAATTGGGACTCACTGAATCACTTCAGCCCAGACAACATCTTGGTGAATCTGAAACAAAAGCAAACTGCTGGAAAATCAGCAAGACTGGCAGAAAAAAAAGAGTTAACATTCCGGGCCAAGTGACTCTTCTTCAGAACTGAGGATTCTGAAGAATGATTACTCAACCTGAAATATTAACTCTGCTTTCTCTACACAGATGCTGTCAGCCTTGCTGAGCTTTTCCAGCAATTTGTTTTTGTTTCTGATTAACAGCATTCACAACTGTTTCCACTTTTATCTTGAAGAATCACTTCTGCACCCTCGCTTGTGTAATTACATCCCTGGTGACCAAAACTACACACTACTCTACCAGTGACCTAAATGACATTATATCTGTTTTTATTATTAACCGCCTTACTTTTCTTATTCAATGTCTTGACTAATAAAAGCAAGAATTCATATGTCTTCCTACCTATCATACCTATCTGTTCTGCTGCTTTCAAAGGATCTATAGGCATTCACAATGTTCCTCTGGCTCTATATTTCATACAGTCCAATAATTTATCCTGTACTTCATTACCTAGTTAGTCCTTTCAAATTAACCATCTCTCACTTTTCAGGATTAAATTCCAATTTCCAGTGTTTGGCACCCCTAATCAGTCAGTCAATATCCTCCTGTCGGCAAAGGCTTTTTCTTCACCCTCGCTATTTACCACACCATCAATTTTCACGTCATCTGCAAATTTGTGGTTCAAGTCTCCATATTATAGAGGTTAACAAAATAATGAAGGGCATGGATATGGTGAATAGACAAGGTACTTTCCAAGGGATGGGGAGGTCCAAAGGTTGAGGGTGAGGGTAGGAAAGATTTAAAAGGAACCCAAGGGGTAACTTTTTCATGCAAAGGGTCATGGGTGCATGGAATTAGCTGACAGAGGAAGTGAAGGAGGCTGGTATAATTACAACATTTAAAAAGGCATCTGGATGGGTTTATGAATAGGAAGGGTTGAGCGCGATACGGACCAAGTACTGGCAAATGGGGCTAGATTAATTTAGGATATCTGGTCAGCATGGACGAGTTGGACCAAAGGGTCCGTTTCAGTGCTGCCCATCTCTATGTGCGTCTAGGTCATTAACGTACACTACTGAGCAATTTCACATCTTACTCCACCTATCAACTCTTTCCCATTCACTTCACCGATCAATATCCCTTTGCAGACATCTTATGTTGCTTCACATTTAATAACTTGCCTATCTTTGCAAAAATAATCTGCAAATTGAATTGCAAGTGGTTTTTTCACAAACAAATAACAGAAATTGCTGGAAAACACTGAGCAGGCTTGAAAGCATCTATGTAAAGAAAGGACGTAGAACAGCAGCACATTACAGGCCAGGCCCTTTGGCCCACGATGTTGTGTTGGCCTTTTATCCTACTCTTAAGACCAGACTAACCTATATATCCTTGATTGTACTAACTTCCATGTGCATATCCAAGAGTTGCTTAAAATGTCCCTAATGTATCTGACTCTACTACCACCGCTGGCAGTGCATTCCACGCACCCACCACTCTGTGTAAAGAACCTACCTCTGACATTTCCTAAAAATCTTTCTCTAATTACCTTAAAATTATGCCCCATCATGACAGACATTTCTGCCATGGGTAAAAGTCTCTAGCCATCCACTCTATCTATGCCCCTCAACATCTTGAACACCTCTATCGAGTCACCTCTTATCCTTCTTCACCTCAGATGAGAAAAGCCCTAGCTCCTTCAACCTTTCTTCACAAGCCATGCCCTCCAGTCCAGATAGCATCCTGGGAAACCACCTCCGCACCCTCGCTAAAGCTTCCACATCTTTCCTATGATGAGTAACCAGAACTGAACACAATATTCCAAGCGTGATCCAGATACAGAGCTGCAGCATAACATCAGAGAAAGTGAGGACTGCAGATGCTGGCGATCAGAGTAACCTTGCGGCTCTTAAACTCAAGCCCCCGTTAATGAAAGCCAACACACCAAACGCCTTCTTAACAACCCTATCAACCTGGGTGGACCGAGGGACATGCACTCCAAGATCGTTCTATTCCTCCACAATGCGAAGAATCCTGCCTTTAATCCTGTATTTTGCATTCAAATGAGACCTTCCAAAGTGAATGACTTCACACTTTTCCAGGTTAAACTATCTGCCACTTATCGGCCCAGTTCTGCATCCTGTCAATGTCTTGTTGCAACCTACTATCTCCACATATCCACAACTCCACCAACCTTTGCGACATTGGCAAACTTACTAGCCCACCCTTTCACTTCCTCATCCAAATCATTTGAAAAACAAAAAAAAAAGCGCTAGAAAATCTCAGCAGGCCCATGAACACTTGAAGATGTCAACGGTTGTCGAGTAATACTTCCACGGGGGTGGTATGAGGCAGCAGTAGCGCGGGCAGCAGCCGGGGGCAGACAGCAAGGCTGCATAGCAATTTGGAGCTGGCATGGTCCATGTAGGTACCAACAATAAAAGTAGAAAGAGGAAACAGGTTATTCTGGGGAAAAATGAGCAGCTAGGGAATAAATTAAGAATCTGAAGCAAAACAGTATTACTCTCCAGATTACAACCTGAGCCACCAGCTAATTGGTACAGGGTCAAAAAGATTAGAGGTAAACGTGCAGCTCAAAAGGTTGAGCATGGAACGGTACAGCACAGCAACAGATCCGTTAGTCCACCAAGGCTGTGCTGACAATGACACCATTCTAAACTGCATCTGCCTACATACAGCATGTATCCCTCTGTCCCCTGCCTGTTCACGTGTCTGTGTAAATGCCTCTTAAATGTTACTTTTATATCTGCTTCTACCACCTCTCGGAGCAGCAAGTTCCGGGCACCTACCACCTTCTGTGCAAATAATAGTTTCTCACATATCTCATTTAAACTTTCTCCCTCTCACTCAAAACTTACGCTCCTAAGTATGAGACATTTCAATTCTATCCATGTCTCTCATGATTTTATATATATCAAATCAGCCCTCAGCCTCTGACACTATAACAAAAGCAATCAAAGTTTATCCAACTTATCTTTATAGCTAATACACTTCAATCCAGGCAACCTGCTGTAAACCTGTTTTGCAACCGCTCTCAAGCCTCTGGTGTGGCAACCAAAACTGCACACAATACTTCAAATTGTGACCAAGTGAAGTCTTATACCAGCTAAAAAAGGACTTGGCCACTTTTATACTCAATGCTCCAAATGACGAAGGCAAGTACTCTGTATGCCTTCTTTACCACCTTATCTACTTTATGTTGCCACTTTCAGGAAGTTATGTAATTGTACCCTAAGATCCCTCCATATATCCCACATTCCAAAGATGCATATGTTAGGTGAATTGGCCATATTAAATTGTCCACAGTGTTCAAGCATGTGTAGGTTAGGTGCATTAGTCTGGGGTAAATAAAGTATAATAGGCTAAGGGAACGGGGTCTGGGTGGGTTACTCTTCGGAAGGTTGATGTGGACTTGTCAGGCCAAAGGTCCCGTTTCCACACTGAAGGGATTCTATAATTCTATGATTCTCTTCTTTGTTCAATACCAAATTGAAGTATTCATTAAGGGTGTCACCCACTTCCTCTGACTCCGCACAAATTTCCTTGTCTGCCCTCAAGCAACCTACCCTTTTCCTCGTTGGCCTCTTGTTCCTAGTACCTCGAGTCTGCGAGAAATGGATTTGAATTCATAGGACATTGGTGCCAATGCTGGGAAAGGTGGGCGGCACGGTGGCACAGTGGTTAGCACTGCTGCCTCACAGCGCCAGAGATCCGGGTTCAATTCCCGCCTCAGGCGACTAACTGTGTGGAGTTTGCACGTTCTCCCCGTGTCTGTGTGGGTTTCCTCCGGGTGCTCCGGTTTCCTCCCACAGTCCAAAGATGTGCAGGTCAGGTGAATTGGTCATGCTAAAATTGCCCGTAGTGTTAGGTAAGGGGTAAAGGTAGGGGTATGGGTGGGTTGCGCTTCGGCGGGGCGGTGTGGACTTGTTGGGCCGAAGGGCCTGTTTCTACACTGTAAGTAATCTAATCTAATCTAATCTAATCTTCCAATGTGACAGGCTCCACTTGAACATGTGAATCACATAACTAAGGCTGTAGATGGAGCTTTAAACAGAATAGAAGTAGATTGATGGAGGTGAAGACAGTGAGGCGGGGGTAGTTGCATTAAATTAGAAAATCAAAGTTGAAGGAGCAGGAATATTAGTCACAAGTCTGAGTGCTTTCAGAAAACAAAAGCAAGAGATAGAAGGCGTGAACATCATCCCACACCAAGATATCATACAAGACTCTGGTAATTTGAGAACAGAACAAATTTAAAACCTTTGTTTCTGAATGCACAAAGCATTTGGAATAGAATTGAGTTAACAGCACAAATAAAGGTAAATGGCTATGATTTGGTGTTGATTATTGAGACTGATGGTAGGGATAACAGGTTTGGGAATCAAATATCCAAGGATGTACTGTTACAGAAGGATAGGCAGGAAGAAAAGAGGGAGGAGGATAACTTTGTTCGATAGAGAGGTGTGCTGTAGAGTCATAAAAATGTACAGCACGGAAACAGACCCTTCAGTCCAACCCATCCATGCTGATGGGATATCCCAACCCAATCTAGTCCCACCTGCCTGCACCTGGTCCATATCCCTCCAAACCCTTCCTATTCATGTACTCATCCAAATGCCTTTTTAAATGTTGCAATTGCACTAGCCTCTGCCACTTCCTCTGGCAGCTCATTCCATACACGTACCATCCTCTGCGTGAAAAAGTTGCCCCTTAGGTCTCTTTTAGATCTTTCCCCTCTCACCCTAAACCTATGCCCTCTAGTTCTACACTTCCCCCCCACCCCAGGGAAAAGACTAAGTCTATTTATTTTATCCATGCCCCTCATGATTTTATAAACCTCTACAATGTCACCCCTCAGCCTCCGACACTCCAGGGAAAACAGCCCCGACCTATTCAACCTCTCCCTATAGCTCAAATCCTCCACTGGAGATCAAGGTGTAGAATCAGTTTGCACTGATATAAAGGAAATAGCAAGGGAAAGAAATTCTACAGTGGGGCATAGTATAAACCAGGGAATATAGAGGGCTTTTATGAAAGGTACAGAAGTGATCCTAGATAATTTTAACATGCATACAGACTGGATTAATCTCACTGGCAACAGCAGCCTTGAGGGAGAGTTCATTGCATGTGTTATAGATTGTTTAGTGGAGTAATATGTTGTGGAATCAAATGGACATCAAACTATTCTGGATTTTGTGTTGCATAAGTGAGGTGGGAGTAATTAATGATCTCATAGTGAAAGATCCTCTCCAGAAGAGCGATCACAGCATGCTGGAGTCCTACACTGGCATCCTGGAGTTAAACAAAGGTAATTACCCTTCTGAGACCTCTGACTGGACCTGAAACATTAACTCTGCTTTCTCTCCACAGATGCTGTGAGACTTGCAGTGTTTTCCCAGAATTTTAATTAGCACTGAATTGAAGGGCTATGGAGAGTGGGCAGGTAGTAGAGTTGAGTTGAGTCACAGCGATAGTCAGACAGACTCAAAAGGGGCTGAATTGCTCCACCTGCTCCTAAGTGGCACGATAGCAGAGTGGTTAGCGCTGCTGCATCACAATGCCAGGAACCTGGATTCGATTCCAAACTCAGGCAACTGGGTAGGGTTTGCACATTTTCCCAGTGTCTGAGAGAGTTTTCTCCTATTTTTCAAAGATGTGGCATTTAGATGGATTTGCCATGTTAAATTGCCCATTGTGCCCAGCAATGGGCAGGCTAGATAGATTGTCTATGGGAAATGCAGGGTTATAGGATGTGGTGGTGGTTTTGCGGGCGGGGGTGGGAGTGTGGGTGGTGGGAGAGGGCCCAAGTCTGGGTGGAATAACTTCAGAGGGTTGGTGTGAGTTTGATGGAACAATTGGTCTGCTTCCACACTGTAGGGATTCTACGATTTTATTATTCTTTTGTTCTATACTCATTTGGAATACAGATTGTGGGCCAAATGACCTTTGAACCATAACAATTCTATATTTCTCTATAGTTTAGTAATAAAATCATAGTGATTCCACTGAAATTTACAACACTCTTAAAAGGATGAAGATGTGGTAAGGGTGTATCCCCAGGTCAGGTACTGAATACTGAACTAAAAAAATATGAATAGTGCAGCATGATCCAGGGTTGAATGGCCTGCTTATGTTATGTCCCTACAGCATTGAAGATGTGCTCGTAAACAACCATGCACCTCGCCAAGCTCTTCCAGTACAGCTGCAACATTGATATTCAGAGCAAAAAAGTTATTGTCCATAGAAACAGGACAAAAATACAACTGACAAATTACCACATCAATTTGCTCTCTATTATATGAACCTCCTGACTTTAGCTCTTTTTGCCCACGTTTGGTTCAAGACTGAAAATGAGATTTGGAGCCAAGTGACCCTGTGGAATCTAAACATGACTGTCATTGAGCAGCTTCTGGATGAGCAAGCAGAATTTGACAGTACTACCAACAACTTTTGTCACTTTGCTGGTGGTTAAGAGTAAACGTATAGTCAATAATTGGCAGGGTTGAATTTGTCTAACTTTTTTTGTCAACAGCAAATAACTGGGCACGTTGCTTCATTATTGTGTGCATTCCAGTGCTGAAGCTATAGTGAAACAGCTCTGCTAGTTCTGGAGCACAAGCCTTCAGACTACAGCAAAGATGTTGTCAGGACTATTAGCCTTTGTTGGGCAAACAAAACAGAAGCAAACTGGGAGGTGTAGTGGACAGCAAAGAAGGTTACCTCAGATCACAAGGGATCTTGATCAGATGGGCCAATGGGCTGAGGAGCAGATGGAGTTTAATTTAGATAAATGCGAGGTGCTGCATTTGGGAAAAGCAAATTTTAGCAGGACGTATACACTTAATGGTAAGGTCCTAGGGAGTGTTGCTGAACAAAGGGACTTTGGAGTACAGGTTCAAAGCTCCTTGAAAGTAAGAGTCGCAGGTAGATAGGATAGTGAAGACAGCGTTTGGTATGCTTTCCTTTATTGGTCAAGAGTATAGAGGACAGGAGTTGGGAGGTCATGTTGCAGCTCTACAGGACATTGGTTAGACCACTTTTGGAATACTGTGTGCAATTCTGGTCTCCTTCCTACTGGAAAGATGTTGTGAAACTTGAAAAGGTTCAGAAAAGATTTACAAGGATGTTGCCAGAGTAGGAGAATTTGAGCTATAAGGAGAGGCTGAATAGGCTGGGGCTGTTTTCCCTGAAGTGTTGGAAGCTGAGGGGTGACCTTATAGAAGTTTGTAAAATCATGGAGGGGCATGGATATGATAAATAGACAAGATATCTTCCTTGCAGTGGAGGAGTCCTGAACTAGAGGACATAGGTTTAGGTTTAGGGTGAGAAGGGATAGATATAAAAGAGACCTATGGGGCAACGCTTTCATGCAGAAGGTGGTACATGTAATGGAATGAGCTGCCAGAGGAAGTGATGGAGGCTAGTACAATTGCAACATTTAAAAGGCATCTGGATGGGTATATGAATAGGAAGCATTTGGAGGGATTTGGGCCAGGTGTTGGCAAGTGGGACTAGATTGGGTTGGGATATCTGGTCGGCAAGGACAAGTTAGACCAAAGGGTCCATTTCCATACTGTACATCTGTGACTATGACTCGAAAAGAAAAAGTTAAACTGCTTTACGTGAAAGGGTAATAAAAAGCCTTAACATAGTCTGACACTCTGGTGAACATCATCCAAAACATTCATGGTATTCAAAATGTAATCAAGGTTGAACTGGAATGGTTAAGTTAGTTATTGGATGGATAAGCTTCAGGTGGTAAATCACTTGGTCAACAATGTAAGCTCTGCACTACAAAACAAACATAACATTGAAGGAGATGAAACATTACAAAGTGACAACCTTTGCTGTCTAGAGAATAAGACAATACTTACATATGATCGGTGGAGACTTGGCTGAGGCTGTGTACTAACTGTGAGACAAGACTCTCGTCCCTACAACCCATGAGACAATTTACATCTTCAGCAATTCTCCCTCCAAACAGCAAGCTTTTGGTTGTGGTAGCAGGCAGCGGGGAGGGAAGTGGAAGCTGATTCAATACTGTTCAGGAAGAAAAAAGAAAACCCATTGAGCAATCTAACAACTGCAAGTATTACATGTTGCTATCAAAACATATTTAAAGTCTCAAAAAACAAAATAAGCTGACAAAGAAACAAATGTTGTCATTTATCAGCTCAACTAATTTATAACTTGGATCCTTTTACATTTCTCTCACATTCCATTTCCAAAGCATCCATCTAAACCAAACGATATAGTAACAAATTTACATGACAAGTTACTGGTGTAGACTGGGATCTATATACTGTTTTAATGACAATTTAACAACAAGATGAAGCGGCGGCGGCTGCCGCCATCTGGCCCTTCAAATCTGCTCTGCCATTCAATAAGATCATTTGCAGCACAAACTAAAACGATCTTAATAAATTTTACAATAAAGTTGAAATCTTGAAATACAGGCAGTTACAAAATTAAACATTTTCAGCAGGACGAGGATGCAGGAAACAGACTTGGAAAAAGGGGCAATGTTTCATGCACAGCTTGGGAAAAAAAAGAGCTGATTGAATGGGGCATTATTTTCATGAGAACATACAGCAATAATAGTTGAGCGTCAATCTTAGTTGTCACATTCAGCAGGCAGATGTATTGGCTAGTACACTGCCATTGGAATGCAACAGATATTAGCAGTCTCCATAATCTTTCTCTCCTTCATGAAAATGATGGAATTTAACAGTTACGTGTCAGGTTCGTTCTTCCAAAATACGTACAAGACAAGGGAGTTGTAAATGAATCACAGGACACTAAGAAGCTCAGAGAAACAGAGGGATCTTGGGATGCCTATCCACAAATCCCTGAAAGTAGCAGGGCTGCTTAAATGGGGAGTTGATGCATTCCCCATGAAGGGCTTATGACCAAAACGTTGACTCTCTTGCTCCTCAGATGCAGCCTGACCTGCTGTGCTTTTCCAGCACCACACTTTTCGACTCTAATCTCCAGCATTTACGGTCCTCACTTTCACTTAGTTGAAGCATACATGGTGCTCATCTCTATTGGTTGTGGCATGGATTAAAGAGCAAGGTGATCATGTTGGAGCTGTACAGAATTTTAGTTAGGCCACAGCTGGAGGACCATGCATAGACCTAGTCACTGCACTTTAGGAAGGATGGCATTGTACTGGAGAGGTTGCAAAGGAGATTCATCAGGATATTGCCTGAGATGGAGCATTTCACCTATGGAGAGATTCTTTTCTTTGGAGCAGAAAAGGCGTTGGCGGGAGGGTGGGGGGTGGGGGGAGAAGAATCCTGTTAGAGGTCAAAAGGATTATCGGAAGCATGGACAGAGTAGAATAAATAATAGCTGTTCTTAGTTAAAAGGATTAAATAACAAGGGGACAGATTTTTAAAGTGAAACTAAGTTAGCTAGAAGGGAATTTGAGGAAAACTGTTTTCACCTAGAGGGTAATGGGGGTTTGGAATGTACGACCTGCAAGTGTATTTAGAACAGAATGGTACAGCAGAGGAACGGGCCCTTCCCCTCATGATGTTGCGCCAAACATGACACCAAATTAAACTAATTCTTTCTGCCTGCACACGGTCCATCCCTCCAGTTCTTGTATATTCATGTGCTTATCTAAAAGCTCTTAAATGCCCTTATCGTATCTGCCTCCACGACCAACCCTGGCAGTGCATTCCAGACCCCTATCATTCTGTGTAAAAAAAACCTGCCCCTCACATCTCCTTTGAACTTTTTGCCCCCTCTCCTCTTAAATGCATCACTGAGTATTAGATATTTCAACTCTGGGAAAAAGATTCTGACCATCAACCCTACTTATGCGTCTCAATGTTTCTGATTATTAATTATCCCCTCAGTCTCCACCACTCAAGAGAAAACATCCCAAGTTTTTTTTAAGCCTCTCCTTCCAGCTCATACCCTCTAATTCAGACATGATGGTAAATCTCTTTTGCACCCTCCCCAAAGCCTCCACATCCTTCCTGTAATGTGCCATCAGAATTGAACACAACACTAAGTGATGAAGGGTTTTTGCGAGAAATGTCGATGTCCCTGCTCCTTGGATGCTGCCTGACCTGCTGTACTTTTCCAGCACCACACACTTGACTCTAAATAAAGTTGAGGCAGGAAACCACAACTTTTAAAGTATTTGGATGAGCATTCGAAGTTTCACAATATTCAAGGTTATGAATAAAAATAGGACTAGTTTAACTAGTAGTGTATTTTTGGCAATACAGACTCAGCAGGTTGACGGGCCATTTTGGTACTGTGTGATTCTACAATTCATGCAAAAGATGTAGTCTATGCACAAAGTCCTCTGTGCCTCAAATTTTGCAGTAAGTAATATTCTGCTCCTTTATTCTTTCTGCAAAATTAAACATCTTTTCCTACATTATCCTATACTTACCAGATATTTGCCTGCTCAAGCTCCATCCATCTGCAACACTGTTGTATCAAAAATCTATTTTCCTACATTTGTATTTTCCACAAATTCTAGTTAGCATGCTTTTGCTCCCATCATTTAAATCATTAATACAAATTATAAAAGGCAGAGGCCTCAACACAACTCTGCAGGACTCAGTCTCACTAATTAGAAAAACAAATTTTGGTATAATTTTCTGCCAGCCAATCTTCTACCCATGCTAATTTATTAACTCAAACTATGACTTCCTACTATGTGCACCACCTTTTGGGACACAGATTTCTAGAAAACATTTGACTAAGTACAGTACGTCTATAGGCTCTATTTCATCCATCATGAATTTGCCTCTTCAAATAACTCCAATGAATTAGTGAAACAAATGTCTTTTTGAAAAGATCAAGCTGATTCTTCCAGATCACCAGTGCTTTCTTAAGTATAACTTCCTTAACAATCTAGCTTAATGCTTTTCCTCACAACCATCAAGCCTCCCTCCATTCTTGAATGTCCGAGTTAGAATTGCAGCCTTTCAGCTTGATGGAACTTTTCCAGAAATCTGCCATTCTTACCTGACCTGAGATTCCAGATCCATAGCAATATGGTTAACTCTGACCTGTCTTATGAAATGGTCTAGCAACCAAAACAGTTTCACCTAAATTGAGCCAAGACAAAGTAACTTGCAGAGCTTTGTTATTTCTGTCAGTTAATACTTGAAACTAACTTGGCAAGTGTATGAAACCATTAAGGGGTAGAAGCAGAAGGAGGCCATTCAATACATTTTATCTACACTGGCTTTAATCCTAGTAACTTTTCCCCATATCCCTGTACACCACTTCTATCCAAATAATCAATTCACTGCCCTCTTGAATGCCTCAGCTGAACCTTCCTCCACGACACTGGCAGGCAGTGCATTCTATATCTTAGCTATCCACAGTATGAAAAAGTTTTTCCTTAATCACCCTTGCTTCATTCGAATATCACTAATTCTACACTCTCGCTCTTTTTACTTTTACAAGCAAAAGCAGCTTTGCCCTATCTACTCTCTCCAACAAGTTCACGATTTGCAAGCCTTGATCAAATCTCTTCTCAGCCTTCATCTCTCCAAGGAGAACAGCTCCAATGTCTGAAGTTTCTCATTCCTCGAAATATTCGTGCAAATTGCTTCTGCACTCACTCAAATGCATTCACATCTTTCCAAGGATAATGATATCTATAACTCTACACAATACTCCAGTTGAGATCTCAAGTGTATTGTACAAGTTCATCACCTTTAAGAAAGCTATCCATTTTCAAATAAATAGCCAGTGTTCTGAAGAGTCATACTGGACTCAAGATGTCAACTACTTTTCTCTCTCTACAAATTCTGCCAGACTTGCTGAATTTCTCCAGAATTCTGTGCTTGTTTCAAATTTCCAGCATCTGCATTTTGTTTTTAAATTGACGACCACCCCAGTGAATTGGTCAACTTAAATAAAATGGAACGTGACCTTAAATGTACTGCATCACTGTCGACATAAAACCACAGAGTCATGCAAGGCTAACTTTCTTCAGACAAAACTCCATCTGTTTCATCACTTCCTACTGTTTTATGCAGATTAAATGTCAGCATGCAAACCAGCAAGTTTATTTGCTGATTCAAAGTTTGGGAGAAGATTTGTAGCTTGTGTGCTCGTTGTTGTGGTTCTGTTCGCCGAGCTGGGAATCTGCGTTGCAGACGTTTCGTCCCCTGTCTAGGTGACATCCTCAGTGTTTGGGAGCCTCCTGTGAAGCGCTTCTGTGATGTTTCCTCCGGCATTTATAGTGATTTGTACCTGCCGCTTCCGGTTGTCAGTTCCACCTCCGCTGCAATGGCCGGTATATTGGGTCCAGGTCGATGTGCTTATGATTGAATTTGTGGATGAGTGCCATGCCTCTAGGAATTCCCTGGCTGTTCTCTGTTTGGCTTGTCCTATAATAGTAGTGTATCCCAGTCAAATTCATGTTGCTTGTCATTTGAGTGTGTGGCGATGAAGGATAGCTGGTCATGTCGTTTCGTGGCTAGTTGGTGTTCATGGATGCAGACCGTTAGCTGTCTTCCTGTTTGTCTTATGTAGTGTTTTGTGCAGTCCTTGCATGATAACAAGGAAAAGACAAACACATAACCTCAACACCAAGGAGAGGAAAGCACTAAAAGCACTAAGAAACGATAAGAACAATCATACTACCAGCAGACAAAGGCAGAATGACGGTCATCCTGGACAAAGCAGAGTACATCCAAAAAACACAACAACTACTTGCAGATACCAACATCTACCAAAAGAGGGAGTTTGACCCCCACCCCACAGCTCACCAATAGGATAAACAACACTGAGGAACCTACAAAAAAAAAGAACAGATAACCAGGTTTGACCTACAGAGAATAAAACCTGAAAGCAACAACACCCCCAGATTCAAGGGACTACCTAAAGTGCGCAAACCAAACATCCCTCTCAGATCCATAGTTTTTAATTATTTCAAAAATATACTTTATTCATAAAATACTTTGATGATCTGTACAACTGGACATGCCATACATATGTAAACATTCCATTTGTTTGCATACTGAAAACAGAGTAATCATTCCTATTTACAGGTCGGTACAATTACATTTTTAGCTGAGGCGTCAGCAGATCCCAAATGACTGCGCGGGCCCCCTGTTCTTCTTTAGGTAGGCAGATGTTACACGGTGGTCTGCTCAGGGAACCGCTCAATAGGATCCGCCCCCTCCTGTTCCCGAAGGCTCTCAAGAACACTACATGCTGACCACTTCCTGATGAACTTGTGGTCAAAGGTGTTTTGCTTCATAAACTTCTCCACGAAGGACAGGTGATATGGAACGGTCCAACTACTTTGAGCGTTACGCGGCAGCGAGGCCAGGCCTATCCTTCGCAACACCAGGGACAGGTAGAACCTCAATACATAGTGACACTTGGTGTTTGCATACCGGGGATCCACGCACAGCTTGATGCAGCCACACACAAAGATGGTGAGGATGGCATTGGGTGTATTTTGTCCCCCATTGCCCAGATCTTTGTACAGCAAGTCCCTTCGGACCCGATCCATCTTTGGCCTCCATATAAACTGGAAGATGGCCCGGGTGACTGCAGCGGCACAGGTTCTGGGAATAGGCCAGACCTGTGCTACGTATAATAGCAATGACAGTGCCTCACACCTGAGGACCAGGTTTTTTCCCCGTGACGGAGTGTGACCGTAGCTTCCATCTGCCCAGTTTCTGCCTCACTTTGCTGATACGCTCCTCCCAAGACTTGCCGCACGCCCCAGCCCCCCAAACCAAATACCCAGCACCTTCAGGTGGTCGGTCCTGACGATGAAGGGGATCGAAGATTGGTCGGTCCAGTTCCCGAAAAGCATGGCCTCGCTCTTGCCTCGGTTTACCTTGGCCCCCCCGAGGCCTGTTCGAACTGGTCACATATGCACGTGTGTGCGCACGGACATTGGATCAGAGCAGAAAACGGCGACATAATCCATGTACAGGGAGGCCTTAACCTGCAGGCCCCCACTGCCAGGAATAGTCACCCCTCTCAGGCTCGCATCCTTCCTGATGGACTCGGAAAATGGCTCTATGCAGCACACAAACAAGGTGAGAGAGAGAGGGCAGCTCTGCCTGACTCCAGATCTGACTGGGAAGCTATCTGATTCCCACCCATTGATTGAGACTGCACTGACAATGTTGGTGTAGAGCAGTCTGATCCAATTGTAGATTCCCTCCCCAAAACCCATTTTGGAGAGAACATCTCTCATATACCTGCGATATCCTGTCAAAGGCTTTCTCTTGGTCCAGGCTGATCAGGCAGGTGTCCAACCCTCTGTCCTGCACGTAGGCGATCGTATCCCTGAGGAGTGTGAGACTCTCATCGATTTCCCTGCCCAGCACAACGCAGGTTTGGTCAGGGTGAATCACCGACCCCAGAGCAGACCTGACATGGTTGGCGATTACCTTTGACAGAATTTTGTAATCTGCATTCAACAGTGAGATTGGTCGCCAATTTTTGAGTTCCTCCCTCTCCCCCTTCCGCTTGTAGATGAGGGTGATGACGCCTTTCCTCATGGATTCACTCATGGTACCTGCCCGAAGCAGACTGTCATACACCTCTAGCAGGTCCTGGCCAATCAAGTCCCACAGAGCGGAATAGAGCACGACCGGTAAGCCGTCGCTTCCGGGAGTTTTATTCTTTTCGAAGGACTCGAGGGCCTTGGTCAGTTCATCCAGAGATAGCGGCTGGTCCAGCCTCTCGCGTGTTCTGTCATCTAAGACCTCCGTGATAGAGGACAGGAACGACTGGGAGGCCGCACTGTCCATCAGCTTCGTGTCATACAGACTGGCATAGAAGGATTTACTGATCCTCATGACGTCAGCCTGAGATGACGTTATCGAGCCATCTTCTTCCTTCAGGCTGCTGAGCACGGACCTCTTTGTGCACCTTCTGGAAGAAGAAACGTGAGCACGTCTCGTCCTGCTCCACCGAGCGGACCCTGGACCGGAAGATTATCTTGGAGGCCTCCGAGGCAAAGAGTGAGGCTTGCTGGCTCTTCACCTCCTTGTGGTCCTCCGTGACATCCACCCACATCATCTGCAGCAGGAGCAGGTTCTGCATACTTTCCTGGAGCTGGGACAGTTTTCCCCACCTCTCTCTCGCCTCCCACTCAGACCCATAGTATCACTACCAGGGACACCACCACACAAACTGGCTAAAGAACTACAGCAGAAACTGAAACACCTGATCAGCGGATCCAGACAATCTATACAATCGACACCGGAATTCTTGGACATCATCAGAAATATACACATAGACAAGGAAGAAACTATGGTCTCATTCGATATAATGGCACTGTTCACCTCTATCGACAAAACCCTAACCAAGAAACAATAGCCAACCTGCTGGAGATACAGAACAGACAACAAGGCGGGGAACCTATCAACAAAGACTGCATACTCAAACTACCGGACCTGTGCTTCACAACACACTTCACATTCAACAACCAAATATATGAACAAATCAACGGCACACCCATGGGCTCACCCATCTCTGGACTCAGCAGAAGCTGTAATGCAAAAGGTTAGAACAAAGTCTTACCGCAAATTCAACCCAAAATCTGAGTCAGATATGTAGATTATACCTTTGTAATCATTAAAAACACAGAAATAGAGAACACACACCGGATCATCAACGCCCCACACTCAGGAATCCGATTCACTAGAGAGGAAGAAAAGGACAATCAACTCCCATTCCTAGACGTGATGGTACAGAGAACACAGAATGGAGAATTCATCACAAAAGATATACAGGAAAGCCACACACACAGACCAAGTCCTAAACTACGAAAGCAACCACCCCAACACGCACAAAAGAAGTTGCGTCAAGACACTGTTCAAAAGGGCCACGACACATTGCAGTACACCAGAACTGCAAAAAGAGGAAGAAGAACACCTCTACAATGTACTCGCCAAAAACGGATACCCCCGCAATTTCATCAACAGATGCCTAAGGGAAAGACAACGGAATGAGGACATGCCACACCACCATACATCAAAAACATTTCTGAACTGACAGCCAGACTACTACAACCACTAGGACTCATAACAGCACACAAACCAACAGCCACTCTCAGACAACTCACTAGGACGAAGGACCCGATACCCAGCATGCACAAAACCATATACAAAATCCCATGCAAGGACTGCACAAAACACTACATAGGACAAACAGGAAAACAGCTAACGGTCCACACCCATGAACACCAACTAGCCACGAAACGACATGACCAGCTATCCTTACTAGCCACACACTCACGATGACAAGCAACATGAGTTCAACTGGGACAATACTATTATAGGACAAGCTAAACAGAGAACAGCCAGAGAATTCCTAGAGGCATGGCACTCATCCACAGATTCAATCAATAAGCACATCACCCTGGACCCAATATACCGACCACTGCAGCGGATAGGTGGAACTGACAACCGGAAGCGGCAGGTACAAATCACTATAAATGCCAGAGGAAACATCACAGAAGCGCTTCACAGGAGGCTCCCAAGCACTGTGGATGTCACCAAGACAGAGGACGCAATGTCTGCAACACAAATTATTTGCTGATTCTTATGATGAGCCTAAAATACCTGCGTCTAGTTACCTAGATACAAAAATGTTTTGCATTTTGTTCACACTCCCTCTAGTGGAACAAAGCCAGTCATTCAATATCTGGCTCCCTTCTGAACCAGAAATAAGAAAAGTTTTCAATTAAATATGTATCTTTTGATTGTAATTTAAACATTACACATCTGATCTAGTTTTCAGAAATAAGCATCAGGACAATCCTGTGGTGGTGGACACAGGCTTGATAGGAGATTTCAAAAGAGAGTTGGATATATATTTGAAAGTGAAGTTAAAGGGCTACAATGTTAGGCTGGAAAGCAGGAGTACCTAGGTAACTCCTGAGAGCTTGTGCAGACACAACAGTCAAATGGCCACCTCCTATAGTAAAATTCTGATTCTATCCTTCACGGTCATTTTTATACAAACAAAATTTGGTCAGCACAACATCGTGGGCTGAAGGGTCTGTTCTGTGCTGTACTATTCTATGTTCTATGAACCAGTTAATTAGACATAAATTTCACAATGCTGTCAGAAGTCCAAACAGATCCAAACTGATGTCCAAATAGGAAATTTATCATGAAGACAGGAAATTGGTCATCATGGGCAAATTACAGTCAGCTCTCCCAAAATGCAATGTTGTGTTCTTGTGCAACTCCATTATAGAAAAATCACACTTTAGAAACAACGTTTAAAGTGCTGGCACACTACAGCCAACACTATTTAAAAGTTTGCGCTTTAGAAACAGCATCCCCCATTCATCAGTCGTGTTACAGCAAATTTGCATTGATGAAACACACGTTATAATAGCATGGTTTGTATGGAGTATTGCTTGGAGAAGTCATGTTTTAAAGGACTATGAAAGGATGGATTAACGTTTCATGCAAATATCTGAAATGGCTTTTAAAAACATTACTGAAAGTTCACATTGCATTGTCTCCCTGCACATTTCATGACTAGTGATAACTACTGGGCTCTTTAGAGTGATCTGCTTGAACAGGTTCTCATTTTATATGGTTCAGTTGGAGAAAAGCCTATTAGGAATGTGTATTCAGTGGATACCACTCATTTGAGAAGAAACCCTCTTGTTGAGTTCAGAGTGAATCCTATTTGTTCCTTTAAAAACAACAATTGAAGAATATCTCAAGATTACATTTTCTGAGAGACTGCATGGCTTCAGAGATCATCATAGTCAGTGATGATCAAGAATAGCCATTGACTAAAATGTTTTCTTTCAGAAAGCAAATCTCTAAACAAATTCATTTCTTTCGCATTTTCTGGAGAGAGCAAAATGCTTATTTTGAGGATATTTAGAGAGAGTTAAGCATTTCTACTTCCAGATTACACTTTGTATATTAAGCAATTATTGAATTTTTATTGAATAAGTTTTATTTTGACAGTAAACCAATAATGGTGTTTTAATAGCATGGTTGTTTGATGTTCTTTAATACCTGATGAGGTATTTAAAATCGGTCACCTTGGCAAATGGGAAAGGCATTTTCATTTTACATTGTCAATGGAGCAGTGGGACCAACAGTGACAATGCAATTCTCCAGCCTGAGCCAAAACAATTAATAATTAAAAGGCACACATTTAGCCCCTAATTCGGCACCAGAAAGGGTTTTACACATGGTAAGAGGAAGTAGATTTTGCCCAAGTCAATGACTGGTAAAGTGCTTGAGATATTGGATGGGTTAAAACTAATTAAGTTTTACAAAAGCCACCTGAACTAACATTTGTTCCATGGTGAAGAGAAAAATCAAAGACAATCTTTAGTTGCAAAGCATTTCTTCAGAGGATGAAACACAAAAAGGAATTTATCTCCCAATTCCACATTTCTCCTGCATCACTATTTGTCTCTTGCATTTTTCTTTAAATTCATTCATGGACTGTGGACATTGGATAGCATTTATTTCAGATTCCTAATTATGCTGGAGATGGCACGGTGAGTATCTTCCCAAGGAACTCCCCAGGATCTTACTAATCAACCAGTAAAACAGAGATTCAGAAGATCCAGTTTCTCATAACAAAAGTGCAGAGATGAGGAAGCCAATTCAGGCCCCTAAGCGAGGTTCATCATTGCTCAATTGCAGTTTGTTTGTACCTGACTGCCCCAACCTGGCTTTTTTCCACAATATTCTTTGACACTCAACTTGCATAAAACACACATTTGTTTAGTTTTAAATTTTTAACTGTAGTGCTTTCAGGTAACCTTACTCAATTGACTTTTACTTTCATTGCTCCCTGCTAAACATTTGTACTCTCGCTCCATGGTGCAATTTTCTCTCAAATTAAGCCTTGAAGTCGATGTGGTTTTGTTGCACAGGAAATCCCCCACAAGTTATGAATAGGTTCCATTCCCAAGTAGAAGTCGATTTGTATTTAAGTCAGAACACAGGACAGAACAACGTCAATTATCCAAATAAGATGGGCAGGAAGTACTTGTTCAGATAGCTGATTGTTTGGATAGCGGTTTTACGGTACCTTGACATCCTATTTGGATAATCTGAAATCGGATCATTGACGTTCAGATAACAGAGGTAAAAACAATGGCTGCAGATGCTGGAAACCAGATTCTGGATTAGTGGTGCTGGAAGAGCACAGCAGTTCAGGCAGCATCCAAGTAGCTTCGAAATCGACGTTTCGGGCAATAGCCCTTCATCAGGAATGTCGATTTCGAAGCTACTTGGATGCTGCCTGAACTGCTGTGCTCTTCCAGCACCACTAATCCAGGTTCAGATAACAGAGGTTGTTCTGTACATTATATATATCCAATCACAAGTATGAAAGAAAGTTCCCAAGTGAGATCCTCAAAATTAATAAGAATATGGAATTTTGTTCATACTAGTGTACGTTGGGAAACTCCGTGCCAATGCTCACTTCTATTATTTTTATAAAAGAGCTTCAGTAGTCTGCTCTATGAGTGCTTATTCTCTCCCACATATAAATCTTCACATTTTCAAAGCTTCTTCAAAGACATCGAAAATTAAACATGGATTTCAATTGTTCATTTATTTTGATAGTTTTCATTCTTTACAGACTTCTTAGCAATCAAATAGTTTGAAATCACAAAGTGCAACATCACAAATACACAATACAAAGCAATAAAAAGCATCATTGGCAGAACGTCAACTACACAAGTAGACGATTATCCTCTGATTCTCCAAATACAATGTAAAATGAAATTAACTAATACTATAAAAAATATTTTACTGAAAACAAAACAAAAAATGCTGGCAATCACAAAAGTGTCATCTAGACTCAATGTTAGCTTGCTTTCTCTCTATGGACGCTGACTAATCTGCTATGATCTCCTACATTTTTGTTCTCAGTACAGATTCCAGCACCTGCAGTAATTTGCTCCTAAAAACACATTCTGCCTCTGCTCTTTCTTCCTTGTTACTAATCACAGGAAGGAGGACTTCTCTTTTTTTAAAAAAGAGTGGGAGCAGAGAGATTCAAATAGGAAGTAGAAACTGGAGACCAGACATAAAGGAACAAAAGCAGAGCAGGCATTCACCAACATCAGAGAAGCATAACAATTAACAGAACGGCAAGGAGGAAAAACAGAAAGCAGTCAAGTATATGCTGGGGTAAATGAAATTAATACAACAGATGGGACGGCTCAGTGGTTAGCACTGGTGCCTCACAGGTAGGTGTGCGCGTGCGCGTGCGTGTGCGTGTGCGGACTGTCCTCCGGTTTCCTCCCACAATCCAAAGATGTGCAGGTCAGGTGAATTGACCCCATAGTGTTCAGGGACGTATAGGTTAGGGTTCAGGGTAAATATACAGCAATAGGGTAGGGGAATGGATCTGGATAGGTTACTCTTCGGAGGGTCTGTGCAGACCTTTAGGTCAAAGGGCCTGTTTCTACAGTGTAGGGATTCTAGGATTCTATGCTTCAAAAATAAGCCACAGTCATAACTAATCAGGAAGACCGTAGTGGGATATTGAAGAGTTAACTTGCTCTGCTGACCTGCAGGAAATTAGATATACCGAGGTTTGGGTGGGATGCCTCTAACTTAAGATAGGTTGTAAGAAAATTTGCATCATCATCCCCTATTCAAAGATCAATAAGAACATTACATTTGGAATTTGACTACTCTCCTTTATTTACAAAAAAAATACAATTTACACCAGATGTGGCCATTAAGGAATGATTTGCATTACATTGTTTCTGGAGGTGAGGTGGTCACTGCATTTTATCTCAAGTGGCATGTGACTATGAGGTGCTGACTTTGGTTTGGGGGGGGTGTCTTCTGGGCATTACTAGCTATGATGTAAAGATTCAGCAAAAGGAAGAAGAACTGTTTCGTTTATTCAGAGCACTTCCCTGGAAACACCTTGCAAGCATGGCGAGGAGTGTTCAGGGCTTCTCCACAGCTTGTACTGTACTGAATAAAATTTGGTTGTTGTTCACAGAAGTTGGTGTTGCAGTTGCATTAAGTGCACAAGGACCTCAGGAAGAAGAAGTTAACATTTGGTGGCAATCCAAAATAGATGGAGCTTCCAGGTGGACTGAATAAGTGATTGTCTGAGTGCTGATTGCGTGAGACGGACAGGCCCACGAAGTAAGATTTACATGGATCTCAGTCGAGCCCTCATCCCCTAGGTAAAAGCGGGTTAAAGTCCTCTAGAGGCTCCGGAACATATAGAGTAGACTAAGGGGGAAATAAAAAGAGAAAGGATATTTGCTGTGCCTGACTTTATCACCCTGCCTCACACCCGTTATTTAAAGGGGAAATCCGCCAAGCAAAGCTCAGGTCCCTGAAGTGGGTGTGAAGACTACAGACTTGAGATTTGGGGCTCTGGAGAATTTTTTTAAAAAGTTAGAAACCAGGAACTTCAAAGAAAAACATCTCAACAAAATACACACATCCCCTTACAAGTACTTTTAGGGCAACATGGCATCACCGGGAAAAGGGAGAGAAAGTGGAGCCAGTCTGCTCACTTCACAACTGTTAAGTACGTTAACTAGACGGGAACCTGTGCATGGGTTTTTGTGGGAGTCTCCGTTTCTCTGTTGTGGATTCAACCAGGAGAGTCTGTTCTGGAGGTGGTGGCGTGGACTGCTGTGCCCTGTGGTCCACTGCGAGGGTTTCCCCTTTTTAGAAGGGTAACTTCATCGAGCACATATACAAAAAAAAACGAGAAATGCTGAAATCAAGGATTTACTAATATTTGGGTCGAAAAAGTAAGTTTCAATATAAATTGTGCCATACTGAAAAAGTGTTTGATAATTAAGTATTTTGGACTGTTAAAATACTGGCTCAGAAAACAAAATAATGGTTTTGTTTTATTTGAACTAGGATCTCAATTCAATAATGTTTAATGGGCTACATATAGGGCAGATTTTGTTTTTACATTAACATTATACAACATTAGGTCCTTATCAAGCATGTAACCTTAAAACAAGGTTTCAAGGTTGACCGAGTACCTTGAGCCCCTGATTTGTTTGAAATTCTACAATGCCAGTTTCAAATAAACAATTGTGTCAGTTGTCAAGCTTTAGCCAGATGAGAACATAGAACATTACAGGCCCTTCGGCCTTCGATGTTGCGCTGAACTTTCATACCAATCTGAAACCCATCTAACCTACACTATCCCATTAACGTCCATATGCTTGTCCAATTACGACTTAAATGCACTTGGGCGGCACGGTGGCACAGTGGTTAGCACTGCTGCCTCGCAGCGCCGGAGACCTGGGTTCAATGCCCGCCTCAGGCGACTGACTGTGTGGAGTTTGCACGTTCTCCCTGTGTCTGCGTGGGTTTCCTCCGGGTGCTCCGGTTTCCTCCCACAGTCCAAAGATGTGCAGGTTAGGTGAATTGGCCATGCTAAATTGCCCGTAGTGTTACGTAAGGGGTAGATGTAGATGTAGATGTAGGGGTATGGGTGGGTTACGCTTCGGCGGGGCGGTGTGTACTTGTTGGGCCGGAGGGCCTGTTTCCACACTGTAAGTAATCTAATCTAATCTAACCTAATCTAAACTTGACAAATCTACTACCGTTGCAGGCAAAGCATTCCATACCCTTACTACTCACTGAGTAAAGAAACTACCTCTGCCATCTGTCCTATATCTATCACCCCTCAATTTAAAGCTATGCCCCCTCATGCTCACCGTCCCCATACTTGGAAAAAGGCTCTCCCTGTCCACCCTATCTAACCCTCTGATTATCTTATATGTCTCTATTAAGTCACCTCTCAACCTTCTTCTCTCTAATGAAAACAGACTCCAGTCCCTCAGCCTTGTATTGTATTAAAATGTCTTTGCTGTTTTTTAAAATGCAGAGTGGTCACAAAAAGAAGACTGCATTTTAATTTTGATGTTTTGTTAAGATTTTAAGAGAACATATTCCAAGTGTGATCTAACCAGGGATCTACAGAGCTACAGCATAACCTCACGGCTCTTAAACTCGATCTTTCTGCTAATGAAAGCCAACACACCATAAGCCTTAACAACCCTATCAACTTGGGTAGCAACTTTGACATCTACAGACCTGGACCCCAAGATCCCTCTGTTCTTCCACACTGCCAAGAATCCTGCCTGTAATTCTGTATTCTGCATTCAAATTTGACCTTGCAAAATGAATCACTTCACACTTTTCCAGGTGTGAACATCATCTATCACTTATCAGCCCAGTTCTACATCCTGTCAAATGTCCTGCTGCAAATTGCAACAGCCCTCCACACTATCCACAACTCCACCAACCTTCGTGTCATCAGCAAACTTACTAACCCACTCGTCCACTTCCTCATCCAAGTCGTTTACAAAAATTACAAAGAGCGGTGGTCCCAGAACCGATCCCTGCGGAACACCACTGGTCACGAGCTCCAGGCTGAATACTTTCCATGTTTTATCACCCTGTTTATGGGCCAGCCAATTCTGTATCCAGACAGCCAAATTTCCCTGTATCCCATGCTTCCTTACTTTCTGAATGAACCTACCATGGGAAACCTTATCAAACACCTTGCTAAAATCCATTTACACCAACATCTTCATGAATGTGTTTGAGCTCAAAGAATTCAATAAGGCTCGTGAAGCATCACTTGCCCTTCTCAAAACCATGCTTTCTCTCACCAAACTATGGTTTTCCATGTAATCATAAATCTGGTGTCTCAGAATCCTCTTCAATAATTTGCCCACTACAGATCGAAGATCGACTGGTCTATAATTGCCAGGATTATCCATGTTCGCTTTGTTAAACAAGGGAATAACATTTGCCACACTCCACTGATCCAGCATTATTCCAATGGACAGCGAGAACGCAAAGATCATCAACAAAAGCGCAGCAATTTTTTTCCTTGCTGCCTGTTGTAACCTTGGGTAAATCCACCTGGCCCAGTGGACTTATCTACCCTTACATTTTTCAAGACTTTCAGCACATCTTCCTTCTTAACATCAACATGTGCGAGCAAGTCAGTTTGTTTCACGCTGTCCTCACAAATGACAAGGTCCCTCTCAGTAGTGAATACTGAAGTATTCATTACGGGCCTCCCCAAACCCCTCCAACTCAAGGCACAAGTTCCTTCCACTATCCCAGATTGGTCCTACACTCACCCTGGTCATCCTCTTGTTCCTCACCCAAGTGTAGAATGCCTTAGGATTTTCTTTAATCCTTCAAAGTTTGGGAGAAGATTTGTAGCTCGGCTACTCGTTGTTGTGGTTCTGTTCGCCGAGCTGGGAATTTGTCTTGCAAACGTTTCGTCCCCTGTCAAGGTGACATCCTCAGTGCTTGGGAGCCTCCTGTGAAGCGCTTCTGTGCTGTTTCTTCCGGCATTTATAGTGGCCTGTCTCTGCCGCTTCCGGTTGTCAGTTCGAGCTGTCCACTGCAGTGGCCGGTATATTGGGTCCAGGTCGATGTGTTTGTTGATAGAGTCTGTGGATGAGTGCCATGCCTTTAGGAATTCCCTGGCTGTTCTCTGTTTGGCTTGCCCTATAATGGTAGTGTTGTCCCAGTCGAATTCATGTTGCTTGTCATCGGTGTGTGTGGCTACTAGGGATAGCTGGTCGTGTCATTTCGTGGCTAGTTGGTGTTCATGTAGGTTTCTTTAATCCTACCTGCTAAAGCTTTTTCATGCCCCCTTCTAGAGCCCAGTCTGATCCGTTTGCCTCATCAACCTTAAGTAAGCTTCTTTCTTCCTCTTGACTAGATGTTTCACATCCCTTGCCACTCAAAAGTTCCTTCACCTGATCATTCCCTTCCTTGCTCTAGTGGGACAAACCTATCCAGCACTATCAGCAAGTGCTCCCTTAATTATATCCACACTTATGCCACATAATTCCCAGAGAACATCTGTTCCCAATTTAGGTACCCTAGTTCCTGCCTAATAGCATTGTAATTTTCCCCCCCCCCCCCAATTAAATATCTTCCCATATCATTTGCTGTTGTCCATCTCCATGACAATACTAAAGATCACAGTTGTAATCACTTTCACCAAAATGCTCTCCCATGGAGAGATCTGACACCTGGCATTGCCAAGCACCAAATCCAATATGGCCTCCCCTCTAGTTGACGTTTCTACATATCAAGCCAGGAATCCTTCCTGGACAAACTCGACAAAAACTGCTCCATCCAAACTCTCTGAACTAAAGGAGGCTCCAATTAATCATGAGGCAAGTTAAAGGCACATGACAACAACCCTGCTAACTTCTGCACCTTTCCAAAACCTGCCTCCCAATCTGCTCCTCCATGTCTCTGTTGCTATCCTTTCCTGTTTCTGACTTTCACCCATATTGACCGTACAGGCCACATCTTCCTCAGAAGGTATCTCAATGATCTACATATCTGAAACTTTCCCTCCTACAACAGCCCGGCAACTGCTGTTCATCTGCACTTGATCTCTGTTCCTAACTTTACTAGTCCGTGGCACTGGTAGCAATCTTGAGATTACTACTCTCCACGACCTGCCTTCTAGCTTCCAACGTAACTCCCTATATTTACTTTTCAGGTCAACATGCTTTTTCCTAGCTATGACAGTGGTACCAATGTAAAACAACAGCTTCTGACTGCTCTCCCTACCCTGAAGAATCCTTTTTGTCACTTATACAAATGATTTGGATGTGAGCACAAGAGGTTTGGTTAGTAAGTTTGCAGATGACACAAAAATTGATGTCGTGGACAGCAAACGTCATCTCAGAGTACAAAGGGATCTTGACCATGTGGGCCAGTGGGCCAAGTAGTGATAGATTGAGTTTAATTAAGAAAAATGCAAGGTGCTACATTTTAGAATGGCAAATCAGGGCAGGACTTATACACTTAACGGTAAGATCATGGGGAGTGTTGCTGAACAAAGAGTCCTTGGAGTGCAGGTTAGTAGTTCCTTAAAAGTGGATGGTCAGTGCATTGAGTACAGAAGTTGGGTCATGTTACAGCTGTACAGGACATTCGTTAGGCCACTTTTGGAGTATTGCGTGCAATTCTGGTCTCTCATCTATGGGGAGATTGTTGTGGAACTTTAAAGGGCTCAGAAAAGATATACAAGAACGTTGTCAGGGTTAGACAATTTGAGTGTAATAGGCTGGGGCTATTTTCCCTGGAGTGTCAAAGGCTGAGGGGTGACCCGTATAGAGGTCTATAAAATCATGAGAGGCATGGATAGGGTAAATAGACAAGGTTTCTTTCCTGCAATGGACAGTCCAAAACTAGAGGCGACAGGGGAAAGGTATCAAAGGACCTGAGGGGCAATTTTTTTCATGCAGAGTGTGGTGCATGTATGAAAAGGGCTATCAGAGAAAAACAAAGAGGCTGGTACAATTACAACATTTCAAACAGGTATCTAGATGGATATATGAATCAGAAGCGTTGAGGGATATGGGCCAAGTATTGGCAAATGGGAATAGATTTCTGGTCGGCATGGACAAATTGGACTGAAGGATCTGCTTCTGTGCTATACATCTCTATGAATCTCTCACTATAACTCTACAGAATACTATTTAAATGGAGAAAACCTACAGAAAGGTACAAAACAAAAGGGACTTTGGGGGTACTTGTTCAGTAAATCTTCTACATTAGAAACCAAATTGCAAATTCGACTATCCACACCAAAAAACAAATCACAAAAATCTGTATCCACAACAAAAAAATCATATTCATGAGAAACCTCAAAATTATTAAATGATTTCTGCACTTGAAAACTACATCATTTGCAGGCATTGTCAAGAACGGAATATTGAGGGAATACTGTGGATACTGAGGGATGACTACATGAAACAAAGATAGCAGGTAATTGGAGAGGTTAATGGAATGTTGGCACTTATTCCAAAGCTGTTGGAGTACAAGTAGGAAGTCTTACTGCAACTGTGCAAGTTCATGGTAAAACTACATCTGGAGTATTGCAAGCAGTTTTGGTCCCTTTATTTAAAGTTTAATTTTATTTAAGGACAGATATCATTGGAGACAGTTCAGAAGGTTCACTAGGATGATCCCCATTATGGAGGAACTGCATTCTGAGCAAAGGTTAAACAGTTTGGGACTCTACTCATTGGAACAGACAAGATCTCATTGAAACATAGGATTCTTAAGGGTCTTGAAAAGGTCAGTGTTGAGAAGATGTTTTGTCTCATAGGAGTGTCTTGGGCCAGAGGGCATAGCTTCAATAAAGAGATACCAAATTTAAGATTGAGATGAGGAGGTATTTCTTGATGACTTATGCCTTTGGAATCTTTGTTTCAGGTTGTGGGGGGAGGGGGGAGCGGAGAGAGAGAAAAAAAAGAGGTGAGATCGATAAGATTGTTGATCGAGTAGAAAATGAAAAAGAGTTGCAGGGAAAGCAGCAGGAAGGGGGTCACGTGAAATCTGGAATCAGCCATGATCCAAATAAATTATGGAGCAGGCTCTAGGAGCCAAAACAGACGACTACTCCTCCTAATTCTTAAGATCTGAAAGAAAGTTTTACACATATGCAAGTATCAAACTCAGTCCCAACTTTGCTACTACTTGCTTTAGGTCCTCCTGACCAGTCTGATTGTCCTTTTCCCCCGTTGATTTGCAGCAGCGCTATCTTCTTCCTTCACCCCATTCATTCATCCATCTCCAGCTCAACATTTGCTCATCATTCTCATGAATTACTCTTGGAGTCTGTACATAGAGAAGTGGCGTGATAGTGGCGTGATAGTGATGTTACTGAACTAGTAATATAGAATAAATTAATTTTGATATGTAACAAATATTTACAAATAGCAATCCCTACTGACTTCAGCTGGCCAAGTCCTGAAGTAGTACAGTAGTGATAGAAGCAACACAAGGGAAAATCGTACACTTGCTCACATCAATCTGTCACAGCAACAAGTTCATGCCTGGTAACAATGACCACTCGCATCATTTCTGGAGATCAAGTCCTGACTTCATGTTGACACATTAGTGCTACTTCAGACAAATAGGATAAACAGAGAGCAGATGTAGCTGCTCAAAATTGCCATTTAAATTTGAGAATTTGTGGAGTCCACATAGAAACCTATAAAATTCTGAGTTAGACAGGGTAGACGCAGGAAGAATTGCTTGATGCCCAGGGATCCTGTACCTGATAAGAATCTAAGGATAAGGAGGCAGTCTTTTAGAGTAGAGATGAGGAAGAATTTCTTTAGAAAATGGCAAGCTTGAGGAATTCTCTGCACAAATAGTCAAAGCCTTTAATGTTTTCAAGAAAGATATTTCTTTAAAAAAATGAAACAAGAGATATGGGGAGAAAGCAGGAACAGAATACAGAGTTGGATCATCAAATATGATCATGGCAGAGCAGGCTTGAAGGAAATCTCCTATAGCGTCTCTTTAGGAGAGCTCAATTTTTTTATTTCAAAAAACTTTATTCATAAATGACCTTTATAATACATTCTTGGTCACTAAAACAGTTCAGTTCTGCACAGTTTTTGCATATGGAGAACAAAGAAAAAGAGGCTTGACTTTCCTTACACACCCAAGGATATTTTGATTTACATATGGTACTATTTACATACAATATTGCGGCACTAGGAGGATCCAATAACTGAACAAATCACCATACTTTGACTAAAAGATAGTTTTACCCCCCACTGTGCCTTGGCAGCAGCTGTCTCAACTTTAATGTGTCCCTCAGCACATAGCCCCAAACCTTACAATGTGCCAGGATGTGACATTCGGTTGAGGTTAAGTCTTTGCGTTGCAAGTTTCAGGAAGATCAAAGAGCGCCTTTCACCAAGTTGATGGTTGATGTTTGTCTCAGCAAGAGTGGCAGGGAACAGACTCTACAGCATAGAGTCCTGTGTTACTGAACTACTTGGGATGAACCTTGACAAAAACTACTGCATCTCTCTCCAAACTTTCTTTGTAAAGACACATTCCAGGAGGAGAGGGAATGCAGTGGCAGAGAGAGTCGGATTATACAAGGAGGATCGCACAGGTAGTGTCCTTTGCACCAACTAAGTGATGTCTTGGTGCTTGTTGGCAAGTTCTGCCGATAATGCATTTTGCCAAATCACTGACAGTCTGCTCAGAGAACAACCCAATTAGGCACTTCATGTTGACTACTTCCCGATTTGACAGCAAGTCAAAGTGTTTTACTTTGCAAATTTCTCCATGAAGGACAGGTGATACAGAATGGTCCAACTACTTACCCAAACTTACTCACCTAATCAGCTGCTTCCTCTCCCTGGGTCACTTATTGACACTCCGCCCAGACTGTTTGACAGTGAAGTTGACTATGGGACACTACCTTGTCAGTTTTTACAGCATGGAAAGAAGCCTTTCAGCCACATCTTTGCTCCTCTCAAGCATCCATGCTAATCCATTTTCCAGCATTTGACTAGTAATCTTGTATGCTTTGGTGTTTCAAGTGCTCATTTAAATACTACTTAAATATCTCAAGGGTTTCCCCCTCTGCTACCCCTTTGGGCAGCAAGTTCCAGATGCCCACAATCCTCTGGGTGAAAATTTCCTCAAACCTGCCCCCCACCCCCCAAAAGGTTCGCATCCTAAAACTGTGTTCATTGATCCCTCTAAGGTGAAAAGTTTCCCTCCATCAATCTCAGCTATGCTCCTCAGAACTTTGTACATCTCAATCACATTCCTCCTCAGCCTTCTCTGCTCAAAGAAAAAACAATCCCAGCTTATCTAGTCTCTCTTCAAAGCTGAATCGCTGCAGCACAGACAACATTCTGGGGATCTCCTTTGCAACCACATCCCTCCTGTGTAGTCCAGCTGTGTCCCTACAAATGTTTATTTCCAGCCTCATCAGAGCCACCTTGCTCGGATAATCAATGTCTTGACTATGAAGGAAAGAATCCCATATGCCCGCTTAACCACCTTACCTCCTTGACTTGTCATCTAGGATCAGTGCACATCCATACCAAGGTCTCTTTCATCCTCTGCACTTCCTTGGATAAAATGGTTTATCATGGTTTCCCTTTCATCCCAAAATGCATGTCTCACTTTTCAGGATTAAATTCATTTGACACCATTCAACCCATCTGAAATGTCCTGTAGTCTCAGGTTTTCATCTTTGCTATTTGGCGCATCAATTTCCATGCCATTGAAAATGCTGACCAAACCCCCTACAATCATGTCTTAGACATTAATGTACACAGCAAACAGCAAGATCCCAGAACTGAACACTGTGATATGCCTCTGAATGGAGCTTCCAATCACAAAAAACCTTCAACCATCACATTCTGCTTCCTGACACTAAGCCAATTATGAACTCAGCTTGCCAAATTGCCCTGCATCCCATGGGTTCTTAGCTTCTCAACCAATCTGACATGCAAGACTCAAAGATTTACAGAGATGCTACTAAAACTGGAAGATTTGAGTTATGAGGAGGCTAGGACATTTTTCACCTTGGAACGTAAGAGTCTGAAGGGTGACTTTATAGAGGTTTATAAATCACAACGGAGCATGGATAAGTTGAATAGCCAAGACCTTTTCCCCAGAATAGAGTCCAAAACTAGATGGAACAGGTTTAATATGAGAAGGGAGCGATTTAAGAAGGGACCTGAAGGACAACTTTCTTATACAAGAGGGAGGAAGTGGTAGAGGCGGTTACAATAACAATCTTAAAGATTTGGACAGGTATATGAACAGGAAATGTTTAAAGGGATATGCATAAACCAGTTAAATTTAGGAAACCGGTCAGCACAGACAGTTGGGTCAGAGGGCCTGTTTCAACAGCTCTGACTCTACCACAATGTAAAACTTAATGGCCTGTAATTTAGAATCAAAATTACAATGCAAAAACAGGCCATTCACTCCATGCCTGCATCAGCTCTATTATCTAATGTATTCTACTACCTTTCTCCACATAAGTACACCCCATTACTCTTCAAATGATCATCCAACACCCTATTGAATGCCTCAATTGAAGCTGCCATCATATTTCTAAGCAGTGCATTCCATATCTTTACAACTCATTATGTGCAAAATATATTTTTCTCATCATCCTTGCTTCATGGACACACCATTTCAAAGCTATGCCCTCTCATACGGATTTATTTTACAAGCGGAAGCAGCTTGATTTTGATTTACTATTGTCACATGTATCTAGGTACAGTGTAAAGTTTTATGTTGCATGCAGTACAGGTAGATCATACCATGCAAAGTGCAGAAAGCAATAGAACAGAGCAAGGAATACAATATTATGGCTGCAGAGAAAGAGCAGGATCAACATTAAATTTGAAAGTCAAGGTCCATTTAGAAGTCTAATAACAGCAGGGAAGAGGCCATTCTTGAATCTGCTGGTCAGTGCGTTTAAGCTTTTGCATCTTCTGCTTGACGGAAGAAGTTGGAAGAGATGATAACTGAAGTGAAAGGGGTTTTTGATTCTGTTGGCTACCTTTCCAAGGCAGCAGGAAGTACAAATGGAGTCAATGGATGCAAGGTTGGCTTCCATGATAGACTGGGTATGTTCACAACTCTGTAGTTTCTTACAGTCCTGGACAGAGCAGCTGCCATACCAAATTGTGTGCATCCAGATAGAACGCTTTTTATGGTCCCCATCTACACTCTCCAGCCCTCCCACAACTTTGAAAACGTCCATCAAACATCCTCCCAACCACCTCCTCTCCAAGGAAAACAGCCCCAACTCCTCGAATCTATCCTCTGAAGTTGAAGTTTCTCATATCTGCAGTTTCCTGGTATGACATGCATAGGTGAGATTCTCACCATCTGCAATTCACACTTCATCCCGATTTGGAAACCGATCAGTTGTAAGTCAAAATCCTAGCGTTCCCTCCCTAATGGCATTATGGATTTACTTTCACCCCAGGTCTGCAGCAGTTCATCAAGACAGCTCACCACCCTTTCTCAAGGACAAGCCAGAGGATTAGGAAGTCTTTAGAATCCAGCAGAAACAACTGAAAAAGCAATAAGGGAAGATGATAAAATAGGAGGGTAAGCTAGCTAATAATAAAGGAAAATTGCAAGAATTTGTTTTAAAAAGACATAAAAAGGTCAAAGAAAGGCAAAAGTGGACATTTGACCTCTGGAAAACAAAGATGGAAAAGTACTAACAGGGAACAAAGAAATTGTTTGTTTGCTCTTTACATCAGTTTTCATGGCAGACGACACGAGCAAAACTTCAAGAGTCAAAGGATAAGACAGTGTGTAGTGGCCATCACTAAGGAAAAGATGCAGAGGAAGCCAAAAGATCTGAAGTGGATAAAACACCCGGACCAGATAGACGACACTCCAAGGCTCTGTTGAAGATTGTTTAGGAAATTATGGAGGCATTGGCGGCGATCTGCTCACTGTGGCAGAGTGAAAATTCTGGAATCCCCTCCCTAAGGGCATCATGGATCTACTTTCAGCAGTGGTCTGGACCGCAGTGGTCTAAGGCGGCAGTTCTCAACACCTCCTCAAAAGGCACTCCGAGACAGGCAATAAATGCTGGCCAGTCAGCAGTAACCACATGCCACAAAAGAATCTAGTATATGAACATGGAACATGAGTTGGGTACTCGGCCTTTCTAACCTGTTCCATTACTCAACAAGGTCGTGGCCGATTGATTTTAAGCTAAATTCTACATTCCTGCATACCCCAATGATACTTCATTCCCTTGTTAATCAAGAGTTTACCACTTCTTCCTTAAAAATTTGTAAAGATTCTGCATTCCCTGCCTTTTGAGGCAGGGAATTCCAAAGACAACCATGCCTCAAAGAGAAAGCTCTCTTCTGCTTTCAATGGATAAGACTTTTTTTTTAAAAAAAAACTTTGAACAATTGTTCTAAATTCTCCCACAAGGTACCATCCTTTCAACGTTTACCCAATCAAGTCCCCCCATGATTTTATGTTTCAATTTAGTCAACTCTGACTCTTTCAAACTACAGAGGATACATGCCTTATCTGTCCAGATAAAATAATCTGCTTATTCCAGGTATCAGATTGCCTTTAACATGAGGAGAAAGTGAGGACTGCAAATGCGAGAGATCAGAGTCGAGAGTGTGGTGCTGGAAAAGCACAGCAGGTCAGGTAGCATCAGAGGAGCAGGAGAATCGACGTTTCAGGGATAAGCATTCCTGATGATGGGCTTATGCCCAAAACGCCGATTCTCTTGCTCCTCAAATGCTGCCTGGCCTGCTGGTTTTTTTCCAACACCACACTCTCAACTCTGCCTTTAACATGATAACATTATACTGTAAGTACATTGACAAGTACTGCACGCAATACTTTAGTACCTCATCAATGCCCAGTATAACTGGAACATAACCACTTTACTCATGCATTCAATTCCTTGCACAATAAATAAAACATTACATCGATTAAATTTCCTGATTTCTTGCTGTACTACTGCATACTAACATTCTGATTCTTTAACAAGTAACATAGAAACATGGAAGCAAGGCCATTCAACATTATCATAGCTGATCATGCAATTTCAGTATCCCACCCCTGCTTTATCTCCATAACCATCGATCCCTTTAGTTGCATGAGCCATGCCCAGCTCCCTCTTGAATATATCAAACAAACTGGCCCAATAGCTTTCTGTGGGAGAGAATTTCACAGGTTCACAACACTAAATGAAGAAATTCTTCCTCATCTCAGTCCTGAACGGCATGCTTTCCTTCATTGGATGAGATATAGAGTACAACAGTTGGCAGGTCATGCAACACAGTTACACAAGACTTTGGTTCAGCCGCATTTGGAATACCGCGTACAGTTCTGGTCGCCACATTACCAAAAGGGATGTGGATACTTTGGAGATGGTGCAAAGGAGGCTCACCAGGATGTTGCCTAGTATGGAGGCCACTAGTTATGAAGAGGTTCAATAAATTAGGATTATTGTCAATTAGAAAGACAGATTGATGGTGGGACCTGACTGAGGTCTTCAAAATCATGAGGTATAGTCAGGGTGGATAGCAAGAAGCTAGATGCTTAGGAATTGGGCGACAGGTTTAGACAGTTGATTTGGATCTGCTCAGGCTTAGAGGGCCAAAGGGTCTGCTCCTGAGCTGTAAATTTTCTTTGTCCTTTGTGTCCATGCTGTACATCTAATAGAATAGATTCCCTTTAGTGTGGAATTAGTCCCTTCAGCCCAAAAAGCCCACACCGACCCTCCGAAGAGTAGTCAAAAGTGAGGACTGCAGATGCTGGAAACCACAGTTTAGATCAGAGTGGTGCTGGAAAAGCACAGCAGGTCAGGCAGCATCAGAGCAGGAAAATCGATGTTTTGTGCAAAAGCCCTTCATCAGGAATAGAGGCAGGAAGCCTCTGAGGTGGAAAGACAAATAGGGGGGTGGGGCTGGGGAGAAGGTAGCAAAGAGTACAATAGATGAATAGGGGGTGGGGATGGAGATGATAGGTCAGATGGGAGGGTGGAGTGGATAGGTGGGAAGGGTGATTGGCAGGTAGGACAGGTCATGGGGACAGTGCTGAGCTGGAAGGTTGGAACTGGGGTAAGGTGGGGGAAGAGGAAAATGAGGAAACTGGTGAAGTCCACATTGATGCCCTGGGGTTGAAGTCTTCCAAGGCGGAAGAGGAGGCGTTCTTCCTCCAGGCGTTGGGTAGTGAGGGAGCGGCGGCGGAGGCAGCCCAGGACCTGCACGTGGGAGGGTGAGTTGAAACGTTGGGCCACGGGGCGGTGGGGTTGATTGGTGCAGGTGTCCCAGATGGGTTCCCTGCGCTCTCAAGGAGGCGTCCAGTCTCCCCAATATAGAGACCACCACATTGGAAGCAACGGATACAATAAGTGACATTGGAGGATGTGGAGGTAAAACTTTGATGGATGTGGAAGGCTCCTTTGGGGCCTTGGATGGTGGTGAGGGAGGTGATGTCAGCACAAGTTTTTCAATTCCTGCGGTGGCAGTGGAGGATGCCAGGATGGGAGGGTGGTTTGTTTGGGGGGGGTGGACCTGACCAGGCAGTCACGAGGGAACGGTCTTTGCGGAAAGGGGCGAGGAGGGAAATATATCTCTGATTGTCAGTTCAGTTCAGTTTGGAGGTGGTAGAAATGCCAGAGGATGATGCAGTTAATGAAGGTTGGTAGGGTGGAAAGTGAGGACCGGATTTTGGGGGGGGGGGGGGGGGGGTTCTGTCTTTCTTACGGTTGGAGGGGTGGGGTTTGAGAGCAGAGGTGCAGGATGTGGATGACATGCGTTGGAGGGCATCTTCAACCACGTGAGAAGGGAAATTGCTATCTCTAAAGAAGGAGGCCATCTGGCGTTCTGTGGTGGAACTGGTCCTCCTGGTAGCCAATACGGCAGAGGCAGAGGAATTGGAATATGGGATGGCATTTTTGTAGGAGGTAGGGTGGGAAGAGGTGTAATCCAGGTAGTGTGGGAGTCGGTGGGTTTGTAAAAAAATGTCAGTGTCAAGTCGGTCGTCATTAATGGAGATGGTCATGGTGAATTTACAGTCAGGTGGAATATGTTGCTCCTCGCAGGAGCACGAGGTGGCGCCGATGCAGTCATCAATGTAGTGGAGGGAAGAGGTGGGGAGTGGTGCCGGTGTAACTACGGAAGATGGACTGTCCTACCTACCAACCCGCATAGCTGGGGCCCATACGGGTGCCCATGGCTACTCCCTTGGTCTGGAGGAAGTGGGAGGATTCGAAGGAGAAATTGTCAAGGGTGAGTAACCCACTCAGACCCATTCCTGGAACCTATATTTACCCATGACTAATACACCTAACCCATACTTCCCTGAACGCTATGGGGCAATTTAGCACGGCCACTTCAGCTAATCTGTACATCTTTGGATTGTGAGAGGAAAACCATGCAGACATGGGGAGAACGTGCAAACTCCACACAAACAGTTGCACAAGGCTGGAATCGAACCCAGTCCCTGGCGCTGAGAGGCAGCAGTGCTGACCACTGAGCCACAGTGTCACCCATTGAGTCTCTATGACTCTATAATTTCACTTTCATTGTGTTGGGGAAAGGTCAGACGTAAAATGTTTATTCTCTCTTCAGAGATGCTGCTTGATTACTTTATTATTTTCAGCTTTCTAACTTTGAATTTCTTGAATTTCTTCTTGCACTTAAAGCATTTCATATTTTACTATTTCTTCATGTAGGACTGTCTTCTGCAAATTCTTCATGCACTCTCCACAACCTGCCCAACTCTCCTTTAGCAAATCACCCCAAAGGGACATGGGTCTTGATCTGTATAAATTAAATCTACAAAAAACCCATCTCAATGGTGTGTTTAAAGTTTCACACGTGTTAAATTTAGTAACATTTACCCACTACTTTGAATCACCTCACCAATCTTTATCTACACCTCCAAAATACTTAAGGATGGGTAATTGTAAATCTTAAGTGAGCCCTCAGCCATCACACTCCACCCCAACATTCTGACGCAAAGCACTTTTATCTATACACCAATTACAGAACTGATGGGGTGATACATCTTCCATGATTCTGAATAAATAACTGTGCCAATTAGGTGGACTGGCCACATTAAATTGTTCAGTGTCCAGCAATATGTAGGTTAAGTGAATTAGCTATGACAAATGCTGGGTTCCAGGGATAGGGTAGGGGACTGGGTCTGAGAAGGAAGGCCTTTGGAGGACGAGTGCAGACTTGACAGACTGAATACTTGTTTCCACACTGTAGGGGGTCTATAAATTCTCCCTGTACACTATGAGCAATTTAGCATGGCCAAAGCACTTAACCTGCATATGACTGGTCTGTGGAAGGAAGGTCCAAAGGAAATCCACGCACACACTGCAGGAATGTACGAACTTCACACAGACAGTCGCCCAGGGGTGGAATTGAACCAGAGACCCTGGTGATGTGAAGCAGCAGTGCAAGTCATTGAGTCATTGTGCCAACCCACATGATAAAGACCTCTAGGTGGTACTGCTCCACAATCTCAGTACGAGTCATGGGTCAAATATGGCCTATATAAACTTGAATATTGCTGACAAAAGAAACCTATTGAAGCTTTTCTCCTCGCAGTCATCAGAACATGTTGCAAGAATAAAATGGGCAAACTAATATTCATATGCACAAGATAGGTGTGCGGATTGGTTCACAAGTGGACTCTGATCAGTACAGATGCTGTTGATTGGTGTTGAGAATGCACCAATAATACCACAGAAAATAATATCAGGAGAAGACTTTTGGCCCCTAAAGCCTGCTCCGCCATTCAATAAGATCATGGCTGATCGATCAGTCCTTCAGACAGCTTTCCTGGTTTTTCCCCTACTGATCAGGTATCTATTTCAATCTTAATGATACACAAGGACTCTGCCCCCACAGCTCTCTTTGGCAAGGAGTTCCAAACACTCAAGTAGAGAAGAAATTCCTCCTCATCTCAGTCTTAGAGTTGAGGCATGCCAATTTAAGACTATGCCCTCTGTTACTGGGCCCACCCATAAGAAAGAAAATCCTCTATTTACCCTGTCAAGAATCCTAAAATGTTTCAATGAGATCACCTTTCATTCATCTAAATTCCACTGAGAAGAGTTCCAAACTAACCATTATTCATAAGACAATGCCTCCATACCAGGAATCACCCCAGTGAACTTTCTCTGAACTTAAATAAAAAGTCCATTAATGCTGATTTATTTTTAACAGTCATGCTTTGTTTAAATGTCAAATCAGGCAAGTTGCCTGATCAGTCAGGAGAACTGCCCTGATAGGGTAACAGCCATTTTAATTTTGAAGTTGAAAAATGGATCATTTGTGCACATGGTCTTCCTGCCTGAGATTTGCATTCTTGAGAAAAGTCCTCTCATGAATGCAAGACAAAAATCTTTGTCAAAACAGATTTGTTTTCAGCAAAATTCAAGTTCCACTCTATCAAATGACCATTTCTGGGGGAGGACAGTTAATACCACTGGCTGGATAACTGGCTTGCAATCCAGCATGATACCAGCAGGATAGGTTCAATTCCCTCCAGTCTGAAGCTACCATGGACTTTCATGAAACTTTCACCTTGCCCAAGGCATGGTAATCCTCAGGTTAAACCACCAATAGTCTTCTGAGAGCAGTCCTATGGGCCGGTAAGAATGCAAACTATAGAAACACAACATGACAAGACTTTCTCACAAACCTTGAAGACTTTCATAATCCTGTAATATATGGATAAGCAATAAAATTCAGTACTTACAATCAGTGAGGCTAGCAATCCCAGCAAGTGTGGTGATGGGAACATGAGGCATATCCCCATTCATCCTGAAGTTGTAGAAATGATCGTGTCTACACACAGACTGTTCAGTCTAGTTCCCAGCCAGTCTCACTTCACATCTCCCAGATGCTGCAACAAAAAAAGTCAGTCCATCAGTACCAGTTATTTCACAAATTCTAGCTCGGTTGGAAGTACCTAATGTAGAGTGCCAATATTTGGCAACTTTAGCTAAAGCTATCTAAAACTAATTGCAAACCTACATCTTTCCTTGTTTCAAATATTCAAAAAATTTCTGTTGAGTGAAACAAATCTAAAGTTTGTAATTCAACTCCCACCCTAGTGAGCATTTTAAATTGGCGAAATTCTCATCATTCCAAGACTTCTGCTGCTGAATTTGAGTCTTCCTAAACTAAGAAAAACTAGCCAAGTATACATAGGAAGGGAAAGGTTCGAGATTCTGAAGGGAGAATATAGAAAGCTAGGTGAGATATTAAAAAGAGTTAATTTGCTCTGCTGACCTGCAGGAAATGGGATGTTCCGAGGCTAGGGTGGGATGCCTCTGTTCTACAGGTAGAATGCAAAAGATTTTACATTCCCATCTCTTGGCATTCAGAGCCATTAGCACAGCCATTTCCTAGTTATTCAAAAGCCAATTTACATGGTCATCTCTTACTATTTACATTTTCACCCCCTATTCAGAAATCAATAAGAATATTATAGTTGGAATTTCAACTACTCCCTGTAGTTTAAAAAAAAGACTCAATACATTTGAACATTAAAGGATGATTTGCATGACATTGTTTCTGGAAATGATGTGGTCACTACATTGTCTTGAGTGGCATGTGACTGTGAGGGAGTGGCTGGGGGTTGTCTTGTGGGTATTACTGACTGATGTAAGAATTTTGTATAAAGGAAAGATTTGTTCCCTTTGTTCAGGGAAACTTTTCCAAATGCTTCACAAGTGTGGCGAAGAGTGTTAAGAGTTTCTCCACAGTTCGTACTGTATTTGCTTAATAAAATTTGGTTTTGTTCACAGAAGTCGGTGTTTTGCAATTGCATTAAGTGCATAAGAATTTCAAGAAAAAGAACTCAACATTTGGTGGCAGCAGTGGGATTTAACATAGACAGAGCTTTCAACAGCTAACAGTCTCTATAATCTCTCCATTCACAGGTAAAGCATGCCTTCAGACCACCGCCCACAGCTCCATAACTTGACCCAATGCATTTCAGTCAACTTCAGTCATGAGTAAAAAAAGTGAAGACACAAACATCGGTAAAGAGGAGGTCCATACGCTTTTTGTCAGTGGCCTTCTTATGGATATTAAAGTAAATGAGCTTTACCTTCGCTTTCAATCATTTAAGGGAGCTGAACGTTCACTGATCAAATTAACACCAAAACAGCCAGTTGATTTTGTTACATTTGACAGCAGAGCAGGAGCAAAAGCAGCAAAGGCAGCTGCATTCATCGATCCTGTAGCTGAAGCACTTCACGCTCAGATGCACTGCTATCCTCCATCTGAAGCATCGCTGCAAGGATGGAGGTCTCGTCATTTTGTTAAGTATTAAACGGGCCGAAGGGCCTGTTTCCACACTAAGTAATCTAATCTAAACTGCCCTTATCCAATTATTCAGATCTCTGTGGAATGGTGTGCAAAGACAGACTGGATTTCAGACTGAACTTTACTGGAGATTAACTGGCTCATTTCCACTTAACTTCAAGGGGGTGGAGTGCTCACTAAGGACTATGGACTTGAGAACTTTACTGGTGAACTTTTTCTTTCATTGTGGGAGGATCCTATCTACTGCATGGACAAGTAATTTGTTGTTTATAATCATTGTATGTTATTTATCAATAACTTGCTTAAATACTGGGTGTCAGAGTCTTATCAATAAGCTGGTAGCACCATCTCAGGACCTATCATGGAATGATAAAAGGAGAGAATGAGATCGAACATAGAAAAGTACAGCACAGAACAGGCCATTTGGCCCATGTTGTGCCGAGGTTAAATCCTAATGTAAAATAAAGTAATTTAACCTACGCACCCCTCAACTCACTGCTATCCATGTGCGTGTCTAGCAGTGGATTACATGTCCCCAGTGACTCTGCTTCCACCACCACAGCTGGCAACGCATTCCATACATTCACAACTCTCTGCATAAAGAACCTACCTCTGGTGTCTCCTTTATACCTCCTCCTAATAACTTCAAACTATGACTTCTCGTACCAGTCAATCCTACCCTGGGGAAAAGTCTCTGGCTATTGACTCGATCTATTCCACTCATTTTGTACACCTCAATCAGGTCTTCCCTCTTCCTCCTCCTCTCCAGAGGGAAAAGTCCAAGTTTAGTCAACCTCTCTTCATAAGGCAAGCCCTCCAGTCCAGGCAGCATTCTGGTAAACTTTCTTTACACCCTCTCCAAAGCCACTGCATCTTTCCTTCAGTAGGGCGACCAGAACTGGACACAATATTCCAAGTGTGGTCTCACCAGGGACTTGTAGAGCTGCAGCAAAACCTCGCAGCTCTTAAACTCGATCCCCCTGTTAATGAAAGCCAAAACACCATATGCTTTCTTAACAACCATATCCACCTGGGTGGCAACTTTGAGGGATCTATGTACTTGCACACCCAGATCCCTCTGTTCCTCCACACTGCCAAGAATCCTGTCTTTAATCCTATATTCAACATTCGAGCTCGACCTTCCAATATGCATCACTTCGTATTTATCCAGGTTGAACTCCATCTGCCATTTCTCAGCCCAGCTCTGCATCCTGTCTATGTGGCGCTGCAGCCTTCAGTAGCCCTCTATACTATCAACAACACTTCCAACCTGCTTGTCATCGGCAAATTTACTAACCCACCCTTCAACTTCCTCATTCAAGTCATTTATAAAAACTACAAAGAGCAGAGGCCCAAAACAGAGCCCTGGGGACCCCACTCAACACTGACCTCCAGGCAGAATACTTTCCATCTACAACCACTCTCTGCCTTCTTTCACTTACAAGTTCCCTTTCCTTGGTGAAAACCAAAGCAAAAAAACAAAAAGTCATTTAGAACTTCCCCTATCTGCTCAGACTTCACACACAAGTTCCTTCAGCTATCCCTGATCGGCCGTACCTTCTCCCTGATCGTTCTTATTCCTCATGTATGAGTAAAACACCTTTGGGGCCTCCTTAATTCTTCTTGCCAAGCCTTTTGTGTGCCCTCTCCTCAGTCCATTTCTGAGCTCCTTTCTAGCAAGCCTGTAATCCTCTAAAGCTGTGCTAGATCCTTGCTTCCTCCACCTTCCGTAAGCTGCCTTCTTCCTTTTGATGAGAAATTTCTCTGTTCTCATCATCCAAGGCTCCTTAATCTTACCCCTTCTTACCTGTCTCAGAGGAATAAATTAGTGTATCACTCGCAACAACTGTTCCTTACAGTCTCCACATGTCTGTTGTGCCCTTTCTGTGGAACAATTGCTCCCAGTCTATACTTCCCAACTCCTGTCTGATAGCGTCATAATTTCCTTTTCCCCAATTAAACATCTTCCCTCGGTAACTGCTCCTTTCCCTCTCCAAGGCTATGCTAAACGTGAGGCAGTTATGGTCACTGTCACCAAAACGTGTGCTCCAACCGCGAGATCTGACACCTGCCCTGGCTTGTTGCCGAGCACCAAATCCAAAATGGCCTCTCCCCTTCTCTGTCTGTCTACATACTGAGTAAGGAACCCCACCTGAACACACCTGATAAAGACATCCCCAACCAAACCATCTGCACTTCGGAGGTTCCAATCGGTATTGGGAAAGTTGAAATCACCCATAACAACCACCCTGCTACTTCTGCATTTTTCCAGAATCTGCCTGCCTATGAGATCTTCAATCTCTCTACTATTATTAGGTGGTCTGTATAAAACCCCCAATGCTGTGGCTGTTCCCTTGCTGTCCCTAACTTTCATCCATTCTGACTTAATAGACAAACCTTCAACAATCCTCATTTCTGTAGCTGCCATGCACTCTGATTAGCCATGCTACACCCCCTCCTCTTTTTAAACATTCTAAACCCTGGAACATCAAGCAACCATTCCTGCTCCTGTGAAACCCACATCTCAGTTATGGCCACAACATCGTAGCCCCAAGTACTGATCCACGCTCTAAGTTCGTCACTCTTATTTCGGACACTCCTTGCATTAAAGCAGATATTAGAGTTAAGTTGCTCTGCTGACCTGCAGAAAATTGGAGGTCCTAAGGCTCGGGTGGAATGCCTCTGTTCTACAGGTAGAATGTAAGGATTTTACATTCCCATCTCTTGGCATTCAGAGGCATTTGCACGGCTATTTCTAGTTATTCAAAAGCCAATTTACATGGTCAGCTCCTACTATTTACATTTTCATCCCCTATTCAGAAATCAATAAGAACATTACAGTTGGAATTTTGACTACTCCCTGTAATTAAAAAATGATTCACGACACATTTGACCATTAAAAGGATGAGTTACATTATATTGTTTCTGGAAATGATGTGGTCACTGCATTGAGTCTTGAGTGTCATTGACTCTGAGGAAGTGGCTCGGGGTTGTCTTGTGGGCATTACTGACTGCGATGTAAAGACTTTGTATAAAGGGCAGAAGCCCTTCATCATGTATTCAGGGCTTTTGCCCGAAACGTCAACTTTACTGCTCCTCGAATGCTGCCTGAACTGCTGTGCTTTTCCAGCACCACTCTAATCTAGACTCTGGTTTCAGCATCTGCAGTCATTGTTTTTACCCACTTTGTGTAAAGGAAAAACTGTTTCCTTTGTTCAGGGAGAAGAGAGTGTTAAGAGTTTCTCTCTAGCTTGCACTGTATTTGCTTAATAAACTTTGGTTGTAGTTCACAGATGTTGGCGTTTTGCAATTGCAAAAAGTGCGTAAGAATCTCAAGAAAAAGAACTTAACATATTTGGTTCACATTTTTGGATCTCTTCTGTGGCAGAAGTGATCTGCACAAGGAGGATGGATTTGCACCCAAATCGGGAGAGGATTAATATACTGGCAGGGAGATTTGCTAGAGCTACTCAGGAGGATTTAAACTAGTAAGGAGGCGGTTGGGGCAGGGACCCAAGGAAATAGTGAGGAAAGAGATCAATCGGAGACTGACAAGTTGGGAAAAAGAGCAAATTAAACAGTCATGGCAGGAAGGAACAAAGCAGAGAAGGTGGGAATGATACGCACGAGGCCTAACAGGGAAGGCAGATGAACTTGGGTCACGGTTAGGTACTTTGGAGACCGAAATTCTACAGTTTTAATATAGTGATAGAAACAAAGTCTGGATCTAAAAGTGGAAGTTCTAAAGTGGAGGAACGCAAATTTTGACGATATTTGGCAAGAACTTTCAAAAAACAGATGCTCGCAGGTAAACAGACAGCTGGAAAAAGGGAAGTCTTCAGAAATTAGACAGTATACTCTTGTTAGGGCGAAAGGTAAGGTAGGTAATGCTGAATGACTAGAAAAATGGTGTTTGGTTAAGAAAAAGAAGGAAGCATGTGTCAGGTATAGACAGGATAGATCAAGTGCATCCTTAGAGTATAAAGGCAGTAGGAGTATACTTGAGGGGGAAATCAGGAGGTCAAAGAGGGGACATAAGATAGCTTTGGCAAATAGGATTATGGAGAATTCAAAGGGATTTGACAAATACATTAAGGATGAAAGGGTAACTTGGGAGAGAATAGGGCCCAGAGTGTGATGCTGGAAAAGCAAAGCAGTTAGGCAGCATCAGAGGAGCAGGGGAAAAAAAAAGACATTTCGGGCAAAGCCCTTCATCACGAGAATAGGGCTCCTCAAAGAGCAGGAAGGCAGCCTATCTGTGGAACCTACTAAATGAGTATTTTGCATCAGTGTTTACTGTGGAGAAGGTCATGGAAGATATGGAGTGTGGAGAAACAGATGGTGACATGTTGAAAAATGTCCATATTACAGAGGTGGTGGTGTTGGATGTCTTGAAACACATAAAAGTGGAAAAATACCCAGGACCTGATCAGATGCACCAGAGAACTCTGAAAAGATAGAGAAGTGATTTCTGGGCCCTTTGCTAAGATATTTATATCATCAATAGTCACAGGTGAAGTGCCGGAAGACTTGGAGGTTGGCTAACATGATACCACTATTCAAGAAAGGTGGTAATGAAAAGCCAGGGAACAATAAACCAGCTAATCAGACATCAGTGGTAGGCAAGTTATTGGAGGGAATCCAGAGGGACAGGATTTACATGCATTTGGAAAGGCAAGGAATAATTAGGGATAGTCAACCTGGCTGTGTGTGTGTGTGTGTGTGTGTGTGTGTGTGTGTGTGTGTGTGTGTGTGTGTGTGTGTGTGTGTGTGTGTGTGTGTGTGTGTGTGTGTCATGTCGCATGAACTGGATTCATTTTTTGAAGTTGTAATGAAGAGGATTGATGGAAGGCAGAGCAGTGGATGGGATCTATATGGACTTTACTAAGGCATGCAACAACGTTTCTCATGGGACACTGCTGCAAGGTTAGATCAAGGAACAGGGAGTACTGGCCATTTGGATACAGAACTGGCTTGAAGGTTGTTTTTCAGACTGGAGGTCTGTGACCAATGGTGTGCAAAAAAGATTGGTTATGGGTCCACTGTTATAGAAATGATTTGGATGTGAATGTAGAAGGTATAGTTAGTAAGTTTGCAAATTACACCAAAATTGGAGTTGCAGTAGACAGTGAAGGTAGTTATCTTTGAGTACTAGACCTTGATCAGATGGGCAAATGAGCCAAGGAGTTTAATTTAGCTAGATGTGAGGTGCCGTATTTAGAAAAGGCAAATCAGAGGAGGACTTATACCCTTAATGGTAAGACACTGGAATGTGTTCATAGTTTGTTGCAAGTGGAGCAGCAGGTAAATAGGACAGTGAAGAGGGTGTTCCTTTACTGGAGACAGCGTTGAGTACAGGAGTCAGGAGACTATACTGTGGTTGTACTGGATGTTGGTTAGGCCACTTTTGTAATACTGTATGCAATTATGGTCTCCTTCCTATTGAAAGGATGCTGTGAAACCTGAAAAGGGTTCAAACAAGATTTAGAAGGAAGCTGCCAGGGTTGGAGGATTTGAGCTATAGGGAGAGGTTAAATAGAATGGGGCTGTTTTCTGTGGAGCGTCAGAGGCTAAGGGGGTGACCTTATAGAGGTTAAAAAGGTCATGAAGGGAATGGATAGGATAAGTAGACAAAGTCTTTTCCTTTGGGTGGGGGAGTCCAGAACTAAAGGGCACAGGTTAGGATGAGAGGGGAAAGATTTAAGGGCCTAAGGGGCAACTTTTCCACAGAGGGTGGTGCATGTATGGAAAGAGCTGCCAGAGGAAGTGCTGGAGGTCAGTACAACTACAGCATTTAAAAGGCATCTGGATGAGTATGTGAATAGGAACAGTTGAGGGGGATATGGGCCAAGTGCTGGTAAATTGGACAAGATTAGTTTCGGATACCTGGTCTGCATAGAGAAGTTGGACTGAAGGGTTTGTTTCCGTGCTGTACATCTCTGACTCTATTTGAAATAAAAAGGAAATGCTAAAACTAGAATACTCAGCATCCAAAAGTGAAAGCATGCGCCATGATTAACCAGTACACTTCAATGGCAGCACTGACTTTCCCAAATGGGTTAAATAGCTAGAATATAACATATTTTCCTAAAAGTATCACATTCATAATATGAATGCCAAACAGAATTTTGCTAAATTTTTAATCATCAATACAACTAAAATATTAAATGCAAACTCAAAGTCCTGTATAGATTTTTTAAAAATTTAAACATAAATCTCTAAGGGAGCATTAAATGATAATCAAAACAAAAGTGTTGGAACAAGCTCAAGAGGTACATAGACCATAACAGCGCAGTATAGGCCCTTGGTCTTCAATGTTGCGCCAACCTGTGGAATCAATCTGTAAGTCCATCCAACCTACACTATTCCATTCTCGTGCAAATGCCAATCCAATGACATTTTAAATGCCCTTAAATTTGGTGAGTGTGCTACACGTGCGTTCCATGCCCCTACTACGGAGGAAAGAAACTACCTCCGACATCTGACCTATATCCATCACCCCTCAATTTAAAGCTATGCCCCTTCGTGCTAGCTATCGCTATCAGTGGTAAAAGGTTCTCACTGTCCAACCCATCTAACCCTCTGATTATTTTATGTCTCAATTAAGTTACCTTTCAACCTAAAAAAAATGCTTCACATTTCTTAGTCTTTTCTCGTAAGGCCATTCCTCCATACCAGGCAACATACTCTTAAACCTCCTCTGAACCCTTTCCACAGCATCCACATCCTTCCTATTGTCATCCGTTTCCCCAGTGCCCCCTCAGTCAAAGCAAAACGCTCAGAGACATAGTACAATTTTTACTGCCTTCGCCTTTGTACTGGGCCCTGGATGGAGAGAGAACGATCACCCATGTGCAAAGGGACATGAGTTCTCAGTCTTCTCTCTGGAACAGCAGTTTCTTAATTAATTATATAGTTATTTTACAGGGAGGAGCATCCAGATAAGGCAACATATTGTTTGGGTGAGCATTACTATCAGTGAGTCTCAATAGCAAGGACTAAGCCCATCTGCAGTTATATAATGAATGGGCTTAACCTTAAAGTGGCTTCACATAAAGAATACTTTTCACCTTGTTAAACTGACCTTACATACTGAATACTTCCAATATTGTTAAATGGCTCTACATAACCCATTACCTTTGCCTGTAGCACCCCATTGTTAACTGTACATTCTTACCTGATCTGAGTCATGCTCAGCTGAATCTCTGGTTTAAAAAAAATCAACTCTTTCCTGACTTGCTTATAACCACTACACATTCTCATTCCCTCTTTTTATCATTTCACCATAACCAGAGATGGTACTACCAGCTTTTCTAAGACTCTGACAACCAGTATTAAGCAAGTCACAGCATACAATGATAACAAAAATTACTAGTCAGTTGTAAATAGAATTTGAAGAACCCTCCCATGTAGAAGAAATATTCACCAATAAAATTATTAAATCCACAGCCCTTAAATGACCACTCCATCCACTCAAAGTAGAGTAGAAGCGAGCCAATTCTCCAAAATCTCCTTCAGTAAAATCCAACCTGAAAACAAAATTCAGTCTGCTCTTGTTCATCACTCCACGGACAAAACCGAATTCTTGGATAATGGCATTTAAATGCTTCATAAAACTGACAAGACTTCCACCCTTCCAGAGATGCTTCAAATGGAGGATACCATCGGAGGTGCAGCTGCAGGCTAGGTGAATGAGGCATTCTTTGTTACATTCAAACAGCAGAGTGGAAGCAGACGCAAAGTCAACTGGCTGTTGTGATGTTAGCTTGATCAGTGAACCCTCATATTCCTTAAATAGAAGAGAAGGTAAAGCTCACGTGGTTTAATGTCCATAGACCACTGACAAACAGTGTATAGACCTCCTCTTCACTGTTGTTAGCTTCTTCACTTTTCATGCTCATGACTGGGGAACTGATTGAATCCGTTGGATCAGGTTGCAGAGGGGAGGGCAGGGGTCTGAAAGCCTGCTTTACCTGTGAATGGAGAAACTCTAGAGATGAAGTTAGCTGCTGAAAGCATCTCTGCATTTCCTCCCTGATTCCTTCCTTGCCAAGGTGGATATCAGTCTGAAGACAGTCGCACATTTAACTACACTAAATTGTGTCTACCTATTTCAACATTGAGTTCTTGAAGTCTGTTACTCTGTTCACTATTCATAACATTATCAAATTTTATACAATCCATAAACTTCTAATTGTACTACCAAAACAATCCCGTCAATTATAAATCACAATCAATGGTCCTAAAATCAAACCCTCAGGTACCTCATTTAGGTTATTCAAAAATTATTTTCCTTTCACAAACTGAGACTTTGCTAATGTGAAAGCTGTCAGGAAAAGTATTTCAGAAATCTGGAACAGCAAGAAAACAAAGTGTTTCCTGTGCTAGAGCAACTGAGTTTCAGTTCAGATTTCAATCTCAAATATTTGTGGGAAACAAATGCTGAATATTTTAAAATATGTTCTCCAAATGAAACTTTACAAACAAAACAGCCGAAATTAGTGGCAACTTTTGGTAGAGATCAACATAAGAATTTGCAAATACTGGATTAGTGGTGCTGGAAGAGCACAGCAGTTCAGGCAGCATCCAACGAGCAGCGAAATCAACGTTTCGGGCAAAAGCCCGGATGAAGGGCTTTTGCCCGAAACGTTGATTTCGCTGCTCGTTGGATGCTGCCTGAACTGCTGTGCTCTTCCAGCACCACTAATCCAGTATTTGGTTTTCAGCATCTGCAGTCATTGATTTTACCATAAGAATTTGCAATATGAAGGGAGCCAATGAAGTCTGAACAATAATTAACAGAACTGATCCAGCTCAGCCTAGAGTTAAAATATCAAACTCAAAACGCACTCTTCTTTTTGTGAACACTCTGCATTAAAACCACATCAAATATATTTTAATACAACACACTGAACTGGCTAAAGCATGACCACTGACCCAACTTTCTTTTTAAAACAAACACTGTAGAATTTCAAACAAATCAGGGGCTCAAGGCACTCAATTTGTTTTAAGGTTACAAGTTTGATAATCTTAGAAAGGACATAATGTTGCACCATTTCTATGTAAAAACACAATCTGCCCTATTACATAGTCCACAAACACACTGAACTGAAATCCTGTTTCAAAAAAGGCAAAACAGTTAAGGGATTTTCTGAGCCAGTATTTTAACAAACCAAAACAGTTAAACATCAAACACTCAGCATGGCACAATTTACATTGAAACTTTCCTTTCTCAGCCTAAGTATTAGTACAACCTTAATTTCAGCATTTCTCTTATCCATCCTCACTGAAATTACACTTCTAACGAGAAAGCCCTCACAGCGGACCACATGGCGCCCCAGTCCAAGCCACTCTCTTCCCCCCCGAACAAAGACTTGCAGAGACTCAAATTTTGCCACTCAGGGACTTTGACCCATTCTCACTTTACTCCTCACAGGGACCTGGGCCCCACTTATACAGAGAACTGAAATCCAACCTAGATAACTCTAACTCCAACTAAACACAGAGGACTCTAATGTCAATTAAACACAGAGCTCGAACCCCAGCACAGCAGAGGACTTGAACCTCAATCAAACCCACCTAGGGCACTCAAACCCCAGTACTGCACAGAGGACTCGAACCTCTACCTGCCAGCACGCTTGTGAAACTGTCTCTCTCGACTGAACTAATTACTGTTCGAGGAATTCGTAGAATAGAGAGCTAACGAGCAAGGAGACTGCCTCTGGCACACAGGCATATCAAAAGGGGACCAAAGTTTAAATTCCTACCCCGTGGACCCATCCGCCTTGAGACACCGATGTTCCATGCGGCCACCAACACGGTCCAATCATAACTATTCATTTGAATCCTGCCGACTATGCCAATAATGTCGTCTCAGGGTTCCAAAACTCAAGCCCTCCACCAATAAAAGCTAACACACAATATGCCTTCTTAACAACCCTATCAACCTGGGTGGCAACTTTTAGGGATCTACGTACATGGACAGATCTCTCTGCTCATCTACACTCCCAAGAATCTTACCATTAGCCCAGTACTCTGCATTCCTGTTACTCCTTCCAAAGTGAATCACCTCACACTTTTCTGCATTAAACTCCATTTGCTACCTCTCAGGTAAGCTCTGCAGCTATCTTTGTCCCTCTGCAACATGTAACATCTTTTGTCACTATCCACAACTCTACAGACCTTAGTGTCATACGCAAATTTACTAACCCATCCTTCTATACCCTCATCCAGTTCATTTGTGTAAATGACAAACAACAGTGGACCCAAAACAGATCACTGTGGTAACCAACCGGTAACTGAACTCCAGGATGAATATTTCCCTATCAACCACCTTTCTTTCAGCTAGCACATTTCTGATCCAAACCACTAAATCACCCTCAATCCCATGTCTCTATTTTCTGCAATGGCCACCGTAGGGAAACTTATCAAATGCCTTACTGAAATCTATATACACAACATCAACCGCTTTACACTCATCCACTTGTTTGGTCACCTTCTCAAAAAACCCAATAAGGTTTGTGAGGCACGACCTACCCTTCACAAAACAGTGTTGACTATCACTAATCAAATTATTCTTTGCTAGATGATTACAAATCCTATCTCCTGTAACCCTTTCCAACATTTTACCCACAACCAAAGTAAGGCACACAGGTCTATAATTTCCAGGGTTGTCTCTACTCCCCTTCTTGAACAAGGGGACAACATTTGCTATCCTCCAGTCTTCTGGCACTATTCCTGCAGACAGTGACAACATAAAGACCAAAGTCAAAGGCTCAGCACTCTCCTCCCTGGGTTCCCAGAGAATCCCAGAATAAATCACATCTGGCCCAGGGGACTTACCTATTTTTACATTTTCCAGAAGGTTTTGCACCATCTGTGGAGAGGCAATAGTTCGAAGTCTCAAAGGATTACCGTTATTGAACTCATTGTTAACTCTCTCCCTCCACACATGCTGGCAGAATTAAAAGACCTGCTGAGTTTTTCCCAGAACTTTTTTTTCGAAAATCAGATAGCTGTAAAAGTGTGGAAACAAATCCTTCAATCCAACTCATCCATGCTGATCAGCTGCCCTAAATTAATCTAGTCCCATTTGCCAGCACTTGGCCAATACCGTTCTGACCCTTCCTATTCATATACTCATCCAGATGCCTTTGAAATGTTGTATTTGTAACAGCTTCTACCACTTCCTCTGGCAGCTCATTACATAAACACACCATCTCTCTGCATGAAAAAGTTGCCCCTTATTTTTAAAAATTCACTAATGGGATGTAGATGTCTCTGGCTAGGCCAGTACTCATTGTCCATCCCCAACTGGCAGTTAAGAGTCAACCACATCACTTTTGGTCTGGAGTCACATGTAGTCCAGACCAGGTGAGGATGGTAGTTTCCTTCCCTAAAGGATATTAGTGAATCAAGTTGGCTTTTCCAATGATCCAACAATGATTTCATGGTCATCACTAGACCTTTCGTTCCAGAGGTTTTTTTTACCAAATTCAAATTCCACCATCTGCCATGGCAGTTTTGAGCCGAGGTCCTCAGAACATTAGCTGAGTTTCTAGATTAATAAGCTAGTGATAATACTACTCGGCCATTAAGGCGACCCCCTTAATGTATTATTTAACATATTACAGTTCATAAACATTCAATCGTTACACGGAGTTCAGGTAGTAAACAATTTACACTAAGGACATATTACTGAAGTGTACATAATGACCAAAAGAACTGAATTGATTATTTTTCGAGACAGTAAGAATGACAACCTAGTGTAAAACTTGCTTTTGCAGAGAACACAGTTAGATGCCAGTTTTTTTTTGTGCTGAGGATTAAAGACCTTTGGAATTGTTATATGAAGGATGTTGTTTACTGGGTAAAATTTACAGCACAGGAACAGACACTTCAGTCCTCCAAGCCTATGCTGACACATTTTGCCCTTCCATACAAGAACTCTCTTCACTTACAGGACCTGTATCCCTCTATTCCCTTCCTATTCATGTAGAGGAGATTCACCAGGAGTTGAAAAATGTGCTGGAAAAACACAGCAGGCCAGGCAGCATCCTAGGAGTAGGAGAATCGATGTTTCAGGCATAAGCCCTTCTTCAGGAATTCCTGAAGGGCTTATGCCCGAAACATCGATTCTCCTGCTCCTCGGATACTGCCTGGCCTGCTGTGTTTTGCCAGCACCACATTTTTCAACTCTGGTCTCCAACATCTGCAGTCTTCACTTTCTCAGAGATTCACCAGGATGTAAGTTCAAGTTGCTTTCTTTCGAGCAGAAAAGGTTGAGGAGTGACCTGACAACAGACCATAAGAAATACAAACTGGAGTAGGTTGTTTGGTCCTCAAGCCTACTCTGCCATTCAACCAGATCATGCTGACTGATCCAGCATTCCCCACGTCCACTTTCTTGCCTTTACCCTCTAAACAATTCTTCTGATCAAGAATGTGCCCTAAATATAAAGGGTCAATATAAAAGGTTAAGAAAGGACATAAATCTTAGTGAGTTTTGAGAAGATTTGTAGCTCAGGTTGAGGTTTTGGATGTAGCTTTGCTCGCCGAGCTTGAAGGTTCATTTCCAGACATTTTGTTTCCTTACTAGGTAATATCTTCAGTGGACCTCACGCAAAGCAATGCTGAAAATTCCTGCTTTCTATTTATATGCTTGGGCTTCTTTGGGTTGGCGATGTCATTTCTGGTGAAGTCACTTCCTGTTCCTTTTCTCAGGGGGTGGTAGCTGGGTTCCAACTCTATGCATTTGTGTAGTGTGTTCTGGTTGGAATGCCATGCTTCTAGGAATTCTCGTGCGTGTCTTTGTTTAGCTTGTCCTAGAATGGATGTATTGTCCCAGTCAAAGTGGTGTCCTTCCTCATCCATATATGAGGATACTCGTGAGAGAGTCATGTCTTTTTGTGGCTAGTTGGCGTTCATGTACCCTGGTGGCTAGTTTTCTGCCTGTTTATCTAACGTAGCGTTTGTTACAGTTCTTGCACAGTATTTGTAAATTTAGTTTTGCTCATTGTGTGTATAGGGTCTTTCAATGACATAAATCAATACCAGTAATGTTGAATAATACAAGATTTAGTGACTGGGAAACTGATGGAGATCAATATTAGAGAAATTACACTGGGGAAAATTGAGGGGGCTGAAGGCAAATAAATTCCCAGAACCTGAAAGTCTACATCCCAGAATACTGAAGGAAGTGGCTCTAGAAATAATGGATGCATTGACGGTCATCTTCCATGATTCTGTAGACTCTGGAACAGTCCCTGCTCATTTGAGGGTAGCTAATGTTATTCAAAAAGAGAGTCAGAGAGAAAACAGGGAATTATACACCAGTAAGCCAAACAACATTGGTGGGGAAAATTCTTGAATCCATTATTAAGGACTTCATAGCAGAACATTTAGAAAGCAGAGGCAGGATCTGACCGTCAGCACAGATTTACGAAGGGGAAACCATGCTTGACAAGACCATTGGGATTCAATGAAGATGTAACTAGAAGAGTTGACGAGGGCAAGCCAGTCCGTGAGGTAATATTTGGACTTTGAGAAAGCGTTTGACAAAGTCCCACATAACAGATATTGTGCAAGATTGAAGTGCATGTGATTGGGGGAAGTGTATTAAGGTGGATAGAAAACTGGTTGGCAGAGAGGAAATAAAGTAGGAATTAATGGGTCCTTTTCAAATTGGCAGGCAGTAACTAGTGTGGTATCACAGGGATCAGTGCTAGCACCCCAGCTATTCACAATATATATGGATGATTTGTATGAGGGAACAAAATGTAACATCTCCAAGTTTGCAAACGATACCAAGTTGAGTGGGAGGGTGAACTATGACAAGGATGCAGAGATCAGCTTGATCTAGACAGGTTGGGTAAGTGGGCAAAGCAAAGGCAGATGCAGTATAATTTGGATAAATGTGAGGTTATCACTTTGGAAGCAAAAATAAAGTGGACAGATTATTACTACCTGAATGGCTGCAAATTGGGAGAGGGGAGCATGCAACAGGGCCTGGGTGTCCTTGTGTACTAGTCGCTAAAGAGAAGCATGTAAGTGCAACAGGCAGTAAAGGAGGTAACTGGTATGCTGGCCTTCACTGGGAGAGGTTTCAAGTTCTGGAACAGGGATGTGTTGTTGCAGTTATACAGGACCTTGGTGAGGCCACACCTAGAGTATTGTGTACAGTTTTGGTCTCCTTTTCGGAGGAAGGATGCTTTTGCCTTCAAGGGAGTGCAGCAAAGGTTTACCAGTCTGATTCCGGGATGGTAGAACTGATGAGAGAGGAGAGAATGACTAGGTTAGGATTGTTTTTGCTGGAGTTCAGATGAGTGAGGGGGGAGAAAAGAATCACACAGAGACATAAAATTCTAACAGGACTGAATAGGACAGATGCAGGGAGGATATTCCCAATGATGGGTGCATCCAGAACCAGGGGTTACAGTCTGCGAATTTGGCATGGCCTAAAGGAGACATTTCTTCACCCCAAGAGGGGTGAACCTGTGGAATTCACTACCACAGGAAGTGGTTGATGCCAAAATATCAAATGTATTCAAGAAGCAGCTAGATATAGCACTTCTTTCTCCACACGACTACTAATTCTATTCCAAATAATTGTGACCAAAAGTCTCTCTGCTACCAAAGTTTACTGACAAGTCTGTAATTTCTAGGATTAACTTTACAACGTTTTTTTGAACAAGGTTATAAAATGTTGACAATTTTCCGGCACCGAGTCTAGGAACAACTGAAACATTAAAATACAACAAGCCTCAAAGACTACCACTCGGTGGCTCTGACTCCCCATAACAATGGAGTGCTTCAAGAGGTTAGTCATGGCTCACTTCAACTCCAGCTTCCCAGCCTGTCTCAAGCTCTTGCAATTTGCCTGCCTGAATAGATCCACAGCAGACACCATCTCCCTCGCCCTACACTCATTCCTGAACATCTGGGCAACAAGAATACCTACATCAGGCCTTCGACTAGTGACCACAGCTCCACCTTCAGTACTATAACCCCAAACAAACTAACATCTAAACTCCAAGACCTAGGTCTCTGCTCTGCCCTGCCCTCTGCAACTGGATCCTGGACTTCCTAACCAACAGACCGCAGTGAGAAGATGCTACATCACCTCCTGCACAACAATCCTCAACACTGGTGCCCCAGAACTCTGCGGACTCAGCACCTTACTACACTCCCTATACACACATGGCCGTGTGGCCAAATTTCATCCAAACTCCATCTGCAAGTTCACTGATGACATGGCTGTTGTAGATATCAAACAATGACAAGACAGAATACAGAAAAGAAAGATTCTTGGTGGCGCAATGTAAAGATAATCTCTCCTTCAATGTCAGCAAAACTGAACAGCTGATCATTGACTTCAAGAAGCACGCTCCATCTACATCAATGGTGCTGAGATGGAGATAGTCGAGTGCAGTGCCTTGGAGTGACAGTCACCAATCGGTCCTGGACCATTCATGCTGATGCGACGGTCAAAAAGGCACAACATTTCCTCCTGAGGCAGCCAAGGAAATCTGGCATGTTCCAAAGGACTCTCACCAACACTGTGAATGCTTTCTATGGTGCATCTATGTCTGGATGCATCACAGCTTGGTACGCTAACTGCTCTGCCCAGGACCATAAGAAACAGACTTGTGAACACAGCCCAGGCCGCCATGCAAGCCAACCTTCCATCTACTGACTATCTACACTGCTTGCTGCCTTGGAAAAGCATCCAAAGATCCCTCCCATCTTAGTTACAAGTTCTCCCAACCCCTTCCATCAGGCAGACAATATAAAAGCTTAAACATAAATAAATTTTTCACATTGTTATTAGATTTCTGAATGGACCGCTCTAATTTCAAATCTAATGTTGATCTTGCTTTTTTTTGCACCTTCTTTCCAGCCGAAACTTGGTATTCCTCACTCAGCTCAATCTCCCTATGATCTTTAGAACATACAACATTACAGCGCAATACAGGGCCTAGGCCCTCGATGTTGCGCTGCCCTGTCAAACAGATCTGAAGCCAATTTAACCTACACTATTCCATTATCGTCCATATGCCTACCCAATGACCATTTAAACACCTGTAAAGTTGGCGAGTCTACGACTGTTGCACGCAGTACATTCCAAGCCCCTACTACTGAGTAAAGAAACTACCTCTGACATCTGTCCTATATCTATCACCCCTCAATTTGAAGCTATGTCTTCTTGTGTGAGCCATCACCATCTGAGGAAAAAGGCTCTCACTCTCCACCCTAACCCTCTGATTATCTTATATGTCTCAATTAAGTCACCTCAACTTCCTTCTAACGAAAATAGCCTCAGGTTTCTCAGCCTTTCCTTATGAGACCTTCCCTCCATACCAGGCAACATCCTGACGGGGTTAATGGGGAAGGCCGCTGACGGGGTTAATGGGGAAGGCCGCTGACGGGGTTAATGGGGAAGGCCGCTGACGGGGTTAATGGGGAAGGCCGCTGACGGGGTTAATGGGGAAGGCCGCTGACGGGGTTAATGGGGAAGGCCGCTGACGGGGTTAATGGGGAAGGCCGCTGACGGGGTTAATGGGGAAGGCCGCTGACGGGGTTAATGGGGAAGGCCGCTGACGGGGTTAATGGGGAAGGCCGCTGACGGGGTTAATGGGGAAGGCCGCTGACGGGGTTAATGGGGAAGGCCGCTGACGGGGTTAATGGGGAAGGCCGCTGACGGGGTTAATGGGGAAGGCCGCTGACGGGGTTAATGGGGAAGGCCGCTGACGGGGTTAATGGGGAAGGCCGCTGACGGGGTTAATGGGGAAGGCCGCTGACGGGGTTAATGGGGAAGGCCGCTGACGGGGTTAATGGGGAAGGCCGCTGACGGGGTTAATGGGGAAGGCCGCTGACGGGGTTAATGGGGAAGGCCGCTGACGGGGTTAATGGGGAAGGCCGCTGACGGGGTTAATGGGGAAGGCCGCTGACGGGGTTAATGGGGAAGGCCGCTGACGGGGTTAATGGGGAAGGCCGCTGACGGGGTTAATGGGGAAGGGCGCTGACGGGGTTACTGGGGAAGGGCGCTGACGGGGTTACTGAGTTGTAAATGGGGGAGAGACATGAGAGACGTTGTTGTGTCGAAAGACTATTGTTGGTTTAGTTTTTTAATGAACATGTTCTGATATACTGTGGCACTGGTGGGGGCAGCACGGTGGCACAGTGGCTAGCACTGCTGCCTCACAGCGCTGGAGACCCGGGTTCAATTCCCGCCTCAGGCAACTGCCTGTGTGGAGTTTGCACGTTCTCCCCGTGTCTGCATGGGTTTCCTCCGGGTGCTCCGGTTTCCTCCCACAGTCCAAAGATGTGCAGGTCAGGTGAATTGGCCATGCTAAATTGCCCATAGTGTTAGGTAAGGGGTAGATGTAGGGGTATGGGTGGGTTACGCTTCGGCGGGGCGGTGTGGACTTGTTGGGCCGAAGGGCCTGTTTCCACACTGTAATCCTAGTAAATCTAATCTAATCCTAGTAAATGTCCTCTGAACCCTTTCCAAAGCTTTCACGTTCTTGCTACAATGCAGTGTGACCAGAACTGCACATAATGTAACTCTGGACAGATGCAGCATGACCTCCTGGCTCTACAACAAGCAAAACTAATGTCATTTACAAAATACCTTGCAAAAACTGTAACAAACACTACTTTGGACAAACAGGCAGAAAACTAGCCACCAGGCCACATGAACATCAACTAGCCACAAAACAACATGACCCTTTCTCACTGGTATCCGTACATAAGGGAGGGCACCACTTCCACTGGGACAACACATCTATCCGAGGACAAGCGAAATAGAGACACTCATGAGAATTCCTAAAAGCATGCATTCCAACCGGAACTCTATCAAACACATTGACTTGGACACCATTTACCACCCCCTGAGAAAAAGAACAGGAAATTACATCACTAACCCAAGGAAACCCAAACCTATAAATAGAAAGCAGGAAACACCACCAATGTTTCTTCCAGAGGCTCACTGAAGATGTTACCTAGTATGGTGACAAAACTTCTGAAAATGAATCTTCCAGCTCAGTGAGCAAACCTACATCCAAACCCTCAAGCTGAGCTACAAATCTTCTCAAAACTCATTCATTAGTACAACCTTAATTTCAGCATTTTCTCTTGTTTTTTTCAGCCTCTCACTGAAGTTACACTTCTAAAAAGAGAAAATCCTTGCAGCGGAGAACATGACATCACAGTCCAAGACACACACTTCCCCCAGAACAAAGACTCAGAGCCTCATATTTCACCACTTGGGGACATTTACCCCTTTCTCACTTTACTCCTCACAGGGGCCCGAATTCCAATTAAACACAGAAAATCCAAATCCCAATTAAACACAGAAAACCTGAATCCCAATTAAATACAGAAAGCTCAAAACCTGAAACGGAGCTCGAAGCTCACAAACACAAAATTCGAACCCCAGTACTACCAAGGGCCTGAACTTCAAATCAACCTACCCTGTATGACGCAGAGGACTCAAACCTCAATCAAATCCACCCCAGGGGACTTGAATCCTAGTATCATGCAGGAGTCTAACCTCAATCACAACACCCATCCCCATTCCCAAACCCCTGGGGACTCGAACACCAGTACTGCGCAGAGGACATGAACCTCAATTCACACCCACACTCCCCCAACCCCAATACCAAACCCAGAGGACTCAAACCCCAATTCCATGCAGAGGACTCTAACCTCAATTCACACCCATTCCAGGGGACTTGAAGCCCAGTACCATGCAGAGGACTCAAAACTCAGTCGCACACCCCTCTCCCCATCCCATGCAGTGCAAAGGACTCCAACATCTGCCTGCCAGCACGCTGGCAAAAAACTTACTCTCTTGACTGAACTAATTACCATTTGAGGAATCCATAGGATAGACAGCAACGAAGGGACCATCTCTGGCACACAGGAATATTGAGGGGAACCATGGAAAAGCTTAAATCTTGTAGGCCCATCTGTCTCAAGACACCGATGTTCTGGGCAGCCGCTGACAACGTCAGATCATAACTTTCCGTTTACATCCTGCTGACTTCGCCAATATTGTAGTCCCATTTCCCTCCTCAGTCAAAGCAAAATGCTCAAAGACAAGGTGTGACTTTACCTCCATCTTTATTCCAGGCTCTGGAGGGAGAGAGAACAATCACCCATATGCCGAGAAACATGGGTTCATGGTCTTCTCTGGAACAGCAGTTTCTGGATAAATTATAGTCATTTTATAGGGAGGAGCATCCAGATAAGGCAACATACATACCTCTTCCCACCCTACCTCCTGCAAAAATGCCATCCCATATTCCCAAATCCTCCACCATATCTGCTCCCAGGAGGAACACTCCCACCACAGAACACACCAGATGGCCTCCTTCTTTAGAGACCGCCATTTCTCCTTCCCACATGGTTGTAGATGCCCTCCAACGCATCTCGTCCACATCCCGCCCCTCTGCCCTCAAACCCCACCCCTCCTACCGTAATAAGGACAGAATCCCCCTGGTGCTCACCTTCCACCCTACCAATCTTCACATAAACCACATCATCCAATGACATTTCCACCACCTCCAAGGATATATTTCCCTCCCCATTTCCGCTTTCCACAAAGACCATTCCCTCCGTGACTACCTGGTCAGGTCCATGCTCAATCATCTGCTCAGCAACACCCAGTTTGGGGTCTGCCAGGGACACTCAGATCCTGACCTCATTCCAACCTTGGGTCAAACATGGACAAAAGAGCTGAATTCCAGAGGTGAGGCAAGGCTGCATTCGACCAAGTGTGGCATAAAGGAGTCCTAGCAAAACTGAAATCAATGGGTAACAGGGGGCAAACCGGTGGTTAGAGTCATATCTGAAACATAGGAAGGTGGTAGTGGTGGTTGGTCTGTTATCTCAGCTCCAGAACATCTCTGCAAGAGCTTCCCAGAGTAGCCACAGCCATCACCAGCTGCTTTATGTATGACCTTCTCTCAATCATAAGGTCAGAAGTGGGGATGCTTACCGATGATTGCACACTGTTCAGCACCATTCACAACTCCTCAGACACTGAAGCAGTCAGTGTCCAATGCAAGATTGGACACTGACTGCTTGGGGTGACAAGTAACATGCACACCACACAAATGCCAGACTATGACCATCAACAAGAGACAATCTAACCACCGCCCCTTGACATTCAGTGGCATTACCGTCACAATGCCCCCACCCCCACTAACATTCTGGGATATACCAATGATCAGAAGTTTTACTGTATTCACCTCATAAATGCAGTGGCTACAACAGCAGGTCACAGGCCAGCAATACCACAGCAGGTAACTCACCTCCTGAATTCCAACAGCCTACCCATCATCTAAAAGGCACAAATCAGGAGTGTGATGGAATACTCCCCACTTGCCTGAATGAATGCAGCCCCAAGCAGCTTCACACCATCCAGGCCCAAGAAGCTTGACTGGCATTGCATCCACAAGCATTCACTTCTTTCACCACCAACATTCAGTGGCAATAGTGTGTACTAACTACTACAGAAATTCACCACAGATCCTCAGACCCTCAGACAGCACCTTCTAAAGCCAAGACTACTTCGACCTATAAGGGGATCTTATAGAAGTGCATAAGATCATGAGAGGCATAGGTAGGGTGAATGCATTTAGTCTTTGTCCATATTTCCCCAAACCTTGGAAAAGAAGGCATCAGTCTAAGGTTAGAGGGGGAAAAAAAAGAGAATCTGAGGAGCAACATTTTGACAGAGGGTGATATGCATATGGAATAAGCTGCCAGCAAGAGTGGTTGAGGCAGGTACATGAACAACATTTAAAAGGCATTTGGACAAACACATGGTTAGGAAAAGTTCAGATATGAGCCATGTGCAGGGAAATGGGATTGGTGTTGATGGACATTTTGTTCAGCATGAACCAGTTTGGGTTTGGGTCTGTCTCCATGCTGTAAGACAAGGGTAGCAGGTACATGGGAACATCACCACCTTCAAGTTCCCCTCCAAGCCACTCATCATCTTAACTTGGAAATAGTTTCTGCCTTCCGTCACTGGGTCAAAATCCTGGAATTCCCTCCCTAATGGCAGCGTGGTCAACACACCGCAAGTGGACTGCAGTTCAAGGCGGCAGCTCACTATCACCTTCTCAAGGACAATTAGGAGCAGGCAGCAAATGCTGGCCAGCTGGCCAGCCAGCCGCCCCCACACCCCACTAAAAAATGAATAATTTTTTTTAAAAATTCTATCCAGGTTTCTTCAAGTTTCAATGAGATCCCCCTCACCCTTCAAAATTCCACCAAGTTTGATTCTTCCAAACAAAATGCATCACCTTCAATTGAATTGAATTCCACCTGCTAAAATTCTGCTCACTCTTTCAAACTATCTGAATCCCCTTGCAGATTCCTTATGCCCTTACAACAAAAAGCCTTCTCACCTATCTTATATCGTCAAAACTGGATGTATAATATGCTGCCCCCTCCTTGAAGTCACTAATATAGATCATGACTAATTGAGATCTAGGCCTGATACTTACGAGACTCCACTGGTTACATCTATCCAACCTAAAAAGACTGCCTTCTGTGTGCTAAAATCAATCCTCAATCTACAGCCAACACACTATCCACTATACCTTGAACTAGTATTCCATTTAATACTAACTTTCTCATAGTTCAAAATATCTTCCAATTTCATTCTTACTCATTAAATTAAGCTTACCACATAAACAAATTTCGATTATCCTTTGCATTGAAGGTCTTCCTTAATTGAAGATCAAATTCACAGCAAGTTGTAGGAATCATGTCAAATAAATATATTCACATGCTCAGATAGTCCAACGTGCTACATTGCATCAACTTACTTCAGAACTTTTGTCACAACACTCATTCTCCTCCCTTATCCCAGTGCTCAGTAGGACAGTTAAAAAGAAACAGAAAACATGACTAACTCAAAAATACAACTCAGGGAAGTCTGATGGGAGAGTGGAACAGTGTGCAAAAGCACAGCAGTCCAAATGCCATACACCTTTTTTTTAAAAAGTTAACCTTGTTTTTAAAATTCAGAGATAAAAGCAGGAGCAACTTGAACCCAGTTCTCCTGCTCTACGGCAGGTATTTTCACTTCACCACCCATCAGGATTTTATGCATTTCAATGAAGATATACAAGCAGGAAATGTGAAATTAAAACATCTGCCTTATCTGATGGCTGAACAAACAGTTGTGAACATATAATTTAGGGACAGGAGTAGATTTACCAGCCATCAAGGTTTTTTTTGGTCTAAACTACAGTGAATTTACTGAGTATTACAAATCTGTACAGAAACTTTATCAAAGAGAGGAAAAGAAACACAATATTCAGCCTACACCAAACTTTAAATCAACAAAAATAAAACATTTGAAAATAACTCAGATCCTTCCCAGAACATAAAATGAATCTTGGAAGAGTGCAAGGGGAAACATATCACACTTATTATATTGAGTTATATTGAGGGTTGATGCGCTGAGGGAACTCAGGACTGCACAGGCTCACCCAACTCCCTCTCCATACTAAGATAGTCATCTTCCCAGACAAGAGAGTGCAAATATTCCCATTGGTTTTATTCAAACATCCATTACCTGAAGAGAATCTGCCTATAATGCACATCATCAAAAGCAGTATCCAATTTACTCTGGTGTATGACTAATCCAGAATTAAGATCAGCTGAGATCATAACAAATGGATGAGAGCGTGAAGTTCTGAGTGCAACATAAAAAGAAGAAAGGGATGATTCCACCATTCAAGATGCATACAAGCCATTTGGTCCCTCAAGTGTGGGCTACCATTCATTAAGATCATAGCTAAATGATATTATAACCTCAAATTCAAAGTACCACATATCCTGATCATGTTCACTCCATGCTTAACAAGGTTCTATGTATCTGTGGCATAAAAGTACTCAAAAGATTCTGCTAGTAATTTTTCAGAAAAAATGTTTCAAAGATTCAAGAACCTCCTAGAAAATATTTTGTCTAATCTCAGTGTTAAAAGGGCACCACCCATTTTTGAAATAACACCATTCTGAATTCTTCCGTTAGAGGAAACATCATACCCACATCTACTCTGCTAAGACCAGTCAGGATTTTATGCATTGCAGTGAAGACATTGCTTATCCTAAACTACAGTGGATAAAAGCTGAACCTAATAGACAGCACAGTGGCTCAGTGGTTAGCACTACCGCCACATCACCAGGGATCTGGGCTCAATTCCAACTTTAGGCAACAGTCTGTGTGGAGTTTGCACACACTCCCCATGTCTACATGAGTTTTCTCCTGGTGCTCCAGTTTCCTCCGACAGTCCAAAGATGCACAGGTTAGGTGGACTGGCCATGCTAAATTGCCTGTCGTGAACAGGTATGTGCAGGCTAGGAGATTAGCCATGGGAAATGCAGAGTTATAGGGGAAGGAATGAGGGGGAAAAGTCTGGATGAGTTGCTCTTCAAAAGGGTCAGTGAGACCTGATGGGCCAAAATTACCTCCTTCCACACTGTAGAGATTCTATTTTTCATTCCTGACAAGGTTGCAGCTGATCTGACTGCACCCTCAATTCCACACTGCCATCTGCTTCTGATAATGATTGGTCCTTGTTAGTTTTTTAAGAACCCATCTTCCTCACTTTTAAAATACTCAATTACCCTGCTCCACCACTCTTTAGGGCAGAGCATTCCAAAGACTCAGGCCTTCAAAAACAAATTTGGTAGGCACGGAGGGAACCATTGCGCGCGCCCCCTTTATCAGCTGGCTTAATGGTGAGGTTGGAGTTAGAGCAGAGGGATTGGAGGGCTGCGCGTTGTGAGGGAGAGAGGTTGGAGTTGGGGGGCGGGGTCGACAGGTTGAGGCGGTTAATGCCCCGGCAGCAGTTGGAAATGAAGAGGTCGAGGGCAGGTAATAGGCCAGTGCGGGGTGCGCAGTGGTAGTCGGGCGCACTGACCTCTACACCGCTGAAGCCAAACGTCAACTCGAGGACCGCCCCCTCAACCATGACCCCACCCCCCATAACCAAACCATCATCTCCCAGACCATACAGAACCTCACCACCTCAGGAGATCTCCCACCCACAGCTTCCAACCTCTTAGTCCGGGAACCCCGCACTGCCCGGTTCTATCTCCTTCCCAAGATCCACAAGCCTGACCACCCTGGCCGACACATTGTCTCAGCATGCTCCTGCCCCAATGAAATCCTCTCTACTTACCTCGACACTGTCCTATCCCCCCCTAGTTCAGAAACTCCCCACATACGTTCGAGACACCACCCACGCCCTCCACCTCCTCCAAGACTTCCATTTCCCCGGCCCCCAACGCCTCATCTTCACCATGGATATCCAATCCCTCTACACATCCATCCGCCATGACCAGGGCCTCCAAGCCCTCCATTTCTTTCCTCTCCAGACGTCCTCAACAGTACCCTTCCACTGACATACTCATTCGTTTGGCCAAACTGGTCCTCACCCTTAACAATTTCTCCTTTGAATCCTCCCACTTCCTCCAGACCAAAGGCGTAGCCATGGGCATACGTATGGGCCCCAGCTATGCCTGTCTCTTTTTTGGCTATGTAGAACAGTTGATCTTCCGTAATTACACCAGCACCACTCCCCACTTCTTCCTCCGCTACATTGATGACTGCATTGGCGCCACCTCGTGCTCCTGCGAGGAGGTTGAACAATTCATCAACTTCACCAACACATTCCACCCTGACCTTAAATTTACCTGGACCATCTCTGACACCTCCCTCCCTTTCCTGGACCTCTCCATCAGTGACGACCGACTTGACACTGACATTTTTTACAAACCCACCGATTCCCACAGCAACCTGGATTACACCTCTTCCCACCCTATCTCTTGCAAAAATGCCATCCCGCATTCCCAATTTCTCCGCCTCCGCCGTATCTGCTCCCAGGAGGACCAGTTCCACCATGGAACACACCAGATGGCCTCCTTCTTTCGAGACCGCTATTTCCCTTCCCATGTGGTTAAAAGATGCCCTCCAACGCATCTCGTCCACATCCCACACGTCCGCCCTCAGACCCCACCCCTCCAACCGTAACAAGGACAGAACGCCCCTGGTGCTCACCTTCCACCCTACCAACCTTCGCATAAACCAAATCATCTGCCGACATTTCTGCCACCTCCAAAAAGACCCCACCACCAGGGATATATTTCCCTCCCCACCCCTTTCCACCTGCCGCAAAGACAGTTCCCTCCATGACTACCTGGTCAGGTCCACACCCCCCTACAATCCACCCTCCCATTCTGACACTTTCCCATGCCACCGCAGGAACTGTAAAACCTGCGCCCACACCTCCTCCCTCACCTCTATCCAAGGCCCTAAAGGAGCCTTCCACATCCAAAGTTTTACCTGCACATCCACTAATATCATTTATTGTATCCGTTGCTCCCGATGTGGTCTCCTCTACATTGGGGAGACTGGGCGCCTCCGAGCAGAGCGCTTCAGGGAACATCTCTGAGACACCCACACCAATCAACCAAATCGCCCCGTGGCCCAACATTTCAACTCCCCCTCTCACTCTGTCGAGAACATGGAGGTCCTGGGCCTCCTTCACCGCCGCTCCCTCACCACCAAACGCCTGGAGGAAGAACGCCTCATCTTCCGCCTCGGAACACTTCAACCCCAGGGCATCAATGTAGACTTCAACAGTTTCCTCATTTCCCCTTCCCCCACCTTCCCTTAGTTTCAAACTTCCAGCTCAGCACTGTCTCCTTGACTTGTGTGAACTTGTCCGACCTGCCTAGCTCCTTTTCCACCTATCCACTCCACCCTCCCCTCCTTGACCTATCACCTTCATCCCCTCCCCCACTCACCCATTGTACTCTATGCTACTCTCTCCCCACCCCCACCTCCTCTCGCTTATCTCTCCATGCTTCAGGTTCACTGCCTTTATTCCTGATGAAGGGCTTTTGCCTGAAACGTCGATTTCGCTGCTCGTTGGATGCTGCCTGAACTGCTGTGCTCTTCCAGCACCACTAATAGGGAAACAAACAGCCCAGGGAGCACATTTGATTAGTGGTTTGATTCTTAATCCAGGGACAATACTATAATCACAGGGTTCCAAACAATTATCAAGTATTTTATTCAAAGAAAGCTAATTTTACTGAAAAGTTTTGAAGTCAATTCTCCACACTCCAAGTTCTTGGAAGTTGGGAATCTCATTTACTTGAATTTTCTGATATTTCTTCAGCATTCACCACATTGCCAATTGCAGGTAACCTGTGTAAACTATATTTCTATATGGGCAAAGGACTGCATTGTTGTTAGCTTGTGTAAACTGCAAGGTTTCTGACCAAGTGCTAGCAAATTATAATTTCACTAAACTTCCTTCAATCTCCACACTTGTGTATTACATAGACATGGAAAATCAGCACATGACAGTCCTTTCAACCCTTGATATTGTGCCAATCTTTTATCCTTCTCTAAGATCAAATTAACCTACATACCCTTCAAGTTCATTATCATACATATGCCTATCCAAGAATTGCTTAAATGTTCCCTCATACATCTAACTCCGCCACCAACAGCCCTAGTAGCGCATTCCACGCATTCACCAGTGTGTGTAAAGAACCTACCTCTGACATCTCCCTTAAACCTTCCTAAAATCACCTTAGAATATGTCCCCTTGTGATAGCCATTTCTGTCCTGGGAAAAAGTCTCTGGCTATCTACTCCATGCCTATCTTGTGCAGAGAATTTCTTTTGAAGACAGACATAAAACATTTGTTCATCACATCAGCCATTTCCTTATTATCTATTAATTCTCCACTACCACCTCTAAAGAGCTAATAATCACTTCACTTTGTAGATTTAGAAAAATTCTTGCCATCTTGTTTTAAATGTCAAGAAGCTTTCTCCAATGCTCCAATTATTTCCCTTTTCGGTTTTCTCCAGTGTTCTTTGTATTGTGACCAGATGAGAAACAGTAGGGGCTCGAAAGATAGTGATACCAGCACAGGAGGTGCAGCCACGTTGGTTACAAATGAAAATAAGTCTGAAAGCAGACCATGACAGTTCTATTTAGCTCGATGTAATGTTAGAAGATTAAATTGGAATACCTCTCTGGACATTAAAGAGAGAAACTACACTGATGATGGGTAGGGATGACATTCATGCAAGAATGTGGACAACTGCCACTTCATTTTGACCGTCATTTGCTACTACTGCCCCTACTATAATCAAATTAAACTATAATTCAATCTCTTCCATTCAGAAACTCTTTCTAGCCACCGTCCCCCTCCACCCTCCCAAAGCTAGGTGTATCACATCTACACTGTCTTGGGGAATCACCGGGAGTCAGAAAATTGCCTGCATAATGATTCCCCAGCATCAGGGCATTTACATGTATATTATCTCAGAGTGGCTGGGGGGGGAGAAGGGGTCATCTTGAGTGGCATGTGACTGTAGGTGAATGGCCAGAGTACCTGTGAGCATGGCCAACTGACCTGTCTTAAGAGGATGCGTTTTTGTTCAGTGCCTCTTTGACTCAAATTTACATGCATGCAAAGAGGTCACCTAGCTTGCACAAGCTTTAATAAACATTAAATGTTTGTAGACGTTGGCATGTGCAAATTGCATCTCTTGTATGAAACCTCAGGGAAAGAACCTAACGTGGACACTAGTGGACAGACATTAGGGGAGAATGCAAAGATTGTAGACAGGTTGAGAATAGTTTACCAAAAACCAAAAAGAATTGAGAGAGTGCTGAAAATCAGAAACAGAAATTAGAAAAACTCAACAGGTCTGGCAACATCTGTGGGAGGAAAGCAGAATTAACATTTGGAGTTCTGAATGAGGGTCAAATGATCCCAAAACATAAAATCTGCTTTTGCTCCAAAGATGCTGCCAGACCGGAATTTCTCCAGAAATTCGATTTTGTTTAGGATAGTTCACCATTGTCTCAGTTACACAGAATAAATTATACTTTTCAAAATAAAACTTTGAAAAACTTTAAAAGAAACAATGTTGAGAACACCACCTGTAGTTGTTTAAGCTATTACAGTTTAAAACAAAGTTAAAAATCACACATCAACTTATAGTCTAACAGGTTTATTTGGCTACTCCGTCAGATAGTTGGCGGTGGTGTTGTGTGATTCTTAACTGTGTCCACCCCAGACCAACACCAGCGCCTCAACATCAAGTTTAAAACAAATAATGCCAGTGGTATAAACTAGAGTAAACAGATCAAGTTCTGGTTGTGTGGAAATATCTACCAGTATAAATTTATGATTGATACAGGAAATAGAAAAAGGAACCAGGTCATTATTGCATTGTAAAAGAGTCTACTTGAAACTGTGCAAACAAAGGTTCCGGAATATGGTATTTACAAAACTAGCATATTTTCACCAGCTTCAAACCAAATGCATGCAGACAGTGAACCTTAGCATACCTCAGTAATTCATGTCATTTTAACAAGTTCAAATAGCTTAGTATGGATCATTTCAATAAAAAGTCTTGCTGTAATGCTCTTTTCTATCCTTACCCTATGCCTGCAATTGACCAGAAGCAAACTAACATTTCATTGTAGTGCACAGAATCAAGCAGCAGGTGCCGCCAATCAGCTCGCAGTGTGTAAAAAATATCTTTGCCTGCCTGCTTTTCCCCCGACCAAAGCTTTCTGGGATAGGCAGATAGTCCCTATCCCAGACGTATTACCGCACAATACAGAAGTTTGCATTTTACATCACTAAACAACACTGGAGAAACTCAGCAGGTCTGCTTCAGAACTGAAGAGGAGCTATACTGGACTCAGAATGTTAACAGTTTCTCTCTCCAGACACTAGCAGACCTATTGAGTTTCTCCAACATTCCATATTTAGACAATTAATCAACTGATCAAGAATGGCAAATGAATTATGGATAAATGTACTGCACCGATTCAAGACGCAGCCCACCACAATTTCACGGGCAACTAGTGGTGGCCAGTAAATGCTGGCACAGCCAGGGCCATGAACATACTATGAATGAACAAACGAACAGAAGGGGATACTGAAACAGGAAACAGCAAAAAGATACAGAATGAGGGGATACCCTACAAAAGATATCTGGATGCAAAATTTCAGTCTAATACTATAGTTATCCCAACAGCGGTTTTGAAGAATGAGAAATGAAACAAGATTCTTGGGGGCTCGACAGGGCAATTGCTGAAAGGTGGTTTCCCCTTGTGTCTGGAACCAGAGGCCAGAATCCTAAAGTAAGGAGTTGTACATTTGAAACAGTAAAAAGAGGAGGAATTTCTTCTCTCAGGCAGGTTTTCAAGGCTGGTTCACTAAGTATATTCAAGACAGAGACAGGAAGGGAGTCAAGAGTTCGGGGACAGGAAAATGGAGTTGAAGATTCAGTTCCATGATTCAGATCAGCCATAGTACAACTGAATGGAAGAGAAGACTCAATGGGCTGAATGGCCTACTTCTACCCCCATGTCTAATGGTCTTATTCTTAATTAGAACTCAGGGCACTTCCTACAAAACATTGTGCCCAGTCAGAAACAATACAAAGTGACGACAGCGAAATTTTGTGCCTCAGAATATCACAGGTTTACAGAGATAAGTACCTAAAAGTTTTAAAAGTGTGAAGGAGCCTATTTCACCTGAAGCATGAAAAGTAGAAGTATAAAGTTTTCCTCGTCTCTCAGCAGTGAAAGTCTTTCAAACTGATCCCTGATTTTTGTAAATATCTTAGAGTCAGATGTACAGCATGGAAATGGACACCTTGGTCCAACTTGTCCTTACCAACGAGATATCCTTAATTAATCAAGTCCCATTTGCCAGCATTTGGCCCATATCCCTCTAAACCCTTCCTATTCAAAAACCCGTCCAGGGGCCTTTTAAATGTTGTAATTGCACCAGCCTTCACCACCACCTCTGGCAGCTCATTCCATAGACTCATCACTTTTTGCGTTAAAACGCTGTCCCTTGGGTCCCTTTTAAAACTTTTCCCGCTCACCCTGCATCTATGCCCACTATCTTGGACTCCTCCACCCAAGGGAAAAGACCTTGTCTATTTATACTATCTAGAAGGTCAACCCTCAGCCTCCCACACCACAGGGAAAACAGCCCCAGCATAATCAACCTCTCCCTACAGCTCAAAAATCTTAAAATAAAAACAGGAACTGCTGGAAATTCTAAGTAGCTTTGATAGTATCTGTCAAACACAAAGCTGATTTGTTAAAGGGTTAATTTGTTCTGCTAACATGTACAAAATTGGATATCGGCGGGGGTGGGCTGCACCTTACAGACAGGATGTGACAATCTAATCACGTGCTGTAAATGTTGCAGTTTAAGGAATAACCTAATCAATTCACAGTTTTTGGGAGACGTATGACTTTATGGGAGTGGTGGGGGAGGTGCTGTGTCTTGCGTGCATGACTGACTGTGATGTAAAATCCTGTATAAAGGGAGGATGGTTCCCTTGTTCGAAGAGCCTTGCTCAACACACTCTGCAAGCATCACAAAGAGTGTGTTAAATGATCCTCCAAAGGCTTGTACTTGCTGAAATAAATTGTTGGCATATTTCAGTTGCATCAAGCATGTAAGAATCTCAAGAAGGGAACCTAACAATGCTACGCTTGAACCCTTTTTGAAGGGTGCAACTACAGGCTCGCCATTTTTACTTTGAATTTCTACAAACAACAATGTCCAACAAAGCTAACAACTGGACAAATGCAAGGTAATTAAGGATACCAAACATGGATTTGATGAGCTCCATTTGCTCAACTAAACTGTTGCAAGTTCTCTCAAGGCATAACACAGAGGGTTGAGGTCACTGCATTTGGTGTACACTTACATACAAAAGTCATAATACAGCATCATACAGATATTAAATTATTCCTCATGGAATAAAGGGAACAGTCTCAGTGCAGCGACTAAATTGGCTGACTTACTAGAATGAGTAATGGTTAATGGGTGTTTTTCAGAGTAAAGGAAGTTTAGAATTTCCATAGGACAATACTGGGACCTTTGCTCTTTCTGCTGCATATTATATAAACATTGATAGACGGAGCACAATTTCAAAATCTGAGTAGCACAAAACTGAGAAGCATTGTGAACTTTGAGATTAGACTAGAATACAGCGTAGACTTTGCAGGGGCTCCTAGGACTGCAGGCTTAAATATTTATTATAGTTTTTTCAAAACAGCTATGATATTTCAATAATAAGATTATTGTAGGTACATGAACAGTAAAGCTTTGAAGCAATATGGGCCAGACGCAAAGGTTCAGTTTGGAATTATGTCCACATGGACTAGTTGGACTAAAAGGATCTGTTTCCATACTGTATGACTCCATTATACAGTAGAACTTAAAAAAATGGACCGACAAGTTAATGGAATAAGCATTTAAAAGGAAGATCAAAGTTAAAAATGCAGAAGTGAGGGGTAGTTTATTTTGGTAGAAAGAACATAGAAAGATTGCATACATTTCTGGTCACTACATTACCAGAAGGACATGGATGTTTTGGGGAGGGTACAGAAAAGGTCTGCCAGGATGTTGCAAGGCATGTTTTTCACACAAAAGGGGGGTGAGTGCCTGCAACGTACTACCAGAGGTTGCGGTGGAAGCAGACAATAGCAACATTCAAGCAGCACCTGGACGAATACATGAATAGGAAGGGAATTGAGGGATACGAATCCTGTAAGTGAAGACAGCTTTAGTATGGAGGGCCGAAGGGCTTGTTCCGGTGCTGTATTGCTCTTATGTTTTCCTCTTTAGGAAGAACAACGGTGCAGAACATTAAAGCAGTTGCACAGCAGATGAACCAGGTGCACAAATCATTCACAATAGCATTACAGGTCGTGACAGCAGTTACGACCAAATGCAGTATCCTCTATATACTACTGGGGGTAACGAACCAAAGAGCAAGGAGATTGTACGACCCCTTCCGAAACACTTGTATCCAGATATCACTTTTTAAGAAGCATTTAATGGCATTGCAGATAGTACACAGAAAGCTTGCAAAGTACCAAGGATGAGCACAATCCTTTTGGGAAATTGTGTTAACAGTGAAGCTCCAATACTTCTCGGATAACAAAAGTTACAGATTTAACCAAATTACTCAAAAGTCCCCAAATTTCCTGTCTGATGAATTCATTTTTAGGGAAAACATTGAAAACTATACAGTACAAATAAATCAATTCTAACTGCGGGGGGGGAAGAATTGGTCCTGAATGTAAACTTTATTTCATTTCACTGTCAGTACTCGGCAGGATCCAAGCGAATAGTTACAATTAGATGGTGTCAGCAGCGACCAGAACAACGGTGTCTCGAAACAGACAGGCTCACAGGCTAAGATTTTAAACCTTCAATATTCCCCCTCAATATTCCTGTGTGCCAGAGACTGTCCTCTTGCTTGTTGCTCTCAATTCCACAGATTCCTCAAATGGTAATTAGTTCAATCAAGAGATACATTTTCACAAGCGCGCTGGCAGACAGAGGTTCAAGTCCGCTGCGCTGCATTGGCGGGTAGGGGTTATAATTGAGGTTAGAACATAGAACAATACAGCACAGAACAGGCCCTTCGGCCCACGATGTTGTGCCGAACATTTGTCCTAGCTTAAGCACCTATCCAATTGCCGCTTAGAAGGTCACCAATGATTCTGGCTCTGCCACTCCCACAAGCAGCGCATTCCATGCCCCCACCACTCTCTGGGTAAAGACACTACCCCTGACATCCCCCCTATACCTTCCACCCTTCACCTTAAATTTATGTCCCCTTGTACCTCGGGAAGTCTCTGACTGTCTACTCTATCTATTCCCCTGATCATCTTATAAACCTCTATCAAGTCACCCCTCACCCTTCGCTGTTCCAAAGAGAAAAGGCCTAGCACTTTCAGCCTATCCTCATACGACCTATTCTCCATTCCAGGCAACATCCTGGTAAATCTCCTCTGCACCCTCTCCAAAGCTTCCACATCTTTCCTAAAATCAGGCGACCAGACTGCACACAGTACTCCAAATGTGGCCTTACCAAGGTCCTATACAGCTGCAACATCACCTCACGACTCTTGAATTCAATCCCTCTGCTAATGAACGCTAATACACCATAGGCCTTTGTACAAGCTCTATCTACCAGACTGGCAACTTTCAAAGATCTATGAACATAGACCCCAAGATCCCTCTGCTCCTCCACCTTACTAAGAACCCTACTGTTAACCCTGTATTCTGCATTCTAATTTGTCCTTCCAAAATGGACAACCTCACTTGACAGGGTTGAACTCCATCTGCCACTCCTTAGCTCAGTATCATATCTAAGCCCCTTTGCAGCCAACAGCACTCCTCACTATCCACAACTGCACCAATCTTTGTATCGTCTGCAAATTTACTGACCCACTCTTCGACTCCCTCTTCCAAGTCATTAATAAAAATTACAAACAGCAGAGGACCCAGAACTGATCCCTGCAAAACTCCACTTGTAACTGGGCTCCAGGCTGAATATTTACCATCTACCACCACTCTCTGACTTCGACCGGTTAGCCAGTTCTCTAACCAACTGGCCAAACTTCCCACTATCCCACGCCCCCGACTTTCCGCATAAGCCTACCATGGGGAATCTTATCAAATGCCTTACTAAAATCCATGTACACTACATCCACTGCTCTACCCTCATCCACATTCTTGGTCACCTCCTCAAAGAATTCAGTAAGACTTGTAAGGCAAGACCTACCCCTCACAAATCCGTGCTGGCTGTCCCTAATCAAGCAGTGTCTTTCCAGATACTCATAAATCCTATCCCTCAGTACCTTTTCCATTACTTTGCCTACCACCGAAGAAAGACTAACTGACCTGTAATTCCCAGGGTTATCCCTATTCCCTTTTTTGAACAGGGGCACAACATTCGCCACTCTCCAGTCCCCTGGCACCACCCCCACTGACAGTGAAGAAGAAAAGATCATTGCCAACGGTTCTGCAATTTCCTCTCTTGCTTCCCACATAATCCTAGGATATATCCCGTCAGGCCCGGGGGACTTGTCTATCCTCAACTTGTTCAAAATGCCCAACACATCTTCCTTCCTAACAAGTATCTCCTCTAGCTTACCAGTTCGTTTCACACTCTCCCCTTCAACAATACGGTCCCTCTCATTTGTAAATACTGAAGAGAAATACTTGTTCAAGACCTCCCCTATCACTTCCGACTCAATACACAGTCTCCCACTACTGTCCTTAATCGGACCTACCCTCGTTCTCATCATTCTCATGTTTCTCACATACGCATAAAAGGCCTTGGGGTTATCCTTGATCCTACCCAAAGATTTTTCATGCCCGCTCTTAGCTCTCCTAATCCCTTTCTTCAGCTCCCTCCTGGCTATCCTGTATCCCTCCAATGCTCTGTCTGAACCTGGTTTCCTCAACCTTATGTAAGCCTCCTTCTTCCTCCTTACAAGACATTCAACCGAGTCAACCAAGGTTCTCTCACACGACCATCTCTTTCCTGCCCGACAGGTACATACATATCAAGGACACGTCGTATCTGTTCCATATTTCAACGACATCCTTCCCCGACAGCCTATGCTCCCAATTTATGCTCCTCAAATTCTGTCTTGCAGCATCGTATTTAGCCTTCCCCCAATTGTAAAACCTGCCCTGTTGCACGCACCTATCTCTCTCCATAACCAAGGTGAAAGTCACAGAATTGTGGTCACCATCACCAAAATAAGCCCATCACTTGCCCCGGTTCGTTACCAAGTACCAAATCCAAATCCAATATGGCCTCCCCTCTGGTCGGACAATCTACATACTGAGTTAGAAAAGCTTCCTGGACACACTGCACAAACATCGCCCCATCCAATCTACTTGATCTAAAGAGCTTCCAATCAATATTTGGGAAGTTGAAATTGCCCATGACTACTACTCTATGGCTTCTACACCTTTCCAAAATCTGTTTCGCCACATCTCTGCTGCTATTGGGGGGCCTATAATAAATACCCAACCAAGGTGACTGCTCCTTTCCTATTTCTAACTTCAGCCCATACTACCTCCAGAGGCAGATCCCCCTCGAACTGCCTTTCTGCAGCCGTGATACCATTTCTAATTAGCAACGCCACTCCCCTCTCCTTTTATACCACCCCCTCGAATCTTAGAAGAAACATCTGTAACCAGGAACCTCCAACACCCATTCCTGTCCCTCTTCTATCCACATTTCCGTGATGGCCACAACATCGTAGTCCCAGGTACCGATCCATGCCTTAAGTTCACCCACCTTATTTCTGATACTCCTTGCGTTGAAGGATACACACTTGAACCCATCTCTGTGTCCACAAGTATTCCCTATCAGTGCTACCTTCTCCGCAGCCTCCCTACATTCTTGGACATCCTGACAAACAGCTAGCCTACTTGCTGGACTACAAGTCCGGATCCCATCCCCCTGCCAAATTTGTTTAAACCACCCCCCCCCACCCCCCAAGAACGCTAGCAAATCTATCTCCCAAGATATTAGAACATAGAACATAGAAGAATACAGCGCAGTACAGGCCCTTCGGCCCTCGATGTTGCGCCGATCAAAGCCCACCTAACCTACACTAACCCACTATCCTCCATATACCTATCCAATGCCCGCTTAAATACCCACAAAGAGGGAGAGTCCACTACTGCTACTGGCAGGGCATTCCATGAACTTACGACTCGCTGAGTGAAGAACCTACCCCTAACATCAGTCCTATATCTACCCCCCCTTAATTTAAAGCTATGCCCCCTTGTAATAGCTGACTCCATACGTGGAAAAAGGTTCTCACTGTCAACCCTATCAAACCCCCTAATCATCTTGTACACCTCTATCAAGTCACCCCTAAACCTTCTTTTCTCCAATGAAAACAACCCCAAGTGCCTCAGCCTTTCCTCATAGGATCTTCCTACCATACCAGGCAACATCCTGGTAAACTTCCTCTGCACCCGTTCCAGTGCATCCACATCCTTCCTACAGTATGGCGACCAAAACTGCACACAATATTCCAGATGCGGCCGCACCAGAGTCTTATACAACTGCAGCATGACCTCAGGACTCCGGAACTCAATTCCTCTACCAATAAAAGCCAGTACGCCATATGCCTTCTTCACTGCACTATTTACCTGGGTGGCAACTTTCAGAGATCTGTGTACATGGACACCAAGATCCCTCTGCTCTTCCACACTACCAAGTATCCGACCATTAGCCCAGTACCCCATCTTTTTGTTACTCTTACCAAAGTGAATCACCTCACACTTAGCTACATTGAACTCCATTTGCCACCTTTCTGCCCAGCTCTGCAGCTTCTCTATATCCCGCTGTAACCTGCCATATCCTTCCTCACTGTCTACAACTCCTCCGACTTTCATATCATCCGCAAACTTGCTCACCCAACCTTCTAACCCTTCCTCCAGGTCATTTATAAAAATGACAAACAGCAATGGTCCCAAAACAGATCCTTGCGGAACACCGCTAGTGACGGCACTCCAAGATGAACCTTTGCCATCAACTACTACCCTCTGTCTTCTTCCAGCCAGCCAATTCCTAATCCAAACCTCCAACTCACCCTCAATGCCATATCTCTGTATTTTCTGCAGTAGCCTACCATGGGGGACCTTATCAAATGCCTTACTAAAATCCATATATACCACATCTACCGCTTTCCCCTCATCTACCTCCTTAGTCACCTTCTCAAAGAATTCAATAAGGTTTGTGAGGCACGACCTGCCCTTCACAAAACCATGCTGACTATCCTTGATCACATTATTCTTATCCAGATGTGCATAAATCCTATCCCTTGCAATTCTCTCTAAGACTTTGCCCACAACAGAAGTGAGACTCACTGGCCTATAGTTACAAGGATTATCCCTACTCCCCTTCTTGAACAAGGGAACCACGTTTGCTAGCCTCCAATCCTCTGGCACTACTCCTGTAGACAAAGAGGACATAAAAATCAAGGCCAATGGCTCTGCAATCTCCTCCCTTGCTTCCCAGAGAATCCTAGGATAAATGCCATCAGGCCCAGGGGACTTATCTATTTTCACCCTTGCCAGAATTTCCAACACCTCTTCTCTACATATCTCAAAGCCATCCATTCTACTTATTCGTGCCTCAGTATTCATATCGACAACAATGTCCTGTTCCTGAGTGAATACCGACGAAAAGTATTCATTCAGTGCCTCCCCAATCTCTTCAGCCTCCACACGCAACTTCCCATTACTATCCTTGATTGGACCTATTCCTTCCCTAGTCATTCTTTTATTCCTAACATACCTATAGAAAGCCTTAGGGTTTTCCCTAATCCTACCAACTAAGGACCTTTCATGTCCCCTCCTTGCTGCTCTTAGCTCTCTCTTCAGGTCCTTCCGGGCTACCTTACAACTCTCAATCGCCCCTATTGAACCTTCACGCCTCATCTTTACAAAGGCCGCCCTCTTCCATTTAACAAGGGATTCCAATTCCTTATTAAACCACGGCTCCCTCACACGACCCTTTCCTCCCTGCCTGATAGGTACGTACTTATCAAGGACACTCAATAGTTGCTCCTTGAACAAGTTCCACATATCAATTACGCTCTTGCCTTGGAATCTACTTTTCCAATCCACACATCCCAAGTCATGCCTCACCGCATCATAATTTCCCTGCCCCCAGCTATAACTCTTGCCCTGTAGTACACACTTATCCCTCTCCATCACTAGAGTAAAAATCACAGAATTGTGGTCACTGTCCCCAAAGTGCTCACCTACCTCTAGTTCTAATACCTGGCCTGGTTCGTTACCCAGAACCAAATCCAGTATGGCCTCACCTCTTGTTGGCTTATCTTCATATTGTGTCAGGAAACTCTCCTGCACACATTGCACAAACACTGACCCATCTAACGAACTTGAGCTATAGCTTTCCCAATCAATATCAGGAAAGTTAAAGTCTCCCATAACAATCACCCTATTACTGTCACTCTTCTCCTGAATCATCTTCGCAATCCTTTCTTCAACGATTCTAGGACTATTAGGAGGCCTGTAAAAGACTCCTAACAGGGTGACCTCACCTCTCCTATTCCTAACCTCAACCCAAACTACCTCAGATGGCAAATCTTCGTCCATCTTCCTTTCCACCGCTGTAATACTATCTTTGACAAGCAAAGCCACACTTTTACCCCCACATCTGACCCTACTAAAACATTTAAACCCTGGAACCTGCAACAGCCAATCCTGTCCCTGATCTAGCCACGTCTCCGTAATAGCCACAACATCGAAGTCCCAGGTACCAACCCACGCTGCAAGTTCACCTACCTTATTTCGTATACTTCTGGCATTAAAGTATACACACTTCAAGCCACTCTTCTGTTTACAGGCACCCTCCTTTAAGATTGATGCCATATTCCTAACCTCCCTACACTCCAGGTCCTGCACCCTAAAGCTACAGCCTGGGTTCCCATGCCCCTGCAGAGTTAGTTTAAACCCCCCCCAAGAGCACTAGCAAACCTCCCCCCAAGGATATTGGTGCCTTTCTGGTTCAGGTGCAACCCATCCTGCTTGTACAGGTCCCACCTTCCCCAGAATGCAGTCCAATTGTCCAAATACCTGAAGCCCTCCCTCCTAAAACATGCTTGCAGCCACGTGTTCAGCTGCACTCTCTCCCTTTTCCTTGCCTCACTGTCACGTGGCACCGGCAACAACCCAGAGATGACGACTCTGTCTATCCTACCTTTTAGCTTCCAGCCTAAGTCCGAGCTCCTGAATGACCTCCCCACCCCTCTTCCTACCTATGCCGGTGGTGCCAATGTGCACCACGACTTCTGGCTGCACACCCTCCTCCTTAAGGATTCTGAAGATTCCAAGACGTCTCGGACCCTGGCACCCAGGAGGCAACAAACCATCCAAGAGTCTCATCCATGTCTACAGAACCGCCTGTCTGTCCCTCTAACTATAGAGTCTCCGATAACTAGCACTCTCCTCCTCTCCCCCTTTCCCTTCTGGGCCTCGGAGCCAGACCTCGTGCCAAAGCGGTATACTTATTGTTGAGGGGGACAACCACAGGGGATCCCTGCACTGCCTGCTTCCTCCCCTTCCCACCCCTAACTGTTACACAGCTGCCTCTGTTCTCTGGCGTAACTATGTCCCTGTAGTTTCTATCACCCTATCAGCCTCTCGAATAATCCTCAGTTCAAGCAACTCCAGCTCCAGTTGAAGCTGGCGTTCCGAGTGCTTACGTGCGATTCAAGCTCTGCGTTTAATTGGGGTTTGAGCCCCTGTGAGGAGTAAAGTGAGAAAGGGGTTTAAAGTCCCTTAGTGGTAAAATTTGAGGCTCTCTGAGTCTTTGTTCTGGGTAAAGTGTGGGGCTTGGATTGCGATGCCATGTGGTGGGCAGCAAGGGCTCTCTCTTTTATAAGTGTAATTTCAGTGAGAGGATGAAAAAAAAACATGCTGAGAGTGTTTGATGTTTAAAAATTTTAGTTTGTTAAAATACGGGTTCAGAAAATCCCTTTAAGTAACTGTTTTGCCTTGTTTGAATCAGGATCTCAATTTAACATGTTTTGTGGGCTATGCAATAGGGCAGATATTGTTTTACATGGAAGTATTACATTACGTCCTTTTAAAAAAATTATCAAACTTGTAACCTTAAAACAAACTGATCGAGTGCCTTGAGCCCCTGATTCATTTGAAATTCTACAATGCCTGCTTAAAAAAAAAGTTGGTAAAAACAATGACTATAGATGCTGGAAACCAGATTCTGGATTAGTGGTGCTGGAAGAGCACAGCAGTTCAGGCAGCATCCGAGGAGCAGTAAAATCGATGTTTTGGGCAAAAGCCCTTCGTCAGGAATCATCCTAAAAGTTGGGTCAGTGGTCATGCTTTAGCCAGATAAGAGTATTGTATTAGATCATAAGACCATACGACATAGGAGTGGAAGGAAGGCCATTCGGCCCGAGTCCACTCCACCATTCAATCATGGCTGATGAGCATTTCAACTCCACTGACCCGCATTCTCCCCGTAGCCCTTAATTCCTTGAGACAACAGAATCTATCAATCTCTGCCTTGAAGACATTTAGCGTCCCGGCCTCCACTGCACTCTGCGCCAATGAATTCCACAGGCCCACCACTCTCTGGCTGAAGAAATGTCTCCGCATTTGTTCTGAATTTACCCCCTCTAATTCTAAGGCTGTGTCCACGGGTCCTAGTCTCCTCACCTAACGGAAACAATTTCCTAGCGTCCACCCTTTCCAAGCCATGTATTATCTTGTACGTCTCTATTAAGTCTCCCCTTAATCTTCTAAATTCCAATGAATACAATCGCAGGATCCTCAGCCGTTCCTCATATGTTAGGCCTACCATCCCAGGGATCATCCGTGTGAATCGCCGCTGGACACGTTCCAATGCCAGAATGTCCTTCCTGAGGTGTGGGGACCAAAACTGGACACAGTACTCCAAATGGGGCCTAACCAGAGCTTTATAAAGTCTCAGTAGCACAACAGTGCTTTTATATTCCAACCCTCTTGAGATAAGTGACAACATTGCATTCGCTTTCTTAATCACGGACTCAACCTGCATGTTGACCTTTAGAGAATCCTCGACTAGCACTCCCAGATCCCTTTTTACTTTGGCTTTACAAATTTTCTCACCGTTTAGAAAGTAGTCTATGCTTTTATTCTTTTTGCCAAAGTGCAAGACTTCACATTTGTTCACGTTGAATTCCAGCAGCCATTTCCTGGACAACTCTCCAAAACTGTCTAGATCCTTCTGTAGCCGCCCCACTTCCTCAGTACTACCTGCCTGTCTACCCAACTTCGTATCATCTGCAAACTTCGCTAGAATGCCCCCAGTCCCTTCATCAAGATCATTAATATATAATGCAAACAGCTGTGGCCCCAACACTGAACCCTGCGGGACACCGCTCGTCACCGGCTGCCATTCCGAAAAAGAACCTTTTATCCCAACTCTCTGCCTTCTGTCAGACAGCCAATCCTCAATCCATCCCAGTAGCACACCTCAAACACCATGGGCCCTCACCTTGCTCAGCAGCCTTCCGAGTGGCACCTTATCAAAGGCCTTTTGGAAGTCTAGATAGACCACATCCACTGGGTTTCCCTGGTCTAACCTACTTGTCACCTCTTCAAAAGAATTATAATATCTTTGCTGCTGTGCTTTTAAAACAGAGAGTGTTCATAAAGAGTGCTTTTAATTTTGCTGTTAAGATTGAGAGAATATTAGAATGGGAGGCGGAGATGTTTCAGTTCTGTTAATCACAGATTAACTCAACGAGATGGGTGGACACTATTTCGTTCGGATAGTTGATTTGCTCTGGGGCTCGGAGTTTTCTGTGAAGTCTGCTCCCCGTTCAGGAGAGCACTAGGCAAACACACAGTGCACGAGACCCTGTTTCCCCCCAACCCCATCCGTCCATCTGCCCCCACCCACCCCCAATCCCACTCCCCCAACCATCCCCACCCATCTGCCCTTGCCTACCCCAACCCTGCTCCCCCACCCCAGCAGCTCTGTCCGCTCCCCATCTGGGGCAGCTGGAGTGGACACTAACAGTAAGGCTACTGCTGCCTTTGCGGGGTAAGTCTCCAAATAGTGCGCGCACACAACTTTTTGACAAGTTCCACCTCTGCCCTGTACAGGACAATGCCGGAGAGATTATCCAGGGAAGGAGGGCTGGGTTTAGGGTTCACCCCTGTGTAGAACTCCAGGGAAAGCATGGGGCAGAGAGGGAGGGTGGGAGGTCAGTCATTTAGAGACTGTACCTGGACTGCTTAGGACAGCTCTCAGCAGCATTTCAGTGAGCAGAGTTTGTTTTTAATCATTGTACTGTAAACAAAAGACGCAATCAGGGCTGAAACAGCTCTTTCACAATGTTTCTATTGGGACCTAGAGATCCCCTTTGGATAATCCGATATTCAGATACTCGAGGTTCCTTTGCATTGTTAAGACTTCATTGACCCCCTTCATACTGCAAATTCAAAGAATGCTGATCGCCACCAAATTTGCCACTGTAATTCCGACTTTTATTTGGAAAGTTTCATTTGGAGAACGTATTTTAAAATATTCAGCATTTGTATCCCATCAATATTTGAGATTGAAATCTGAACTGAAACTGCCTCTTCAATTGCTAAAGCACAGGAAACATTGTTGTTTTCTTGCTGTTCTACATTTTGGAAATACTTTTCCTGACAGCTTTCACATTAGCCAAGTCTCAATTTGTTAAAGCAAAGTAATTTTTTGAACAACCTGAATGAGGTACCCGAGGGTTTGACTTTAGGATCATTGATTGTTGTTTATAATTGACTGACTGAGTTGTTTATGCAGTACAATTTAGAAGTTTATGGATTGTATAAAACTTTACAATGTGATAAATAGTGAACAGAGTAATAGACTTCAAGATGACTGAGAATGTTGAAATAAGCAGACACAACTTAGTGCAGTTAAATGTATGGCTGTCTTCATACTGATACTCCTTCCTTGCCAAGGTGTGTAAGAGAGGAAATGCAAAGATACTTTCAGCAGCTAACAGAATTTCTCCATTCACAGGTAAAGCACACCTTCAGACCACCACCTACCCCTCCACAGCCTGATCCAACCAGCTCCCCAGTCATGAGCATGAAAAGTGAAGAGGTTAACAACCGTAAAGAGGAAGTCAGTATGGTTTTTGTCAATGGCCTTCAAATGGACATTAAACAACATGAGCTTTGCCTCGTCTTTTGAGTATTTAAGGGATGTGAAGGTTCACCGATCACGATAACACCAGAACAGCCAGTTGGCTTAGTTACATTTAACAGATGAAAGAGAGCAGAAGCAGCAAAGAATGCTGCATTCACCTAGCCTGCAGTTGTAGCTACTGCACTGCACATTTAGATGCGCTGGTATCCTCCATCTGAAGCAGCTCCAGAAGGATGGAAGTCTCGTCAGTTTTGTGAAGCATTTAACTAACCTTATCCAAGATTCAGATTCCTGTGAGGAGTGATGCAGAAGAACAGACTGGATTTTGTTTTCAGGTTGGACTCTTTGAAAGGAGATTTTGGAGAATTGGCTAGTTTCCATTTTGGGGTGGGGGGGGGGGGGGTTTGCTGGAGTGGTCACTAAAGACTGCAGATTTAAAGAACTTTACTGGTAATTTCTTCCCCCCGCATGGGACAATTCTTCAAACTCTATTTACTGTAACGGACTAGTGATCTTTGTTGTTATAATCAATCATTGTATGCTGTGCATCAATAACTTGCTTAAATACTAGCTATCCGAGTCTTATGAAAGCTGGCAATGCCACCTTGGTGGTACAGGAGGGAATGAGAACATGAGGCAGGGAAAGACTTAAGTTGAGTATTGTGAAACAAGAGGTTCAGCTGAGCATGACTCAGATCAGATAAGAACTTGCTGTTAACAATGTGCTGGAGGCAAGGGTAATGAGTTAACAAGGTGGAAAAGCATTCATTATATACAGCCATCTAACAATACTGGAAACATTCAGTATGTAAGGTCAGTTTAACAAGGTGAAAAGTATTATTTTATGCAAAGCCAGTTAAGGTTAAGATGGCTTAACCTTAATTCGCTGATTGTAACGGTCTCCCAATCAATATGTTTCCATACCTGGATGCTCCTCCCTGTAAAATTCATTAAGAAACTGCTATTCCAGAGAAGACAGAGAACTCATGTCAGTGTACATGGGCGAACGTTCTCTCCCCCTCCAGGGCCCAGAATAGAGACGCAAGAGGTAAAACTATATTGTGTCTGAGCACTCTGGTTCGACTGAGGGGGGAATAATTGAGATAATACCTCTGTGTGGAGTTCTTCAAACCTTCTCAATTTAAATAACATACTACTTCTCTAGGTTCCTTTCAAAATGGTCAAGATCACATGGTCATGGTGATATTTTCATGTGTCCCTCCATTTAACCCCAAAAGATACCTAAATCAACTCATACAGCAGAGACTTAGACCCTTCAGTCCAACCAGTCCAGTTGAACATAATCCCAAACTAAACTAGCCCCTACCTACCTGCTCCTGGCCACATCCCTCAAAACCTTTCCTATTCATACACTTATCCAAATGTCTTTTATACGTTCTAACTGTACTCACATCCACCACTTCCTCAGCAGATTCGTGTTACATGCTACTTGCCCTGGAAAAAAAATTGCCAATGTCTTTTTAAAATCTCTCTCCGCTCTCTGTAAAAAAGAATGTGCCCCCTCATCTTGAAATTCCCCATCCGAGGAGAAAAAAAATCTACCATTAACTCTATCAATACCCCTCAATTTTATAAACTTCGACAAGGTCACCTATTCCAGGTTGACCTGCCTTGTATGCCCCTTCAAGTCCTGCATCTCTGCCCAACTGAACTTGACCAAACCCCATGCAAATATGAATTAAAAGTGCCTCTTAAGAGTCATTAGTGGATCATCATCCACCAAATCAAAAAGTCTTGCACAACTTCGACACTGAAGATAGACCTCACCTGTTCAATGCTACCACCTTTCATAGCTTGCCATTATTAACTCTCCAAACGAAAAGCAATACTCTCCCCTTTTTAAAATATCTGCAGAAATGTACTTTTGTGTATAAAAAACACACTAAACTTCTCCCAAATCGTAATTTTTCTTTACGTATTTCTTTGCTGATTATTATAATCTGTATCAGTCTTCTAACATACCACTAAGAGCTGCAATTTTGCAACAGAGATTCTTTCAATTTGATGCTATCCTTAAATTTCCTTATTGGCCCACAAATGACAGATCCTTAAGTATCTTTATTTAGATTTAACTATCTCAAACATTTATCAGAAGAGAGAGCAAGTTCCTGTCCTGCCTCTTGTTCCCAGCCCCAAACTGTTCAATTTCCAGAGAACCAAACATTGCTATCAGCAGGTTAAAAAGTGTTTGTCGTCGATATGCGGTCATTAGTCCACCAACCAACCAACCGTTGCACCTGTACACGGAACACCTCAGCTTCAATTCATTTACAATCACTTCATTCACTGCTTGTGCAAACAAATGTTCAGACACCATTTGCCAGGAGTGTCAGGTGACTTGATTTTCAAAACATACAGCAATTTGGTCTTAAAAGAATTCTCTCTCATTCAGTACACAATTTAAACATTCAAAGTAAAATATGGGTCTTTACATAACCAGAGTTGAAATCAATGAGAATCAGAGGGAAAACTTTCTGCTGGTCGGAGTCATACCTGGAAGGAACCTCTCACCATCAATTTTTTTTTCCCCTTCATGGGATATAGGTGTTCTGGCTGGGCCAGCACTTATTGGCCATCTTTAATTGTTAAGAGTCAACCATATTGCTATGAGTCTAGAAGTACATATCAACCAGATCAGGTAAGGGCAGCAGTTTCCTCCTCTAAACAACATTGAACCAGATGGACTTTTTACAATGATCAAAAATAAAGGTTTCATGGTCTTCCTCTCTCAATCCCAGATTAGATTACTTTGATTAGATTACTTAGTGTGGAAACAGGCCTTTTGGCCCAACAAGTCCACACTGATCCATTCACCTCACACTATGGGCAATTTCGCATGGCCAATTCATCTAACCGGCAAATTTTTGGAGTGTGGGAGGAAACCTGACACACCCGGAGAAAACCCACACAGACACGGAGAATGCGCAAACTCCACACAGACAGTTGCCTGAGATGGGAACTGAACCCGGGTCTCTGGCGCTGTGGGGCAGTGCTAACTACTGTGCTACCGTGTCACCCACGGTGGTTTTATTATAGAATTCAAATTCCACTATCTTCATAACAGGATTCAAACCCAGGTCCCTTGGGGTCTCTAGATGAATACTTTGATGATAATACAAAGAAAATTTACAGCCCAGGAACAGGTCCTTCGGCCCTCCAAGCCCGAGACAATCCAAATCTACTGTCTAAACCTATCGTTCAATTCTTAAGCATCTGTATCCCTCTGCTCCCCACCTACTCATGCATCTGTCCAGACACATCTTAAAATGAATCCACCGTGCCTGCTTCTACCACCTCTGCTGGCAAAGCATTCCAAACGCCCACCACCCTCTGTGTGAAGTACTTGCCACGTGTAAAACCCCTGGGAAAAAGCTGGTCTCTATCCACCCTGTCTATACCCTTTGTGATTTTGTAAACCTCAAACAGGTCCCCCCCAATCTCCTTTTTTCTAATTAAAACAATCCTAACTGACTCAACTTCTCTTCATAGCTAGCACCTTCCAAACCAGGAAACATCCTCGTAAACCTTTTCTGCACCCTCTCCAAAGCGTCCACATCCTTTTGGTAATGTAGAGACCAGAACTGCACATAGTATTCTAAATGTAGCTGAACCAATGTCTTGTACAATTTTAACGCGACTTGCCAGCTCTTATACTCAATACCCCGTCCAATGCATAGTTTTTTTTAAGATTACATTACAGTATGGAAACAGGCCCTTCGGTCCAACAAGTCCACACCAACCCGCCGAAGCGCAACCCACCCATACCCCTACATTTACCCCTTACCTAACACTACGGGCAATTTAGTACGATCAATTCACCTGACCTGCACATCTTTGGGTTGTGGGAGGAAACCGGAGCACCCGAGGAAACCCATACAGACATGGCGAGAACATGCAAACTCCACATAGTCAGTCGCCTGAGGCGGGAAGTGAACCTGGGTCTCTGGCGCTGTGAGGCAGCAGTGCTAACCACTGGGCCACCATGCTGCCCACCACTATATGCCTTCTTGACCATTCTATCCACCTGTGCAGCAATCTTCAGGGTAAAACGGACCTGCACTCCCAGATCTCTCTGCCCATCAGCTTTTCCCAAGGCTTTTCCATTCATTGTATAATTCACTCTAGAATTAGTCTTGCCTAAATGCATCACCTCTCATTTGTCTGGACTAGTATCACCCCATAACAGCCTGGGGGCCACCAATGCCCAGAAACTCAATGGGATTGGCCACACAAATACTGTTTACGAGAACAAGTCTAAACCTAGGAATCCAGCAGTGAGTCATTTAACTCTTCTTCCCAAAGCATGCACACCATCTGCAAGACATAGGTGAGAAGTACAATTAATAGAATCCCTACAGTGTGGAAGCAGGCCTTTTAGTCCATCAAGTCCACACACACACTCCGAAGAGCATCCCACCCAGACCACCTTCTGATCTTTTCCCTGTAAACCTGCACTTCCCATGTCTAATTCATCTAGCCTGCACATCCCTAGACACTATAGGCAATTTAGCATGGCCAATCCATCTAACCTCCTGTGAGAAGAAACCAGAGCACCCAGAGGAAAACCATAAGACATGGGGAGAATGTCTGTGTGGTGTGTGCACAATCACCCAAGGCTAGAATCGAGCCCGGGTCCCTTGACCTTTGAGGCAGCAGTGCTAACCACCATACCACTCTCTTGCCTGGATGAGCGCAGCTCCAACAGCACAAGCAGCTTGACACTATCCAGGACAAAGCAGCCTGCTTGATTAGCATCACATCCATAAGCTCCCTCCACCATGATGCTCAATAACAGTAGCATGCATCATTGAGAATGCACTGCAGGAATCCTTAGACAGATCCTTCTAAACCCACAATCATAAGGGCTCCAGATACATGGGAACACCTATAAAGATCCTGTCCAAGCCACTTTTCATTCTGAATTGGAAATATATTTCTGTTTCTTCATCAAAATCCTGCAACACCCACCCAACAGTATTTTGGATCTACTTACACAAAATGGACCGCAGCAACTCAAGGCAGCAGCTTATCAGCATCTTCTCCACGTCAACTAAGGATGGCAATAAATACTAGCACAGCCAGTGACACCCACATCCAATAAATACATACAAAGAAAACCAAACGTCACAAATTGAGTGGCAAACTAAGTGGTTCACGATGCAATTTCAGACAGCAATTAAAAGTTAACTACATGACTAAAATGAAATAACATGCAGGCCAGATTGGCTAAGATCAGCACATTCATTTTTCTACACAAGAGTGAAACATAGATTAATATGATATGTTATGGCAATCATGCTCATTAACAAGGTAAGTTTTATATTCTAGATCTAATAACAGCAGCAAATTCCATCAATTGCCACAGCAAGATTTGAAAATTTGTCCTGAAGCATTAAGCTAAACATCTGGATTACCTGTTCAATTACAGTACCATTGTTTAGTGAAAACTGAGGCATTGATGGATTTGTGGTGGGATATGAATGGACCTCAGAGCCGTATGCAGTTCAGTGAGGTAATACTTCAATAAAAGTGATCACTTTCATAAGGTTTAGAATGGTAATGAAGAATAGCAAGAAATAAAAAAAAACATGAAGGAGATATTTTGTCAAAGATTTTCATTTTGTATGCAAAACATCTACAAAAAATGTCAATGCGAATGGAAACAATATTTTATAGTGTATGAGGAGTGAGTGCTGATTGCTTGGCAAGTAGACTCTACTGACAAAGGCACTGCAGTAGAGAATACACCACCTGCGTTTTAGTGAGATTTCTTGCAAATGACCTGCCAAATATAAGACGAAAACTACTAACAATTTCTAAATTGGAAGTGGGCTAATTTCAATACAACAAGAACATATCCAGCCCAGGTCAAAATGAAATTGCAGACAAAAAAAAATCTAATGGAACAACAGGTGATCTTCAAATGCTTCAGGTTCAGCCCAGGGTGCATTCCAATAAAAGGAAAAATAGAAAACCAAAATCGGGACTCCTTGGATAAGCGACATACCAATGACTTGAAACTTGGAATACAAAGTAAAATTTCAAAACCAGCTGAAGTTACCCAACTTGAAAGGGGGCAAAAAGTGACAAAACGAATCGCCTGCAATCCAGCATAGATGGGCTGTCAGAACGTGGAGAAACTAATCATGAAGTGAGGCACTTTGACAGATACAACAGGGAAGGCGATACAGAAGGAACGCCACTAGATTGCACAGAGGGGAATTTGACAGTGTGCATGTGTATTAACCTTTGAAGGCGGCAGGTCATTCTGAAAGCGTGGTTAGCAAAATACATGGGACCCTGAGATTCATAAACAGAAAGACCAAGTACAAAAACAGAAAAAAGCTCTGATTAGGCCTCTACGGCAGCTCAGTGGTTAGCACTGCTGCCTCACAACATCAGGGTCCCAGGTTAGATTCCAGCCACGGGCGACTCAGTGTCTGCGTGGGTTTCCTTCGGGTGCTCTGGTTTCCTGCCACAGTTCAAAGGTGTGCAGGTCAGGTGAATTGCCCATAGTGTCGGGTACATTAGTCAGAGGGCAATGGGTCTGGGTGGGTTATTCTTTGGAGGGTAAATGTAGACGAGATGCCAAAGGACCTGTTTCCATACTGTAGAGAATTTAATCTAATCTATAGTTTACACCCAGTTCCAGTCATTACACCTTTAAAAAAAATGTGTATACAGAGGAGACTTCAGTTTCAGGAAGGGTGACACTAGTGAAAGCTATTGTGAAAAGTCAGATTGCTCTTCTTGGAGCAAGCGAAATGAAGGAAAGATTTGACAGGGGTGACAGGCTTGGATAAGATAGGCATGGTAAATCTGTTCAAATTGTTTTTTAGAACATAGAACATAGAACATAGAACAATACAGCACAGAACAGGCCCTTCGGCCCACGATGTTGTGCCGAACTTCTATCCTAGATTAAGCACCCATCCATGTACCTATCTAAATGCCGCTTAAAGGTCGCCAATGAATCTGACTCTACCACTCCCACGGGCAGCGCATTCCATGCCCCCACCACTCTCTGGGTGAAGAACCCACCCCTGACATCTCCCCTATACCTTCCACCCTTCACCTTAAATTTATGTCCCCTTGTAACACTCTGTTGTACCCGGGGAAAAAGTTTCTGACTGTCTACTCTATCTATTCCTCTGATCATCTTATAAACCTCTATCAAGTCACCCCTCATCCTTCGCCGTTCCAACGAGAAAAGGCCGAGAACTCTCAACCTATCCTCGTACGACCTACTCTCCATTCCAGGCAACATCCTGGTAAATCTTCTCTGCACCCTCTCCAAAGCTTCCACATCTTTCCTAAAGTGAGGCGACCAGAACTGCACACAGTACTCCAAATGTGGCCTAACCAAAGTCCTGTACAGCTGCAACATCACCTCACGACTCTTGAATTCAATCCCTCTGCTAATGAACGATAATACTCCATAGGCCTTCTTACAAACTCTATCCACCTGAGTGGCAACCTTCAAAGATCTATGTACATAGACCCCAAGATCCCTCTGTTCCTCCACCTGACCAAGAACCCTACCATTAACCCTGTATTCCGCATTCTTATTTGTTCTTCCAAAATGGACAACTTCACACTTGGCAGGGTTGAACTCCATCTGCCACTCCTCAGCCCAGCTCTGCATCATATCTAAGTCCCTCTGCAGCCGACAACAGCCCTCCTCACTGTCCACAACTCCACCTATCTTTGTATCATCTGCAAATTTACTGACCCACCCTTCGACTCCCTCATCTAAGTCATTAATAAAAATTACAAACAGCAGAGGACCCAGAACTGATCCCTGCGGAACTCCACTTGTAACTGGACTCCATGCTGAATATTTACCATCTACTACCACTCTCTGACTTCGACCGGTTAGCCAGTTTTCTATCCAGTTTACTTTGAGAGATATGGGTGTCACTGCCAATACTATAAGCTATAGATGGGGAATAAGGCCGATCAGTCCACAGCACCTATTCTGCCATTCAGTCATGGCTGATATATTTATCAAACCTATTCTCATGCCTTTTCCCCATAATCTTCAATCCGCTTACCAATCAAGAACCTCTGTCTAAAATATATTAATGGTTTGGCCTCCATAATCAGTTCTTTGCATCATGTGCAAACTTAGCAATAATGCCCTCAAATGTTTCATCCAGGTTGTTAATATCTTGCATTTGGTCCCAACACCGACCTGCACAGAATTCCTCCGGCCACCAGTTGCCTTCCTGAAAAAGAGCCATTTATCCTACTCTCTGCCTTCTGCAGTCAGCCAATCCTCTATCCATGCAAGTCCCCTGTGCCTAACAGCATGGGCTCTTATTTATTACCCTGCTGTGCAGCACCTGGTCAAAGGCCTTCTAGAAAGCCAAGTAGATCATGCCCACTGGTTCTCCTTTGTATAACTTGCTTATTACCTCCTCAAAGAATTCTGAGATTTGTTAGCCATGACCTCCCCTTGAAGCTGTGCTGACTCCTCCCTACTTTATCACTCACCTCCAACTACTTCACGATCACATCCTTAATAACAGACTCCAAAACCTTACCTGCAATAGGGGTCAGGCTAACTATCCTATAATTTCCCATCTTCTGACTTCCACCCTTCTTAAACAGGTGTTATTTAACCCCTATAATTGCCATTTGACGCATTTTGAATGTATTAATAAAGAGGTAACAAGTAAGTTAGACAAAAGGACAGCCAGTGGACATTATCTATTTGGATGTGCAGAAGACCTCTGACAAGTAGGCTGATAAATAAAGAGCCCATTGCGTTCAGGACAAGGTTCTGATATGGATAGATGTTTAGATAACTGGCAGAGAGAAATAAAGAGTGTATCTTCTGGGGTGGCAGGCAGCAACTAGTGGAGTTGCACAAGAGTCCATGTTGAGACTATTATTAATCACGTCATAGATTAACAATCTGGAGATAGCAACAATGCCCTCCGTTCCTAAGTTTGCAGGTAGGTGGAGAGGCAATTAGTATTAGAAAAGCTAGGAGACTACAAAACAACTTGGACAGGCTAGAAATGGGCAAATAATGGGGAATGCAATGTGGGAAATTGATAGATTGAGAGAGATTGGTAGGAAGATTAACAGCATAGACTATTTTCTAAAAGGGGGAAAGACTTTGGAAATCTGAAGCACAGAGACTTAAGAGAATCCTGGACTCTGGCTCTCAAGGTCAACGTGCAGATCCAGTTGGCAGTTAGGAAAGGAAATGCAATGTTAGCATTCATTTTTAAACTACAAGAACAGATATGCACTGCTGAGACTGTTGAAGGTTCTGGTCAGAGTGCATTTGGACTATAGCAAGCAGTTTTGGGCCCCATATCTCAGACAGACAGTGTTGGCATAAGAGTTTGAAACAGTGAACCTTTTGAATTTCCACTCTTTCATAAAACACAGTATAGTATGCAGGAAATATTTAGCGATGGCTGACATATGGGAGTCTTTTAATGTCCAGTTGATTAGAGTGCAGGACAAGCATGTTCCTGTGAAAATGACTGACCTTGAACGAGAGGGGAAATTAGCAGCTGAGTCACTGAAAAAGCATACCTAAGGTCTAGGCAACTAAAAATGATGAAATCCTTGAAGAAAATATTCAGAAGTAGGAGGAGCTCAAACAGGAAACTGGGAGGGCTAAAAGTGGTAATAAAATGTCCTTGCCCAGCAGAGCGAAGGAGAATCCTAAAGCATTTTATACATATTAGGAACAAGAGGGTAAATGAGAAAAGATTAGGCCCACTCAAGGATAAAGGAGGGAGGTTGTGTGTCGAGCCAGAGGAAATGAATGAGATCCATAATGAGTACTTTACGTCTGTATTCACCAAAGAGACAAGGTCCCTTACGGCATGTTGGTATAGAAGGTAGAGTCTCATGGGATATGTGGTTAGCTGGTTCGATGGATACAAAACTGGCTTGGTCGTAGAAGACAGTAGCAGTGGAAGGGTGCTTTCCAGAATGGAGCTCAGTAACTAGTGGTGCTATGGAGGGGGTGCAGAAAAGGTTTAGGGTGTAGGTTTGCTCGCTGAGCTGTAAGTTTGATATCCAGGCGTTTCATTACCTGGCTAGGTATCATCATCAGTGGCGACCTCCAAGTGAAGTGAAGCTGTTGTCTCCTATGTTTGTCCTGGATGGGGTCCCTGGCGTTTGTGGTGATGTCATTTCCTGTTCGTTTTCTAAGTGTTTGATAGATGTTATTTAGATCTAAGTGTTTGTTTATGGCGTTGTGGTTGGAGCACCAGGCCTCTAGGAATTCTCTGGCATGAATTGCTTAGCCTGTCCCAGGATAGAAGTGTTGTCCCAGTCGAATTTGTGGTTTTTTTCACCCGTGTGTAGGGCTACAAGGGAGAGAGGGTCGTGTCTTTTTGTGGCTAGCTGGTGTTCGTGTATCCTGGTGACTAACTTTCTTCCTGTTTGTCCTGCGTAGTGTTTATGGTAGCCCTTGCATGGAATTTTGTAGATGACATTGGTTTTGTCCATGGGTTGTACTGCGTCTTTTAAGTTTGTTAGTTAAACTTGCTAGCCACCAACTAGCCACGAAACGACACGACCAGCTATCCTTAGTAGCCACACATGCAGAGGACAAGCAACATGAATTCGACTGGGACAACACTACTATTATAGGACATGCCAAACAGAGAACAGCCAGGGAATTCCTAGAGGCATGGCACTCATCTACAGATTCAATCCATAAGCACATCGACCTGGACCCAATATACCGACCACTGCAACGGACAGGTGGAACTGACAACCGGAAGCGGCAGAGACAAACCACTAAGTGCCGGAGGAAACATCACAGAAGCGCTTCACAGGAGGCTCCCAAGCACTGAGGATGTCACCTAGACAGGGGACGAAACGTGTGCAACACAAATTCCCAGCTCGGCGAACTTAACCAGCGTTTTCTGCTTGTATTTGAAAATAATGACTCATATCAAATATCTAAAATTGCTCCCTTTGACTTCAAGTTAAATGGCAACAAAAACGTTCAATGCAGTTCTGAATTTACATACATCAGTAAAACTGAGCACAGTTTCATAGTTAAAGAGCACATGTTGCATTAAGCTCAGAGTGCCAGTTCCGAAGCAAAAACCATGCAATATAAAGTGAAAACAGCTTCAGTTCAGGTTTGGACACCACATAATGGACTACCACGACATAAGAGTCTTACAGCCTTAACATTAGTAACAACTGCAAACAGGTGCAAACGGAAATTTTAAAACTATGAAATTAGTTTTAAAAAAGATCACAGGTGGTGCTTGCCACCTTTTAGAATAGGATTAATCTTTTGTTACCATCAAGACTTCACTCATAATCGAGGCAGTTAGCACAGCATAATACTTTCTTTGACTTATGTGGAATGTTCCATTTTCCCTCAAAAGGTGAGGAAAATAGAGCCTATCAAAAATACTTATGAGTAGTTGAGGACTAGATGGAGTTTAAAAGGATGAGTGAGGGATTGCATTGAAACTTAGAATACGGAGGGGCCTGGACACAGCGGATATGCAGACAATGTTCCACTAATAGGAGGACCCAGGACATGGGAACAGCCTCAGAGCGAAGAATGACGCTTTAGAAGAGAAATTAGGAGGAAATTTTTCAGTCAGAGGGTGATCAATCCATGGAATTCAATGGCAGAGAAGGCTATTGAAGACAAGTCATAGACCGCATTCAAGACAAAGACAGATAGGCTCTTGATAAGGAGATCAAGGATTACTTTGCAGGGTGGGGTGCACAGCAGAGTGAGGTTGAAAAGCTTATCAGGTAATGATCAATGGAGCAGATTTAATGGGTCAAATAACCTAATTTGTCTCCAAAGCTTACGGTCTTATCGCTGTGGCTCTCAGTACTCCACTGCAGGTGTCATGTGCAGCCAAAGTATGTTAGCTCCAATGACATTTTTTTCAGTAACTGTTTGACATGAAAAGCCATCAACTTTATTAATTAAACATTTTTGCTAAATTAACCCCCAGCAAGCAAAAAACAAAATGAAAAAAAAATTTAAATTGCATGAATTTTCAGAGTTTTTCAGATGATAGTTTTATCAGAGAAAAAAAATCACGAGATTGCATACAAATCAAAAAACCAAGAAACTAAGTGAAAACTTAATTAAAGCAATGGTAAATATATTTCGAATGTAGTTTGGAAGTAATTAAATAGACATCACAAAAATATAGCTTAATCCAACAGATACAAAAAAGGTGAAAGCCGATGGGGTGTGGCAAGCAAGGAAGTTGTTGTTAATGTTTTAATTCCAGTAAAATGTTCAATGAACATAGTTGGCACAATTTTCTTATCAAGTCCAGAACTAGAGGGCATAGGTTTAAGGTGAGAGGGGAAGGTATAAAAGAGACCTAAGGGGCGACGTTTTCCCACACAGAGGGTGGTATGTGTATGAAATGAGCTACCAGAGGATGTGGTAGAGGCTGGTACAATTGCAACATTTAAGAGGCATTTGGATGGGTATATGAATAGGAAAGGTTTGGAGGGATATGGGCTGGGTGCTGGCAGGTGGGACTAGATTGGGTTGGGATATCTGGTCAAAGGACGGGTTGGACCAAAGGGTCTGTATCCATGCTGTACACCTCTATGACTATTTGTTAAGATCCTATGTCCCTAATACTGAACTTGCATCTTCTTTCTATGCATCTTTTGCACCTTAATTACTTGCTGCACCTGCCTGTCTACTTCATTGGCTAGTGTGAGGTTGCCTAGATTCTTTTGTCCATCCGTAGTTCTTAATATATCACTATTCAAATCATACTGTTCTCTTTTTCACACGGAAGTGCATAATTTAGTTGTGTTGCACTGCATCAGCCATGTATTCGCTCACCCTCTCATCCTGTCAAATTCTCTTTGAAGCCCCCCTTGAATCCTCCTCCCATCTTTTTGATCCGGCCAGTTTTGTCACCAGCAATCTTAGAAGTGTTGCATTTGGCTCCCTCATCCAGGTCATTATGTAGTGAATAGCTGGGTCTAAGCACTGATCCTTGCGGTATAACACAATTCTGCCTGCCACTCAGACCCATTTATTCCCACTCCTGTCAATCAATTCTCAATCCATGCCAATATATTATCGTCTGTGCTTCAACTTTAGCCACTAACTTCTGAGGGAACTTGTCAAGAATCTACTGAAAATGCAAATACGCTTATTCGCTGGTTCTCCCTTTGTATGAAAAACATCCAGTAGATTTGTTAAGCATGATTTGCCTTTTATTAATCCATGCACATTTGTCTAATCCTGTTAAGTTTTTCCACAAGTTCTGTTATCACATTGCTTATAACAGATTGTAGCATTTTTTTCCCCACTACTGATGTTAGACTATGGTATGTAGTATTGTTTTTTTTTATTTCTCCTTCCCTTTTAAAATAGTGGAGTTACATTTGCCTCCCTCCAATCTGTATGAACTGTTCTAAAGTTTACAGAATTTTGAAAGGTGACCACTAATGCAATGCGAATATCCTGGAAAATTTGTTTCCTATGCTGCATTGCCTTGTGCTGATGTCTCTGTAAAGTGATTTAGCTGTAAATTGATTACTTCAGTTTGACCAGTAGTTAACCTATTTTGTTGCAAATGTTTTTTTATGTTCTGCGGAATCTTGAATTTTCTTTTTTTTTTAAACACTTGAATTTACAGAGGAAACTCGGTTATCTGAACAAGACTGCAAAGCCCCGATGCTTGGCTAACCTGTCATCTGAACGTTGGATTTTATCTGAACGTGCGATTTATCCGAACGTAATACTCCTACCTACGTCATTCGGATAATAAAGGTTCCTCTGTATATTTCATAGCTGCTGTGGTGGGTTTTGAACCTTTGTCACCGGTGTATTAGACAGGCCTCTGGATTGCTAATCCAATGTCATTGCCACTGCACCACCACATCTCCTGCATGAAGTGATTTCCTGTCTCAACTCCAGTTTCCTGCTCGAGTCCCATTTCCCTCGATTGCCTGGGAGATCAAAAATCTGTTCTTTCAAGTCCTGAATGCATTCAATGACGAGATGAAGAAATTCTCCCTGCTGTTCTTCTAGGGAAAGCGCACTGTCTTCCCTGTGTAGCACACTACAAAAAGCATGTATGCATCAATGAGACCAACTCTTATTCCTGTTAACTTAACGCTTAGACTTGATTTAGTCAGCTTTATATAAGCAGTGTATGTCCAATTATATCTATCAAAACAAAATATTGGAGATTATGGCAATCTTAAACACAAAGTGCTGAAATTAGGTCTAGCTGCATTCAGAGAGAGGATTAGTTAATATTTTAAATTAATGATTCTGCGTCATAACTGAAGGAAGGTAGAACGTGATGGATATTGTACCAGGATGATGCTGTGGGGAGGAGGGGCATACAAGGAAAAACAGAAGTGAAAATCTGGGATAAAGGGCAGCTAAAATTAAACAAGTATCACTGAACTAAAGACAATCAGGGCTTAATATCATGTCATACTTAACTTGAGGTGGAATGCAAAGAATCAAAGTGGAGCACGCCATTTACTTTCCTAATTGTGTGCGCGATGTATGACTGCACCTGGATGGAGGATGGTGGCATAACTATAAAGCTATGGCCTATCAATCCAATTTTCTGAATTTCTGTTAACCATAATCCCATAATGAGTTTTGAGAAGATTTGTAGCTCGGGTTGAGGTTTTCGATATAGGTTTGCTCGCTGAGCTGGAAGGTTCATTTCCAGACATTTCATTACCCTACTAGGTAATATCTTCAGTGGGCTTTAGGCTAAGCAATGCAGAAATTCCTGCTTTCTATTTATATGTTTGGGTTTCTTTGGGGGTGGTAGATGGGGTCGAACTCTATGCATTTGTTGATAGAGTTTTTAGATTACTTACAGTGTGGAAACAAGCCCTTTGGCCCTCATCTTCTGCCTCGGAACACTTCAACCCCAGGGCATCAATGTAGACTTCAACAGTTTCCTCATTTCCCCTTCCCCCACCTCACCCTAGTTCTAAACTTCCAGCACAGCACTGTCCCCATGACTTGTCCTACCTGCCTATCTACATTTCCACCTATCCACTCCACCCTCTCCTCCCTGACCTATCACCTTCATCCCCTCCCCCACTCACCCATTGTACTCTATGCTACTCTCTCCCCACCCCCACCCTCCTCTAGCTTATCTCTCCACGCTTCAGGCTCACTGCCTTTATTCCTGATGAAGGGCTTTTGCCCGAAACGTCGATTTCACTGCCCCTTGGATGCTGCCTGAACTGCTCTGTTCTTCCAGCACCACTAATCCAGAATCTGGTTTCCAGTATCTGCAGTCATTGTTTTTACCCCTTTGGCCCAACAAGTCCACACCGACCCTCCGAACAGCAACCCATTCAGACCCATTCCCCTACATTTACCCCTTTACCTAACACTATGGGCAATTTAGCATGTCCAATTCACCTGACCTGTGGGGGGGGAAACCGGAGCACCCAGAGGAAACCCACACAGACACGGGTAGAACGTGCAAACTCCACACAGACAGTTGCCAGAGGCGGGAATTGAACCCGGGTCTCTGGCGCTGTGTGCCAGCAATGCTAACTACTGTGCATTGTGCTGCCCCGTTCTAGTTGGAATGCAATGCTTCTAAGAATTCTCACGCATGTCTCTATTTGGTTTGTCCTAGAATGGATGCGTTGTCCCAGTCAAAGTGGTTGAAGTCCTAGGACAAGCCAAACAAAGACACGCACGAGCAGTCCTAGAAGGATGGCATTCCAACCGGAACACACTCCACAAACTCAGAGTTAGACCCAATCTATCACCCCCTGAGAAAAGGGGCAGGAAATGACATCACCAACCCAAACATATAAATACAAAGCAGGAATTTTCAGCATTGCTTCGCCTGAGGCTCACTGAAGATGTTACCTAGTAGGGTAACAAAACATCTAGAAATGAACTTTCCAGCGCAGCGAGCAAACCTACATCCAAAACCATAATCCATGTTTCCCAGCTTTGCATCTTCAACAAACTGAGATGCCATTATTCTTCTATTTGTCATTACTATAGCTTATTAATGACAGAGGTTATAACATTTGACTTAACACCCTCCAACTTGAAAATACCACTTTAATCACTGCTTTATGCTCCCTGTCTGTTAACTACTATTCCTAACACATGAACTATTAAAAAAAGAAAAATATTAAAGATGCTGGAAATTTGAAAAAAAGTACAGAAAACACTGCAGGAACTCCAGGTCTGGCAGCATCAATGAAGTGTTAATATTTCAAATCCATTATGACTTCAGAACTCAAAATCAACACTTTCTCTCCACAATTATTGCCAGACCTGCTGAGTTTCTTTGGCAGTTTGTTTTCAATTACTTGAGCTCTTATTTTATGAAGTAACCTTGTGTGTGTGCCTTATCAAAGGCGGTTTGGAAGTCTAAGCATACCATGACTACTGCTTTACTTTATTAACCCTACTAGTTGTCACCTTGTAAAAATCTCTCAAACTATGTCAACCCATAATTTCCCTTTCATCATATCATTGATTGTTTAATCATCAGTTGATTATCTAAATGCTTCACCATGACAAATTTCAGCTGTGTCCTGATGAAAGTTAAAGCACAGGAACAGGCCTTTGGCCCACCAAATCTGTGCTGACCATGATGCCATTCTGAACTAATCCCATCTGCCTGCATGTGGACTATAGCCTTTTGTTTTTATTTTATCACAAGATACGGACATCGCTGGTTAGACCAGCATTTATTACGCAGAGGTCAAGTTGACAGCCACCCATAGTGATGTGGGTCTGGAGTTGCATGTAGGGCGACAGATTTTGGCGTGAGCATATAATTGTATGCGAGAAAAATTATTCCCTCAGATTTAAGCACTTCCTCTATTTAATGTTTTGAGATAGTGGCGTTGTGGTATTGTCATTGGGATTGAACTGTACAAGATGCTGGTGAGACCAAATGATGTACTGACAGCAGTTTAGGTTCCCTTCCTTAAGGAAAGATATTGTTTCATTGGAAGCGGTTCAGAGAGGGTTCACTAGGATGATTCCTGGTATGGAGGGATTGTCTTCTGAACAAAGAATAAAAGATTGGGGGCTCTACTCACTGGAGTTTAGATGAAAGAAAAGTGACTGCATAGCAAGGTATAGGATTTTTAAAGATTTTGAAATGCCGAGAGGCTGTTCCTCCTCATAGGACCAGATAGCGTAGTCTCAGAATAAAGGGGTACCAATTTAAGACTGATGAGGAATTTCTTCTGAAGGTTGAGTCCTTGCCACAGAGCTTTAGGGGTAGAGTCATTGTGTATATTTAAAGCGGAGGTAGATTCTGGATCAGTCTGGGAATTCGGGGTTACTGGGAAAGGGTAGGAAAGTGAAAGCAAGAAATGTCAGATCATCCATTGAATGGGAGAATGGGCTTGAGGAGCTGAACAGCCTGCTACTGTTTCTATTTCCTGTGGATTATAAACTCAGGCTAATAGTGCGCATGCAGGTTTGATCCTTCCGCAGTAGTGGTTAGAATTTGAGTTCAATTGATTAATAAAATGTTTTGAAGTGAAAAACTTGGCTCAGTAATGATTGTGAAACTATCATTGATCATCAGAGAAGCACATCAGATTCACTAACTTCTTTCAAAAAATGATATATATATATGAAGATTGTTTCTTGGATTGGAGACCTGTGACAAGTGATGTACCACAGTTTGGTGCTGGGATCTTAATGATCTGAATGTGAATGCACAAGGCATGATTAAGTTTGTAAATGATAGAAAATTAAGACGTACTGTTGATGGTGCTGAAGGTTATCAAAAATCACAGAGGCATCTTAATCAGATGGGGAAGTGGGCTAAGGATTGGCAAATGCAGTTCAGTACAGATAAGTGTGAGGTATTGCACTTTGGGAAGTCAAACCAAGGTAGGACTTGTACAGTAAACAGTAAGGTCCTGGAGGAGTGTTGTGGAAGAGAGGGACCTAGCAGTACAAGTACATAGTTCTTTGAAAGCGACATCACAGGTAGACAGGGTGGTGAAGATGGCATTTAGCATCCTGGCCTTCATCAGTCGAGACATTGAGTATACGATGTATGGGACGTTATGTTAAAGTTGTGTAAGTTGTTGGTGAGGCTGCAGTTGGTGTATTGTGTGCAGATTTGGTCATCCTGTCATCGAGTCAGAGATGTTCAGCACAGAAACAGACCCTTCGGTCCAACTCGTCCATGCTGACCAGATATCCCAACCTAATCTAGTCCTATTTGCCAGCACTTGTCCCATGTCCCTATAAACCCTTTCTATTCAAATACCCATCCAGATGCCTTTTAAACGTTGCAATTGTACGAACCTCTACCATCTTTTCTGGCAGCTCATTCCATACACATACCACCCTGTGTGTGAAACAATTGCCCCTTAGGTATCTTTTATACCTTTCCCCTCTCACCCTAAACCTATGCCCTCTAGTTCTGGAATCCCTGACCCCAGGGAAAAGATTTCGTCTATTTACCCTATCCATACCTCTCAAAATTTTGTAAACCTCTATAAAGGTCAACCCTCAGCCTCCGACGCTCCAGGGAAAACAGCCCCAACCAGTTCAGCCCCCCACTCCCCAAACATCTCAAATGCTCCAACCCTGGCAATATCCTTGTAAATCTTGTCTGAACCCTTTCAGGTTTCACAACATCCTTCCGATAGGAGTACAATTCTAGTCTCCTTCCTAAGTACAGGAGTTGGGAGGTCATGTTGCGCCTGTACAGGACATTGGTTAGGCCACTGTTGGAATATTGTGTGCAATTCTGATGGTCATTGTTTTTACCTTAGAAGGATGTTCAGGGTTGGAGGTTTTGAGCTATGGGGAGAGGCTGAACAGGCTGGGATATTTCCCTGGCATATATCAGAGGCTGAGGGGTGACTTTATGGAGGTTTAAAAATAATGAGGGGCATTGATAGGCTAGACAGACAAGGTTCTATACCTGGTGAGGGAGTCCAAAACTAGAGGGTATAGGTGTACTGTGAGAGGGTAAATTTAAAAGGGACCTAAGGAGTAACTTTTGCGCGTAGATGGTGGTGCATAAATGTAATGAGCTGCCAGAGGTGGAGGAGGCGGCTGGTACAATTACACCATTTAAAAAGCATCTGAATGGGTATATGAATAGGAAGGGTTTAGAGGGATATGGGCGAAATGCTGACAGAAGTTTGTTAAGGATATCTGGCCAGCATGAACAAGTTGGACCCAAGTGTCTGTTTCTATGCTGTATATCACTATGACTTTAAATTGTAAAGTGTTGAGGATCCAGGACAGGACCTTGCACAACTTCACTTGTCACATCCTAGCAAACTGTTGCTTGCCAGCAAAGAAACAATCTCATCTCCATGCTCTTATGCTACCCCACACCATAAGCTCCTACTTTCTGCAATAAATCTTTGCTGAAAAATCCTGTTGCAACTTGTCATGCAAATCAGTACATTTCACAAGTATATAAATTCAAAAAGGGAAAACCAAAATGTATACAGATGCGAGTACAGCACTGATTGGTTGGCAACTGGACTCTTAATGGTCAAGGCTTTCAAGTAGGTCTGAGAATCTTTGGAACTTTCTACCAAGGATTGCAAATACTTCATCATTGAATATAGAAAAGGCAGGAATACACAATTTCTGTGTCTGAAGAAAACAAGAATATTTCAGAGCAGTTTCCAAAATCATGATTTGGCTGGATAGAGTAGATGGGGAGAAACTGTCCTTGCTAACAAAAGGATCAAAGACAAGAAAGCGGAGATTCACAGTGACACGCAAACAAAGAAAGGATGATATGAGAAAAATATTTCTTAATTCAGTAAGTGTTGAGTGTCTGGAATGCATTGCCTAGAAAATGCATGAAAAATGCAACCATTAATGCTAATTAAATGGTCAACAGCCAGACTTTGTTAAAGTTTAAACCAGGAAGTTTGACTAAGCGAAATTAACAAAATAGGTGACAGCCGTTCACCACCTTATTTCACAGAACACTGCCCTGACTAGAGTCATACTGCCCATTTGCTAATTGGGCTGTAACAAGAGAAATAGGGGAAATAGCTTCACCATTCAATGCAAATGCAGCTGATCTTTCCCTTCAGGCTTTGCTATCATATCCACTCTTTATCACATATTCAGAGTTTTTAATGGTATAGGAGGCAGTTAATTGGCCCATTATTCCTGCACCAGCTCTTTGAAAGAACATTACCTTGTGCCAATCTCCAGCTCCACCCCCTTTATATCCAAATAATCATCCTTTGCAATCTTGAATGCCTCCACTCCACATTTCCAGGCAGTGCATTCTCACTTAGTGACAAAAGTTTTTTCTTCCCCACCCCTCACATCACTCTTGCTTCCTTTGTACATTACTTTAAAATGTATGCCCCCTTGTCCCTGCTCCTTTCATAAGCTTTTTCTATCCAGCGGTCATTACTTTGGAAACTGCTATCAAATATTCTTATTTCCCTCAGACACGAAGATATGAATATATTTAAGGCTGGGATAGACAGTGAATCATTTGAAACCCTCTGGGTTGAAAATTTGAAAGATTCACAACCCTAGGTGACAATACCCCTTGTCTCAATTCTAAGATTATCGATCCTTTACCTTGCAACTGTAGCCATCTTCTCGATTCCTTAGTCAACAGAACAAATCTCTGTGCGCTGTGTTGAGCGGTTTCAATTAGATCATCTCATTAAATTCTAAAGAATATTTTCCCAATGTACTCAGCCTCTCATCATAAGGTAATCTGCTCATCTGCAGGGACCAATACAGTGAACTTTCTCTAAATTGCACACATCTCCTTACTTAAATATGGAGACTAAAATAAAACAGTTCCACCAAAAGTCCTACAACAATATATGACATTCTGGTCATCTACTTCATTCCTGTTGCAATAAAAGGCTGACAAGCCATTTACTTTCATACTTCTCTGTTGTACCAATTGTAGAATTCATACAATTGCACATGCTTGCACACATTCCTCCAAACTCAAGTTATTTTAGTCACAAGGGTGTCACCCATGTCAATCATTCTCCCTTTCCTCCCGCAACAAAAGAGGAGATTGGAAAAGAATGGAAGACCTTTCCACCATCCCCATTTCCTTTAACAACCCCGATTTAACCATTAGGACCAGGCACCTTATTTAGTCAAACCACAGCGTTTCTGGTACATTCTGCTCATTAACTTTTAGCCCATTACCTTGACCAAAACAAATAATTCGCTGAGGACAAAATCACTCTCTCTTCTGCACAAACAGACTGTGGTATTCTGATTATAATGTTCATAGTTACATCCTCACTTGCAATCTTACAAACAAGAGCAAAAGCATCATGGGTACACCAACACTTTCATGTTCTCCATTAATCCACTCACCATCCTGTCTTGGGAGCAAAATTGTAATTTCACTGGCATCCCTGGGTCAAAATCCAAGAACATTCTCACTAAAAATTGTTATGTCAAATAGATTTCAGCAGGTCAAGAGGCAGCTTACAACCACTTAAGACGACAAAAAAAGGTACGGAAAATAAATGCTGCCCAGTTACGATGATGGCATTACATTAGTGATTAAAGAAAGCAGCTTCTGTCCAAGCTAACAGTATAACTATAATCCATAATTAAATATACTTTTTAATACTTATTCTCAAGTGTTTACCATAAGTTGAACGGATATACAAGTTGTAAAACTTATACAAACGCTCAACAAGCTGACTATTCATCTCGATGTAAAAGACTAATAGAACTAGCCCCACTCCAGAGCTTCTCTCACATCCGGCAATGTTTCATTTTCAATTATTCACTCAATTCTTTTTTGAAAATTATTGAATTACTATACTCTTTCTGGAAGCACATTCGATAAAACAAAAAACCAGGAAAAACTTCAGTTCATCCCTGGCTCTGGCTCTTTTGCTAATTACCTCAACCCTGCAAACGCTGGCTACTGATCTTTCTGCTCGTGGAACTGACAGATTTAGAAAGGCTCACTTCGCCCGAGCAAGAGGCAGTGCACCAAAAGCTTGCGATTTCAAATAAACTTGTTGAACTACAATCTCGTGTCATGTGACTTTTGACCTTGCCCACCCCAGAACAACACCAGCACTTCCACATCATGCCATTGGAAGATATTGACTAAGATGATTTATGACTTGAATTAATCACAGTGTATGTGAATTGGAACAGAAGTAGGCAATTCAGTCTCTCAAGCCTCCTCCACTATGATCATGGCTGCTCTCATCTTGGCCTCAACTCTCCTTGCGTGCTGGTCTCCATAACCCTTTAACACATTGCTAATTAAAAATCTCTCCTCAAATTAAAGACTGTTTCTTTATGCCCCCCAACCTAAACTCCTCAACCAGTGGAATTAGTTCTAGAATCTCTTCAATGATCAAATCATCCCTTAACCTATATTTCAGGATACAGGATTTCAGTTTTCATAGAATCACAAATACTAGCTCTTTCAGCCCATTAAGTCCATAGTGCCAAAATTACTGGTCTCACTTTCCAGCACTAAGCCTCTAACTTTGGTTGCTACGCGCTCATCTAAGTATTGTTCAAGAAAAAAAAATGGAGGTTCCATGTCTCACCTATCACAGATGAATTCCAGAGTCCCACCACACCGGATGAACTTTTTATCCCCCTCAAAGCTGATCTACATCTCCCATCTTTTACCTTAAAACCGCATCCCTTGGACTAAGGGTAAGAGCAGCTTTTATTCATCTTGACTATCAATCAGGTCCCGCCTCAACTTCCTCTGCTCCAAAGAAAGCACCTTATCCTTTCTCATTATAGCTTATGATGTTCCATTCTAGAGAATCTCTTCTTCAGCATCTGAAGAGTAATCACATCTTTCCTATAATGTGTTGACCAGAACCGCACACAAAACTCCAGCTATGGCCGAACCAAAGTCCTATACAGCCCCAACATGGCCTCTTTGCCCTTATAATCTTCAGTCATGGCAAATATAAGTGGCCTACACGCCTTATAACAATCCTCAGGGATTTCTGGACAAGCACCCTAAGATTCCTCTGAGCTTTGCAGTATCCTACCATTCATTGGTACTCCCTTCTCTCGTAACCTCTAAAATGCACCACCTCGCAATTCCATCTGCAGATGTGTGTGTTCTCTCTCCATATTATTCAACCTTTGGAAGTCCAGGTGCGATTCTCAGAAATAGATCCCGCACTCCCAAAATTAATATTTGCTTTTACATTACTCCATGCGATTTGGCTTTGATTGTTGTGTCCGCATTTACTGCCCATTTCTGATTGCTCTAAAAAATGTGATGAGCTGCCTTCTAGAAGTGCTGCTGTTGTTGGACGTAGCAACACCAAGATAGATATTAGGAAGGAAGTTCAGGAATTTTGACCCAGCAACAATGCAAGAACAACAATATAGCTAAGTCAGAAGGATGTGTGGCTTGGAATGAAACTTGTCACATAGTCAAACGTTTCCTGGATGTCAAGGGCAGTCACCTTCACCACAATGCTGGAGTTTTACTCGTTTGCCCACAAATGGACCAAATCTGAAATCTTTTCTTTTTGACTTAACCAGGTTGTGCACAGGTGCAGCATAGTTTTCACAATGCATTCCCCTATCCATATCCCTGGCTCTCTAGATATGACAAGGCTAACGAAATGTTGGCCTATTTTGTACATGTTCACTCTACACTAATAATCCTCGTATTTTTGGACTACATCGCCTCTAGCATTTAGAGTCAGAGATATACAGCATGGAAACAGACTCTTCAGTCCATCTTGTCCACACCGACCAGATATCCCTATCTAGTGCCACCTGCCAGCACCCAGCCCATAACCCTCTAAAACCTTCCTATTCATATACCCATCCAGATGCCTTTTAAACGCTGACAATTCTACCAGTCTCCACCACTTCCTCTGGCAGTTCATTCCATAAATACATCATCTGCATGAAAACATTGCCCCTTCGGTCCCTTTTATATCTTTCCCCTCTCACCATGAGCCTATGTCCTTTAGTTCTAGTCCCCCACTCCAGGGAAAAGACCTTGTCTATTTCTCCTATCCACACCCCCCAGGACCTTACCATTAAGTGTACAAGTCCTGCAAGATCTGGTTCCCAAAATGCAGCATCTCGCATTTATTTAAAATAAGCCACTCCTCAGCCCATTTGCCCATCTGATCAAGATCCTGTTGCAATCGGAGGTAATCTTTTTCACTGTCCACTACACCTCCAATTTTGGTGTCACCTGCAACTATACCTATGTCCACATCCAAGTCATTTATATAAATGGTGAAAAGTAGTGGACCTAGCACTAATCCTTGTGGCACACCATTGGTCACAGACCTCCAGTCTGAAAAGCAACCCTCCACCACGTCTTCTACCTTTGAGCCAGTTCTGCATCCAAATGGCTAGGTTCTTCCTGCATTCCATGTGATCTAACCTTGCTAACCAGTCTCCCAGGGGAAATTTTGTTAGACGCCTTACTGAAGTCCATATAGATCATGTCCACCGCTCTGCCCTCATTAATCCTCTGTTACTTCTTCAAAAAACTCAATCCAGTTCGAGAGACAAAGCCCTGTTGACTATCCCTAATCAGTCCTTACCTTTCCAAATATATGTACACCTTGTCCCTCAAGATTCCCTCCAACAACTTACCCACCTCTGACGTCAGGCTCACCGGTCTATAACTCCCTGGCTTCTCCTTACCATCTTTCTTAAACAGTGGCACCATGTTAGCCAACCTCCAATCTCCCAGCACCTCACCTGCGACCATCAATGATACAAATATCTCAGCAAGGGGTCCAGCAATCACTTCCTTAGCTTCCAGAGTTTAGGGTACACCTGATCACATCCTGGGGTTTTATTCACCCTTATGAATTTCAAGACATCCAGCACTCCCTCCTCTGAAATATGGACATTTTGCAAGATGTCACCATCTATCCCCCCACATTCTACATCTTCCATGTCCTTCTCCACAGTAAACACTAATGCAAAATACTAGTTTAATATCGCCCCCATCTCCACACAAAGGCCACCTCGCTGATCTTTGAGGGACCCTATTTCTCCCTAGTTACCCTTTTGCCCTTGTGTTTGTAAAACTCTTTGGATTCACCTTAACCCTATTTACCAAAGCGCTCTGTCCCCTTTTTGCTCTCCTGATTTCCCTCTTAAGTATACCCCTACAGCTTTTATACTAAGGAATCACTCAATCTATCCTGTTTATACTTGACATATGCTTCCTTCTTTTCCTTAACCAAACTCAATCTCTCTAGTCATCCAGCATTTCCTACACCTACCTGCTTTTCCTTTCACCTTAACAGGAATATACTGACTCTGGACTCTCGTTATCTAATTTTATTTCGGTTCCACCTAAATAACTTCCCTGGATGTATTCCCAGGAGTATCCTCTTCATTACAGCCATAATGCTATTCCTTATCAAAAACACCACTCCTCCCTCCTCTCTTGCCCGTTCTTTCTATCCTTCCTATGGCATTTGTATACCAGAACAATAAGTTGCCAGTCCTGTCCATCCATGAGCCACGTTTCTGTAATTGCTATGGTATCCTAGTCCCACGTTCCTAACCATGCTCAGAGTTCATCGGCCTCCCCTGTTAGGCCTCTTGCATTGAAATAAATGCAGAGCTGAAAAGGTGTTGCTGGAAAAGCACAGCAGGTCAGGCAGCATCCAAGGAGGAGAAATAGACGTTTCGGGCATGAGCCCTTCAATCTCCAGCATCTGCAGTCCTCACTTTCTCCTTGAAATAAATGCAGTTTACGAAGTCAGTCCCACCTTGTTTTCTGCTTTGTTCCTTCCTGACCGGATTGTTTGACTCACTCCTTTTCCCAACTGTACCAGTCCCAGGCAGATTTCTTTCCTCATATTTCCCTGGATCTCACCCCATCCCCCCCCTTACTTGTTTAAATCCTCCCAAGCAGCTTCAGCAAGTCTCCCCACCAGAATATTAGTCCCCTTCCAGTTCAAGTGCAACTCATCCTTCTTGTATAGGTCACCTCTACCCCAGAAGAGATTTCAATTATCCAAAAATGTGAACCCATCTCCCATGCACCAGCTCCTCAGCCATGCATTCATCTGCTCTATCGTCCTATTCCTACTCTCACTAGCTCGTAGCAACGGGAGTAATCCAGATATTACTCCCCTCGAGGACCTCCTTTTTAAAGTCTTGCCTAACTTTCTACATTCTTCGTTCAGAATCCCGTCCTTTTCCCTTATGTCATTGGGTCCAATGGTACAATGATCTCCTGCTGGTCCCTCTCCCCTTTGAGAGCATTCTGCACTCTCTGAGACATCCTTGACCCTGGCATCAAGGACGCAACACACCATTCTGGTTTTTCACCGCTGGCTGCAGAAATATCTGTCTGTGCCTCTGACTAGAGAGAGTCCCCTATCACAGTCGATTGCTTGAAACCAACCCAAACCTCAGTGCATTAGAGCCCATCTCAATACCAGAATCTTGGCTGCTCATGCTACAGTCCCCTGAGAGTCCATCACTCCCTACATTTTCCAAAACAGCATACTTGTTTGAAATGGGGTCAGCCACAGAAGACTCCTGCACTACCTGTTTGCCCCTCCTACCTTTCCTGGAGTTAACCCATCAACCTGATGGTATTTGCAGCTTTTCTCCCTTCCTATAACTGCCACCTACCATACCCCCTATCTCTTGTAAACTCCTCATTGCATCTGTCACTCCAACTGATCCACACAATCTGACAGGATTTGCAACGAAACATATTTACTGCAGACAATCATGGAAACGATCCCTAAACTCCCACATCCAACAGGAAGGGCGTATCACTCTATTAAAGGCCAATCTTTGTTCCTTCGCAATCTACAGACCAAAAAAAAGCACCATCCTTTTTGTCCTAAAAAAGAAGTGCACCAGGCTAATAATGGTGCATGGGAGATGGGTTCACATTTTTGGATCATTGAAATCTCTTCTGGGGTAGAGATGACCTGTACTTATGATTTATATTTTTCAAAATTTAAATCAAGAGACAGATAATAAAACATATAATCATGAAAGAACCCACTCTATTCAGTACTGCAGACTTTCAGCTGTTTACTAAGTACTTCATTTCACCTTTTAAACTCAAACACTTCACACTTAGAGATTGAAATCCATGTGGTCACTGTTCATCCACTTTAATATCTATTATTATTCACCTCACTGATTCAAACTAATATTAATGTAAATATCCAATTTCACCTAAAATTAAACAAAAAGATGGCATTTCCTACTTCACATTTTCAAACATTAAAATTCACAATGACTAGGTGGTGAGTAATTTCACCATTTAAAAAAAATTTATTCATGGGATGAGGGTGTTGTCAATTGGGCCAGCATTTATTGCCCAGAGATCAGTTATGGGTCAACCATATTGTTTTGGATCTGAAGTCACAGGTAAGGATGGCAGTTTCCTTCCATAAAAAGGGCATTAGTGACTCAAGTGGGTTTTTTTCTGACAATCAAAAATGGCTTTGTGGTCATTACTCGACTTTTAAGTGACTTTTTATTGAATTCAAATTCCATCTACCATGGTGTGAGATGAACCTGGGTCTCTGGATTAACAATCCAGTGATAGTACCACTAGGCCATTCAGGTGCAATCCATCCTTCTTGTACAGGTCACCTCTATCCAAGAAGAGGTTCCAATGATCCAAAAATGTGATCCAGTATCCCATGCACCAGCTCCTCAGCCATGCATTCATCTGCTCTATCCTCCTATTCCTACCCTAGCTCGTAGCAACAGGAGTAATCCAGATAGTACTACCCTCGAGGACCTCCTTTTTAAATTTTTGCCTAACTTTCTACATTCTTCCTTCAGAATCTCATTCTTTTCCCTTCCTATTGCTACAGACTTAATTAGGTTTATTCAGAACAGAGGAGACAATATGTTAAAATATAGGTTAAAGACAGGTAGATGTATTTCAGTGCAAGAAAGTATGGAAGGACATATTTAAGACGAAATATGTGTAGTTGCTGTAATTGGCAGAATTCATAAAAGTGGAGAAACTGATCTACAGTGCAGCTGCACACATTGCAATGGCTAAAGTAAAAGTAGCAAAGGTTATGAGGCAGTAGTAGTTAAACCATATTTGGAATACTGCATGCAGTTTCAAACACACATTAAAGGAATACTAGAGCCATGCACTGAAAATCTTCGAATTAGAGAGCATCATTTTAAACAGATGTTCATGACGATCAAGTAGAATTTTTCAACAGAACTAAAATTTGGCATGGCAGGTTTTATTGCTGGCTGCTGAATCTAAGTAGCAAAGACCACAGAAGAAACAGGCAAGCTTGAAAAATTCTCACAAATGTTTTACCAAAACAATCCTGAAAAACCGCATAATTTAATGGAAATTGAATGATTAATCTATATATCTTACGTTCTTTTAATAATGTATGGCTGTCCCAGATAGCAAAAGCAAGCATTCAACAGAAACTGGTCAATTTAGGCCAACACACACCAGTTTAGGGTGTTGTAGTATAGTGGTAGAGGCCAGAGGACCCAAATTTAAGTTCCTTTCTTTTACAAACTTCATTTGTGGGACACGAGTCTCCCAGGTTGTCCATCATTTATTGCTGATCCCCAGTTGCCTTTTAAAAGGTGGCCTGCACTCTTGAACCACTGCAATCCACATGCCATAGGTAAACCCACATGGCCTTCAGGAGGGTATTTCACTACTTCCACTCAGTGACAGTGAAAGAATGGCAATATCTCCAAATCAGAATTGAGAGAAGCTTGGAACTCCCAAGAGGTAGTGCTTCCCAAGTATTATTGTCTTCATCCTTCTAGATGGAGGTAATTGTGGGGTTACCCCTGTGTGCTGTCAAATGATCTTTGGTAAATTTCTGTACCACATCTTATAGATAGCACATAACGCTGCTACTGAGTACTAGTGATGGAGAAAGTGGACACAGTACCAATCAAGCAAATTGCATTGCCCCGGATAACGTCAAGCTTTGAGTGTTGTTAGAGCTGCACCCAATCGTGCCGGGAGGGGGTTACTCCAACACAAATATGACCTGTGCCTTGTAGATGGACAGGTTTGAGTGTCAGCCTGGTAAAATATTCACCAGGTCATTCCTAGCCTCTGACCTGCTATTAGAACATAAAACAGCACAACACAGGAACAGGCGTTTTGGCCCACCATGACGCCATTCCAAACTAAATCTTATTTGCCTGAAGGTGATCCATACACCTGTTCATGTGTCTGTCTATATGCCTCTTAGAGGCAGATGCCATAGCACCATCTATCTCTTTCATTGTCAGCACGTTCCAGGCATCAAATCATAAAAAAAAAACTTGCCTCACAGCTACTTTGGACTTCATCTCAGCTTAACCAATGACCCTTGTATTTGACATTTACACAAGATAGATTATTCCAACTATCCACACCTCTCAATTTTATATACTTCTATTGGGTCACCTCTTCAGCCTTGCAGAAACAATCCAAGTTTGCCCAACCTCTCCTTACAGTTAATAAAATCCAAACCAGGCAATATCCTGTCAAATCTCTTTTGAATAGCCTCCACGTCCTTTCTCTAGCACAATGACCAGAACAGCATACAGTATAGTTAGTTCATCTATATTGCAATGGTTACGTTCTTGTGCAACCCATTATAGAAAAATTGCACTTTAAAAACAGTGTTTAAAGTGTTGGTCATATAATCACATTACAACTAACACATTTTAAAAGTTCACACTTTAGAAACAGCACCCCAATTGATCAATTGTGTTACAGTAAATTTGCATTAACAAAACACATACTATAGCAGAACAACCTGCGTTCCAAATATGGCCTAAAAGTTTTACACAGTTGCAATACTACTTGCCAACTTTTATACTCAACGCGCTGACGGATAAATGCAAGTATGTCGTGCACTTTCTTTACCATCTTTTCCACTTGTGTTACCAAAAGTAGTTAAGAAATTTGAACATAATTACGTTAATCAGCCCATTGACCAAATGGTGGAGCAAACCCAAAAGATGATGATATGTTTGTCAACCCCATTCTCCTTTACTCCATACTAATCAAGAATCTGTCTTAAATACACACAACTCAATCCCATTCTCCCTTAGGTGAAAGTGCTGACTGCAGATGCTAGAGATTAGAGTCAAGATTAGAGCACAGCTAGAAAAGCACAGCAGAAGGCCCTGATGAAAGGATCCTACCCAAAACTTAGATTTTCCTGCTCCTTGGATTCTGCCTGACCTGCTGTGCTTTTCCAGCACCACTCTAATCTTGACCCCATTCCCCTTTACTCCATACTAATCAAGAATCTCTGTCTTAAATACACACAACCACTTAGCTTCCATGGCGTTCTGCAGCAAGGAGTTCCATAGATTCCCTATTCCTCTGGCCTTTTGTCATCTCAGTTGTAAAAGGGTCTTCTCCTCGGGTCCTAGTATCTCCTACCAGAAGAAACATCTCCACCTCCACTCTATCCAGGCCTCAGTTTTTTTATGTAAGTTTCAGTGACATTATCCTCATCCTTCTAAACTCCACTGGAATACAGACAGGGTTCTCATCACTCCAACAGTGATCCATGTTTAGTCTTCAAACCTCCTCTGGACACCCTCCAATGCCAGCGCATCCTTCCTTAAATATGGGGCCCAAAATAGCTTACAATATGCCTGACCAGTACATCCAGACTCCTGAAATAAATGCTAACACTATATTTGCCTTCTCAACTTCAACTGAAGCTGCATGGTTACCTTAAGAAAATCCTGACCAACGACAAGTCCCTTTCTGCTTCACATTTCTAAAACCTTTCCAATTTAGAAAATAGTCTACACCTCCGTTTTTCCTAGTAAAGTGCATAACCTCACTTTCCCACATTGACAGACTGGGCAAAAAAGTAGCAAATGCAAAGTGCTTCCACAATCTCCCCATTTCCTCAGAAGTACTTTTCCCTCTACCTATCCCGCCACTTTCAGGGAGCAAATGGATTTGCACCCCAAGGTACATCTATTTATCATTGCTGCCAGGGCTCCTGCCATTACAGTATCCTTTCCTCATCCATTTGGTATCACCTCACTTTCTGGATTCAACCCCATCTGCCATTTCTCGATCTAACTTTCCAACTATAACCTTTGACAACCTTCCTCAATATCCACAACTCCAATTTTCTATATTAGAAACAAGAGATCCCAGCACTCAGACCTCCAGTCAGGAAACACCCTTTCACAACTACCCTCCATCTTCTATGACCAAGCCAATTTGACAATCTTTTGGACCAACTTACAAGGAAACCAACAGTGGCCACTATTTATATGGACAGCCCAGTTGGGTTTCTGTCCTGTAAAACATTCCCCTTTACTTGATTTGCACACAGTCTCCTCTTTGAAGACATCCATATTACACAATCCTCCCACAATGTAGTCCAATTGATTAATGAACAAGACCTGCTGTTCATAGTTCCTGCTTAAAATGACACTAGCTACATCAAATGACCGTGCCTTGAATTTTATTGCAAGACATGAAAAAAGTAACAGCAGGTTCATCAACTGTAGCATATAATTCATACCCTCATCTATTAAGTTATAAGATTCAATGGAGGATGATCAAAAACAGAAACCTGCTAATTTCTGTTAGCCTGTAAGCATTAAGAAACACTTACTCAGCACCTGTAAGTGGGACAGAATTTAAGATATAAATGAATTTCTTCCCTCTTCACATTTCAAGCACCTCAAAGCATCTAGTAACCAAACACTTGAAGTGTGGTCACTATTGTAATGCAGAGAAACAGTAAACCTATACTCAGCAATCCGGCGAATAGCACTGCAGGACTAGATTATGCCATCCGAAAGAATGGTAACCTTGACAATGCAACTTGCCCTGGTGCTTCACTCTAAATACCAGTTTAGACACAATCTGAAGTATCTCGTACAAGGTTTCCACACAACTGATGAAAGCAAAGCTGACAGTGTGAATCTGCTCTTTCATATTCGGGACTATACTTGGCAAACTTATCAGTACAGCCTTTTGTGTTGCTTCATGAATTAATAACTCTTGAAATTATAATAGATCAGTTAACGAAAACCATCACTGGATTCTTAAAAATTAAGATGAATCAACATTCAATTCACTACTGGTGATACAAATTAGGTTACCAAAATGCAATGTCAAGACTCCCTCAACTCTTAAGATTCAGTTTAGATCAGAGTGGTGCTTGAAAAGCACAGCAGGTCAGGCAGCATCAGAGGAGCAGGAAAAAAATCGATGTTTCAGGCAAAAGCTCTTCATTAGGAAGATTTTGTATTTGTTCCTTCTCTACATACAATTACACACCATTCACTGTTTCCTACAGTTAATCAGTTTGAAATAAATAATTAATAAGTTAACAAATACATGACAGCCAATTTAAAACTTGAGTTCCACAGACACTCATGACCATTTGATCTGGTATCATTTTTCAAACAAATTCATTCATGGAGTGTGGGCGTCACTGCATTAATTACCCACTCTAAATTGCCCAGAGGGACTTAAAAGTCAGCCACATTGCTGTGGGTCTGGAATCACACACTGGCCAGACCAGGTAAAGATAGCAGATTTCTTTCCCTAAAGGACATTAATGAATCAGACGCTGCTTTTTCCCTGCCAAAAGACAACAGTTTCACAGTCATCAGTAGACAACTTTGTATTCAGTGTTAAAATCTGGAACTAAGTCCATTTGCCATGGCAAGGTTTCAAACCCAGGACCCAAGAACATTACCTGGGTCTCTGGATTAATCTTCTAACAATACTACCACTATGCTGCTGCCTCCCTCTGACATAATTAGTATTACTGTATACTATTGTATTACTGCCTTGTAACACTGCTAAAATCCTCACGGGAAAACAATGGCATAGTGATATTATTGCTGCTTGATTAATCCAGAGACCCAGGTAACGTTCTAGGCACTCAGCTTTGATTCCCACCATAGTAGATGGTGGAATTTAATCCAACACAAAAATAGTTGTCAACTGCTGGAATAGCCTATTTGATTGCAGTGCAGTGGTTCAATAATTAGCACTCGTACCTCACAGCACCAGGGATCCAGGTTTGATTCAAGCCTTAGTTGACTGTGTAGAGTTTGCACATTTTCCCGGTCTCTGTATGGGTTTCTTCCAGGTGCTCCAGTTTCAACCAGTCCAAAGATGTGCAGGTCAGGTGGAATGACCACAGTAAATGCAGGGTTACAGGGACAGAGTAGGGGGGTAGGATGCACCTCAAGAGTTTGGTGTGGACTCGATGGACCAATGGCCTGTTTCCATACTATACGGGTTCTACATTTCACTAACACCCTTTTGGGAAGTAAACTATCATCCTTAACTGGTCTGGTCTGCATGTGACTCCAGAGTCAAAGCAACGTAGTGTATCTACTGGGATAGAAAATAAAATACTGGCGCAGCCACCAATACCCACATATCGTGAATGAATTCTTTACAATCTCATATTGAAGCGTTTATTCACACATGCTGCAGCATTAAAACCATTTCCAATAACAGCTACCATTTTAGGGATACTATTGACTTATCTCAATATAAAAAAAATCTACAGAAAAACAGCAAAGCAAATTGTGATACTTTTAATTTCAGCCCTGTTGGCTGAATGTTACATGTTTTGTTTACAAACTGAATCACAAGTACATATATGCCTTAAGCATTTCCTCCAAATTCACAAGCTTCATTTTAATGTTAAATAGAAAATAAAACAATAACTAGTTCGTAAGTTACATAAAATGTGTCAAATGTAACAACTGTTCACTCTTTCCAAACATAGTTTAATCCCAGGACGTGGGGTCATACCAGCGTCAGAGAAAGATCCAACATAGGATTCTGATAAAACCTATTGACCGTCCTACACATTTGAAGTTACCATTACCATCCTGAACAGATACAACACAAATTAAAGCTTCAGTGTTTGCAAACAGAGACTCGGCATATACATACATTGAAGGATACTGTCTGTCAAGTGTCGATACAATAGTTTCGCCCACACAAGTAAAGCAATGACGCACCAGCGCCCGGCCACTGAACACGAACTCCACACCCATCAACAGATGTGACTACTTGCAACAATAAAATCTCAAGACAGTACATTTATGCAAACATTTTTAGGAAACATCGTAACTGATTTCATGAAGTTATTTAGATCCATTACATCAACCACCACGATTCTGAGGATCGAATGGGAGACACACCGGTAACAAAATTGCAAGATAATGAAACACACGCGATTTTTACTTCAATTAATCAACCAAGTTAACAGCTGCAAGGTGAACAGTATGTATCACAAAGTTCATAACAAAATAAACAATATCTTTCTTCCCACGGTTGGCAGAAAGAACCATGTCCGATCTTCACGAGAAAGTTACATTGAGGATCTGATTAACAGATATCTCCAGCAGGTAGTTCATGTTGACAACTGATTATAAACAGCTCATGCTTACCAGCATTAAAACGTCGGCTGTTATGTTTCTACCTCTAAACTAATAAAACAGTTTTTGGTGCCGAAATCTACCATAACTTCAGTTTGTAACCCGGACACTCGATACATCGGCATTCAGGTGATGTTCTGCGAGGCTTCACAATCAGGCCTCAGTAAATCACACTCCCCAAGCAGCCTCTCTTCTCAAAAACACGGAGAGCCGCTGTCGTTTGGAACTAGCCCCACGTACCGGGCTAGGCCTCAAGCGCAAGAGGAAGGAAAGGAGACTGAATCAGGCTCCAACAGCTTCCCGTAACGCCTCTCCGGGCCACTGGCAAGACCTACCGCACCCACACCCCCCCCCCCCAACCCCCCGCCTTTGTTAACTCAGGCGAGTGCCCCGGCTTCACTCGATCACCGCCAGTCGAGGCGGCCTCCAAGCCGGCTCAGATCATCTCTCATCAGACCCACCCCTCACCCTCTCACAGCTACTCTCCGATGGCCAAAAGCGCCCGCAGCCCGCGCATAGATCCGCAGCTCTTCCTTAGGCCTGAGGCAGGGCCCGACAAAACCCCATCTCCTCCCCCCACCCCCCCTCCCCTCCACCAAGGCCGGGCCTCATTCGGCCTGGAGCGGCAAGACACACAGTAACATTCCACAGAGTCAACCTCGCCAACGGGAAAGCCGAGAAGGCCCAAGAGCTGCTAAAATGCCCGAGAAGGCCCCAATCCGCGGCCTCGTCTGCTCGCCCTGCCCGCTACTTGGAGCTCACAAGATAGATCTCGAATTTTAATAATGTTGTCCTTGGATTTTACCTCAGCGAAGAAGCCGTTGTCGATACTGATGTCGATGCGAGTCGCTGGCTCCGGGAATGTGAAGAGGGTGGCGGGCAGAACAACAAACACCGAGCGGACATGAAGGGACGTGAAGTGGCGGCGCGCTCCCTCCCCCGCCCGCCCGTCCGTCCGTCCCCCGCCTCAGCCTGTCGACCGTGCGAGCCGTTGGCCTCCTAGATAGCAGCCTCGGCGAAGCAGCCTGGCTCTGTGAGCCTGGATAAAGGTGGCGAACAGCGGCGGAAACTCCAGTTCAGCCTCGAAGGCGATTCCTCTCTCGCAGACAAAATGCCGACCGGAAGTGAACGAAACCAGCGCGAGCGGAGGGAGGAAGAAGGCGCCAAACGCGATCACTTCCGGCTGCAACGGCTCCGCGCGCTCCCTCAAGCTACGCGTGCACGTCTCCGTGCCGGCTCGCCGCGCAGGCGCAGCTATTTTGTTGCCGGCAGTATGCACGTGCTTTTGGCGCGTTTCCTGGCGGCCGAAAGATAACGTCCTCCGTCTGTCACGGATAATCGGGCTGACCCCAGTGTCCGGCTTCCCCCGGCCTCTCCTGCGTATAATTGAGTGTCAAGGCGATCTTCAACCCGCTGGGTCCCCTCAATAAGCTAGGCACGAGAGTCTGTATCACACCCAGAATTGGAATGTGCTGCTGAGGTTTGAATCAAAAGCCATGGTCAAAGTTGAGGATGACGCAAAACTCTAAAGTATTATGAATAATGCGATATTGGACGAAGTAACAAGCATTGTGATGGGCTTGGATTTACCAAACTATTTGATAAGGTCCCACATCAAAGTTTTATTTAGAACACCGTTGGCAAGAGGAAATAAAAAAATGAACCTAAGAAAGGAATACCAGCGACCTCAAAACCAAGGACCAATTCCAACTGCCAAATGTGTGGTCGGGGATGTGGCTCGAGAATCTGCTTGATCAGCCACACAAGGATCCAGGGCCCACGATCAGCCACACAAGGATCCAGGGCCCATGATCAGCCACACAAGGACCCAGGGCCCACGATCAGCCACACAAGGATCCAGGGCCCATGATCAGCCACACAAGGATCCAGGGCCCACGATCAGCCACACAAGGATCCAGGGCCCATGATCAGCCACACAAGGATCCAGGGCCCACGATCAGCCACACAAGGATCCAGGGCCCATGATCAGCCACACAAGGACCCAGGGCCCATGATCAGCCACACAAGGATCCAGGGCCCATGATCAGCCACACAAGGATCCAGGGCCCATGATCAGCCACACAAGGATCCAGGGCCCATGATCAGCCACACAGGGACCCAGGGCCCATGATCAGCCACACAAGGATCCAGGGCCCATGATCAGCCACACAGGGACCCAGGGCCCATGATCAGCCACACAAGGACCCAGGGCCCATGATCAGCCACACAAGGATCCAGGGCCCATGATCAGCCACACAGGGACCCAGGGCCCATGATCAGCCACACAAGGACCCAGGGCCCATGATCAGCCACACAAGGATCCAGGGCCCATGATCAGCCACACAGGGACCCAGGGCCCATGATCAGCCACACAAGGACCAAGGGCCCATGATCAGCCACACAGGGACCCAGGGCCCATGATCAGCCACACAAGGACCCAGGGCCCATGATCAGCCACACAGGGACCAAGGGCCCATGATCAGCCACACAGGGACCCAGGGCCAATGATCAGCCACACAAGGACCAAGGGCCCATGATCAGCCACACAAGGACCCAGGGCCCTTGATCAGCCACACAGGGACCCAGGGCCCATGATCAGCCACACAGGGACCCAGGGCCCATGATCAGCCACACAAGGACCTAGGGCCCATGATCAGCCGCACAAGACCCAGGGCCCATGATCAGCCGCACAAGGACCCAGGGCCCATGATCAGCCACACGGAGCTTCTTAGTTGGACAATGATAAATGTTCCGAGAGACTGCTGACAACGTTGAATGTTAAAACAGAAAATAAGAGTTTCTGGCGTAATTAACATGGATAGAGGATCTAATATCTAATAGGAAACAGCGGGTAGAATAACTTGAGTTTTTTTCTGGTTGGCAAGACAAAAGGGGAAGAAGCATAGCAGGTCAGGCAGTATCCGAGGAGCAGGTCCCTGATGAAGGGGTTTTGCCCGAAACGTCAACTCTCTCAAGGGAGGCTTTTGGCAGATACCAAGTGCTCATAACAGCCGAGGTTCTAGGGGAATACCGAATGTGCAATGGACAATTTAAAAAGGACAGTAGGAGAACAAAATGAGACCATGAAAAGATTACGGTAGGTAAAATACAAGAAAATCCTAAGTTATTTTACAAGTATATTGAGGGTAAAAGGTAAAGTAAGCAAAGAGTGGGACCCAATAAGGATCATTGTGGTAATTTGGAGATGGGGTTCTAAATGAATACTTTGTGTCAATGTTCAGAAGCGAGAGGGGCAATGTGAGTATAAAAATCAGGGAGAAGGACTGATGTAATTAAAGAAATTTGTATAGACAGAGGAGGTTCTAAATGGTCAGACTGTCTTAAAAGTAAAACAGTCTCCAGGGCCAGATGAAATTTATCCCAGCCGTTGAGTGAGACAAGGGGGAAAATGGCAGGGATTGCTGGCAATAACTTTCAATTCCTCTGTGGCCACAGGAAAGATGCAAACCAACTGGAGGATAAAGTTAAAAATCACACAACATTAGGCTATAGTCCAACAGGTTTAATTGGAAGCACTAGCTTTCGGAGTCCTGATGAAGGGCTTTTGCCTGAAACATCGATTTTCCTGCTTCTCAAATGCTGCCTGACCAGCAGTGCTTTTCCAGCACCACTCTAACATCGACTCTGATTTCCACCATCTACAGTCCTCACTTTTGCCTAGCTTTTGGAGCGCTGCTCCTTCAACAGGACAACCACCTGATGAAGAAGCAGCGCTCAGAGAGCCAGTGCTTCCGATTAAACCTATTGGACTATAACCTGGTGTTGTGTGATTTTTAACTTTGTCCACCCCAGTCCAACACCGGGTCCAAACTAGAAAATGGTCAGTGTGTTACTGTTATTCAAAAGAAAGCTAGAAATAAAAACCAGGAAACTACAAGCCAGTCAGTCTAACCTTAGTGGTGGGGAAACTATTGGAAGCAATTCTGACAGACAGAATTAATCTGCAGTTGGAGAGGATAGGATTAATAAGGACAGTCGGTATGGTCTGACCAACTTGGTTGAATTTTTCAAAGAAGTGACTAGGTATGGAGATAAGGGTAGTGCTATTGATATCGTCTTGGACTTATCAAAAACTTTGCTTAAGTTCCAAATGGGATGATGTGGAGGTGCCAATATTGACTGGGGTGACAATGGATATTCATGACCTGCTAATGAATTCAGAACAGGAGCCAAGTCATCAAGATTGGGAAAGTTGACCTGCCTGAAAGGGTCTGTGAGCTTAATAACTGCACACAGTACTCTAGCTGTAGCCTAATCAACTTTTTGTACTGTTCCAGCATAACCTTCCTGATCTTAAACTCTATGCCTCAACAAACAAAGATATTTATACCATATGCTTTCTTAACCATTTTATTCCACCTGTCACACTACTTGCTGGACATGCACAACAAGATCTCTGATCCTTGGTGCTTCCCAGGATCCTACCTGGGAATGTGAGGACTGCAGGTCCTGGAGATCAGAGTCAAAGAGTGTGGTACTGGAAAAGCACAGCTGGTCAAGCAGCATACAAGGAGCAGGAGAGTCAACATTTCAGGCATTTTCCTGATGAAGGGGTCCTGCCTGAAACGTTGATTTTCCTGCTCCTCGGATGCTGCCTGACAGGCTGTGCTTTTCCAGCACCAAACTCTTCGATCATATATTTCCTTGTCTTGTTTGTCCTGCCCAAATGCGTCATCTCATTTCAGTCCATCCATATCCTCCTATCATCTCTCCTCCTCACTATTTGTCACCCCATCCAATTTTTATATCATCTGCAAACTTACTGATCAGCCCTCCTGCATTCAATTCTAAATCGTTAATATATGCCACGACCAGCCACACTGATCCTGCAGTACTAGACAAAAGTTGCAAAACACCCCTTGACAAAATAGACAATTCTGGATCCAAATTTGATCCTTCCTCAGATAACAACACCAAATCCTGCCCTGAAATCTGCTGCTTTGCACAACTAGAGAGAGGTGATACAAGTGGGTTTGGCAGCCTTAAAAGTGGATAACCTGTAAGCCCTGATGAAATGTATCCCAGGCTATTGAAATGGGCAAGGCTGAAGATATCAGGGCAGATTTGTTCTCCTTATTCGAGGAAGGGCGTTCATTGTCTAGAGGCTGAGCAGCAGAGGTGAACCCCACTATTTCCTCGGCTGGCAGAAATCAGAAGAATGAGGGAGGATCTCATAGAAACCTATACATTTCTAATACGTAAATGCATGACATGTTCTCGATGACAAGGTAGTCTAGAACTAAGGGTAACAAACTAAGGATATGGGATAAATCACGTAGGACTGAGATGAGGAGAAATTTCTTCACACAGAGTCGTGAGCCTATATAAATCACTACCACAGAAAGCAGCTCCGCCCAAAACATTATTTGATTTCAAGACATTAGATATAGCATTTGGGACTACAGTGATCAAAGAATATGGGGGAAAAGCAAGAACAGTCTATTGAATTGAGTGATTAGTCATGATCATGATGAATGATGGAACAAGCTTGGATAGCCAAATGAATTACTCCTGCTCCTATTTTCTATGTTTCTATTATAGTTACAGAATAAAAGAACACTCATTTAAAACTGAGATGCACAGGAATATCTTCTCTCAGAGAGTTGTAAAGCTGTGCAGTTCTGTACCCCAGAAAAATTCAAGGTTACATCACTGGAAGTTTTCAAAGAGGAGGTAGATACTCCTTTGAAATAACAAAGAGTTGAGGACTATGAGGAACTGGTGCAAAAGAGGGATTGAGGCCTGAGGCAGATCAGCCATTGTCTATGGAATGATGTAGCTGGCTTGAGAGGCTTAAGTTTTGTATTTCTAACGTTCTCATCCCAATCATTAGGAAACTGTTGGTTTTATGCTCTAATCATAGTCTTCAAAGTTCGATGCCATCCTATCAATGCACTTTAGATTTGGATGACAAGCTGAAGATGTAAACCGTTTTATTCCCAAAGTAGTCATTACTGATTTGAAGCTTTGTGACATCAAATTTGAATCATGATTTGATTGTGTTTCTTTTTTTTGTTATCTACAACTTGTAAAAAAAATTGAACTAACTTTTCTACTACCAACTTTGCAGCAATTCTTTTTCAAAGCACTGCTTTAAGTCTTTTGGAGACACCTAAAATTGTTAAAAGATAGTGATTAGCATTCCTGGATTTATGCAGGAGTCCTATATAATCTATTAACACCCTGCTAAATGGTTCTTCAATGCTGGTAGAAGAATTGAAAATGCAGTGTTAAATGAGGATCGGTGTTTCCCCACTTCCTGGCATGTAGGGCATGCCTGGGAAAAGTTGACCAAACCTTTGCATAATCCGAGCCAATAAAATTGTTTTAATATTGAGCCTGTTTTCCTGGCACCTAATTAACTTGCCATTGGACTTTCATAAGCCACTTGTAAAATTTCATTAGTGTCAGATGGAATTACTATACAAAAGCCAAAAGAATTGTGGATACTGTAAATCAGAAACAAAAATAGAAGTTGCTGGAAAGCTCAGTACGTCTGGCAGCATCCATGAAGTGAAATCAGAGTTAATGTTTTGTTTCTGCTGATTCTTCCTCATAACTGTTCTGAGGAAGTGTCACTGGACATGAAACATTAACTCTGATTTCACTTCACAGATACTGCCAGACCTGATGAGCCCTCCAGCAACTTCTGTTTTGTTTCAGATGGAATTACTACCTGATGGATCACAACACATTCCTCAGCAGCTGGATTTGATGTGGTCTCCACTCCTTCATTAAGTACTTTGTCTTTCAAGTATGTTATAAATTAGGGATATCAAGCCAGGCTAAGTCAGTCTCCCTAACGTTGGATATCAAAACAGTTTATAAGCTAAAACATTTAATGACCCTCAAAATTGTTCCTAACAAAACTACAGAGGAACCAAGCATCAGGAACTTGCAATCTTGCTGGATAATCCAATAATCGGATAATCGAAAACAGGATAATGAAGGTTCGTCTGTTTATGAATTACAGATATCAGACACCAACTTTGTAGCTTTAATAGAAATTTAAGAAAATATTATTGGGGATCCAGGATGGCGCCGACCCAGCAAGTCTGAGTCTATAGTGCTCCTCCCAAGACTTGGGCAAAGTGGGCCACGCACCCCCACCACACTCACTAAATCATTTAAAATAGCTGTTTAGTTTAATTAGTTGCTTAGTATTAAATTTAAACGATCTAATCTTTAGTAAAAATGACTAAAGGGAAGGGAGCCCGCAGTTCTCAGCAAGCAGGAACCCCTCCCCCACCATCTCCAGCTGTAGTAGAGGCGTCCACAGCCGCCCCGGGGACTTACATACAGTGGCGAGCCTTGTGGAAATCATCTCTAAACTGGATGTGAAGATGGACACTTTTATTGAAGAATCCCATAGTGGGACTCACTCTCGGCCGCGCTGCAAAAACACGACCGAGACATTAAAGAAATCGAGCGCCGAGTCGGAGGGGCGGAGCTAAAGGCCGCGACCTCCGAAACAACAGCATAATCGGCTGTGGGTCGGGTCCGGACTCTCGAACAGTGAGTCCGGACCTTAGAGAATCATATTGATGACCTCGATAATCGAGGTAGTCGAAAAAATATTCGTTTGCTGGGCCTTCCCGAACGGGAAGAGGAAGGCCAGCTTACAGCGTTTTTCGAGCAGTGGCTGCCACAGCTTTTAAATCTGGAAGCTGGATCAGGCCAGGTAAGGTTGGAATGGGCCTACCGGGTTGCAATGCGCGGACCCGGCTCGAACCAGCGCCCCTGCCCGGTCCTGTTCCGGCTGCAGAGCTACAAGGAGAGGCAGATACTCCTAGAAGCCTCTAGAAATCTTGGAAAAGATTCCCAAGCCATGATCTATAAAGGATCCAAGATCATGTTATTCCAGGACTTTTCCCCAGCTCTGATCCGAAAGAGGAAGACATTCGATGAGGCAAAGAAGTGTTTAAGGGACTTAAATATTCAGTACTCCTTACGCTATCCAGCGACGCTACGCTTTAACCATGAAGGATCCGTGTATAACTTTGGATCACCGGAAAAGGCTAAGGAATTTTTGGACTCTCTTAGATAAATTGTAAGAGATAATGGATGTTGGTTTGCCTTCCCCCCACTCCGGTTTATATCCGTCCCCCTTTTTCTTTTTTCTTACCTTACTGTTTAATATTATCTTGGGGGGTGGGGAGAGGGATTTATTTATTTGTTCTCTATTTAACGATTTTCTCCCCCCCTTGGGTTTTTTTTAATTATTCTATGTGTGTATGTATATATATGTGTGTGTATATATATAAAGCTGGGGGGGTTTAATTAATGCTGGTGGGGGGAGGGGGTTACGTTATTCTATTTTACCTCTGTCTCTAGGAGCGGGATTGTTTTCCCTTGTTATTTTGTATTGTTATATTTAATTATTATTTGTTGAGGTGGTAATTTTATAGTTATACATGTTTATACATGGTATTAACATTACCAAATACATCCAGGTGTTGATGGGGTGGGGGTGGGGTGGGGTAGGGTACCCACTGTTAACTCTAGCTTTGTTTTATAACTGAATTCTCCTTATCCTATTGAGGAGCGCCTGGGTCAAGGGTGGGGCATTGGTTGGGAGAGGATACGATGGACATTTGGAAAGGAAGTGACACCCCCTGGGAACAAGGGGGAAAATCTCCATTTAAATACGCTTTTTTAAATTATTTAGAAATAGTTTTTTATTATACTTTTGTGAGTGTATTGGAGAGCCTTTATTTTTGTGAATTCTATATGCTCTATGCTCGGGATGTTCTGGATAGGGTTTCCCCTCCCGAGGGGTCTCAGATTTGCCCGGACGATTATGGTTGATCAGTCGGTTAAGTGGTGCACCTGGAATGTCAAGGGGAGTAATTCGCCAGTCAAAAGGAAGAAAATATTATCAAATCTTAAGAAAGAAAGAGTTGATACAGCTCTCCTACAGGAGACACACCTGTTGGATAAAGAACACTTGAAATTACGACAGGGTGGATTTAATCAGGCCTTTTTTTCTTCTTTTAGCTCAAAAGGTAGGGGAGTTGTTATTCTTATTGGAAGAATTTCCCTTTCAAAATCCTAAATCAGATAAAAGACGAATCTGGACGATATATTCTGATTAAAGCCCTTATAAATGGAGAGGAATATGGGATTTTAAATTTGTACTGCCCCCGGCACACCCCTTTATATTTATAACGGAAGCCTTCTCAAAATTGATGGCTCTTGGTGCCCGTCATTCAATTATAGGGGGAGACTTTAATTGTATATGGAACCAGAAATAGCTAAGATTCCCAAGAGTACAGCAGGAGTATCTCCCAGATCTAGACAATTGGTGGATCTGAACAAAGAATTAGGATTAGTAGATGTATAGAGATGTCTTCATTCACAGGGCAGAGATTTTTCTTTCTAGTCCAATCCACTTAACTGTCATACCAGAATTGATATGTTTTTTGCCCCCTCAATTTTTTTCAATTCCATATCATCCTGTAAAATAGGTAGTATAGCAATTTCCGACCACACTGCTGTATATATGGAAATCAAGGCGAGGAACAACGGGACATCTCCTCGGCATTGGCGTATGGACCCCTTTCTACTGAAAGATAGTAAATTTGTAAAGTACTTCTCTCAAGAATTTAAAGCTTTTTTAGAAATTAATTTAGGTACGGCTAGCAACCCATCGATGATGTGGGAGACCATCAAAGCTTACACGTGAGGTTTGATCATCTCCTACTCAGCGACCCAGAAAAAATTAACAACAGCGCCTGCTCGAAGCTCGCTTAAAAGCAGCTGAAACAGCATACGCTGATAGACCTTCTATTATCAAATTGCAAAGGATTACGACCCTTAGGACAGCTCTAAACACTACGCTTACCCAAACGGCTAAGAGGGAAATATTATTTGAAAAACAACGGTTATATGAATTTGGCAACAAACTGGGTAGATACTTAGTATTTCTCGCAAAGAAAAAAAAAGCCCCTCAAACTATCATGTCTATCAAGGAAAGTATGGGTATTTTGACTCATGATCATAAAAGGATTAATGCAATCTTTAGAAAATTTTATTCTGATTTATATAAATCGCAGGATTGTGAAGACAGGATTAGGAGGATGCAATCATTTTTTAAAAATTTGACCTTTCTGGGCCTAACTCCAGAACAGGTATTGGTCTTAAATGCTCCCCTAACAGTCCAAGAAATACTTGACGCAATCAGGCAACTTCAGAGTGGTAAGGCACCTGGCCCAGATGGTTTTCAAGCTGAATTCTATAAAGAATTTACAGAAATATTGGCTGGTCCACTTATGGACAAGTATAACTATGCATATAGTCAGGGCTGTCTCCCGCCTTCGCTGAAAGAGGCAAATATCTCTCTTATCCTTAAAAAAGGAAAGGATCCAGAAGATTGTGCATCATCTAGGACAAATGTTCGGCACAACATCGAGGGCCGAAGGGCCTGTTCTGTGCTATATTGTTCTATGTTCTGTACAGGCCAATATCCTTGCTAAATGTTGATGTTAAAATCCTTTCTAAAACATTAGCATTGAGACTAGAAAGGGTACTGCCACATATCATAAAGGAGGATCAGACGGGGTTTATTAAGGGCCGTAGATCATCCAATAATATTAGAAGGGTTTTGAATATGATTCAAGCCTGCCATCAGGGAAAGATACCAGGAGTAGTAGTTTAATTAGATGTGGAAAAGGCAATCGATAGGGTTGAATGGTCATATTTGTTTTACACATTGGAAAGGTTTGGCGTTGGAAAGGTGTTTACCAAATGGGTCTCAACACTGTATAGTGATCCCAAAGCAGTTGTAATTACCAATGGATTAGGTTCAGATAGGTTCAGTGTGGGTAGGGGCTGCCATCAGGGTTGTCCTCTCTCGCCATTGTTATTTACGCTAATAATTGAACCACTAGCAGAAGCTATACGGGCTGATCCTAATATAACGGCCCCGAGGATTGGTACAGGTAAACATAAAATTACCCTTTATGCAGATGATGTTCTTCTATTCCTCAGTAATCCTCTGATGTCCGTACCTTGCTTAATCCAAGTTATTAATACATTTAGTGCATTCTCAGGCTATAAAATTGTAAAGATGAGGCGTGAAGGTTCAATAGGGGCGATTGAGAGTTATAAGGTAGCCCGGAAGGACCTGAAGAGAGAGCTAAGAGCAGCAAGGAGGGGACATGAAAGGTCCTTAGTTGGTAGGATTAGGGAAAACCCTAAGGCTTTCTATAGGTATGTTAGGAATAAAAGAATGACTAGGGAAGGAATAGGTCCAATCAAGGATAGTAATGGGAAGTTGCGTGTGGAGGCTGAAGAGATTGGGGAGGCACTGAATGAATACTTTTCGTCAGTATTCACTCAGGAACAGGACATTGTTGTCGATATGAATACTGAGGCACGAATAAGTAGAATGAATGGCTTTGAGATATGTAGAGAAGAGGTGTTGGAAATTCTGGCAAGGGTGAAAATAGATAAGTCCCCTGGGCCTGATGGCATTTATCCTAGGATTCTCTGGGAAGCAAGGGAGGAGATTGCAGAGCCATTGGCCTTGATTTTTGTGTCCTCTTTGTCGACAGGAGTAGTGCCAGAGGACTGGAGGCTAGCAAACGTGGTTCCCTTGTTCAAGAAGGGGAGTAGGGATAATCCTAGTAACTATAGGCCAGTGAGTCTCACTTCTGTTGTGGGCAAAGTCTTAGAGAGAATTGTAAGGGATAGAATTTATGCACATCTGGATAAGAATAATGTGATCAAGGATAGTCAGCATGGTTTTGTGAAGGGCAGGTCGTGCCTCACAAACCTTATTGAATTCTTTGAGAAGGTGACTAAGGAGGTAAATGAGGGGAAAGCGGTAGATGTGGTATATATGGATTTTAGTAAGGCGTTTGATAAGGTCCCCCATGGTAGGCTACTGCAGAAAATACAGAGATATGGCATTGAGGGTGAGTTGGAGGTTTGGATTAGGAATTGGCTGGCTGGAAGAAGACAGAGGGTAGTAGTTGATGGCAAAGGTTCATCTTGGAGTGCCGTCACTAGCGGTGTTCCGCAAGGATCTGTTTTGGGACCATTGCTGTTTGTCATTTTTATAAATGACCTGGAGGAAGGGTTAGAAGGTTGGGTGAGCAAGTTTGCGGATGATACGAAAGTCGGAGGAGTTGTAGACAGTGAGGAAGGATATGGCAGGTTACAGCGGGATATAGAGAAGCTGCAGAGCTGGGCAGAAAGGTGGCAAATGGAGTTCAATGTAGCTAAGTGTGAGGTGATTCACTTTGGTAAGAGTAACAAAAAGATGGGGTACTGGGCTAATGGTCGGATACTTGGTAGTGTGGAAGAGCAGAGGGATCTTGGTGTCCATGTACACAGATCTCTGAAAGTTGCCACCCAGGTAAATAGTGCAGTGAAGAAGGCATATGGCGTACTGGCTTTTATTGGTAGAGGAATTGAGTTCCGGAGTCCTGAGGTCATGCTGCAGTTGTATAAGACTCTGGTGCGGCCGCATCTGGAATATTGTGTGCAGTTTTGGTCGCCATACTATAGGAAGGATGTGGATGCACTGGAACGGGTGCAGAGGAAGTTTACCAGGATGTTGCCTGGTATGGTAGGAATATCCTGGTATGGTAGGAAAGGCTGAGGCACTTGGGGTTGTTTTCATTGGAGAAAAGAAGGTTTAGGGGTGACTTGATAGAGGTGTACAAGATGATTAGGGGGTTAGATAGGGTTGACAGTGAGAACCTTTTTCCACGTATGGAGTCAGCTATTACAAGGGGGCATAGCTTTAAATTAAGGGGGGGGGTAGATATAGGACTGATGTTAGGGGTAGGTTCTTCACTCAGCGAGTCGTAAGTTCATGGAATGCCCTGCCAGTAGCAGTAGTGGACTCTCCCTCTTTATGGGTATTTAAGCGGGCATTGGATAGGTATATGGAGGATAGTGGGTTAGTGTAGGTTAGGTGGGCTTTGATCGGCGCAACATCGAGGGCCGAAGGGCCTGTACTGCGCTGTATTCTTCTATGTTCTATGTTCTATGTTCTAAAATTAATATCTCAAAATCGGAGGCTATGCCAATGGGTGGCCTTGCTTTGATACCCCACTTAGTGGACGGATCCCATTTTCCCTTTCATTGGTCCCTGGAGGGTTTCTTATATTTAGGCATTTTTATTACCCCAGTATTTGGTCAGCTATACAAGGCTAACTTTGTGCATTTACTGGAGAGGATAAGGTAAGACCTCCAGCGATGGGGAGACCTTCCAATTTCCTGGCTGGGTAGAATAACACTAATTAAAATGAATGTCCTGCCCCGTCTCCTATACCCTATGAGAATGCTTCCAGTGATGCTGCCGAGGATGGCTCTATGTAAATTATATGGCTGGTTGGGTTCCTTTATCTGGAATCATAGACGGCCCCTCATTAAGCTGAAGAAGCTACAGCTGCCACAGGCAAGGGGAGGATTCGACTTCCCAGATTTTAGGAAATATCAGTTAAGTTCCCTATTAAGTTACATAGCTGATTGGGTCTTGTCTGATCCACAATCAATCTGGCTGGACATCGAGGCTTCTCAAGTAAAATGCCCACTTATTAACCTTTTATTTTCGGACAAGAGGAAAATCATTACGGATCACTGTAAAAGCCCCATAATACTAAACATAATTAAAGCTTGGAATGTAATGCGGCAAAATGAGGGCAACTCACATAAAACATTCCCCTATGCGCCGATAGTGGGAGCATGGGGATTCCAACCGGGGTTTACAGACGCCACTTTTAAACTCTGGAGATCCAGGGGTATCTCATGTCTCGGGGACCTATTTAAAGATGGGGTCATGATGTCTTTTGAACAGCTACGTCAGAAATTCGGATTACCTAATGGAAACCTCTATTGATACTTCCAAGTTCGAGATTATATGCAGAAGAAGACTATGTTATTAGATAGTCTTTATAAATCAGATAGAGAGTGTAGAGTACTACGACCAATGGTGGTATCCTCCATCAGTACTATTTATCATTTACTACATGATGAAGTATCGGGAGATATGGACAATCTGCTTAAAACATGGGATCAGGAATTGGGACTAGAAATCTCTATAGAAACGTGGAATGACATTTGGGAAAACGCCAGAAGAATCACCATCTGTAACAGAACTCAGGCTATCCAGCTGAAGATACTTCATAGGGCCCATATAGCACCAGATCAATTGGCAAAATTTAAGGCACGAGCATCTCCAATGTGTCCCAAATGTAAAATAGAGGTGGGCACTCTTGTATATTGCCTATGGACCTGTCATAAGATCCGTAGATACTGGACTAAAGTAGCAAGTACTCTGACAGAAATTTTAGGAACAGAAATTAAAGTGGACCCTGTATCTCTCCTTTTGGGCTTTTTGAACTTTCCCTCCCTGGATATGCACGGGACGAGACTATTTTCAATTCTCTCTTTCTGTGCAAGGAAAAATATTTTGGTAAACTGGGTGACTGAGGCCCCCCCTGGACTATCAAATTGGCACAGATTAATTATGGAATGTATTCCCCTTGACTTCCTTACAAATATGGTGCACCAAAAGACTGAATTATTTTATAAAATATGGCAGCCCTTGAATTATATGAATACAGATATTTCGGCTATCCTAACAAAGGCTTTTACTTAATTGAGATTACGAACCTGGCTGGTCCGGGGCCCCTTGCGAGAGGAATCCCGCACAAATACGGGTTTTGTTACATTTGATGTTAACACATTCCGAGCATGTAACTCACTACCCAATTTCTATGTTATCCGTTGTTTTTTTTGGGTTTTTTTCTCTTTCTCTTATTTGAATAATGTAAGAGACTTAAAATATACACTCTGGTTTGTTGTAGGTTAGATTAGTACTTAGTTGAGTTTTGTTTTTTTCCTTTCTCGGTATTTTTCTTTTGTTAAATTTTGGTTGTTATATATTTAAAATTTAATTGTATATCAATGTTTGTACTTGAGAGTTTTGTTTATTTTTGTAAACTTGTAAAAATGTTTAATTTCTAATAAAAATATCTATAAAAAAAAGAAAATATTATTAGTCCTGTTATTTCAGCAGAGCGGAGTTAATAATCTGGTTCAAAAACAGAAAATGACAGGGAAGCTCAACAGATCTGTGGAAAGTGAAATACCTCCACAAAGGCTGGTATCCCATCACCAAGTCACCTTTTATTTATACATGAACAGTCCTTGATTATAGTACTGCCTCATACAGAATCGAGCAGAGTGTCAGTATCTCTGAGACTCAACCTTTTTATATCAGCCAAGGCTCCCCGATTGGGGCTGTTAATGTGGTCAAATCAGGGAACACATTCTATGAGGTCCAAAAAAAATGGAAAGAACTGCAAATGAAGAAATCAGAAACAAAATCAAAAATTGCTGGTAAAACTCAGCTAGTCTGGCAGTATCTGTGGAAAGAAAGCAAAGGTAATGATTTGGGTACAGTGATCCTTCTTCAGAACTGATAGCTAGGAAATGGCTGCTATTTATGCAGAGGATAGGGAGGGGAAGGAGTAAACCAATAGGTGGAGATAGACCCCAAAGAGAGAGAAAATCGGTTGGACATACAAAGGATCGGATAAAAGTCAGCCTGAAGCTGAATAGCTTCTAATGGTAACTGTAAGTAGCAGACAATGGATCATGTGTGGTAGTAGCCCAGGTGATATCAAGGCCTGGTGTTTGGTAGTTGGGATAAAGGCCTTGATGTCCCCTGAAGTGGTTCAACGTGAGTAAGAGGCATGGTCACACGAGGTCAGGATAAGTGACATATAAAGTTCAACTGGTGCGATGGTCCTGAGTAAGCATCTGGACCATAAAAGTACAACAAATTCTCAAATGATACAGAAGCAAAATGTGCTCTGTCCCTCTGAATCATATGAAATGCTGCTGGAACATGTGGATTCATCCTCTCCGTCAAATGTTGTCAAGTCCTCCGAATCAGAGATCGAAGGAGTCATCTTGGCACCTTTACACATAGGAAGAAGAGGATGAAATTGTACCAAGAACCTCCTAGAGTAAGAAGCAAGCTCCTCTGCACAAGAAGCAAGCACAAAGGTATTTAAGGGTCCTAGTTCAGAATTCCCTCAAGGTTAACATGCATGTTCATTTGGCAGTTAGGCAAATGCAATGTAAGCATTCATTTCAAGAGGGCTAGAATACAAGAGCAGGGATGTCCTCTGAGACTGTATAAGGCTCTGATCAGACTGCATTTGGAATATTGTGAGCAGTTTTGGGCCCCATATCTATGGAAGTTTGTGCTAGCATTGAAAGGAGTCCAGAGGAGGTTTACAAGAATGATTCCAGAGTTGAAGGGCTTGTCATATGAGGAGTGTTTGAGGACTCTTCGTCTGTACTCAGTAGAGTTTAGAAGGATGAAGGAGCATCTCAGTGAATTCCAAGAGGCCTAGATAGAGTGCATGTGGAGAAGATGTTTCCCCTAGTCAGAGAGACTAGGACCTGAGAACACAGCCTCAATGTGAACAACTGACACTTTAGAACCAAGTTTAGGAGCAACTTCTTCAGCCAGAGAGTGGTGAATCTGTGGAACTCGCTGCTGCAAAAGGCTGTGGAGGTCAAGTCATTGAATGTATTTAAGACAGATATAGTTAGGTTCTTGATTACTATGGAGATCAAGGGTGATGGGAGAAGGTGGATGATGGGAGAAGGTAGGAGAATGGGGTTGACAAACATTTTAGCCATGGTCAAATGATGGAGCAGATTCAATGAGCCAAATGGTTTAATTCTGCTACTATATCTTATGGTATCATTTCACTAGACAGACAGCCTTTGACAGGGTTTTCCATAGCACTTCTCAATTGACTGAATCAGAAGCTTTGGTTAGATCAGTGAAGGCCATGTAGAGTGGTTGGTGTTGTTCCTGATATTTCTGTTGAAGTTACTGAGCGGTGAAAGTCATGTCCATAGTTCTAAGGTTTGGTCATAAGCCACACCAGTTTCAGGAAGGATTTCCTCAGGGACTGGGAGAAGGCACCTAACAAGGAGTCAGGCAATGTTCTTCTCAACAATAAAGACTAGGTAGATTCTTCAATCCACTTTGTCTCCTTTCTTGAACTAGGTAGCAATGGCAGCATCCCTCAGATTGGCAGAGATTTATTTTTTGTCCCAGATTTTCAGGAAGATGATGGGTAAGCTTTACTCCTCCAAGTTTGAAAATGTCCACTGGAATCCCATATATTCCTGTGGCTTTTCCATTCTTCATGTTTCTAATGGTGGCTTCAACTTCTGCCAGACTAGGTGGAAATCTAAAATTATTTTTGATAGGGGAGTTAGGAATTTCCTCTGGTGTTGCATGGGGAGAGGATTGGCTAACTAATAGAAGATAAAGGGGTTATGGTGTCCTGCTCCTCGGATGCTGCCTGACCTACTGTGTTTTTTCCAGCACCACACTTTTCGATTAACTAATAGAAGTCAGAGAGTTGGGATAAAGGGGGCATTTTCAGTATTGCAACTGGTAATTTGTGCTGTGCCACAGGGATCAGTTCTGGGGCCACAACTATTTACAATTATATTAATGGCTTGGATGGGGAAAGTGAATGTATCATAGTCAAGTTTGCAGGTGACACAAAATAGGTGGGAAGGCAGGAGAACTACAAAACTCATATATGAATTGCAAAAGGATAGCATCCACATTTACTGAGTAATAGGGACTGCCAGAAAAAGCAGTAGATGCAGGTATAGTTACAACATTTAAAAGATATTTGGATAAGAACATAAATAGGGAAGGTTTAGAAGAATATATGCCACAAGCAGGCAAGTGGGACGAGTTTACTTTGGGAAACTTGTTAGGCATGCACGAGTTGGAACAAAGGTCTGTTTCTGTGCTGTGGTGATTGGTTCTTTGAAGTATTCTCTGCATTGGAAACTGATGTTTCTCTGTCTCTCAAAAGGGTTCAATCCTTACTCTGAACCGGTTTGAGTCCACAGGCATGATGTCAGTATATTGCCTTGGTGGCATTGAAGAAACCCTGAATGTCATTCTTGTCAGCAAGGTGTTGCAGCTCTTTAGCTTTCTCAGTCCGCCATTATTTCTTGACTTCCCTCATTCTCCTTTATAACTCCGCCTTTGCTGTTTGACGAATTCTTCTCTTCACCTTGGTGGTGGTGTTCTTTTGCCAGGCATGGAAAGCTTTCTTCTTGTCAATGAGGGTTTGGATGAATGGTCATTCTTGTTCAACCAGTCTTGGTGTTACTGGACTTGTAGCCAAAGTTTCTTTTTCACAGCATGAGATGATGGCTGTCTTCTACTGGTTCCAGATTTCTTCCACTCCATTAAAATTAACTCTATTGAGGTTGTTGAAAGTTCATTGGTCTGCTTGGCTCTTGAAACTGCTGAACATTAAGTGTTTCTCAGAATTGTCTTTTCGTTTTCAGCTGCTTCTACTGGTGTTTTTTGGATGCTGAGGAGCGGATGAGGTGGTGGTTTGTCCAGCAGTCATGTACATTGGTCATCACTTTGGTAATGACATCCTTTTAGTTTTGGGATTGAATAATGGTGTAGATGTTCATGTGTCAGTGCTTTAATCATGGATGCCTCCAAGAAGTCTTGAACTTGTCGTTTTGGTCAATCAGTGTGTTTGTGATGATTGGTTGTTGTTCTGCACATTTGGTGAGCAGCAAGATCCTATTGGAGTTCAATTCCCAGCTCCTTCCTTGCCACTCCATTCCGGAGTTGAGTGTCCTTTACAGGGATATTGCCAGGGATGATCATTTTACCTTCCTTCAAATTGTTGGTGAGTTTGGTGTCCAGGATGGAATAGAAGCCTTTTTTGGACTCATCCATGGCATCAGTGGTTAGAGGATAGGCATTCACGATCATTGTTTGGGTTCTTGGACGGACACTATAAGGCGATAATTGATTGTGAAATAATGTGAAGTTATGCACTTCAGTGTGAAAAACAAAAAGGAAGATGACTATTTAAATGGTATTATACTGGGCAATGTGAATGTACAAAGTGTTCTGGGTGTCCTTGTACACCATTCAAAAAGGAGGGACAGACAGGCACAGCACTTAGTTCGGAAGACAAATGGTACATTGGCCTTCATTGCAAGAGGATTTTAGTTCAGAAGTAGGGATCTCTAATGGCAGATAACACCTGGAATATTGTGTGTGGTTTTGGACTCCATACCTTAGAGAGGATACATTTGCTATAGAGGTCGTCAAGAGAAGGTTCACTGGATTATGACTAGGGATGACAGGACTGTTGCATGAGATTAGTGAGTATAGGCCTAGTTGAACCAGAGTTCAGAAGATCTGATTGGTATGGATAGAATTCTAACAGAACTGATTAAGCCATTTTTGGAATACTGCATTCAATTCTGGTCTGCTATAGGAAAGATGTTGTGAAACTTGAGAGGGTTCAGAAAAGATTTGCCAGGGTTGGAGGGTTTGAGATCTTGAGAGAGGCTGAATAGGCTGGGGCTATTTTCCCTGGAGTGTTGCAGGTTGAGGGGTGACCTTATACAAGTTTATAAAATCATGAGGGGCATGGATAGGGTGAATGGCCAAGGTTATTTTCGTAGGATAGGGGAGTCCAAAATGAGAGGGCATAAGTTTAAGGAGAGGGGGCAGGATTTAAAAGGGACCTACAGGGCAACCTTTTCACACAGAGGGTGGTGCGTGTATGGAACGAGCTGCCAGAGGAGCTGCTGGAGGCTGGTATAATTACAACATTTAAAAGACATCTGGATGGATACATGAATAGGAAGGATTTAGATGGATAAGGGCCAAGAGCTGGCAAATGGGACTAGATTAATTTAGGATATCTGGTCAAGTGAGGGGTCTGTTTCAGTGCTGCACATGTCTATGGTCTCTAAGGCAGACTAGATGCAGGGAAGATATTTCCCCTGTTGAGTCTAGAACCGGAATCACAACCATTTGTGGCCATTTAGAACTGAGATGAGGAAAAGGATGAAGAAAGTGAGGACTGCAGATGCTGGAGATTATAGTTGAGAGAGTGGTGCGGAAAAGCACTGCAGGTCAGGCAGCATCCGAGGAGCAGGAGAATCGACGTTTCCGGCTTGATTCCTGATGAAAGGCTTTTGCCCAAAACATCGATTCTCCTGCTCCTTGGATGCTGTCTGACTGGCTGTGCTTCACCCAGGATGGTCAACCTGTGGAATTCCCTCCCATAGAAGGCATGGTGGTTGGGTCACTGAATATAGTCATGAAAGACATTGTCACATTTTTAAATATTAAAGGCATCAAGGAGTTCAAAGAGAAAGTGGGAATGTAGCATTGAGATAGTGGATCCTCCTGGTTATTTTGAAAGGATAAGCAGATTGAAGGCTCCATTGGCTTACTCCTGCTCCTACTTTATATATGGTCAAACCTTTTTTAGGCCAGTTTAGAGGAAGTGGCTGAATGGCCTCCTGTGTTGTAAACATGAATGAGTCTATGAGAACCCTGGATCTGGGAGTCCTGGCATTTGAATATGAAATATTTAGTGTGCTGGTATAGCAAGTGATCAGGAAAGCAATTTGTGTCATACTTTCAAGGATATCAGTAACACTGGATGGGCCAGTGTTTATTACCTATTTCTAATCACTGAAATGGCAGTTAAGGGTCAACCATATTGTTGTGGATCTGGAACTTAATGTAGACCAGACAGGTAAGGATGTATTTCTTTACCTAAAGTCAACCAAATTTGTTTTTGCAACAAATGGCAGTAGCTGCATCAGAACCATTAGCTTATCTTTAGTATGTTGATGGGATGTTGTCATTTATTGCAAGGGCTTTGGAATGTAAAAACATGAAAGTTTTGCTAGAATTATACAGGATGTTGGTGAGACCACAATTAGAATCTAGTGTGATTAGGAGTTTGGTCTCCTGATTTAAGAATGGTTATAAATGTGTTAGAAGCAGTGCAGAAATGTTTATCAACTAATTCCTGGGATGAAGGCTTTTCTTATGAGGAAAAGTTAGACAGATTTGGTCCTTATTCATTGGAAGAATTAGAGGTAATCCTAGTCGACATAGAAGATCCTGATGGGACTTGACAGGGTGGATACTGGAAGGAAGATTGCTCTTGAGTGGGAGATTAGAACTAGTAACACTGTTTCTAAATAAGAGGTCTTGCCTTTAAGACTGAGATCAGGAGAATTTTTCTCTCAAGATTTCTCTGTGGAATTCTCTTCCCCAGACTACAGTGGAGGGAAGGATTATTAAACACTTTTAAGGCCAAGTTAGATTGATTATTGACTAACAAGGTGTCAAAGAGTGGATAGTAGAGAGGAAAGTAGTGGCCACAATCATGTCTGGTGGGGGTTTGGATTAACCCTTCTGGGAAGGCAGTTGAGCTGTGAAAGCTCTCAAGTACTTGAATGAGCACTTGAAGTGTCATGACAATAAAGGCTATTGGCCTAGTGTGGAAAAGTGGGACCAGTTTAGGTAGTAGGATATTATTGGTAGTACAGATTCAATGGGCTGAAGGGCTGCCTCTGTTCTCTGTGATTTTATGATTCAATCATATTATCAAATGGCAGAGCAGGCTTGAGACATCATTTACCCTACGCCTCTCCTAATTTGTATGTTTGTTTGTGAGAGAGCCAACATCAGGAATAAACCTACTAGAACGGGTACTCGTTGACTTACTTATCATAGATGCATCCAACTTCATGACAATGTTCGTAGGAATGTCCAAAGCATAATTATTGAACAGACAAAGTCCTATCTGTACACTGAAGATAGTGTTGGGTGAATGGTGCTGAACAGTGTTCAGTCATCAGTGAACATCTCAATTTCTGACCTTATGATCACACAATCAAAGAAGAGGCCCTTTAGCCCGTCAACCCTGTACCACCAAAATTATACAACTGCCTACACTTGTCCCACATTCCTGCATTAGACCCATAGCTTCGAATGTTATGACACTTCAAGTGCTCATCCAAATTCATTTTAAAGGTTGTGAGGTTTCCTGCCTCATACCCTCCCAGGCAGTGCATTCCAAACCCCCACCAATACCTAGTTAAAATGTTTATCCATCTAAACCTCTACCTTTTACTTTATTATTATTAACCCTCTAACTAAGAACAACAACTGTTTTCTGTTCACCCTGTCCATGCCTCTCATAATCTTATCCACCTCTACCAACTCCCCCTTCAATTTTCTCTGCTCCAAAGAAAACAACACAAACTTATCCAGCCACTCTCCACAGCTGAAATACTCCATCCGATTCTGGTGAATCTCTTTTGCAGCCCCTCCAATCCGATCACTTGCATCTTATAGTGTGGTGGCCAGAAGTGCACACGATATTCCAGTTGTGGCTTAATCAAAGTTCTATACAGTTCCAGCATAATCTCCCTGCTCTTATAATTTAAGGCATGACTGATAAAGGCAAGCTTCTCATGTAAGTATCCTTACATGAGAAGGATGGACCAGCACCCCAAGATCTTGTTATTCCTCTGAACTTCCTAATGTTTTGTGATTTGTTGAGTATTCCCTTGTTTTAAATGCATCATCTCACATTTATCAGAGTTAAATTCCATTTATCACTGAATTGCCCATCTGTCCAATTCATTTCTATAAGACCATAAGATATAGGAGCAGAAATTAGGCCATTCAACCCATTGAGTCTGCTCTGCCATTCAATCATGGCTGATAAGTTTCTCAGCCCAATTCTTCTGCTTTCTCCCTGTCACCCTTGATCCCCTTGACAATCAAGAACTCATCAAGTCTTAAATATACTAAATGACCTGGCCTCCACAGCCTTCTGTGACAATGAATTCCATAGATTCACCACTCTCTGGCTGAAGAAGTTTCTCCTTATCTCCATTCTAAACGTTCTTCCCATTACTTTAAGGCTATGCCCTTGGGTCCTAATCTCTCCTACCAATGGAATCATATTCCCAACATCTACTCTGTCTAGACCATTCAGTATTCTACATGTTTCAATTAGATTCCCCCCTCATCTTTCTAAACTCCATCGAGTATAGATCCAGCTTCCTCAAACGTTCCTCATACGTTAAGCTTTTCATTCCTAGGACCATTCTTAAGAACCTCCTCTGAACACATTCCAGGGTCAGTACATCCTTCCTGAGATATGAGGCCCAAAACTGTGCACAATACTCCAAATGTGGTCTGACCAGAGCCTTATCAAGCCTCAGAAGTATATCCCTGCTTTTATATTCAAGTCCTCTCAAAATAAATGCCATCATTGCATTTGCCTTCCTAACTACTGACTGAACCTGCAAGTTTACCTTGAGAGAATCCCGATTTAGAACTCCCGAATTTCTTTGCACGTCAGAATTCTGAATTTTCTCCCCATTTAGAAAATAGTCCACGCCTCTATTCTTCCCACCAAAGTTCCTGACCTCACACTTTCCCACATTGTACTCCATCTGCCTCTTCTTTGCCCACTCTCTGAAACTGTCCAAATCTTTTTGCAGCCTCCCCATCTCCTCAATGCTATCTGTCCCTCTACCTGTCTTTTTATCATCTTGCAAACCTCACCAGAATGCCCTCAGTTCCTTCATCTAGATCATTCACGTACAAAGTGAAAAGTTGTGGTCCAACACTGAGCCTTGCCAAACGCTGCTTGTCACCGGCTGCCACTCTGAGAAGGACCCTTTTATCCCCAGTCTCTGCTTTCTGACAGACTGCCAAGCTTCTACCCATTTTACCACCTTACCCTAATACCATGAGCTCTTATCTTACTCAGTAGCATCCTGTGTGGCACCTTGTCCAAGGCCTTCTCAAAGTCCAGTTAGGTAATATCCATTGGCTGTCCTTGGTCTAACCTGCTTGTTACTTCCTCAAAGAATTCTAGCAGATTTGTCAGGCATGACCTCCCCTTTGAAATCATGCTGACTTTGCCCTATTTTACCATACACTTGCAAATATTCCAAAATCACATCCTTCACAATGGATTCCAGGATCTTGCCCATGACCAAGGGTAGGCTAAATGGTCTGAAATTTTCTGTCTTTTACCTTATCTTCCTCTAACTAACAGCTTCCTCCTCGCTGTCAACACCCAGCCAATCTTTATGTCATCTGCAAACTTAGTTAACATCCCTCTCACATTCTTAACCACATCATTTGTAAATATAACAAACAATGATGGACCAGCACTGATCCCTATGAGGTGCCACTGCATATTGAGCTCCAGTCCCACAAACAGCTTTCTACCACCACCCTCTGCTTCCCACCTCTAAGTCAATATTTGGATTCTTCTTGCTAACCACCTCTTTATCAGTTTTCTATATAGGACCCTGTCAAAGGTCTTGCTGAAATCCATACAAACTACATCAACTGCCCTACCCTCATTCTTGAAAAACTCCACCAGATTTGTTAGGCACTAGGGCCAGTGCAAGTGATCAGCAGTTTGTGATGTCACTCAGACGACATGTGGAAGCCCCTGTGCTGATGTACTGCAATGTAATGTTTGTGTGTAATCTGTTTATCTGACTGTGATGTTTATCCTTTTAACCTTGTCTTATTTTCTAACTTATAGTATGAATCACTGTATGGTACTGTAACTTTTTTCTTCTTTATTTCTGTATTTTGTATCTAAGATTTGTGCCTAGGTACTTTGCACCTAAGATGGCATCATGAGGGGTGAGTGTAACCTTTTCACTGTACTCTTGTACATCTGTACTTGTATTGTACATGACAATAATTCTAATTCTCTCTGACACAGGCATGCTGGTCAACATTGCCTTTCTAAATGGACATTAATTTTCACTTTCACTGTTTTCTCCAACTGTGTTTTTTAATGAAGCAACCAGGAAGGTTGACAAGGACAGGGCAGTAGACAAAGTCTACATATATTTTAGTAAGGCCTTTGAAAAGGTTCCACATGGTAGGCTGCTCTGGAAGGTAACATTGCATGGAATCCAGGTGAGCTGGCGAATTGGATACAAAATTAGCTTGATGATAGGAAGCAGAGGGTAATAGTGAAAGGATACTTGTCAGACTGGATGCCTGTGATTAGTAGAGTGCCTCATGGGGCGGTGTTGGGCCCATTACTATTTGTTATCGATAGCCATGCTGTCTTACTCTATGACAAGAGATACTGAAAGTAAAAAACAGAAAGAAAACATATGTAAGGTTTACGAAAGTGAAATCAAACAAGGCTCTTGAGGAACATAAAGGAAGCAGGAAAGAACTTAAGTGAGGAACTAGGAGAGCTAAAAGCAGCCATAAAATGTCCTTGGCAAGTAGGTTTAAGGAGAATCCTAAGACATTTTGTACATATATTAGGAGCAAGAGGGTATCTAGAGAAAAGGTAGATCACTTAAGGACAACAGACATAATTTTGCACAGAGCCAGAGGAAGTTCATTAGGTACTCGTTGAGTACTTCACATCTGTATTAGCCAAGGAAAAGGACAGGATGTTAATGGAGTTAGGGAGGGGCATGTTTAAATTCTAGGACATGTCAATGTTACGAAGCAGGAGGTGTCAAGTATCTTGAAAAACATTAAGGTTGTTATGTCTCTAGGACTGAATGGGATCTATCCCAGGATACTGAGGGAGGGCAAAGGATGAGATTTCTGGAGCCTTGACAGAGATCTTTGTATCCTCTTTAGCCACTGGCGATGTTCCAGAACACTGGAGAATAGCTAATGCTGTTCCTTTGTCTAAGAAGGACAACAGGAATAATACCGGAAATGATACGCAGTGAGCTTTACATCAGTAGTAGGGAAATTATTGGAGAACAAACTAGAGTCAGGATCTACTCACATTTGGAAAGGAATAGACTTATTAAAGATAAAATTAAAAATCATACAACACCATATTATATTCCAACAGGTTTATTTGGAAGATGGGAACCTAAATTGTAGTTTGAGTATGCAGGAGATTGAGAGTAGTGAGGTCAGAACTAAGGTTTCAAGGTCGCAAGACGGCACCGGCAAGCAAGAAGTTGAAGTGTGTCTACTTTAAGTGTGCCAGGAGCATCCAGAATAAGGTGGGTTGGTACCTGGGATTTCAATGTTGCGGCCACTTCAGAAACATGGCTAGGGCAGGAACAGCAATGGTTATTGTCAGTTCTGGGATTTAGATGTTTCAGTAAGAACAGAGAAAATGGTAAGAAGGGGAGCGGGGGGTGGTGACGGCATTGTTAGTCAAGGATAGTATTACTGTTGCTAGTTGTGGGAGTGGTTCTGGCTGGTCCGGGGGCCCCCAGGGGAAGGAATCCCATATGAATATGTGTTTTATTATGACTTGATGTTAATTCATTCTGAGCATGTACTTTATTATTTAATTACTATGTTATCTTTTATTGAGTAATGTAAGATATTCTGTTATATGCTTTGGTTATTTGTAGGTTAGATTAGTTCTTAGTTGAGTGGTTTTTTTTCTCTTTTTGTGTTTGTTGTGTTTTGGTTATTATTTATTTAATATTTAAGGGTATATTAGTGTTTATATTTGTTTGTGTTATTTTGTAAGTTTGTAAAAAATATTTTTAAAAATTTCCTCTTTCTTCAATAAAAATATCTAAAAAAAAAATTACAGTTGCAGAAAAGACGTTTGAGGATTCGTCTACTTAGGTAGTATAGGCTGAGGTTAGAAACAGGAAAGGGAAGGTCACCCTATTGGGAGTTTTCTATCAGCCTCCGAATAGCCCCAGAGATGTAGAGGAAAGGATAGCAAAGGTGATCCTCGATAGGAGTGAGAGTGACAGGATAGTTATTATGGGGGTCTTTAAATTTCCAAATATTGACTGGGAAAACTATAGTTCAAGTACTTTAGATGCGTCACTTTTTGTCCAATGTGTGCAGGGTTTCCTGACACAGTACGTAAACAGACCAACAAGGGGTGAGGCCACATTGGATTTGGTACAGGTAATTAACCCGGCCAGGTGTTAGGTTTGGAGGTCGGTGAATACTTTGGTGATAGTGACTACAATTTGGTAATGCTTACTTTAGTAATGGAAAGGGATAGGAGCATACTGCAAGGCAAGATTTATAGCTGGGGGAAAGGCAATTATAATGCACTTAGACAGGGTTTAGGATGCATAGGATGGGGAAGGAAACTGCAGGGGATTGACGCAATTGAAATGTGCAGCTTATTCAAGGGACAGCTACTGCAGATCCTTGATAAGTATGTACCAGTAAGGCAGGAAGGAAGTTGTTGAGCGCGGGAGCCATGGTTTACTAAGGAATTTGAATCTCTTGTCAAAAGGAAGAAGGCTTACATTAGGATGAGGTGTGATGGCTTAGTTAGGGGGCTTGAGAATTACAGGTTAGCCAGCAAAGACCTAAAGAGAGAGCTAAGAAGAGCCAGGAGGAAACATGAAAAGTCTTTGGTGGATATGATGAAGGAAAATCGTAAGCCTTTCTATAAGTAAAAGACTGATGAGAGTAAGATTAGGGCCAATCAAGGACAGCAGTGGGAAGTTGTGCATGGAGTCAGAGGAGACAGGAAAAGTGCTAAATGAATTTTTTTTTGTCAGTATTCGTACCAGAAAAAGACAATGTTATCGAGGAGAATACTGAGATACAGGCTACTAGACTAGATAGGATTTAGGTTCACAAGGAGGAGTGTTTGCAATTCTAGAAAGTGTGAAAATAGCTAAGTCCACTGGGCCAGATAGGATTTATCCTGGGATTTTCTGGGAAGCCAGGGAGGAGATTGCCAAACCTTTGGCTTTGATCTTTATGTTGTCATTGTCTACAGGAATAGTGCCAGAAGACGAGGATAGCAAGTGTTGTTCCCTTGTTCAAGAAGGGGAGGAGAGACCATCCTTGTAATATAGACCAGTGAGTCTTACTTCGGTTATGGGTAAAGCGTTGGAAAGGGTTAAAAGAGAGAGGATTTATAATCATCTAGAAAGGAATAAGTTGATTAGGGATAGTCAACACAGTTTTGTGAAGGGTAGGTCGTGCCTCACAAACCTTATTGAGTTCTTTGAGAAGGTGACCAAACAGGTGGATGAAGGTAAAGCGGTTGACGTTGTGTATGTGGATTTCAGTAAGGCATTTGATAAGGTTCCCCTTGGTCGGCTATTGCACAAAATACAGAGGCATAGGATTGAGGGTGATTTAGCGGTTTGGATCAGAAATGTGCTAGCTGAAAGAAGACAGAGGTGGTGATTGATGGGAAATGTTCATCCTGGAGTTCAGTCACTAGTGGTGTACCACAAGGATCTGTTTTGGGTCCACTGCTGTTTGTCAATTTTTATAAATGACCTGGATGAGGGCATTGAAGGATGGGTTAGTAAATTTGCAGATGATACTAAGGTCGGTAGAGTTTTAGATAGTGACGAAGGATGTTGTAGGTTACAGAGGAACGTAGATAAGCTGCAGAGCTGGGCTGAGAGGTGGCAAATGGAGTTTAATGCGAAAATGTGTGAGGTGATTCACCTTGGAAGGAGTAACAGGAGTGCAGAGTACTGGACTAATGGTAAGATTCTTTGTAGTGTAGGTGAGCAGAGAGATCTCGGTGTCCAGGTACATAGATCCTTGAAAATTGCCACCCAGGTTGGTAGGGTTGTTAAGAAGGCATATGGTGTGTTAGCTTTCATTAGTAGAGAGATTGAGTTTCAGAACCATCAGGTCATGCTGCAGCTGTACAAAACTCTGGTGCGGCCACACCTGAAGTATTGCATTCAGTTCTGGTCACCGCATTATAGGAAGGATGTGGAAGCTTTGGAAAGGGTTCAGAGTTGACTGGTATGAAGGGAAGGTCTTATGAGGAAAGGCTGAGGGACAGATGTCAGAGGTAGTTTCTTTACTCAGTAGAGTGGGTGTGGAATGCACTGCCTGCAACAGTAGTAGACTCGCCAACTTTAAGGGCATTTAAGTGGTCATTGGATAGGCATAAGGATGAGAATGGAATAGTGTAGGTTAGATGGTTTCACAAGTCATCGTAATGTCGAGGACTGAAGGGCCTGTACTGCATTGTACTGTTCTATATACTAGCTTTCAGAGGGCTGCTCCTTCATCAGGTAGCTGTGGAGCAGAATCATAAGACACAAAATTTTTAGCAAAAGATCATAGTGTCATACAACTGATATGCTGTATTGAACAAACCTAGATTGGTGTTAAGTCTTTTGTCTTTTAAAATGGAATGTAATAAAAAAACACACAATCTGCAAGCAGTCAATTCATGTAACATTTTATAAATTCCTACTTTGGAAATAGAACCAGTCTGACTCAAGTTTGTGATACAGACAGACTCTAACCTCACACCATTAATGCATTGTCTGAGCTGAGATGTCTTTTCTTCCATAAAACTTTGTTATCTCGAGAGTGTGACTTGAAAGAAGTTCTGGGATTTACATATTAATGAACTGAAACCTCCAACATTCTAAAAAATGAAAGACTTAACAGCAACCTAGATTTGTTCAGTACCATATATCGTATCAATTGCATGACACATTGATCTTTTGCTATAAATTCTGTGTCTTAGGATCCTGTTCCATAGCTACATGATGAAGGAGCAGCGCTGTGAAAGCTAGAAATTCCAAATAAACCTGTTGGTCTATAACTGTGGTTTTTAACTTTGTCCACCCCAGACCAACACCAGCACTTCCACATCATTATTACGGATTCCCTCCATGACTCCCCTGTCAGGTCATGGAATTCATTGCCATGGAGCACAGTGGAGGCTAGGATATTAAATGTCTTCAAAGCAGAGATTGATAAATTCTTGATCTCGCAAGGAATTAAGGGCTACAGGGAGAATTCGGGTGAGTGGTGTTGAAATGCCCTTGAACCATGATTAAATGATGGAGTGGACTTGATGGGCCGATTAGCCTTGTTTCCACTCCTATGTCTTATGGTCTTAAATCCATGCCCCCCACCAACCCACCCTCCCCTCCCGGCAACCCCCCCTACCATCACAAAAAGTGCAAAACCTGCGCCGACACCTTCCCCTCACCTCCGTCCCAGGCCCCAAAGGATCCTTCCTCATCTGACAGAAATTTACGTGCACTTTCATACGTCATTTACTGCACCCGTTGCACCTGATGTGGTCTCCTCTACGTTGGGGAGACATGACGCCAATTTGCGGATCATTTCATAGAACATCTCTGGGACCCCCACGCTAACCAACCCCACTGCCCTGTAGCTGAACACTTTAACTTCCCCTCCCACTCCGTCAGGGACATGCACGTCCTGGGCCTCCTCTATCACCAAATCCTAACCACCCGATGTCTGGAGGAAGAACGCCTCATCTTCCGTCTTGGGACACTTTAACCACACGGAATCAATGTGAATTTTACCAGTTTCCCCATTTCCCCTCACCCCATCTTATCCCAGTCCCAACCTTCCAACTCAGCACAGCTCTCTTGTACAGTCCTACTTGTCCATGTTCCTTCCCACCTATCCATTCCATCTCCTCTCTGACCTATCACTTTCACCCCCACCTTCATCTACCTGTCGAATTCCCAGCTACCTTCCCCCCAACCCCTCCCCCTCCCATTTATCTCTGAGCCCCCTTGACCCACAAACCTCATTCCTGATGAAGGGCTTATGCCTACAATGTTGGTTCTCCTGCTCCTCGGATGCTGCCTGACTGGCTGTGCTTTTCCAGCACCACACTCTTCAACCTGTTATTAAAGATAGCCAGCATTGGTGGGGGCGGTCTTGTCTTGCATTTTCGATTGAGTTTTTTTGCAGAAGCCACAAAAATAATTGGTGAGGGTGGGGCCGTGGATATTGCCTACATAAATGTTACTGAAGCATTTGGCATGCTCTGTCACAGAAGATAAAGTCACATGGGATCACTGAGTTGGTTAGTTAGATATGAAATTAGCTTGGTCATAAGTGACAGAGGGTAGTTGTAGAGGGGTGTTTCTCTGACTGGAGGTCTCTGACCAGTGGTGTTCTGCAAAGATCAGTATCAAAGTCTGTATTGTTTGTAATGTACACAAATGATTTGGATAAGATGTCAGTGGTCCAATTAGTAAGTTTGCAGATGACACAAAAATTGTGGACAGTAAGAAAGATTGTCAAAGGGTATAGCAGGATATAGATCAATTGGGAAGTTGGGCAGAAAATGACAGATGGAGTTTAATCCTAGGAAGTTTGAGGTGATTTATTTTGAAAAGTTAAGTGCAAGAGGTAAATATACAGTAAATGACATGACACTTAAGACCTATTGGTATAGAGAGGAATCTTGGGTGCCTGAAAGTGGTAACACAGGTGGATAAGGTGGTAAATAAGGCATATGACAACATCAATCGGGGTATTTTGTATAAAAGTTGGCAAATTATATTGCAACGTATAAAACTTTAGTTAAGACGGATTTGGAGTATTATGCGCTGTACTGGTCAATGCACAATACAAAGAATGTGGAAACTTTGGAGAGGGTGCAGAAGAAGTTGACCAGGATGTCACCACTGATTGGAGTGTATTAGCTATAAAGACAGGTTATAGCTAATACTGGGAGAAAGTAAGGACTGCAGATGCTGGAGATCAGAGGATTCCTGAAGAAGGGCTCATGCCCGAAACGTCGATTCTCCTGCTCCTTGGATGCTGCCTGACCTGCTGCGCTTTTCCAGCAGCACATTTTCGACTCTATAGCTAATACCTATAAGCCCTGGTTGGAACCTGTTGAAAACAATGAAGGTGATAGTGGGGAATGTAGATTGGAGGCGGCTGTTTGGGGGTAAATGTGAGAATCCTTTAAAGGCCAGTTGATCAGAGTTCAGGATCAGCATGTTGCATATTCTGGTGAAAGTGAATGATAAAGATGGTAAGATTCAGGAATCTTTGATGAAAATGATAAAATGGGAGATTAGTCGAAAACAAAAAGGAGGCGTATGTAAAGTTTAGGAAACTGCAGACAGAGACACCCCTCAGAATACAAAGATCACAGCAAACAACTCAAACAAGCAATTAGGACAGCTAAAAGGGGACATGAAATGTGTTTGGCAAACAGGATTAAGAAAAATCCCTAGGTATTTTATATATATAAGGAGCAAGAGGGTAGCTCGGCAAGTGGTAGGTCCACTCAAAGACAATTTACAGAGAGATCTGGGTGTTACAGAGAGATCTGGGTGTTCTTGTACACCAGTCAATGAAGGTAAGCATGCAGGTACAGCAGGTAGCGAAGAAGGCTAATAGCATGCTGGCCTTCATAACAAGAGGGATTGAGTATAGAAGCAAAGAGGTTCTTCTGCAGCTGTACAGGGCCCTGGTGAGACCATACCTGGAGTACTATGTGCAGTTCTGGTGTCCAAATTTGAGGAAAGATATTCTGGCTATTGAGGGAGTGCAGCGTAGGTTCACGAGGTCAATTCCTGGAATAGCGGGATTACCTTACACTGAAAGACTGGAGCGACTGGGCTTGTATACCCTTGAGTTTAGAAGACTGAGAGGGGATCTGATTCAGACATATAAGATTATTAAAGGATTGGACACTCTGGAGGCAGGAAACATGTTTTCGCTGATGGGTGAGTGCCGAACCAGAGGACACAGCTTAAAAATACGGGGTAGACCATTTAGGACAGAGATGAGGAGAAACTGTTTCACCCAGAGAGTGGTGGCTGTGTGGAATGCTCTGCCCCAGAGGGCAGTGGAGGCCCAGTCTCTGGATTCATTTAAGAAAAAGTTGGACAGAGCTCTCAGGGATAGTGGAATCAAGGGTTATGGAGATAAGGCAGGAACAGGATACTGATTAAGGATGATCAGCCATGATCATATTGAATGGTGGTGCAGGCTCGAAGGGCAGAATGGCCTACTCCTGCATCTATTGTCTATTGTCTAATTTATTTGTGAAGCCAGAGCATGTACATAGAACATTACAGCGCAGTACAGGCCCTTCGGCCCTCGATGTTGCACCGCCCTGTCATACCAATCTGAAGCCCATCCCACCTACACTATTCCATGTACGTCCATATGCCTGTCCAATGATGGCGTAAATGCACTTAAACTTGGCGAATCTACCACCGTTGCAAGCAAAGCATTCCATACCCTTACTACTTTCTGAGTAAAGAAACTACCTCTGAGGTAGGTGAGGTCCTTAACAAGTACTTTCCATCAGTATTCACAAAGGAGAAGGACATGATGGATGGTGAGTTTCAGGAGGGGTGTGTTAATATCCTAGGGCATGTCAATAATATAAACGAGGACGTGTCGGCTGTTTTGAAAAGTATTAAGGTAATCAGGTCTCCAGAACCTGATGGGATTTATCACAGAATGCTGAGGAGACGTGAGGAAATTACTGGGGTCTTGTACAAAATCTTTGTGTCCACTTTAGTCCCAGGAGAGATCCCAGAAGAGAATAGCCAATCTTGTTCCTTAGTTTAAGAAGGGAAACAGGATAATCTCAGAAATTACAGGCTAGAGAGCCATACATCAGCAGTAGGGAAATTATCAGAAAATATTCTAATGGATAGGAATTAATGACATTTGGAAACATGGACTTATAAGAGAGAGGCAGCATGGCTATGTATGGGGAAGGTTGTGGCTTGCAAACTCTTTGATTGAGTTTTTTGAAGAAGTGACGATGATTGATGAGGGCAGGGTAGTAGATGTTGTCTGTACGGACTTTAGCAAGGCCATTGACAAGGTCCCTCATGGCATAAACTTACATGGGATTTGCAATGAGCTGGTAAGATGGATATAGAACTGGCTTTGTCATAGAAACCAGAGATTAGTAGTTGAAGGATGATTTTCAAATGGGAGATCTGTGACTAGTGGTGGGTTGCAGAGATCAGTACTCGGATCCCTGTTGTTTGTACTATATATAAATGATTTTTATGAGAGTGTAGGTGGACTGATTAATAAGTTTACAGGTAGTAGAAAGATTGGGAGAGCTGTAAAAACTAAGGAGGGTTGCCAGAGAATACAGTGGGATAGGCTAGAGACTAGTGCAGAGAAATGGCAGAGGAACTTAATCCGGTCAATAGGAGATGGTGCATTTTGGGAGATCCAATGCAGCAGGAAGGTATACTGTAAATGGCATAACTCTTAATAGCATGAACATACAGAGGGATCTAGACGTAGAGGTCCACAATTCCCTGAAAGTGGCATCACAAGTGCATAAGCTGGTCAAGAAAGCTTATGCCTACCTTGAAGAAGTTCTCCTCCTCTCTCCACGAATCTCAGTGAATCTCTCTCTCACTGCAACCCCCAGGTCATCTACCTTCTCCCCAGCCCCACCTCCCCCCATTTATCTCTCCACCCTGTAGGTTTCCTGCCTCTATTCCTGATGAAGGGCTTTTGCACAAAACGTCGATTTTCCTGCTCCTCAGATGCTGCCTGACCTGCTGTGCTTTTCCAGCACCACTCTGATCTAAACTAAAGAAGGCTTATTACATGCTTGCCTTCATCGGTTGGGGCATAGAGTATATAATTGGGAAGCTATGTTACAGCTGTATAGAATTTTCATTCAGCCTGATTTGGAATATTGTGTACAGTTCTGATCGCCAAACTACAGAAGGACGTTGAGGTTTTAGAGAGGATGCAGAAATGGTTTACCATTGCCTTGTTTGGAGAGTATTAGCTATGAGGAAAGATTGAAAAAAACTTGGTTTGTTTTCACTTGAACACCAAAGGATGAAAGAGCATCTGATAGAAGTTTACACAATTATGAGAGGCATGGATATAATGGATCGTCAGAGTTTTGTTCCGAGGGTAGAAATATCAGTTACTTGGGGACATGGATTTAGGGTAAAAGGGATAAGTTTGAAGGAGAAGTGAGAGGCAGATTTTTTTTTAACAGAGGATAGTTCATAAGGTCATAAGATGTAGGAGCAGAATTAGGCTATTCAGCCCAACGACTCTGATCCGCCAATCGATCGTGGCTGATATGCTCCTCACCCCCATTTCCTGCCTTCTCCACATAAGCCTTCAATCCATTAGGAGAAAGTGATGACTGCAGATGGTGGAGATCAGAGTTGAGAGTGTAGTGCTGGAAAAGCACAGCAGGTCAGCAGCATCTGAGGAGCAGGAGAATCGACATTTCGAGCATAAACCCTTTATCAGGAATGAGGCTTGTGGCCCAAAGGGGCTGTGAGATAAATGGGAGAGAGGTGGGGCTGGGGGAAGGTAGCTGAGAGTGCGATAGGTAGATGAAGATGAGGTGATAGTTCGGTGGAGCAGAGGTGGGTGGAGCAGATAGGTGAGAAGGAAAATGGACAGGTAGGAAGGCACTGTTCAAGAGGGTGGTGCCAAGTTGGAAGGTTGGAACTGGCATAAGGTGGAGGGAGGGGAAATGAGGAAACTGGTGAAATCCAGAGGTTGGAGAGTCCCAAGACAGAAGATAAGGCATTCTTCCTCCACCTCAGCTGGTTAGGGTTTGTCGGTGGAGGAAGCCCAGGACCTCTATGCCCTTGGTGGAGTGGGAGGGGGAGTTAAGGTTCAACCTTCACCTTCAATTTAGTGAACCTCCTCTGAATTGTCTCCAATTCCACTACATCTTTCCTCAAATAAGGGGGCGAAAACTGTGGACCAATGCCTTGTACAGTTGCAACAATAGAGTCACAAAGATGTACAGCAGGGAAACCGACCCTTCGGTCCAACCTGTCCATGCCGACCAGTTATCCCAACCCAATCTAGTCCCACCTGTCCATATCCCTCCAAACTCTTCGTATTCATATACCCATCCAAATGCCTTTTAAATGCTACAATTGTACCAGCCTCCACCACTTCCTCTGGCAGCTCATTTCATGTACGTATCACCTAAGAGTTGCCCCTTAGGTCCCTTTTATATTTTCCCCTTCTCATCCTAAACCTATGCCCTCTAGATCTGGACTTCCCCAACCCAGGGAAAAGATGTTGTCTATTTATCCTGTCCATGCCCCTCATAACTTTGTAAACCTCTATAAGGTCACCCCTCAGCCTCTGACACTCCAGGGAAAACAGCCCCAGCCTATTACTTGCAAGAAGTGCACCCATCTCCAGCTCCTCCAAGACTGTGTTAGGGAACTGGAGCTGGAGTTGGATGAACTTAGGATCATTCAGGAGGCAGAAGGGGTCATAGATCGGAGCTTTAGGGAAGTAGTAACTCCAAAGATTGCAGACAGATAGGTGACAGTGAGGAGGACTGGGAGGAAGCAGCCAGTGCAGGAACCCCCTGCGGCCATTCCCCTCAAGAACAAGTATACCGTTTTGGATATTTGTGGCGGGGACGACTTACCAGGGGTAAGCAATGGGGTTCAGGCCTCTGGCACGGAGCCTGTCCCCGTTGCTCAGAAGGGAAGGGTGGAGAAGAGCAGAGCAATAGTTATTGGGGACTCGATAGTTCGGGGCACAGATAGGCGGTTTTGTGGGGGCGAGAGAGACTCACGTTTGGTATGTCGCCTCCCAGGTGCAAGGGTACTTGACGTCTCTGATCGTGTTTTTCGGGTCCTTAAGAGGGAGGGGGAGCAGCCCGAAGTCGTGGTCCACATTGGCACCAACGACATAGGTAGGAGGAGGGCTGAGGATGTTAGGCAGGCTTTCAGGGAGCTAGGTTGGAAGCTCAGAGTTAGAACAAACAAAGATGTTGTCTCTGGTTTGTTACCTGTGCCACGTGATAGAGAGCCAAGGACTAGGGAGAGAAAACAGTTAAATGCGTGGCTACAGGGATGGTGCAGGAGGGAGGGATTCCGGTATCTGGATAACTGGGGTTCTTTCTGGGGAAGGTGGGACCTCTATAAACAGGATGGTCTACACCTGAACCTGAGGGGCACCAGTATCCTTGGGGGGAGGTTTGCTAGTGCTCTTGGGGAGGGGGGGGGGGGGGTTTAAAGTAACTCTGCAGGGGCATGGGAACCTAGACTCTAGCTTTAGGGTGCAGGACCTGGAGAGTAGGGAGGTTAGGAACATGGCATCAATCTCAAAGGAGGGTGTGGCTTGAAGTGTGTATACTTCAATGCAAGAAGTATACGAAATAAGGTAGGTGAACTTGCAGCGTGGGTTGGTACCTGGGATTTCGATGTTGTGGCTATTACAGAGACATGGGTAGAACAGGGACAGGATTGGCTGTTGCAGGTTCCAGGGTTTAAATGTTTTAGTAGGGTCAGAGGTCGGGGTAAAAGAGGGGGAGGTGTGGCATTGCTTGTCAAAGATAGTATTACAGCGGTGGAAAGGACAATGGATGAAGACTCACCATCTGAGGTAGTTTGGGCTGAGGTTAGGAAAAAGAAAGGTGAGGTCACCCTGTTAGGAGTTTTCTACAGGCCTCCTAATAGTCCGAGAGAAGTAGAGGAAAGTATTGCGAGGATGATTCAGGAGAAAAGTGAAAGTAATAGGGTGGTTGTTATGGGGGACTTTAACTTTCCTGATATTGACTGGGAAAGCTATAGCTCAAGTTCGTTGGATGGGTCAGTGTTTGTTCAATGTGTGTAGGAGGGTTTCCTGACACAATATGTAGACAGGCCAACAAGAGGTGAGGCCATACTGGATTTGGTTCTGGGTAACGAACCAGGCCAGGTGTTAGAATTGGAGTCAGGTGAGCACTTTGGGGACAGTGACCACAATTCTGTGACTTTTACTCTAGTGATGGAGAGGGATAAGTGTGCACTGCAGGGCAAGAGTTATAGCTGGGGGCAGGGAAATTATGATGCGGTGAGGCATGACTTAGGATGCGTGGCTTGGAAAACATAGAACATAGAACATAGAAGAATACAGCACAGTACAGGCCCTTCAGCCCTCGATGTTGCGCCGATCAAAGCCCACCTAACCTACACTAACCCACTATCCTCCATATACCTATCCAATGCCCGCTTAAAGGGCGGAAAGGGAAAAGTAGGCTTCAAGGAAAGGGCGCAATTGATATGTGGAGCTTGTTCAAGGAGCAACTATTGAGTGTTCTTGATAAGTATGTACCTGTCAGGCAGGGAGGAAAGGGTCGTGTGAGGGAGCTGTGGTGTAATAAGGAATTGGAATCCCTTGTTCAAGGGAAGAGGGCGGCCTATGTAAAGATGAGGCATGAAGGTTCAATTGGGGCGATTGAGAGTTATAAGGTAGCCAGGAAGAATCTGAAGAGAGAGCTAAGAGCAGCAAGGAGGGGACATGAAAAGCCCTTAGTTGGTAGGATTAGGGAAAACCCAAAGGCTTTCTATAGGTATTCAGGAATAAAAGAATGACTAGGGTAGGAATAGATCCAGTCAAGGATAGTAGTGGGAAGTTGCGTGTGGAGGCTGAAGAGATTAGGGAGACACTGAATGAATTCTTTTCGTCCGTATTCTCTCAGGAACAGGACATTGTTGCCGATGTGAATACTGAGTCACAATTAATTAGAATGGACGGCTTTGAGGTATGTAGGGAAGAGGTGTTGGAAATTCTGGAAAGGGTGAAAATAGATAAGTCCCCTGGGCCTGATGGCATTTATCCTAGAATTCTCTGGGAAGCAAGGGAGGAGATTGCAGAGCCATTGGCCATGATTTTTATGTCCTCGTTGTCTACAGGAATAGTGCCAGAAGACTGGAGGATAGCAAATGTGGTTCCCTTGTTCAAGAAGGGGAGTGGGGATAACCCTAGTAACTAAAGGCCGGTGAGCCTCACTTCTGTTGTGGTCAAAGTCTTAGAGAGAATTGTAAGGTATAGGATTTATGAGCATCTGGATAGGAATAATGTGATCAAGGATAGTCAGCATGGTTTTGTGAAGGTCAGATCATGCCTCACAAACCTTATTGAATTCTTTGAGAAGGTGACTAAGGAGGTGGACGAGGGTAAAGCGATAGATGTGTTGTATATGGATTTTAGTAAGGCGTTTGATAAAGTTCCCCATGGTAGACTACTGCACAAAATACACAGGTATGGCATTGAGGGTGAGTTGGAGGTTTGGATTAGGAATTGGCTGGCTGGAAGAAGACAGAGGGTAGTAGTTGATGGTAAATGTTCATCTTGGAGTGCAGTTACTAGCGGTGTTCCACAAGGATCTGTTTTGGGACCATTGCTGTTTGTCATTTTTATAAATGACCTGGAGGAGGGGCTAGAAGGTTGGGTGAGTAAATTTGTGGATGATACGAAAGTTGGTGGAGTTGTTGACAGTGAGGAAGAATGTGGCAGGTTACAGCGGGATATAGATAAGCTGCAGAGCTGGGCAGAAAGGTGGCAAATGGAGTTCAATGTGGGTAAGTGTGAGGTGATTCACTTTGGTATGAGTAACAAAAAGATGGGGTACTGGGCTAATGGTTGGATTTATGGTCGTGTGGTTGAGCAGACGGATCTTGGTGTCCATGTACACAGATCTCTGAAAGTTGCCACCCAGGTAAATAGTGCGGTGAAGAAGGCATATGGCGTACTGGCTTTTATTGGTAGAGGAATTGAGTTCCGGAGTCCTGAGGTCATGTTGCAGTTGTATAAGACTCTGGTGCGGCCGCATCTGGAGTATTGTGTGCAGTTTTGGTTGCCATACTGTAGGAAGGATGTGGAGGCACTGGAACGGGTGCAGAGGAGGTTTACCAGGATGTTGTCTGGTATGGTAGGAAGATCATATGAGGAAAGGCTGAGGCACTTGGGGCTGTTTTCATTGGAGAAAAGAAGGTTTAGGGGTGACTTGATAGAGGTATACAAGATGATTAGGGGTTTAGATAGGGTTGACCATGAGAACCTTTTTCTGCGTATGGAGTCAGCTATTACGAGGGGGCATAGCATTAAATTAAGGGTGGTAGGTATAGGACAGATGTTAGGGGTAGATTCGTTACTCAACGACTCGTGGAATGCCCTGCCAGTAGCAGTGGTGGACTCTCCCTCTTTATGGGCATTTAAATGGGCATTGGATAGGCATATGGAGGATAGTGGGCTAGTGTAGGTTAGGTGGGCTTGGATCGGCGCGACATCGAGGGCCAAAGGGCCTGTACTGTGCTGTATTGTTCTATGTTCTATGTTCTATTCAGCCTCTCCCTGTAGCTCAAATCCTCCAACTCTGGCAACATCCTTGTATATCTTTGCTGAACCCTTTCAACTTTCACAATATCTTTCAGTTAGGAAGGAGACTAGAACTGCACACAATATTCCAACAGTAGCCTAAGCAATGTCCTGTACAGCCGCGACATGACCTCTTAACTCCTGTACTCAATGCTCTGACCAATAAAGGAAAGCATACCAAACGCCTTCTTCACTATCCTATCTACCTGTAACTCCACTTTCAAGGAGCTATGAACCTGCACTCCAAGGTCTCTTTGTTCAGCAACACTCCCTAGGACCTTACCATTAAGTGTATAAGATTTGCTTTCCCAGAATGCAGCACCTTGCATTTATCTGAATTAAACTCCATCTGCCACTTCTCAGCCCATTGGCCCATCTGATCCAGATCCTGTTGTAATCTGAGGTAACCCTCTTCACTGTCCACTACACCTCCACTTTTGGTGTCATCTGCAAACTTACTAACTCTATCTCTTATGCTCACACCCAAATCATCTATATAAATGATGAAAAGTAGAGGACCCAGCACCGATTGTTGTGGCACTCCACTGGTCACAGGCTTCCAGTCTGAAAAACAACCCTCAACCACCACCTTCTGTCTTCTACTTTGAGCCAGTTCTGTATCCAAATGGCTAATTCTCCCTGTATTCCATGAGATCTAACCTTGCTAACCAGTCTCCCATGGGGACCTTGTCAAACGCCTTACTGAAGTCCATATAGATCGCATCTACTGCTCTGCCCTCATCAATCCTCTTTGTTACTTCTTCAAAAAACTCAATCTAGTTTGTGAGACATGATTTCCCACGCACAAAGCCATGTTGACTATCCCTAATCAGTTCTTGCCTTGCCAAACACATATATATCCTGTCCCTTAGGATTCCCTCCAACAACTTGCTCACCACCGACCTCAGGCTCGCTGGTCTATAGTCCCCTAGCTTGTCCTTATCACCCTTCTTAAACAGTGGCTCCATGTTAACCAACCTCCAGTCTTCCAGCACCTCACCTGTGATTATCGATGATACAAATATCTTAGCAAGAGGCCCAGCAATCACTTCCTTAGCTTCCCACAGAGTTCTAGGGTACACCTGATCAGGTCCTGTGGATTTATCCACCTTTATGTGTTTTAAGACATCCAGCACTTCCTCCTCTGTAATATGGACATTTTTCAAGATGTCACCATCTATTTCCCTACATTCTGTATCTTCCATGGCCTTTTCCACAGTAAATACTGATGCAAAATACTAGTTTAGTATCTCCTCCATTTTCTGCGGCTCCACACAAAGGCCGCCTTGCTGATCTTTGAGGGGCCCTGTTCTCTCCCTAGTTACCCTTTTGTCCATAATGTATTTGTAAAAACCCTTTGGATTCTCCTTAATTCTATTTGCCAAAGCTATCTTATGTCCCCTTTTTGCCCTCCTGATTTCCCTCTGAAGTATATTCTTACTGCCTTTACACTCTTCTAAGGATTCACTCAATCTATCCTGTCTACATCTGACATATACTTCCTTCTTTTTCTTAACCAAACCCTCAATTTCTTTAGTCATCCCTATACCTACCAGCCTTTCGTTTCGCCCTGAGAGGATTATACTTTCCCTGGATTCTCATTGTCTCATTTCTGAAGGCTTCCCGTTTTCCAGCTATCCCTTTACCTGCGAACATCTGCCCCTAATAAGCTTTTGAAGGTTCTTGCCTAATACCGTCAAAATTAGCCTTTCTCCAATTTAGAACTTCAACTTTTAGATCTGGTCTATCCTTTTCCATCACTATTTTAAATCTAATAGAGTTATGGTGCTGGCCCCAAAGTGCTCCCCCAACTGACACCTCAGTCACCTGCCCTGTCTTAATTCCCAAGAATAGGTTAAGTTTTGCACCTTCTCTATTAGGGACATCTACATACTGAATCAGAAAATTTTCTTGTGCACACTTAACAAATTCCTCTCGTTATAAACCCATGACACTATGGCAGTCCCAGTCTATGTTTGGAAAGTTAAAATCCCTTACCATAACTACCCTATTATTCTTATAAAAGCCAAAATTCCATTCACTTTCTTTATTATCTGCTGTACCTCCATGCTACTCATGAATGAGGACACCCAGTTCCCTCTGTAACACAGCACCCTGAAGTCTCTCCCTATTTAGACAATAGGTCACCTTCACATTTTTCTGACCAAAATGCATGACCTCACACTTATCCATGTTAAATTCCATCTGCCACATTTTTGCCCACTCTGCTTACCTATCTATATCCATTTGTAAGCTTCTTATTTCCTCATTGCAATTTACCGTCCTGCCTATTTTTGTGTCATCTGCAAGTTTGGCCGCGAACCTTCTATCCCTGATCCAAGTCGTTAATGTAGATTGTAAATAGCTGGGGTCCAAGGACCAAAACCTGTGGCACCCCACTAGTTTCTTCTTGCCATCAGAAAAAAAACACATTTATCCCAACTCTGTCTTCTGTCCATCAACCAGTCATCTATCAAAGGTAATAAATTACCCCTAATCCCATATAATCCAACCTTGTGAATTAAGCTTTTGTGCAGCACCTTATCAAACACCTTCTGGAAGTCCCGATATATTACATTTACAAGATCCCCATTGTCCATTTTACTGGTTACATCTTTGAAGAACTTTAGCAAATTATCAAACATAATTTGCCCTTCATAAAACCATGCTGACTCTAATGGATAGCATTTTGACTTTCTAAGGATTGCTTCCTTAATAATTGATTTTAACACTTTTCCAACAACAGATGTTAAACTAACTGGTCTGTAATTTCCCGTATTGCCTCCCACCCTTTTTGAATAAGGGCATTGCATCAGCATTTTTCTAATCCACTGGAACCTTTCCTATGTCCAGGGAATTTTGGAATATTGTAACCAACAGATCCACTGTCTCCACTGCCACTTCCTTTAATACCCTAGGATGTAGGCTTATCAGACCCAGTGGACTTGTCTGCCCTCAATCCCAGTAGTTTGCTGAGTACCTTTTCCTTATTAATGTTGATTGTTCTAAGTTCTACCCTTTTCTATTGCCTCAGACTTGCCTGTTCCAATAGGAATGGTACTATTGTCCTCCACCATGAAAACTGAGGTAAAGAATTGATTTAGCATCTCTGCCATTTCAGTGTTCCCCACTATTAACTCTCCAGTTTCACCTTCCAAGGGACTAACATTCACCTTAGCAACTCTTCCCTTTTGTATACCTAGAGAAGCTTTTGCTATTCTTTTTGATATTTTGTGCAGGTTTTCTTTCATAATTTACCTTAGCTCTTTTTATTATTTTTTTAGTATTCCTTGGTTTATATTTGAAAGTTTCCCAATCTTCCAGCCTGCCACTGGCCTTTGAAGTATGGTATACCTTAGTATTTGACTTTATTTCCTTGACCTCCTTGTTTAGCCATGTATTTTTTTTTACCCACATTACCATCTTTCTTCCTCATTGGGATGTTTTTTAGTTGTGAGGCAATGAATAGCTCCTTAAACAACTGCCATTGCTCATCACTGTCTTACCTTTTAGCCTTCCTGCCCAATCTACTTGGGCCAAATCTGTCCTCGGGCCTATATAATTTCCTTTGTTTAGTTCTCAAACAATAGTGTGGGACTCCACATTCTCACCCCCAAACTGAATTTTGAATTCTATCATACTATGGTCACTACTCCCTAAAGGATCCTTTACTATGATGTTATCAATTAATCTCTCCTCATTACACAATACCAAATCCCGAGTAGCCTACTCCCTGGTTCATTCCACAACATACTACTCCAAGAAACAATCTCTAATACATTCAATAAACTCTGCCTCTAGGCTTCCCTTGTCAGTTTGATTCTTCCAATCTATATGCATGTTAAAATTACCCATGATTATTGCCATAACTTTCTTGCAAGTCTCTAATATTTCCTGGTATATAGTGTGCCCAACCGCAGAACTACTGTTTGGGGACATATAGATAACTCCTTATGTTGTCTTTTTTTTTTGATAATGCACCTGTGAAATGTTTAATTCTGTTAAATATAATATATTAATTGCAGTTATAGTACAAATCCAATGTGTTTCTGCATGATATCCTCTAACATCTCATAGAATAGATAATAGAATGTTGCAGTATCAAAGCACATCATTTGACCTACTATAGTTGTGTTGACTCTTCAAAAATCTAACAATTAAGTGCACTTCTCTGCCTTTCATCATCACTCTGCAAATCATTTTCCTTTCATATTTATTCAGTTTCTTCTTGAAAGATTCTATCACCAGTTTAAGCATACATTCATGATTATAACAACTTGCCTGCTGCCTCTAGAATCTTGTGGTGTCCATTGTCGTGCCCAGAACAGATCAGATTGCTCCAGCTGGACCCTAACCAGAGTGTATATATCATTTTTTTGTTTGCTTCTGTCCTTTATGAGCTGGACATTCAGGTGGCTTGGGGCTGAAATTGAAAATGGGCAGCTGCACAATTTTGCATTGCTGTCTTTAGTACTAGTTTGCAACCTCCATTCCCACTCCATGTCAGTCTGGTGGACTCCATGTGGGAGGTGGGAGCCTGTGGCTGGCAATAAATCAAGAAAGTTGCCCCTCCCCATTGATAGCCAAGTAGCTGTGACCATTTCAAATTCCAATTATGTTGTAGAATCTCTACAGTGTGGAAACAGGCCCTTCGGCCCAACAAGTTCACACCAAACCTCCAAAGAGTAACCCACCCAGACCTATTCCCCTACCCTATTACTCGACATTTAGCCAGATTAACGTACCTAACTTACACTTCACTGAACACCCTGGGCAATTTAGCATGGCCAATTCACCTCACCTGCACATATTTGGATTGTGGGAAGAAACCGGACCGCCCAGAGGAAACCCATGTAGACACGGGGAGAATGTGCAAACTCCACACAGACAGTCGCTTAAGGCCGGAATTGAACCTGGGTCCTTGGCACTGTGAGGCAACAGTGCTCAGCACATGCCCCCTCCGCCCCTTTGAGAATCTCTTTCTCATTCTCTCTATGCTCTCTATTTGCCTTGTGGAACTGTTGATGTGTCTACTGTCGGCTCTTCAGCCTTGGAACTTCATCAACACCATCCTAGTTTTGGGACAGAGGTAAGAGACCAAACCTCGCCCTGCCATTAATTGGCCTGACCCTTTAAAAATTTGAGTGCACTTGTTTGGAACCCATGGTGTGGAGTCAGAAGCCAGAAATGAACCAGCTAAATAAATAAATCCAACAGGAATAAATAATAATAAAGGAAAATCAAGTTTAAACAGTCATTTACTACATCGTTTATTTAAATTTAAATTGAAAGAAGAAGAAATATTTGCTGACTAAATCTACTTGAGAAGGAAAGTAAAATGGTACCTCTAGCACAATCTAAACATTGAAAAATGGAACAGAACTCTCAAAGTTGACCATTGGCTGATTGAAGCTAATCTCAAGTAACCACGTTAAGAAATCCTGTGAGTACTTAGACATTGGAATTTGACATATTTCTTTTTCTCTGCTTCTTTGTATTTGTGGATAATGATTAAAATTTACAGGTGTTAACCTCAAAAATGCTTTTGTTGCATCAGATCACTGATGAGATGGCACATCTGTGGAAGAGTGGGTCAGGTTTCTATGATTTCCCTTTCTAGGTAGAACCATACATGATCAAATTTAGCATCATATTTACCATTACTTTAGCCACCTCGGAATTTCAAAGCTAGCACAATAGTGGGAGCACAATGCCCGTGGGGGCTACGCTTGTCAAGGAGACATTTTCTACTGTTTCAGAGCTTCTAATTATGAATAATAATTATGAACAATAAACCTTCAAATGTATTGGCTACATCTAGGAAATTGTTTCCGTTAGGTGAGGAGATTAGGACCCGTGGACACAGCCTTAAAATTAGAGGGGGTAAATTCAGAACAGAAATGCGGAGACATTTCTTCAGCCAGAGATGGTGGGCCTGTGGAATTCATTGCCGCAGAGTGCAGTGGAGGCCAGGACGCTAAATGTCTTCAAGGCAGAGATTGATAGATTCGTGTTGTCTCGAGGAATTAAGGGCTACGGGGAGAATGCGGGTAAGTGGAGTTGAAATGCCCATCAGCTATGATTGAATGGCGGAGTGGACTCGATGGGCCGAATGGCCTTACTTCCACTCCTATGTCTTATGGTCTTATGGTTGAGAGACAGTCAGTGAAATGCTCATATTTTTGTTGCAAGATGACTTTTGATGAGTATGGGAATAGAATGGAGAAAGTAAGAACTGCAGATCCTGGAGATCAGAGTGGAAAAGCATGGTGCTGGAAAAGCAGAGCCAATCAGGTAGCATCTGAGTAGCAGGAGAGTTGACGATTCGAGCATGAGCTCTTCATCAGGAATGAGGTAGTGGTCCAAGGGGACTGAGAGATAAATTGGGGGGGGGGGTGCTGGGGGAAGGTGGCTGGGAATGCGATAGGTAGATGAAGGTGAGGTATGATGGTGATAGGTTGGAGAGGAGGGTAGAGCAGATAGGTGGGAAAGAAGGTGGAAAGGTGGGACAATTCAAGAGGGTGATGCTGGGTTGGAAGGTTGGATCTGAGATAAGTTGGGGGGGGAGGGGAAATGAGGAAATTGGTGAAATCAACATTGATCCCAAGTTGGTTGGAGTGTCCCAAGGCAGAAGATGAAGCGTTCTTCCTCCAGGCATCAGGTGGCTAGAGTTTGGTGGTGCAGGAGGCCCAGGACTTGCATGTTGTCCTTGGCGGAGTGGAGGAGGAGTTAAAGTTTTAGCCACTGAACGATGGGGTTGTTTAGTGCACATGTCCCAGAGATGTTCTCTGAAACATTCCGCAAGTTGGCTTCCTGTCTCCCCAATGTAGAGGAGATCACATTGAGAGCAATGGATACAGTAGATGAAGTGTGTAGAAGTACAGGTAAATCTTTGTTGGATTTGGAAGTATCCTTTGGGGCCTTGGACAGAGATGAGAAGGGAGGTATGGGTGCAGGTTTTGCATTTCTTGTGGCAGGGGAAGGTGCTGGGAGGAGAGGGTGGGTTGGTGGGGGAGGGCATGGACTTAACAAAGGAGGTTTTACAGGAAGCAGAGTGGGACGAGTTGTAGTCCAGGTAGCTGTGGGAGTTGGTGGGTTTGAGTAGATGTCCATGTTGAGTCGGTTGCCGGAAATGGAGATGGAAAGGTCAAGGAAGGGAAGGGAAGTTCTATCACCATCTCCCCCCACCTTCATCCGCCAATCACATTCCCAGCTACCTTCTCCCCAGCAATCCCCAACCCCCATTTATTTCTCTGCCCCCTTGGGCCACTCCCGCATTCCTGATGAAGAGCTCATGCTCGAAACATCAACTTTCCTGCTCCTCAGATGCTGCCTGACCGGCTGTACTTTTCCAGCACCACACTTTTCGAATGGGAATAGAATGGGATTGTTCATGACAGCCATACAGAAATGCCCTTTTTTTTTAATACCCACTCATGGGGTGTAGTTATCACTGGCTGGGCCAGCATTTATTGCCTGTTCCTAATTGCCCTGGACAAGGTGATGGTGAACTGCTTAACTGCTACAGTCCTTGAAATATAGGGACACCCACAGTACTGTAAGGAATGAGATCCAGGGCATTTTACCCAGTGATACGAAGGAATAGTGATATATTTCCATAGGATGGAGTGTGGCTTGGAGGGGAGCATGTAGATGATGATGTTCTCGTGTATTTGCGACCCTTATCTTTCTAGATGGTGGTGTTCATGGAATTGGAAGGTGCTGTCTGAGGAGTCTTGGTGAAGTTTGCATTGTATCTTGCGAATGGTGCACTCTGCTGCTATTGAGAGAGTGAATATTTGTGAATGTAGACTGCTTTGTCCCCTGGATAATGGTAAGCTTCTTGACTTTTGTTGAAGCTGCATCCATCCAAGCAAGTGGAAAGTATTCCATCACATTCCTGACTTGTACTTTTTAGAAGATGAAAAGACACTGGGACAGGCTAGAAGGGGAGACGCTCAATGCCGAATTCCCAGCATGTGATTTTCTCTTGTAGCCACAGTATTGATGGCTTGTCCAGTTCGGTTTCTGGCTAATGGAAACCCATAGGATGTTGATAGTCGGGGATTCAGTAATGGTAATATCACTTCAAGAGGCAATGATTGGGTTCTCCCACTTGTTGAAGATGGTTATTGCCTAGTAGTTTGTGGCACAATTGCTTCTCATTATCTCAAGCCTGGGTATTGTCCACATCGTGCTACATTTGGATATGGACTGCTTCAGTATCTGATAAGTTGTGAATAGTGCTGAAAATTGTGTAGTCTTCAGCAAACATTCCCACTTCTCATCTTATGATGGAGGGAAGGTCACTGATGAAGCAGCTGAAGATTATTAGACTTAGGACACTACAACTAAGATGATTGTCCTCCAACAACCACAACCATCTTCCTTTATGCTAGTTATGATACCCACTAGAGGAGAGTCTCACCCTAATTCCTATTGACTTTTGCTAGGCCTCCTTTATGCCACACTCTGTCATGTGCTACCTTGATGCCAAGGACAGTCAGTCTCACATCACTGTGAAGTTGAGCTGTTTTATCCACATTCAGACTAAAGCTGCAATGAAGTCATGAACTAAATGACCCTGGTGGAACCTAAACTCAATATGCGCAAGGAGGCTATTGCTAAACAAGTGCCACTGAATCGTACTATCAATGGCCATTTCGTGCTGATCAACAGTAGATTGATCGGACATTAATTTATTATGATGGATTTGCCTTGCTTTATGTGTGCAGGACATAGCTGGGAAAACTTCTACGTTATTGGTTGGATGCCAGTATTAAAGTGATACTGGAACAGTTTCACGACAAGGGAGCTGATTTTGGAGTATGTGTCATCAGTGATATTACTGAAATATTGTCAGAGGCACTATCCAGTGCCTTTACACATTTGTTGAGTCCTGTGTATTGCTTCATAGAACATAGAACAATACAGTGTAGAACAGGCCCTTTGGCCTTTGATGTTGCGCTGACCTGCGAACTAATCTAAGCCCATCCCCCTATAATATTCCTTCGTCATCCACGGGCTTATCCAAGGACTGTTTAAATGCCCCTAATGTGGCTGAGTTAACTACATTGGCAGGCAGGACATTCCGTACCCTTACCACTCTCTGAGTAAAGAACCTGCCTCTGACATCTGTCTTAAATCTATCACCCTCAATTTACAGCTATGCCCCCCCACCCCGGTACAAGCCAACGTCATCATCCTCGGACAAAGACTCTCACTGTCCACCCTACCTAATCCTCTGATCATCTTGTATGTCTCTATTAAATCCCCTCTTAGCCTTCTTCTCTCCAATGAGAATAGACCCAAGTCCCTTAGCCTTTCCTCATAAGACCTTCCCTCCAGACCAGGCAACATCCTGGTAAATCTCCTGTGCACCTTTTCCAATGCTTCCACATTCTTCCTGTAAAGGGGCAACCAGAACTGTACACAATATTCCAAGTGTGGCCACACGAGTGTTTTTTACAGTTGCAGGACATCACGGCTCCAGAACTCATTCCCTCTACCAATAAAACTGAACACACCATATGCCTTCTTAACAGCTCTATCCACCTGGGTAGCAACTTTCAGGGATCTATGTACATGAACACCAAAATCCCTCTGCACATTCACACTACCAAGAATGTTTCCATTGACCCAGTATTCTGCCTTCCTGTTATTCTTCCCAAAGTGCATCACCTCACATTTACCTGCATTGATGTCCATTTGCCATCTCCAAGCCCAATTCTGCAGTTTATCGAAGTCTCCCTGCAATCTGCAACATTCTTCCAAACTGTCCACCACTCCATCAACATTAGTGTCATCTGCAAACTTACTAACCCATCCATCTTTGCCTGCATCCAAGGCATTTATAAAAATGACAAACAGCAGTGGTCCCAAAAACAGATCCTTGTGGCATAGCACTAGTAACCGGACTCCAGGCTGAATATTTTCCATCAACCACCACTCACTGCCTTCTTACAGAAAGCCAGTTTCTAATCCAAACAGCTAAATCACCCTCAATCCCATGCCTCTGTGTTTTCTGGAATAGCCTACCATGTGGAACCTTATCAAAGGCTTTACTGAAGTCCACGTACACCACATCAACTGTCTTACCCTCATCTACATGCTTGGACACCTTCTCAAAAAACTCAATGAGGTTTGTGAGACATGACCTGCCCTTGACGAAACCTTGTTGACTATCTAAAATCAAATTGTTGCTTGCTAGATGATTATAAATCCTATCTCTCATAATCCTTTCCAAAACTTTTCCTATGACAGACATAAGGCTCTCTGGTCTATAATTACCTGGGTCATTTCTGCTGACCTTCTTGAACAAGAGCACAACATTTGTAATCTTCCAGTCCTCAGGTACTAAACCTGTAGACAATGATGACTCAAATATCAAAGCCAAAGGCTCTGCCATCTCCTCCCTAGCTTCCCAGAGAATCCTCAGATAAATCCCATCCAGCCCAGGGGACTTATCTACTTTCACTCCTTTTAGAATTGATAATACGTCCTCCTTACTAACCTTGATCCTTTTTAGTCTAATAGACCATATCTCAGTCTTATCCTCTCTAATATCCTCCTTTTCTTGAGTGAAAACAGATGAGAAATATTCGTTTAGCACCTCTCCAGGGTTCACACACACAACTTTCCACTTCTTTCTTTGACTGGCCCTATTCCTACCCTAGTCATCCTTTTATTCCTCACATGCCTATAGAAAGCTTTAAGGTTCTCCTTTATGCTACCTGCTAAAGACTGCTCATGGCCTCTCTTTGCTCTTCTTAACTCTCTCTTTAAATCCTTCCTAGCTAATCTGTAGCTCTCCATCGCCTCATCTGCACCATCTCGTCTCATCGTCACATAAGCCTTGCTGTTCTGCTTAACAATCGATAAAATTTCTTTAGTAAACCATAGTTGCCTTACCTTATCATTTCCTCCCAACCTATCAGGTACATACCTATCAAGGACACACAATATCTGTTCCTTAAACCAGCTCCAGATTTCAATTCCCTATCCCCTGCATTTTGCTATCTCATTCTATGACTCTTAAGTCTTGCCTAATCGCATTCTAATTGCCCTTCCCCCATCTATAACTCTTGCCCTGTGGCATGTATCTATCCCTTTCCATTGCCTAATAAAACGTAACCAAATTATGGTCAATCTCTCCATAAATGCTCACTTACCACTAAATCAAACACCTGGCTTAGTTCGTTATCAAGCACCAGATCCAGTGTGGCCTCCCCTCTTGTCAGCCCTTTGACATACTGTGTCAGGAAACCCTCCTGCACACATTGGACAAAAACTGATCTATCTGACATACTAGAGTTATAGCATTTCCAATCCCTCTACACCTCCATCCGCCATGACCAGGGCCTCCAAGCCCTCCGTTTTTTCCTCTCCAGACGTCCCCAACAATACCCTTCCACTGACACTCTCATTCGTTTGGCCGAACTGGTCCTCACCCCTAACAATTTCACCTTTGAATCCTCCCACTTCCTCCAGACCAAAGGCGTAGCCATGGGCACACGTATGGGCCCCAGCTATGCATGTCTCTTTGTTAGCTATGTAGAACAGTTGATCTTCCGTAATTACACCGGCACCACTCCCACCCCTTCCTCCGCTACATTGATGACTGCATTGGCGCCACCTCGTGCTCACGCAAGGAGGTTGAGCAATTCATCAACTTCACCAACACATTCCACCCTGACCTTAAATTTACCTGGACCATCTCTGACACCTCGCTCCCCTTCCTGGACCTTTCCATCTCCATTAGTGACGACCGACTTGACACTGACATTTTTTACAAACCCACCGACTCCCACAGCTACCTGGATTACACCTCTTCCCACCCTATCTCTTGCAAAAATGCCATCCCGTATTCCCAATTTCTCCGCCACCGCCGTATCTGCTCCCAGGAGGACCAGTTCCACCATAGAACACACCAGATGGCCTCCTTCTTTAGAGACCGCAATTTCCCTTCCCACGTTGTTAAAGATGCCCTCCAACGCATCTCGTCCACATCCCGCACCTCTGCCCTCAAACCCCACCCCTCCAACCGTAACAAGGACAGAACGCCGCTGGTGCTCACCTTCCACCCTACAAACCTTCGCATAAACCAAATCATCCACCGACATTTCCGCCACCTCCAAAAAGACCCCACCACCAGGGATATATTCCCTCCCCACCCCTTTCCGCCTTCCGCAAAGACCGTTCCCTCCGCGACTACCCGATCAGGTCCACACCCCCCTACAACCCACCCTCCCATTCTGACACTTTCCCCTGCCACCGCAGGAACTGTAAAACCTGTGCCCACACCTCCTCCCTCACCTCTATCCAAGGCCCTAAAGGAGCCTTCCACATCCATCAAAGTTTTACCTGCACATCCACTAATATCATTTATTGTATCCGTTGCTCCCGATGTGGTCTCCTCTACATTGGGGAGACTGGGCGCCTCCTAGCAGAGCGCTTTAGGGAACATCTCTGAGACACCCGCACCAATCAACCAAACCGCCCCGTGGCCCAACATTTCAACTCCCCCTCCCACTCTGCCGAGGACATGGAGGTCCTGGGCCTCCTTCACCGCCGCTCCCTCACCACCAGACGCCTGGAGGAAGAACGCCTCATCTTCCGCCTCGGAACACTTCAACCCCAGGGCATCAATGTGGACTTCAACAGCTTCCTCATTTCCCCTTCCCCCACCTCATCCTAGTTTCAAACTTCTAGCTCAGCACTGTCTCCTTGACTTGTCTGGACTTGTCCTACCTGCCAATCTCCTTTTCCACCTATCCACTCCACCCTCTCCTCCTTGACCTATCACCTTCATCTCCTCTCCCACTCACCCATTGTATTCTATGCTACTCTCTCCCCACCCCCACCCTCCTCTAGCTTATCTCTCCACGCTTCAGGCTCACTGCCTTTATTCCTGATGAAGGGCTTTTGCCCGAAACGTCGATTTCGCTGCTCGTTGGATGCTGTCTGAACTGCTGTGCTCTTCCAGCACCACTAATCCAGTATTTGCTTTCGAGCATCTACAGTCATTGTTTTTACCTTATAGCATTTCCAGTCAATGATGGGGAAGTTAAAGGCCCCCATAATGACCACCCTGTTCCTTTCAGTCCTTTCCAGAATCATTTTGCAAATCCTCTCCTCCACGTCCCTGGAACTTTGCCTATAAAGAAACTCTCAGCAGTGTGACCTCTCCTCTCCTGTTTCTAACCTGAGCCAATACTACCTCAGTAGCCGAGTTCTCGTCAAAAGTTCTTTCAGCCACTGTTATACTATCCTTGATTAACAAAGCCACACTTCCTCTCTTTTACCACCTTCCCTAATCTTAATAAAAATCTAAACCCTGGAACCTGCAACACCCACTCCTGAGCCTGCTCTATCAATGTCTCCGAAATGGCCACTACATCGAAGTCCCAGGATTCAAATTGACAAAAACTGGCAACTGTGATGCTGAGATTTTCTGGAGGAGGCTGACAGGGGTCATTCTGCCAGGGGCTTATGAATTTACAAATTAGGAGTAATGGCACTAAAATAGATGGTATCATGGACAGTGAGGAAGGTTATCAGAACTTACAGCAGGACCATGATCAGCTGGGGAAGTAGGCCGAGAAATGGCAAATGGCGTTTAATATAGGTAAGTGTGAGGTCTTGCATTTTGGAAAGTCAAATCAAGGTAGGAGTTTTATCGTGAATAGTAGGGCCTTAAGGAGTGCGGTGGAACAGAGAGACCTTGGAGTTTAAGTGCACAATTCTGTGAAAATAGGGTCCCAGGTAGACAGGGCAGTGAAGAAGGCTTTTGGCATACTGCCTTTCATCAGTCAGGTCATTGAGTATAGAAGTTGGGAAGTTATGTTGCAGTACAGGATGTTGGTGAGGCTGCACTTGGAGTATTTTGTTCAGTTTTGGTCACCTTGCTATAGGAAGGATGTTATTAAACTGGAAAGAGTGTAAAGAAATTTACAAGGATGTTGCCTGAATTCAATGGCCTGAGTTATAGGGAGAGATTGGATAAGCTAGGACTTTTTTCTTTAGAGCGTAGGAGACAGAGTGGGATCTTACAGAAGTGCATAAGATAATGAGAGGCATGGATAGGGTGAATACACTCAGTCTTTTTCCCAAGGTTGGGGAATTGAGGATGAGAGGGCATCAGTTTAAGGTAAGAGGAGAAATAATAAAAGGGAACCTGAGGGGCAGCCTTTTTTACGCAGAGGGTGGTATTCATATGGAATAAGCTGCCAACGCAAGTGGTTGAAGTGGGTATATTAACAGCATTTAAAAGACATTTGGACAAATACATGGGTAGGAAAGGTTTGAAAGTATATGGGCCAAGTGCAGGGAAATGGGGTTGATGCGGATGGACATTTCGGTCAGCATGGACAGTTTGGGTCAAATGGCCTGTCTCCATGCTGATTCTATGAGTAGAGGTAGGCCTTTTGAACTTCAAGTTTTCTCCACTTTCTGTAAGATCATAGTTGAAAATGGATACAGATGATTTGACCTTATCTTTTCCCAATGTTGGGTTCCTTTATCACTGTTGATGGAGATATTTTATGAACCCTGCTTTTCCCGTTTGTTATTTAATTGTCCAGTACCATTCACAATTCGTTGTAGCCTAGATATGATCCTTTGGTTGCTTGAGCATTTAACTCTGTCTATCATTTACTGCTTATGCTGTTTGACATGCAAGAATCCTGTTGTATCTTCACTAGACTGATACATTAGTTTTAGGTATACCTGGTGCTGACCTCCAGCAGTCTTCACTGAACCAGTGTTGCTATTCCTGTTTGATGATAACAGTTAGATGGGGGAATCTGAGGTTGCAAATTGTGGTTCATTACAATTCTGATGCTGCTGATAGCCCATAGTACTTCGGGAAGGCCCGAATTTGAGTGGCTAGATCTGATTTAAATCTATCTTATTTACCATGGCGGTATTGCCTAGCAACACAATGAGGAGTATTCTCAATGTGAAATTGGGACATTATCTCCACAAGGGCAGTGAATGATCACTCATACTGATAGTGTCTTAGATAGATGTGGTTTTCACAAGTAGATTGGTGAGAATGAGGTCAAGTATGTTTTTCCCTCTTGTTGGTATCCTTACTACCTGCTGCACATATGTCTGGCAGCTATATCTTCTAGCACTCTTTAGCATGGTCAGTAGCACTCCTGAGCCACTGTTGGTGGTAGACATTGAAGTCATACACCCAGAGTGCATTCTGCACCTTTGCCACCTTCAGTGCATCCTCCAAGTAGTGTTCAACACAAAGGCACACTGATTCATCAGCCAAAAGGAACCGGTAATCAGCAAAGGACATTACTGAACAAGATGGGTTTTCATGACAATTACAATTTCATGGTCACCTTCAGACTAGCTTTATATTCCAGATTTATGAATTTAATTCAGATTTCACCATCTGCTGTGTTAGGTTTTGAATCCAAGACCCCTTTAGTTTGGGTCTCGTAGTGCAATGACAGTCCATTAAAAAAATGCTCAGCAAAGTCTGAGAATTGAAACTATAGAAATGAACGAAGGGCCACCCAGAAATTGATAGGACCTTTTATGACACGGGGTAAACCCCCCCATCCTCCCGCTAATTTAAACCAGCAACACAGAAAAGATTTAACCCGTGCTGTCATCTGTTAAAATTTGAGGCAAAGAACTTTCCCAAAAATCAATATTTAAAGTAAAAATTGACACCTTTAATTTTTTAAAGTCTAACAGAGAATATTAACTAACAACTACTTACAACTCCTTTCTCTAACCTATCTTTTGAATTTGCCTTGTACAGTACTGGTCTGATAAATCCCAATTACGATTTACCAAATATAAATATATAATCATGTTTCAAAACCAGTCAGCTTGCTGAGTATTGTTTGTATTTTCCTCTGTCTTCTGTTCTTCTTAGGGATTCTCTTTCAGAAAGCTGTTCTGCAAGCAGTCTGTATATGTTCGTGGCTTGGCAGTTCTCTTTGTCGCTCTGGCTAACTGTTCCAAAAAATATTTGATATTTATACCCCAAAGAATCTGATCATTTCATTGCCTTTAATATTGGCAAAATACTAAATTCAAACTTGATTAGAGTTTGATATCTTGGGGCATAATTTAAATTGATTGGCCAAATTGAAATTTGTTTTTATATCCAGGCAACCCAGCTAATCTAGCTGTTCGACCAAATGTTACATTTTAAATTTTCCAGTACTCTGTGTGCTTCTTTAAATCCTTGCTAGCTTTTCCATTCTCTTAAAGGTACAGTACTCCTACATCTTCATAACAGACCATAAGACATAGGAGCAGAAAGTAGGCCATTGAGTTTGTTCCACCATTCAATCATGGCTGATAAGTTTCTCAACCCGATTCTCCCACTTTCTCCCCATAACCCTTGATCTCCTTAATAATCACGAACCTATCTATCTCAGTCTTAAATATAGTCATATACTGATAGGATTTTTTTTCAATTTGTTCATGAGATGTGGGCATCAAAGACTGGGACAGCCTATCCCTTATTGCCTGTAAGTATCCTGATTTGCTGCTGTCCTTGGAGTGTAGAGACACCCACTATGCTGTCAGGAAGCAAGTTACAGGATTTTGACCCAGTGACAGTGAAAGAACAGCAATGTATTTCCAAGTCTGAACCCTGAGTGACATGAAGGGGAACTTGCAGGTGGTGGAGTTCCCATGAATCTGCTGCCTTTTTCTTTGGATGTGGAGTGCTTCACTATTCAAGGTATTGTGAATAGAACATAGAACAGTACAACACAGTACAGGCCCTTTGGCCCACAAATTTGTGCCAAACATTTATCTTGATCTAAGGTCAACCTAACCGATGCACCACTCAATTTACTGCCATCCACTTACTTGTCCAGCAGACGCTTAAATGTCCCTAATGTCTCTGACTCTACTACCACTGCTGGCAGTGCACCCACCACTCTCTGTGTAAAGAACCTACCTCTGACATCTCCCCTAAACTTTCCTCCAATCACTTTAAAATTATGACCCCCTCGTGACAACCATTTCTGCCCTGGAGAAAAGTCTATGGCTGTCTACTCAATCTATTCCTCTCTTTACCTTGTACACCTCTATCATGTCACCTCTGTTCCTTCTTCTTGCCAGTGTGTAAAGCTCTAGCTCACTCAACCTGTCTTCATAAGACATGCCCTCCAATCCAGGCAGCATCTTGATAAATATCCTCTGCAATCTCTCTAAAGCATCTACATCCTTCCTATAATGAGGTGACCAGAACTGGACACAATATTCCATGTGTCTAACCAGGGTTTTGTAGAGTGGCAGCAAAACCTTGTGGCTCTTAAACTCAATTTCCCCTGTTAATGAAAGCTAAAACACCAAACACCATCTTAACAACCATATCAACTTAGGTAGCAACTTTGAGGGATCTATGGACATGGACATCAAGATCCTTCTGTTCTTCCACACTGCCAAGAATCCTGTCTTTAACCCTGTAATCAGAATTCAAATTTGACCTTCCTAAATGAATCACTTCACATTTATTTAGGTTGAACTCCATTTGCCACTTCTCAGCCCAGGTCTGCATCCTGTCAATGTGTTACTGTAGCCTGCAACAGCCCTCAACAATATCTACAACACCACCAACCTTCATGTCATCGGCAAACTCACTAACCCATCCTTCCACTTCTTCATCCAAATCGCTTATAAGAACTACAAAGAGCAGAGGTCCAAGAACAGATCCCATTGGGACACCACTATTCACCGACCTCCAGGCGGAATACTTTCCATCCACTACCACTTGCTATCTTCCTTCGGCCAGGAACAAGATTCTGTATCCAGACAGCCAAATGTTCCTGTATCCCATAACTCTTAACTTTCTGAATGAGCCCACCGTGGAGAACCTTATCAAGTGCCTTACTGAAATCCATATATACCACATCCACTGCCCAACCTTTGTCAACTTGTCTTGTCACATCCTCAAAGAACTCACAAAACCATGCAGGCTATCTTTAATCAAGCTATGTTTTTCCACATAGTCGTAAATCCTATATCTCAGAATCCTTTCCAGTACCTTGCTTACCACAGACGTAAGACTGACTGGTTTGTAATTCCCAGGGATTTCCCTATCCCTTTTCTTGAACAGAGGAACAACATTCGCCTCCCTCCAATCATTTGGTACTACTCCCGTGGAGAGTGAGGATGCAAAGATCATCGCCAAAGATGCAGCAATCTTATTCCTTGCTTCCCATTGTAACCTTGGATATAGCTGGCCTGGCCCTAGGGACTTATCTATCTTGATGCTTCCCAGAATTTCCAGCACATCCACTTTCTTAATATCAATCTGTTCAAGACTGTTAACCTGGTCCACGGTGTTCTCACTATCAACAAGATCCCCTTCTCTAGTGAATACTGAGGCAAAAAACTCATTTAGTCTTCACGCACAAGTTCTCTCCACTATTCCTGATCAGCCCTACCCTCTCTCTGACCATTCTCTTAGTCTTCACGTAAGTGTAAAAGACCTTTGGGTTTTCCCTAATTCTTCCCGCCAAGGCTTTTTCGTGATCCCTCCTAGATTTCCTTTATCCATTTTTGAGTTCTTTCCGATCTACCCTGTAATCCTCTAAAGCTGTGTCAGATCCTTGCTTCCTCAACCTTAAGTTCCTTCTTCCTTTTGACGAGAAGCTCCTCTTCTCTTGTCATCCAAAGCTCCTTCACCTTACCATTCCTTGCCTGTCTCAGTGGGACAAAGTTATCCAACACTCAAAACAAATACTCCTTATACAGCCTCCACATTTCTGTTGTGCATTTCCCGTAGTATAATTGTTTTCAATTTATACTCTACAGCTCCTGTCTAATAGCAGTATAATTTCCCCTCCCCCAGTTAAATACCTTCCCATACTATCTGTTCCTATCTATCTCCATGACTATGGTAAAGGTGAGGCAGTTGTGGTCACTGTCACCAAAATGCCTTCCCACTGAGACATCTGATATCTGGCCTGGTTCGTTGCCTAGCACCAAATCCAATATGGTCTCCCCCCAGTCGGCCTCTCTACATATTGAGTCAGGAATCCTTCCTGGACACACTTGACAAAATCCGCTCCATCCAGACTATCTGCACTACGGAGGCTCCAATCAATATTGGGGTAGTTGAAGTCATCCATAACAACAACTCTGTTTCATCTGCATCTTTCCAAGATCTGCTGTCCAATCTGTTCATAATGGTGCTTAACATTGTACAATCGTTAGTGATAATACCACTTCTGGCATTTATTATGGAGAGGAGGTCACTGATGAAGTAGCTAAAGATGGTTGGATCTAGGAGATGACCATTAAGATTGCCTGTAGTGCTGTATTGGGGCTCAGATGATTGACTTCTAACAACTGCAACTATCATTCTTTGTGCTAGATATGACTCCAGCCAGTGGAGATATCTGTCTGCCAGTTACCCTGGTTTTGATTAGGCTCATTGATTCCATGCTCAGTCAAATCTTTCCTTGATATCAAGGGCAGTCACTCTAATCAACCTGTAGAGTTCAATTCTTTTGTCCATGCTTGAACTAAGACTGAAATGAAGTCAGGAACTTAATGGCCCAGATAAAAACCAAACTGAGCATCAGTGAGCAGGTTAATCCTTTGCAAGTGGCATTCAATGCCACTGTCATTCACTCTTTTCATCACTGTTGATGAGGGAAAGGGGATGATTTACCTGTAATTGGCCAGATTGGATTTGTCCCGCTTTCAGAATTTTCACATTTGAATATGAGAGTAATCAATCAAAAATATAAATAGAAATATATAAAAAGCACAGTACCTGAAGTTATCATTGGCCGTTCAATGGCAGTGACAGGTTAATTATCATGGAAAGGGAAGAGATGGTAGAAACGTTGAACAAATGTGCTGAAAGACTGGAGGTTGGCTAATGTGGTGCCACTATTTAAGGAAAAGCCAAGGAAATACAGACCAGTGAGCCTGACATTGTGGGTGGGGAAGTTGTTTGAGGGAATCCTGAGGGACAGGATTTACATGTATTTGGAAAGGAAAGGACTGAGTAGGATAGTCAACGTGGCTTTGTGCGTGGGAAATCATGTCTCATTAACATGATTGAGTTGTTTGAAGAAGTAACGAAGAGGATTGATGAGGGCAGAGGGTGGACGTAATCTATATGGACTACAGTAAGGCATTCAACAAAATAGACTAGTTACCAAGGTTAGATCACATGGAATACAGGGAGAATTAGCCATTTGGATACAGAACTGGCTTGAAGTTAGGAGACAGAGGATGGTGGTGAAGGGTTGCCTTTCAGACTTAAAGCCTGTGACCAGTGGTGTGCCACAAGGATCAGTGCTGGGTCCACTGTTTTTCATTATTTACATAAATGATTTGGATGTGAACATCGGAGGTATAGTTAGTAACTTTGCAGATGACACCAGAATTTGTGGTATCGTGGACAGCGAAGAAGGTTACCTCTGAGTACAATGGGATCCTGATCAAATGGACCAAGGGGTTGAGGAGTGACAAATTTAGATAAATGTGAGGTGCAACATTGTGGAAAGGCAATTCAGGGCAGGATTTATTCACTTGATGGTAAGGTCCTGGGCAGTGTTGGTGAACAAAATGGAGTGCAGGTTAATAGCTCCTTGAAATTGGAGTTGCAGTTAGATAGGATGGTGAAGAAGGCATTTGGTATGCTTTCCTTTATTGGTCAGAGTATTGACTATAAGATCAAAGTTTGGGAGAAGATTTGTAGCTCAGGTGCTCGTTGTTGTGGTTTTGTTCGCCGAGCTGGGAATTTGTCTTGCAAGCGTTTCGTCCCCTGTCTAGGTGACATCCTCAGTGCTTGGGAGCCACCTGTGAAGCGTTTCTGTGCTGTTTCCTCCGGCATTTATAGTGGCCTGTCTCTGCCGCTTCCGGTTGTCAGTTCGAGCTGTCCGCTGTAGTGGCCGGTATATTGGGTCCAGGTCGATGTGTTTGTTGATAGAGTCTGTGGATGAGTGCCATGCCTCTAGGAATTCCCTGGCTGTTCTCTGTTTGGCTTGCCCTATAATGGTAGTGTTGTCCCAGTCGACAAGCAACATGAATTCGACTGGGACAACACTACCATTATAGGGCAAGCCAAACAGAGAACAGCCAGGGAATTCCTAGAGGCATGGCACTCATCCACAGACTCCATCAACAAACACATCGACCTGGACCCAATATACCGGCCACTACAGCGGACAGCTCGAACTGACAACCGGAAGCGGCAGAGACAGGCCACTATAAATGCCGGAGGAAACAGCACAGAAGCACTTCACAGGAGGCTCCCAAGCACTGAGGATGTCACCTAGACAGGGGACGAAACGCTTGCAAGATAAATTCCCAGCTCAGCGAACAGAACCACAACAACATTGAGTATAAGAATTGGGAGATCATGTTGCAGCTGTACAGGCTTTGGAATATTGTGTGAAATTCTTGTCACCCTCCTGTAGGGAGGATATTGTGAAACTTGAAAGGTTCAAAAAAGATTTATAAGGATGTTGCCCAGGTCGGGGTGGGTGGGGGAGGTTTGAGCTCGGAGACTGGGGGCCATTTTCCCTGAAGCATCAAAGGCTGAGGGGTGACCTTAAAGACATTTATAAAATCATGAGTGGTATGGATAGGTAAGTAAGCAAGGTCTCTTCCTTTGGGTGAAGGAATCCAGAACTAGAGGGCATAGATTTAGGATGAAAGGAGAAAATTTTAAAATGGACTGAAGGGTCACCTTTTCATGCAGAGGGTGGTGCGTGTATGGAATGAGTTGCCAGAGGAAGTTGTGGAGGCTGATAAAATTACAGCATTTAAAAATCATCTGAATGGGTATATGAATAGGAAGGGTTTAAAAGGATGTGGGCCAAGTGCTGGCAGATGGGATTAGATTAGTTTAGGATTTCTGGTTGGCGTGAATGTGTTGGAACATTAGGTCTATTTCCATGTTGTTCCATATGACTCTAAGTTGTGTCTGTTTTCACAGGAGAACACACAAGTTGCAACACAGAAATGTATGGTAATCGTGGGTTGAACAAGAGTGATATAATTATGGAACAGAATGTGCTCTGTAAGAAAATATCTGAAAAATAGTCAATGAACTCTCCAGGTTACCATTGACAACCTGATTTTTCAGTTCATGTGTAGATTAAAATCACACTGATTATTGTTGAATCTTTGCTACAGACACTCAATACTTCTTCTTGTATACTTCATGCTGCATTGTGGTCCATTATCTCTGAAAGTTGTGAGCATGTGTAGCCGGTCTGACATTCTGCGCATGGTGATCTTTGTTCCAATGCGAATCACAATATTAATGTCCGGTTCCAGAAGTCGCTATCACATACGGACCTCAGAGGTATGCCCACAAGAAAGGAAAATTTCACGGAGTGTTGATTATAGATACTGGTGAGAAGACTGTAGACCACTCCTACTATTCCTCATCTTCACCCAAACCAATTCTACCACCTGATCTCCGGACTCAAGGTAGTTCCTGGCTAATGTACTGAGTCCATCCTTGATTAACAGTGCTACTCCTCCACCTTTATCTAGCTTCTTATTCTTCTTGACTGTCACATGCTACTTAACATTCAGTACCCAATCCTTGTCAGCAAATCACTATGTTTCCATAATGGTAATCAGGCATCTTTACTTATTTCAATATGTGCATCGATTCATTTACTTTCTTTTGTGAATGCTTTGCACATTTGCACACAGTGCCTTAAATTTTGGTGTTTTTTTGTTATGTTTGTAATGTCTATTCCAGAGTATTGATATATTCTTAGGTTTATTATTTTTGTCCCTTCATACAATTCCCTGACCTTTATTTCTCATATTCCTATTTTGCCATCCTGCCCTAACTCTATACCTTGATTTGCTACATCTACTCAAGCTTGATCCCTCACCCCCCCATTCTTTAACTTAATACATTCTGTAGCTATAAGAGCAGGACAGAAGCTGAGATTTCTGTAATGAGTAACTTGTCTCCTGACTCCCCAGAACCTGTCCAATATCTATAAAGGACATGTCAGGCATGTGATGTAATATTTCACTTGTGCCTGGACGAGTGCACCTACAACAGCATTTGAGGTTTGACAGCATCTGGGGTAATTAGCCCATTGATTGGCAACCTATCTAAAACCTTCAGCATTCACATCCTCCACCAGAGTCTCAACAAGGCTGCAGTGTGTACCATCTCCAAGATTCTGTTACAGAACAGCTGATCAGTCATACGACACAAGTATCAGTGCTGGGTCCACTGCTTTTCATCATTTCTATAAATCATTTGGATGTGAATATGGAAAGTATGGTTAGTAAGTTTGCAGATGACACCAAAATAGGTAGTGTAGTGGACAGTGAAGAAGGTTATCTCACAGTACAACAGGACCTTGATCAGATGGGCCAATGGGCCAAGGAGTGGCAGATGGAGTTTAATTTAAATAAATGATAGGTGATGTATTTTGGTAAGACAAGACTTTGATAGTTTTGGTAGGGTCTGGGGAATGCTGCTTAACAAAGGGACCTAGCGGAACAGATGCATAGCTCTTTGAAAGTGAAGTCACAGGTAGACAGGGCAGTGAAGAAGGCATTTGTGTGTTCTCCTTTATTGGTCAGAACATTAAGTACAGGAGTTGAGACATCATGTTGCGACTGTACAGGAAATTGATGAGGCCACTTTTAGAATACTGTGTATTCTGCTTGCCCTTCCATGTTGTTAAACTTGAGAAGGTACAGAAAAAAATTTACAAAGATGTTGCTGGGACTGGAGAGTTTGAGTTATCGAGAAAGACTGTATGGGCTGGAGCTATTTTCCTTAGAGTGTCAGAGGCTGAGAGATGACCATATAGAGGTTTATAAAATCATAACAGGCATAGATAGGGTGATCTTTTTCATAGGATGGGTGAGAGACCAAAATTAGAAGGCATAGGTTTCAGGTGAAAGGGAAAGATTTAAAAAGGATTTGAGGGAGAACATTTTCACGCAGAGAGTAGTGCATGTGTGGAATGAGCTGCCAGAGGAAGTGCTGGAGACTAGTACAATTACCACATTTAAAAGGATGGGTACATGAATCAAAAAGGTTTAGAGGGATATGGGTGAAATATTGGCAAATGGGACTAGTTCAGATTGGAATGTCTGGACAGCACTGACGAGTTGGACCAAAGGGTCTGTTTCTGTTTCTGTGCTGTATAACTCTATGACTGTATAAATTAATATTAGCAAGCAAAATGGATTCAAGAAACTTAAGGGACCAACATCCAACAAATCCTCTGAACTTGATTCCCAATACTGTTCGATTCTTGAAATACATCATCAATACGTTGGCTGAGATTTTCCAAAATTGACTAGATTCTGGAGTGGTTTTACGTGGCATATGCATAACTCTTAACTCTTAAACACTAGACAATGGCCGATAAAGGAAATAAAGCTGTAGTTTGCTTAACCATTCTATCCAAAGTTGCCTAGAGGGGGTTTGCTGATGACCACAAGAGCAGTGTGAATGGGTTCAGTTGGTACAGGCATTTCTGACTATTAACAAGTTCTTGAGGCAGTACTTCTCTTGAGATAATAACACATGCAACATCAAAAGCTGCCCTGAACAAGCTTCTCGTAAGACAGCTCCAATCCACTGCCATCTTGTGACTAATGGCTGAAATGCAATCACATAAATTACTTCAGGAATGCAAGCTGAAATATAGAGTCATACAGCACTGAAAGAGACTCTTTGGTCCAACCAGTCCATGCCAAACATAATCCCAAACTAAACTAGTCCCTGAAAATCAGTGAAAGTATAGAATGATCCTGTAAAAATGGGAAAATTGGTCCCCTGACCTTAACTAACTGTCCACCTATCGTAAGGAATCTAGGACGTACATGATAAGGTTCCTCTCTTCCGCATTAGCTGGACTATTACTTACAATTCTGGGTCTCACATACTAGATTCATAGATTTATACAATGCAAAAAAGGTCCTTTGGGCGATCGAGTCTGCACCAACATAACTACCATTAAAGATGCAAGAATCCCAATTTCTTGTACTTGTCCCATCACCTTGAATGTTGTGATATTTCAACTGTTCATCCAAATATTTTCTAAAGGTCATAAGGTTTCTGGCCTCCACTATTTTCCTAAGCAGTGCATCCCAGATTCTCACCAGCTGCTGAGTGAAAAGTTTTTTCCCAAAGTTTTTTTTTGCTAGGAAGTATGTGAAGGGGCAACACAGTGGCTCAGTGGTTAGCACTGCTGCCTCACAGTGCCAGGGACCCAGGTTCGATTGTATGGACGATCTGTATGGAGTATGCACATTCTTCCTGGTTTCTGCCAGGTGCTCTGGTTTCCTGCCACAGTTCAAAGATATGACAGTTGAGAGGATTGCCCATAGTCTCCAAAGATGTGTAGGCCAGGTGGCTTAGCCATGAGAAATGCAGGGTTATGGGTGGGGGCTGGGTTTGAATGGGATGCTGTTCATTGGGTTGTTGTTGGCTGAATGGTCTGCTTCCACACCACAGGGATTCTAGGACGTGAGAGAGAATGTAAAAGAGGTTTATGAGACTGACATTTTCGCAGTGAGCTCAAATTCCTCCTCAGCCGTAATATGTCAAATCTCTTAGGCTCAGGATGATTGAGTGTATGAGAGTTAGAGAGTCTATCTGACTGAACAAATATGTACAAATTAGTATGTGAGTGAGTGCTGGGATTGAGATTGTGTGAGTAAATGGGAGAAAGTCTGTGAAAGGAATTCTGGCATGTTTGTGTTTGTGGGAGACAGTGAGAATTCTGGGACTGGGATTGAGTTTGATAAACACACACCCTGACTTCCCTCCTCATCAATTTCCTTTTCCAAAATAAAGTAAACTGAGATGGGAAGTAATTCCAGACTGAAAGGCAATCCACTTTCAAACCATCCCTTTGTATGAATCCACCAAGACTAGTCTGCAAGATGACCCACCAGAGGTGAATGTAAAATCCATAATAGTTAATGTCAATTCCATATCTCAGGGCTGGTTCCATCCTCTTCCTTGGTGTAGTTAATGTGAAAATTCTTTTTGAAAAGATACCTTTGATCAATACTGTTATCCTGGTTGATGCTTTATAAGAGTAAAGTTTATAAATTACATTTTCTTTTAAAAATCAGTTTATTGCTTTACATTGATTTACTTTTTGAAATTCATGTTTAATTTTTTTATCAAATTTTATCTTTCCCCCTCAGTATCTAGACATCTGGACAGCTAATCTTGGAGAAACCCTGTGTGAGGGAGCTCACAGCGAAGGAGTAGCTAAGTGGAAGTTTTGAAGTGTAACCTTACCTTTTTTGTAAATCTACAATAGTGAGTACAATAAGTTCTTTTTTGATTATATGTTATATTGAGATCTGTGTCTTGATTAAATTTTTAAAAATATATATCATAAGTTAGCCTGGAGCAGTATTTTTAGAGCTGTAAGAGAGTGCTATTTTCTGTGTCTGTAGTTTGTTGAGGTGTAAAGGGGGAGTTTCCACATTACTGATGATTATGTCAGCAGGAAGTGTGTTTGGCTGCGAATCCTATCGGGTCGCATCGGTTCGAGCAGCAGTTAGAGGCAATAAGGAATTTACAGGAGCTAAGGGGTGTGATGGATGGCAGTTATAGGAAGGGAGAAAAGCCGCAGATACAGTCAGGTAGACGGGCTTCTCTCCAGGAAAGGTATGAGAGGGAGGCAGGTAGTGCAGAAGTATCCTGTGGTTATCCCCATTTCAAACAAGTATGCTGTTTTGGAAAAAGTAGGGGGTGATAGACTCTCAGGGGAATGTAGCACGAACAGCCAGGTTTCTGGTACTAAGACTGGCTATAATGTAACAAGGAGTATGGCAGGTTCCAAGTGATTGATTGTGATAGGGGACTCTCTAGTTAGAGGCACAGAGAGACGTTTCTGCAGCTGACAATGAAGACGGCACGGTGGCTCAGTGGTTAGCACTGCTACCTCACAGCACCAGGGACGCAGGTTCAATTCCAGCCTCAGGCGACGGTCTGTGTGGAATTTGCACATTCTCCCCTTGTCTGTGTGGATTTCCTTCGGGTGCTCTGGTTTCCTCCCAGAGTCCAAAGATGTGCAGGTTAGATGAATTGGCCAAGCTAAATTGCCCATAGTGTTAGGTGCATTAGTCAGACGGAAATGTGTTAGGGTGGGTTAATCTTTGGAGGGTTGGTGTGGACTTGTTGGGCCAAAGAGGTAAGGGCTTGATTCCACATTGTAGGGAATCTATTCAAATCAAAATGGTGTGTTGCCTCCCCAGTGCCAGAATCAAGGATGTCTCAGAGAGGATGCAGAATATTCTCCTAGGACTGATGGACGAGCAGGAGGTCTTTGTATACATAGGAACTAAGGACATAAGAAGAGAAAAGAATGAGATTCTGAGAAGAGAATATAGGAACTTAGGCAGGAATTTAAAACGTTGGTCCTTGAGGGTAATAATATCTGGATTACTCCTGTTGCTATGAGCTAGTGAGGGTAGGAATAGAAGGATAGAGCAGATGAATGCATGGCTGAGGAGCTGGTGCATGGGAGAAGGGCTCACATTTTTCGATCATTAGAATCTCTTCTGGGGTGGAAGTGACCTGTACAAGAAGGATAGATTGCATCTGAATTGGAAGGGGACTAATACTGGCAAGGGAATTTGCTAGAGCTGCTCAGGAGGATTTAAACTAGTAAGGTGGTGTTTGGGGTGGGGGGGGGGAGGTGGAAGAGACCCAGGAAGATAGTGAAGAAAGAGATCTATCTGAGACTGTCACAGTTGAGAAAAAGAACAACTCAAACATTCAGGTCAGGCAGTCACAAAGCAGAGAATAAGATAGGACAGATAAATTAAACTGCATTTATTTCAATGCTAGAAGCCTAACAGGTAAAACTGATTAACTCAGGGCGTGGTTGGGAACATGGGACTGGGATATCACAGCAATTACAGAGGCATGATTCAGGGATGGACAGGACTGGCAGATTAATGTTCCAGAGTACAGGTGCTTTAGGAAGGATAGAAATGGGGTTAAGAGAGGAGGGGAGAGTGGCGTTTTGATCGGGATATCATTACGGCCGTACAGAGGGAGGATGTTCCTGAGAATACGTCCAGGGAGGTTATAACTGAGAAATAATAAAGGGGTGATCACCTTATTGGCATTGTGCTATAGATCCCCCAACAGTCAGCGGGAAATTGATACACAAATTTGTAAGGAGATCTCAGTTATCTGCAAGAATAATAAGGTGGTTATGGTAGGTGTTTTTAACTTTCCAAACATAAACTAGGACTGACCTAAAAGATAAAGTTCTAAATTGGTGGAAAGTGTTAGGCAAGAACTTTCAAAAGTTGATTGGGGGCAGATGTTTGCAGGCAAAGGAATGGCTGGAAAATGGGAAGCCTTCAAAAATGAGCATGAGCTAAAGAGAGTCCAGAGACAGTATATTCCTGTTAGGGTGAAAGGCAAGGCTGACAGGTGTAGGGAATGCTGGATGAATAGAGAAATTGATGTTCTGGTCAAGAAAAAGAAGGAAACATATGTCAGGTATAGACAGCAGAGATAAGGTGAATGCTTAGAACAGTATCAAAAGCCTTCCTGAAGTCCATTTCAATCACGACCACCAGTCTGCCCTCATCAATCCTCTTCATTACTTCTTTAAAAAAATTCAATGAAGTTGATGAGACACAGTATAAAGGCAGCATGAGTATGCTTAAGAGGGAAATCAGGAGGGCTAAAAGGGCACATGAGGTAGCTTTCGTAAACCGGGTTAAGGAGAATCCAAAGGGATTTTATAAATACATTAAGGACAAAAGGGTAACTATGGAGAGAATTGGGCCCCTTAAGGATCAGCAAGGCTGCCTAGGTGTAGAACCACAGGAAATGGGTGAGAAATTAAACAGGTATTTTGCATCAATGTTGACTGTGGAGAATGATATGTAAGATATAGAGCATAGAGAGATAGATGGTGACATCTTGAAAAATGTCTATATTACATAGGAGGAGATGTTGGATGTCTTACAATGCATAAAAGTGGATAAATCCCCAGGACCTGATCAGATATACACTCGAACTCTGCGGGAAGCTAGGGAATTTATTGCTGGGCCCCTTGCTGAGATATTTGTATCATCGCTAGCCACAGGTGAGGTGCCAGAAGACTTTAGGTTGGCTAACATGGTGCCACTATGTAAGAAAGGTGGTACGAAAAGCCAAAGATCTATAGACCAGTGAGCTTGACATCAATGGTGGCAAGTTGTTGGAGGGAATCCTGAGGGACAAGATTTACATGTATTTGGAAAGGCAAGTACTGAGTGGGATAGTCAACATGGCTTTGTGTGTGGGAAATCATGTCTCATCAACTTCATTGAATTTTTTTAAAGAAGTAATGAAGAGGATTGATGAGGGCAGACTGGTAGACATGATTGAAATGGACTTCAGGAAGGTTTTTGATAAGATTCCAAGTGGTAGATTGGTCAGCAAGGTTAGTTCACATGGAATACAGGGAGGTCTAGCCATTTGGATACAGAACTGGCTCGAAGGTAGAAGACAGAGGGTAGTGATGGAGGGTTGTTTTTCAGACTGAAGGCCTGTGACCAGTGGAGTGCCACAAGGACAATTTCCAGTAGTTCAAACGCCTTACATTCTCATAAGACAAAGAACTGCTAATGTTGTAGATCTGAAACAAAAATCAGAAATTGTGGTGAAACTCCGCAGGTCTGGCAGCATCTGTGGGAAGAAGCAGAGGTAACCTTTGAGTTCGGTGATTGATGGTTCTGACTAAGAGATATCAGACCCAAAATGTTAAACTTCATTGGTAGGGGTAATCGACAATCATTAAGGAGTAGAAGCATTGTGCATTTATGGAATGAGCTGCCAGAGGAAGTGGGGGAGGCTGGTACAGTTACAACATTTAAAAGTCTTCTGGATGGGTATATGAATAGGAAGGGTTTAGAGGGATATGGGCCAAATGTTGACAAATGGGACTAGATTAGTTTAGGTTACCTGGTTGACATGGTTGACTTGGAAAAAAGGGTCTGTTTCCGTGCTGTGTATCTCTACGACTCTACGACTACTGTACCCACACTCATTGATGTATAATAGGAATAAGTATGTGGGGGTAAAAAACAGATGAAGTATACAGCAAATATTTCAAATTTAAAAAGTAACAATTTCTGACTAGCCTCTAATACGAGAAAACACAAGCTAGCCAACATGATCAGGTTAAATGCAGATAGCACAAGAGAGTGATTGAAACAGAGGGTGGATTCAATTTGGTATTCATCCATGTCTACATCTTGGTCTCACTGTCTATGGGCTTCTCGTTGTCATTGTCCTGGCAGATAAGTTGGTAGGGTTTCTTCATTTCATTTTCCTCAATGACAGAATTGCAACCCTCAGCATCCATTTTCTGAAGCTCATGACGTGAGAGGTGCTCCACAATGCCAGCTCCCAATGAGTCTCCTAGAACATTGGTTGTGGTGCGCAGTCGATCTCTACAAAATCAATTAACAACATACACATCCATCAACATGTGTAATAGACATAGCCACGGAAATGAGAACATTAGTTAACCATTGCAGTGCATGAAGTATTTAGAAAATATGAAAATAAGAGCAGGTTGGCAGCATGTGTGGGAAGAAAGCAGAGTTAACATTTTGGGTCTGGTTCCTCTTCATCAGAACCATCAGTCATCGAGCTCAAATGTTAACTCCGCTTTCTTCCCACGGATACTGCCAGACCTGCTGAGTTTTGCCAAATTTCTGTTTTTGTTTCAGATCTACAATATTGGCAATTCCTTGTCTTATGAGAATGAGAGGGGTTTGAATAGCTGTACCTAGTCAAGAGAGTACAATGGGAGGGCAAACAAATGATGGAGCTGTCAGTATGGTAGAAATCAAATCTATTTAGATGGAGATGAAAGATAATGAAGGTTCAATCACATAGATGGGGCAATCTACAATCATTCAGGTGTAGATGGAAGATGGAGGAAAAATATCACCAATATATCTGTTTTTTTCCATTATTCCTAATTTCTTTTTGTGATGATGCTGTCACTTTAAGAAGGTTATTTTGTCCTTGGATTTTTTGAAGAAAGGTTGTAAAGGCAGAGATGCTGAAGGGTCTAGTTCAACAATGGAAGGGGAGTAGCCAGTTCTCCCAGTTTAGGTTTTTTCTAGTTTGTTTTTAGCTATAGCAGTCACATGATGTGAGAGTCCAGGGGAACTGTATGCTTCATTTTCCAGTGTAATTCAAAATATTTTCTATGTTGCTTCTGAAATCCTATGCAATTTCTTTTCCTATTCTTTTTTAGCAACTCTTGTGATGTGTTTTGTCACAGAATCATAGAATTATTATAGTGCAGAAGGAGACCATTTGGCCCATTCTGTTGCACCGGTTGAAAGAACAATTGATCTGCAGCCTTTCTTCTGTCTTCTTCCCTGTAATCCTTTTCAGGTAACAATCAAATTCCTTTTTCAGCACTTCAGTTGACACACATTAACTACAGAGCATTCCAGATCCTGATTGACTGAATGAAGAAGTGTTTCCTTGTATCACTTCTGCTTCTTTCGCCAATAACCATAAATCTGTGATCTCTCATTCTTAATCCTTTCTCAAGTGTGATTGTTTCTCCCCAACTAACTCTGTTCAAACCCATCGTGATCATCAAAATCTCTATCAACTCCCTTTTCAGCATTTTCTCCAAACTGTCTTTATAACTTCAGTCACTCTTTGTTAGCCTTTTGTTATTCTTTGTGTCATTGCCAAACACCTGGATGTCTGCTTTACTTTTACCTTTTTGTTTGATTTTTGTGATTGTTATGTTGCCCCTTACCTCTTTGGTTTTCCAAAAATGTCTTTATTAACAAGAGCTATTGTCCCTTAGAGGCGTAAATTGGCTATGTATAGTATTAATTCTTTAGTAGCACCTTCCACTGGCTCCATGATCATCAGGAACATCCTTCTCACACTTATTGTGTCCAGTCCTTTTAGAATTTTATAAGTTTCTATGAGATCACCCTATATTCTTCTAAAGTCAATTGAATATAGTTTAAACCAATCTTCACAAATCAGACCTGCTATCACAGGAGTCAGTCTGGTAAACCTTTGCTTACCTCCCTCCATAGCCAAAACAACCTTTCTCAGGTAAGGAAACCAACACTGCACACAATACTCCAATTGTGGTTTCACCAGGGCCTGACATAATTACAACAAAACACCCCTGCTCCTGTACTCAAATCCTCTCATTACGAAGACTGACAAGTCATTGCTTTCTTCATTGTCAGCTGTATTTGCATGTTTACTGTGACCAAGTGGTGTACACGGTCACCAGTGTCACTGCACCTCCTCTTTCCCAAACCGTCACCATTCAAATAATAATCTGCCTTCCTGTTTTTGCTCCCAAAGTGGATAACCTCACACTTGTCCACATTATACTTCATGTCCTCTGCATTTACCCACTCAGTCAGCTTGTCCAAATCACACCCAAGCATCTCTGCATCCTCCCCACAGCTCACCCCCCCTCCCAGCTTTATGACATTTGCATACTTCGAGATATTACATATAGTTCCCTCACCTACATCACTATTTTATATCGTGAAAAGTTGTATCCTAGCACTGATCCCTGTGGTACCCACTAATCACATCTGCTTCTTGGAAAAACACCAAAATTAATTCTACTCTTTGTTTCTGTCTGCCAATTAATTCTTTATCCATGTCAATACCATATCCACAATCCAGTGTTTTTTTAATTTTACATGCTAATCTCTTTCGTAGGATCTTATCAAAAGCTTCATGAAAGCCCAAGTAAACCTGATGTACTGGTTCCCCTCTTTAACTCAACTAGTTACCTCGTCCAAAAACTCCAGGAGACTTATAAAGAAACCATAAATCTATCCAATCCTGTCGTTTTTTTCCAAGTGCTCTGCTGTTAAATCTTTTATGGTGGACTCGAAGATTTTCCTCACTACTGGTTTTAAGATAACCAGTCTTTAATCCCTGTTTTCTCTTTACCTCCTTTCTTTAAACAATGGAGTTATATCAGCCACTCTCCAATCCATAGGAATTGTTGCAGAGCCTGTACAATCTTGAAAGATGATCATCAATGCATCCACTATTTTAAAAAATTCATTCGCAGGATAAGGGCACCATTTATTACCCATCCCTAATTGCCCAGAAGGCAGGTAAGAGTCACCCACATTTGGGCCAGACCAGGTAAGGATGTCAGTTTCCTTCCATGAAGGACATTAGTGAACCAGATTTTTTTCTCAACAATCAACAACAGATTTATGGTCATCATTAGACTTTAATTCCAGGGATTCTTAATTGAAATTCTATCATCTGCCATGTTGAGATTCAAACCCAAGTCTCCAGAATATTTTCTGGGTCTCCAGATTAGCAGTCTAGCAATAATGCCATTAGGCCATGGCCTCCCCAGTAACCAGGGCCACTTCCTTATGGGATGTAGATTATCAGGCCCTTGGGCTTTATCTGCCTTTAATTCCATCAATTTCCTTAACACCATTTCCCTGCTCATACTGATTTCCTTCAGTGCATCCTTCTCACCAGACCTCCCAAAATCACTGAGGTATTATTTGAGTCCTCCTTTGTGAAGACAGAACCAAAATATACATTTATTTGGTCAGCCATTTCTTTGTTCCCCATTATAATTCATCAGGAATTTGCCTTGGATGGAGCATTTTATGGATATGACCGTAAAATATTTGAACAGAATTAGGCCATTCGTCTCATCAAGTCTGCTCCGCCATTTGATTATGGCTGATGAGCTTGGGTTGTTTACTTTGCACCAGAGAAGGTTGAATGGGGAGCTGAAAGAGGTGTACAAGTTTATGAGGGGCTGAGCATGGTGAAGAAAAAGCAACTGTTCCCCTTAACTGAAGTGTTAATAACAAGGGTGTATAATTTTAAAGTGAAATGCAGGTAGTTTAGTGGGGTTTTAAGGAAACATTTTGTCAGCCAGAGAGTATTGGCAGTTTGGAACGCTCTGGCTAGAAGGGTGGATGGGGTGGCAAACCTTTGAAAAAGTTGGATGAGTAGTTGAAGTATCATGACATTCAAGGCTGTGGGCCTAGTGCAGGAAAGTCTAGCGTAGAGAGTCTATTTTTAGTGGTACAGACTTGATGGACAAAAGGCTCTCTTCTGTACTGTATGATTCTATAATTTATTGAAGGGAAAATGAGGCAAGCATGATGGAGAAAGAAATGGGAGTAAATGTGCTGAGAGAAGATTTGTATGGATCATGAAGAAAAGCATGAACTAGTGGACTGAATGGTCTATTTCTGCAAAACATGTCAGTAAACATATACGCACAGGAACCAATCCACTGCAATGATCAGAGTGATGTCGTCTGTTGGAAGTCCAACCGATGTCAGTACAATCACCATGGTAACCAGGCCTGCCTGTGGAATGCCAGCAGCACCAATACTAGCAGCTGTGGCAGTGATACTGGTTTGAAGAGAAAAAGAAAGGCATTAAGCAATTTGTCCAGAATAATTCATATCAAATCTAACATCGTAAAATTAAATTGAGTCAGACTGCTGGGGATGGAGTGGACTTCTTCACAATGGCAAACATTACATAAAACCTGTAACCACTGCCCTCACATCAACTATTCACAGAGTTTCAGAAGAATTGATTTTTTTTTAGATTAGATTACAGTGTGGAAACAGGCCCTTTGACCCAACAAGTCCACACCGACCCTCCAAAGAGCAACTCACCCAGACCCATTCTCCTACATTTACCCCCTTCACCTAATACTACGGGCAATTTAGCATGGCCAATTCACCTAACCTGCACACTTTTGGACTGTGGGAGGAATCCCACGCAGACACAGGGAGAATGTGCAAACTCCACACAGACAGTTGCATGAGGTGGGAATTGAACTCAGGTCTCTGGCACTGTGAGGCAGCAGTGCTAACCACCGTGCCGCCCACATTGGACATAGTTGGTCCCACCTAATTACCCAAAGCAATTCAAGGTGGCTATTGATGCAAGTGATATGGGTGTCGGTGTGCTCTTACAAGACAACAACATGAAGATAGGAGGACCGATTGGGTATTTCTTAAGGAAACTGAATATTCATCAACAGAAATATTCTACAACTCAGAAGACCTTCAATTTGGTTTTGGCATTACAACATTTATATTCCCAGTAATGTGTTTTATATAATTGTATGTACTGACCAAAACCCATTAAGTTCTTAGAAAAATTTAAAGACAAATATATCAGACTGTTTATATTGACCTTATTATTCTGATTTGTTTACAATGAACATAGGCATGAGAAAGCCAGTTAGCTACACCAGCAAACTCAAATTAATTCCACTGCCCGCTTTCTTCCTGTGGTCTTGTATCAATCCCAAACTAATCTCGTTACTCTATTCTGTCCCCTAGCCCCGCATCAACATCAAACTAAACTCTTGTTCCTTCTTTCCTCAGACCCCTGGATCAATCTCAAACTAATCCCACTGACCGATTCTCTCCCCATCATCCTGCATTATAAAATCACAGAATAACTGAATTGTTATACCACAAGTTTGGCAATTTGGCATTTCTTATTCATTCTTACCCCCTGAAAGACCAACCCAGCTAGTCCCATGTCTTATCTCTGGCACTACTGGTGCCATGTAGTAAGAGATGCCAGCAGCTAGCATCTGGTTCTGCTGGGATCTTCTTTGGGTACATCTGCTACCACCAATCCTCCCTGTATAAAATCAGTTTAGAGGGCTAACTTGAAGTGTTAAAGGATCGTGCACAATATGTCTTTGGCAGATGAGGCACATATATAAGTAACAAGAAGTAGTTTATTACATTGTAGTGAGATAGATTCTCAGACTGGTTAACTACACTAAGGGCTGAACCCTCTGGGTTTTTTTGGCTATATGTCAGATTCATCGGGTTTCACAGGTTTCTCTCCATGAGACACAGCAAGATCTCACTTCACCAAAAGTGTCTTATTAACTGCCTACCCTATTTTCTGATGGACCCCCTTCCCATTTACTCCCAGAAGAACTTTCAACTTGTCTGATGTTTGCTGAAAGATTGGTATCCCTGGCACCTGCACCAATTTTAAAGGCTACTAATGACTAATCCACTAATGACAATGTCAGCCACTTTCAATCCCTCCCTGTCCCTCATTACAGGAGAAAACAGCTCAGAAAGTACCAGGACAGATGGTGGGCTGCCCAACATTTGGGTCCTCACCCAGTCCGAGGAGAGAATTTTGTCCCTCACAGGAGAATACTGGAACTACACTTGCGGGAATGATGAGATATACACAAACTGACTAAGTGCTATTCTTCATTCCACTTCAGCTTTCACATTGACCCTGCTGGCAATGCCATTCATTGCATACCACTTCTAACCATCAGCTGTGACGCCCTCTCTCACTTGAGTCTTGCATCTCTGGGACACCTGCACCAATCAACCCCACCACTCCGTGGCCGAACATTTCAACTTCCCCTCCCACTAGGATGAGGACATGCAGGTCCTGGGCCTCCTCTATCGCCACTCCCTCACTACCCGACGCCTGGAGAAAGAACGCCTCATCTTCCGCCTCGGGAGCCTTCAACCCCAGGGCATCAATGTGGACTTCACCAGTTTCCTCATTTCCCCTCCCCCACCTTACCTCAGTTCCAACCTTCCAGCTCAGCACCGTCCCCATGACCTGTCCCAACTATCAATCTTCCTTCCCACATATCCACTCCACCTTCCTCTCTGACCTATCACCTTCACCCCCACTTCCATCCAACTATTGCACTCTCAGCTACCTTCTCCCCAGCCCCACCCCTCTCCCATCTGTCTCTCTGCCCCCAAGGTTCCCAGCATCATTCCTGATAAAGGGTTCCTGCCCAAAACGTCAATTCTATTGCTCCTCGGATGCTGCATGACCTGCTGTGCTTTTCCAGCAGCACACACTCTCAAGCTGCCACTGGGTTATCTAGTAAAGAATGGGACGATCTGCCACAAGGAACATCTTCGACTTGTGAAGAAGAGAGTTCTGCAGCCTCAGAGATGTCATTGAATTGAATTAGCTGTGTTGTCATATGTACATACTTGCATGAGTATAGTGAAAAGTTTACAAGCTGCCATTTATGGCACCATCTTAGGTACAAACATTCCTAGGTACAGAATCTTCATAAAAGCAAAAAAGAAAAGAAAATTAGTTAAGAAATTAACATTACAGTTCTTCTTACTAAAATGTTAAAAAACAAAGGAACACAGTTGCTCCTTGGGCTGTCTATTCCCACTCTCCCCTCCCCAGGGCTACCTGCTCCCACTCTCCCCTCCCCGGTGCTGTCTACTCTTACTCTTCCCTCCCTGTGACTGTCTGCTCCCACATTCCCCTCCCCGGGGTTGCCTGCTCCCATTCTCCCCTCCTCAGGACTGTCTGCTCCCACTCTCCCCTCCCTGGGACTGTCTGCTCCCACTCTCCCTTCCCTGGGACTGTCTGCTCCCACACTCCCCTCCCCAGGACTGCCTGCTCCCACTCTCCCCTCGTCGGGGTTGCCTATTCCCACTCTCACCTCCCCCGGAACTGTCTGCTTCCACTCTCCTCTCCCCGGGGCTGTCTATTCCCACTCTCCCCTCCCTGGGACTGTCTGCTCCCACTCTCCCCTCCCTGAGACTGTCTGTTCCCACACTCCCCCCCCGGAACTGTTTGCTCCCATTCTCCCCTCCCCGGGGCTGTCTATTCCCACTCTCCCCTCCCCGGGACTGTCTGCTCCCACTCTCCCCTCCCCGGGACTGTCTGCTCCTACATTCCCCTCCCCGGGACTGTCTGCTCCTACATTCCCCTCCCTGGGACTGTCTGCTCCCACACTCCCCTCCCCGGGACTGTCTGCTCCTACACTCCCCTCCCCGGGACTGTCTGCTCCTACATTCCCCTCCCCAGGACTGTCTGCTCCCACTGTCCTCCTGCATGGAATGACTCCTATCAATGTTGGGGACCTCTCTTGCTGCCAGACACCTGTTTAGCCCCAAGTGGCAGAGGGCCTTGTAGTGTCAGCAGTTAGGAACTTCATCCAAATGTACAAGGAGGCACAGAACAGCATACTGGTGTGTGGGAGGCAATGGCCAATCTACTTCCAAATACACTTACCTCCTTTCAATGTAATCTCCTTTATTTAAGTTTAACACAGTTAATTCTGCTGCAAGTTTCTGACATTCAAATGGAATATAAAATTCTACATTGGGGAGATGAAGCACAGAATGTGTGACTCCTTTGCAGGACACCTGTATTCAGTCTGAAAAATAACTGTGAGCTTCCAGTTGTCTGCCACTTCAACACCCCAACCACCATGTTCCCTGACCAACATTTCTGTCTCAGTGCTCCAGCAAGGTTCAGCATAAACTGGAAGGATAGCACCTCATTTTTTGTTTGAGAACCCTGAAGCCTTCTGGACTCAATATTGCATTCAACAATGTTAGGGCTTGTGCATCTTCTCTGATGTCCTGACCCCAACCTCCACACAACAGACATTGTCATCACATAAGCTGCTCCCACAAACAACTCATTGTCAGCCACAAATGTCTCCAAAATCAGTATTTTATTCTCCCAGGCTTACCTTTACTCATTTCTTTTTCTGCCTAAACTATTTTTCTCTCTGTCTGGACTCCAGCTCCACCTCCACTGATCTGAATAAATCCTGCCCCTAAGAATGTTCTCCAATAATTTCCCTTCCATTGTCTAAGACTCACCGGCCTGTAATTTCCTGGATTATTCCCCGCTGCCCTTCTTAAACAAAGGGACAACATTGGCTAGCCTCCAGTCCTTTGGGCCTGCTCCAGTGACTAAAGAGAATCCAAAACTTTCATACTAGGCCTCAACAATTTCCTCACCTGCCTCCCCAGCGTTCTGGGGACTTGATATCTTAACGTTTTTCAAAATACCCAACACCTCTTTTTTATATTGACATACCCCAGAATATCATCATACTCCTCCCAAGATTCACTACCCTTTCTATTCCCATTACAACTGAATCCCTGTAACTATTGCATTCCCACACTTTCTCTTCCTCTCCAATGGGTCAGGTCCAACCATAGTGCAGTAAATTGGCTGTTACTGGTTTCCCCTGAGAGGTCATTGTCCCCAGCAGTACATCTGTTTTGCAGGGGAATATGTGAAGAAGCATTTTTTCACCAAGCAGTTAGTGGCTAAATGAACTTACTGCCTGTAACGGTGGTAGAGGCCAAATAACATTTAGATGTGATGCCAAGGCATAAAAGGCTAAATGCTAGAAAATGAGATTAGAATAGTTAGGTAGTTGCTTTTGACTGGCACAGACTCAATGGGATGATAGCCCTTTTTCTGTTCAGTAGACCTCTATGGGTCTAAGATTGCTACCAGTGCATTCATTATTGCTGTAGCTACTTCCTTTAATATCCTAGGATAGATCCCATCATGTCCAGGCACTTATCAGTCTTTCTGTCCACAAATTGACCCCAAGCTTCCAGTTGCCTGCTACTTCAACATATGCTGCGTTCCCTCGCCAATATTTCTGTCTCAGGCCTGCTGCAGTGTTCAAGGGAGCCTCAGTGCAAGCTCAAAGAACAACATCGCATTTTCTGTTTGGGACCCTGTGGCCTCAAGGAGTCAACATCAAGTTCAATTACTTTACAGCCTGATTCCATCCTTATATGTTTTTTATTACCTCAAATCTGGTCCTGTTTTGGCATGGGTTGCTTTTAGCACAGTCACTCATTCACATGTACCCCTAGGCCCATTGACCGCTTCAACCTGTCTAACCCCTCACCTAGTCCAACCCCTCACCCTCACAACGCACAGCCCTCCACCCGCCTCTGCTCTAACCCCAAACTCACCATCAAACCAGCGGATAAGGGAGTGCATTGGTAGTTTGACGCACTGACCTCTATACCACTGAATACTGGATTAGTGGTGCTGGAAGAGCACAGCAGTTCAGGCAGCATCCAACGAGCAGCAAAATCGACGTTTCGGGCAAAAGCCCTTCATCAGATTCCTGATGAAGGGCTTTTGCCCGAAACGTCGATTTTGCTGCTCGTTGGATGCTGCCTGAACTGCTGTGCTCTTCCAGCACCACTAATCCAGTATTTGGTTTTCAGCATCTGCAGTCATTGTTTTTACTCTATACCACTGAAACCAGGCACCAATTTGAAGACACCACCTCCTACTGCACCTGCACCCCCTCCCCCTCCACTCCCACCCCACCCCCTGCACCCCTATGGACCACAACCTCACCTCCCATCACCAAACCATCATCTCCCAGACCGTACCCAACCTCATCACTTCAGGGGAACTCCCACCCACAGCTTCCAACCTCATAGTTTGGGAACCCCACACCACCTGATTCTACCTCCTCCCCAAGATCCACAAGCCTGACTACCCCAGCTGATCCATCGTCTCAGCCTGCTCCTATCCCACCAAATTCATCTCCACATACTTCGATACTGTCCTATTCCCCCCATATCCATGAACTGCCCATATACGTTTGGGACACCACCCATGCCCTCCACCTCCTCCAAGACTTTCATTTTCCTGGACCCCAATGCCTCATCTTCACCATCATCCAGTCCCTATACATTTCCATCAGCCATGACCAGGACTTCCAAGCCCTCCGTTTCTTCCTCTCCCAATGTCCCACCAGTATCTTTCCACTGACGCTAATTCGTTTGGCTGAATTGGTCCTCACCCTCAATAATTTCTCCTTTCTATCTGCCCACTTCTTCCAGTGGTTAGCATTGCTGCCTCACAGCGCCAGAGACCCGGGTTCAATTCCCGCCTCAGGCAACTGACTGTGTGGAGTTTGCACATTCTCCCCATGTCTGCGTGGGTTTCCTCCGGGTGCTCCGGTTTCCTCCCACACTCCAAAGATGTGCAGGCCAGGTGAATTGGCCATGCTAAATTGCCCGTAGTGTTAGGTAAGGGGTAGATGTAGATGTAGATGTAGGGGTATTGGTGGGTTACGCTTCGGCGGGGCGGTGTGGACTTGTTGGGCCGAAGGGCCTGTTTCCACAGTGTAAGTAATCTAATCAAATCTAATCTAATCTAATGAAAGGGCACCCGCATGGACCCCGACTATGCCTGTCTCTTTATCAGCTACGTGGAACAGTCTATCTTCCATAGTTACACTGGCACCACTCCCCATCTTTTCCTCTGTTACATTGTTGACTGCATCGGGGCCACCTCGTGCTCCCATGAGGAGGTTGAACACTTCATCAACTTCACCAACACATTCAATCCCGACCTTAAATTCACCTGGACCATCTCAGACACCTCCCTCCCCTTCCTGGACTTCTCCATCTCTATCAACAAGAACAAACTCAACACTAACATCTTCTACAAACCCATCGACGCCCACAGCTACCTAGACTATACCTCCTCTCACTTTGCCTCCTGTAAAAATGCTATCCCTTATTCCCAATTCCTCTGCCTCCACCATATCTGCACCCAGGAGGACCAGTTCCACCACAGAACACACCAGATGGCCTCCTTCTTTAAAGACCGCAATTTCCCCTCCCATGTGGTTGGTGATGCCCTCCAATGCATTGCATCCACTTCCTGCACCTCCCACCCCTCCAACCATAACAAGGACAGAACCCCCGGTTCTTTCCTTCCATCCCACCAACCTCTGGATACATCACATCATCCTTTGCCAATTCCGCCACCTACAAACGGACCCCACCATCAGACATATATTTTCCTCCCCACCCCTATCCGCTTTCCATAAAGACTGTTCCCTGCGTGACTCCCTCGTCAGATCCACACCCCCTACCAACCCACAGTCCCCTCCTGGCACCTTCCTCTACCACTGTAGGAATTGCAAAATCTGCGCCCACACCTCCCCCTTCACCTCTGTCCAAGAACCCAAAGAAGACTTCCACATCCATCAAAGTTTCATCTGCACTTCCACATGTCATTTATTGTATCCGTTGCTCCTGATGCAGTTTCCTCTACATTGGGGAGACAGGATGCCTACTTGCAGAGCATTTCAGAAAACATCTCTGGGACACACCTGCACCAACCAACCCACCGCCCAGTGGCCAAACACTTCAACTCCTCCTCCCACTCTGCCAAGGACATGCAGGTCCTGGGCGTCCTCCATTGCCGCTCCCTAGCCACCCTAGCCTGGAGGAAGAATGCCTCATCTTCCGCCTTGGGACCCTCCAACCCCATGGCATCAATGTGGATTTCACCAGTTTCCTCATTTCCCCTCTCCCATCTTATCCCAGATCTAAATTTCCAACTCAGCAACGCCCGCATGACCTGTCCTATCTGTCCATCTTCCTTCCCGCCTATCCACTCCACCCTCCCTTCTGACCGATCACCATTACCCCCACTTCCATCCACCTATTGCACTCTCAGCTACCTTCCCTCCTGCCCTACCCCTCTTCCATTTATCTCTCCACCCCCTAGGCTCCCAGCATCATTCCTGATGAAGGGCTTTTACTCAAAACCTCGATTCTCTTGCTCCTCTGATGCTACCTGACCTGCTGTGTTTCTCCAGCATCACACTCTCGACTCTGAGCTCCAGCATCTACAGTCCTCACATTCACCATTTTCATATTACATGAGTCACATTCAGGACAGCTTACCCATTTTCTACTCTTAGCTCTTACTGTTATCATTCAACTTTTCTTCTGTCCCAGCCTGTTATCTATTATATCTTTGTTTATTTACCCCTTTCATAATTCTCTGTTTCTGGGCTTTATGCCCACCTATCTGCTTACCTCTCTCTCCCTGTGCCCCCCCCACCCCAAAACCTTAGCTTCAGCATAAATACCAGTTTTTCCAATCTGCTAACAGTTCTGATGAAGACCCACCTCACTCAAGATGTTAACTCTGCTTTCTTCCTGCTGAGATTCTCCATCAATTTTGGGATGCTATCAGTGTCTCCCACTGTGCAGATTAATGTCAAGTATTTATTGAACTTCTCGACCATTTCCTGCTTCCCCATTATTATTTCTCCAGCCTCATTCTCTAAGAGGGTAAAAACAATGACTGCAGATGCTGAAAACCAAATACTGGATTAGTGGTGCTGGAAGAGCACAGCAGTTCAGGCAGCATCCAACGAGCAGTATTTCATTCTCTAAGAGGCCTATGTTCACTTTGGCTTCTTTCTTTCTTTTCATGTACTAAAGGAAGCTCTTGCATGCTTTCTTAATATTACCTGGAAATTTACCCTGAAAGTTTATTTTCTTCTTTTTTGGTTGTCTTCCATTGGTTATTAAAACTTGCCCAATCCTGTAGCTAGCCTCTGTTCCTTGCCACATTGTACATAATTTTCTTTTGGTCTAGTGCAGTTGTTAACTTCCCTGTTCATCCATGGTTGGTTTATCCCTTTCCTAGAATCGTTCTTGTTCACTGGGATATTAAAAACTTTTTCAAATCGTTTACAAAGCAACTATATATAAAAAACAATACCAAATACAAGAAGGTAGAGGTAGTACAATATCATATCACAATAGTATTAATAATAAACTACCTACTATTCTACCAGAACAAATGTATCTACTTAAATTAAACTACAATCAAACTTTAAAATATTAAATTAAGCTGAATTCAAATTAACTTTAATTATATCACATTACTTTATTCTATTTCACTCACCACACCTCCACTGAAGCTCCCATCCCTGGGTACACCAATCATTGTACCTTTCTTTTTTCCCCAATTTACCTCTCCCAGGGCCCCACGGGCACCAAAACGGATTCCCACGGCTACATCACGGCCCTAATTAATATTGCTGATAAGTCTGCATCAATATAATTTAGAAAGGGCCACCAAGTCTTATAAAACTGCTCTGTTTTGTGGTGCAACATATTTGTGAGATAGTCTCAGGGAGATGCTCCATCACCAGCTTGCCCCATCCCATAAGACCGGGGGGTTTTTCCAACATTCAATTCATTAAAATGTTCTTCCTCGCACAGTGGGTAAGAATATTACACAGTCTCTTCCCATGTTCCCCCAGAGAGGCAAATTTGGAAACCCCAGAAGAAATTCCAGGTCCTCTTTGACTTCAATTCCTAGGATTTCCTTCCGCTCCCTTACTATGGTACTCCAGTATCTTGCAACCTGACCAATAGTGTGAGAGTGCCTATACTCATGTTACATTTGGGTCATCCTGGTGACACTCCTCTCTTGAACTTGAACAGGATCTCTGGTGCCATATGAGCCGTGTGTCAAATCTTCAATTGCATGGCCTGCATTTTGTTACATTTTAAGATTTTTTTTACATTTTCCCATTTTTTTCCCATGTTTCAAATGAAATATCCTCTCCTAGTTCCCGATTCCAAGTCCTACAGAGTCTCTCCACATCTCCTAAGGAACTTCCTTTCTGTTATTGATACAAAATACTAACTGAAAGAGCGCCCGTACACTGGAGCAGTCTTTTCTCCACATCTGACTTGTAAGGCTAAGCCAGGAGCGTGGTGTTCCTCTATATAGAATCCCTTATCTGAAAGGACCAGTAAAGGTCCCTATTAGACAATCCATATTTCTGACTTAGTTGGCTAAGTGACATCAAGACCTCCCCCTTGAATAAATCTCCCAAACAAGAGATCCCCTTATTCTCCCATGACTTAAAGCCGGAGTCCATTGCTCCAGGTTTAAATCCTGGGGATCCTGCCAACTGGATAATCAGTGAGGTCTTAGTCCAATTGCCCTCATCTTGCCACATTATCCTCCAGGCTTTCACCATATTTAAAATGATTGGACTCTTACACTGTTTGATCATGGATTTCATCTTCTCCATGAATAATACATTAACTTGGGGACATCTTGACTGCGAGGGCTTCAACGTCAAACCAAAGTGACTCCGAATCCCCCCCCCCTCGTACCCAGTCATCCATGTATGCTAAAGGGCGCTTATTTGATATCTCTTCAAGTCCGGAAGGTCCAATTTCGCCCCCACCCCCCCACCCCCCGCCATGCCAAACCTGCAGGAGCTGCAATTTACTGAATTTAATTAGGAGACAGCTGCGACACCAAATAAAGGACTCTAGCTAACCACTGAGCCTCCGTAATACTCGTCTGGGTAGCAACAATGGGAGCATTCTCATGGGGTACAACAAGTGAGGAAGAACATTCATTTTGGTCAGGGCTATTCATGATAACGGTAATTCCCCTCCACCGCTGCAAATCCTGTTTTAACCCCTCCAGTAGTGGAAGGCAGGGTTAATAAAAATTCCCAAACACAAAAAAAACTTTTTGATGACCATCTTAACAGGAACTGCATTCAATCCTTCAGATCAGGCACCTCCACTAATCCCCCCACCAGCATGATTTCTGATTTTGTGGGGTCGATCCTGTCTCCTGCAAAACTGCCAAATAAATAAATTTTTTGAATCAATTGAGGAATGGACTCATCCGAATTGACCAAGAACAAAAGGACATCATCAGCATATAGGGTGATCTTATGCTCCCCCATTCCCACATATGGCGCCACTATTTCAGGATCCCTCCAGATAGCCTTAGCTAATGGCTCAGTTGCCAAGGTAAATAAAGAGGACACCCCTGTTGACTACCTCTCCCTATATTAAAGTTATCTGACTTAGTGCCATTTGTGATGACTGCAGCCTTAGGATCATTATACAACACTGCCACCCACCTAGCAAAGGCTCCCCCCAGACCAAAGCGCTCTAGGACCCCAAACAGATACAGCCATTCTATCTGGTCAAAGGCCTTTTCTGCGTCTAGGGAGACCACCAAACCTGGAATCACTCTTTGCTGGTATACCTGCAGTATGTTTGGTACCCTCCTGATATTGTTGGAGGAGCTACTGCCCTTGATAAAACCCGTCTGATCTTCTTTCGTAATATAGGGCAACACCTTTTTCCAACCTCAGGGCCAGCACCTCTGACAGAATTTTAAAGTCGACATTCAATAATGAAATTAGTCTGTATGAAGCACATTCTTCAGGGTCTTTCCCCTTCTTTAAAATTAGGGAGATATTAGCCTCCTCACGGATAACTGTGGGAACCTTCTCTCCAACAGACATAACGGATTGGGAAGCATTTTTCTTTCTAGCCAGATATGCCAAGTATCTACCTGGCTTATCTCAAAATTTAAACAATCTTTCTTTAGCAAAGAAGACCCCTTTATTTGCCACCTGTGTGTGCAATGAGTCGAGAGCAGCCCAGAGAGCTGTGACCCGCTGCAGTTTGACCAATGAAGACCAATAAATAATATGCTTCTTCAGCTACCTGCAGCTGGGTCTTCAGCATCTGTTGCTGCTCTTCCCTCTGCCTCCTTCTAATCATTGAATATGAAATGATCAGGTCTCATAAATATGCCTTTGTGGCCTCCCAATGTATTGCCGAATTACTGGCTGTACCAGAGTTGATCTCCCAGTAGGTTCTGAACTCTCTTGTAATGTATTCAATAAATTTGCTATCCCTTAACAGGAATGGATCCATGAGCCAGTGCTGTGTACCCATTCTACCATCCTTGATTTTAACATCTAAATACACTGGCGCATGGTCCGAGATGGTTATATTCCAAAGTTTACAAGCCAATGTTCTGTCCAAACAAACTGACGGCATAAGGAACACGTCAGTTCACGTGTGGCACTTGTGTGGGTTGAAATAGAAAGTAAAGTCTCTTCCATTAGGGTAGGGATGCCTGCACACATCTACTAATCCTAACTCCTCACACAAGTCCACTAACTGTCTAGATTGCGAGGGCGTACCTGCCGGGACCCTTGGCATCCTGTCTGCCCTGGGATCTATTAGGCGATTAAAATCCCCTCCTGTGGTCGTACGGCACACCCCACGATTGATTAATTTAGCAACTGCATCAATTAGAAATTTAAGAGGGTGCGTCGGTGGACAATAAACGTTCAGGCTGCCATACTCTTCTCCACGTATTAGAGCTTTAAGAATGACAAACCATTCATGTTCATCCTTAATTTGCTCAGTTACCTGGAATGGGAGGTTCGTTCTTTCCAGTATAGCCACTTCTCTACTCTTGGAGCTAAAGGAGGAGACGAATACCCTGTCATAATGTCCCCTACTGCAGCTTCAGATGTTCCTTATCAGTTAAATGCATCTCCTGCAGCAGGGCGATATCAACCCTTTCAACCAAGGCTTGACAGCTCCTTCTTTCTTTTAATGGGGGAATGTCTCCCTTTTACATTCCAGGTGCACCACCTAAACAGATCACTAGCCATGGTCATCCAGGGAAGCCTGTGGTTTCCCAAGAGGAGGATGCTTATCTGAGGTGTAACGAGCGAAAAAACATTAACTTATAAAGTCTAAAAACTACTACAACTAACGAACTAACCACTACATTTATCTTAAGCAAACACCCAAATAAGCCCCAGCTCACTAGAGATCCCCCCCCTTGCCCATAAGGAGCAATTCTCCCAATCCTTGCTACCATCTTGGCTCCTTCCAACTGAACCGCGCCCCACTCCCAGACAATTCACAAAAAAGACATGTTATTTACATTGCTGAGAGTTAATAGTAGATGCCCAGTCTCCCCCCCAACACCTCTTCTCCATGCATCTTAACCAGAGGTATAGCCACCCCCAATCCGAAAACAAAAGGACAGCAGTAAAGAAAATCCCAGACAATAACCAACTGACCAAAATGATAAATAAATCAGGTTTTACACCAAGGCAGTACAAAATGTATAAGACCAATAACCACGAAAAGGGAAGAGAGGAAAAAAAAGCGGCAGATAAAGTAAAGAGAAACTACCATTGTCTGTAACTGTGTCCCTTCCCCTCTCCCCCACTCTCGACCCGAGTCCTTTATTTCACAGAGTTCACAAAATCCTTCTCCTTTTCTGCTGAATCAAAATTATATACCATCCTTCCGAGAGCAATGCACAACACGGCCAGGTACCTCAAGAAATATTGAATGTTCAGATCCTTTAATTTTCTCTTATCTTTATCAAATGCCCTTCTCCTCTTAATTATGACTCCTGAGAAGTTTTGAAAAAACATTATTCTTGAGCCATTGTATGTTAAAGCCTGTGGATCTCTTCCCAGTCTTTTTGCTGTTTCAATCACTGTTTTTCTTTATAGTGCTGGAGTCGCACTAGGACCAGGCGGGGGCCCGGATCCGGCCCAAACCTGCGCATTGCGATTCGGTGGGTCCGCTCCACACTCACCAGGCCCGACTCCAACTCCAGCCCCAGGAACTTTGGGAGCCACTTCTCCAGAAAACCAACGAGGTCCTCGCCTTCCTCACACTCCAGGACACCCAAGAGCCGTACGTTTTTTCTTCTACTTTTGTTTTCCAGATTCTCCGCTTGTTCCTGAAGGACCTGATCCTGGTCTTCCAGTATTCGGATCCTTTCTCCCAAGCACTCCCCCATGGTCTCCGATGCCGCGGTCCTCTGCTCCACTGCTTCTACCCTTCAGTCCAGTGTTTGAATCTCCTGTTCATGCTTTTTCAGCATGGCAGACATTGGCTCCAACGTTGCTTCAATCTTTTCTCGGAGTTTGGCAAACTCTGAAAGTAAATGCTGCTGCCCCATTAAATCCAAAGGGGCCGCCACGGGAGTTTGAGCAATGGCTCCAGGCACCCCCGTTGCAGTAGGGGAGGTCCCTGCCTGCTATATACCTTTTGCCCCTTTTCTTTTATTCGCCTTCATCCTGATCTTAGAGCTGTCAAGCCACAATTCTAGCAGCTCCAGGTGTTCAGTAACTTTTTATTATCGATTTTTCTCCTGGAGTGATTAACGAGGCGGGGTAAAGGTCCATCTTGCCAAGGGTATGGCACAGAGCCCAGCACAACAGACTACCCAGACCGCCGCCATTTTGGATCTCCATTATCTATTTTCTTAAACATCTGCCATTGCTCTTCAGTCGCCTTTGCTGTGAAACTCCTTCCCCAATCCATTACAGTAACTCTGCTATAATTCCTTTGTTATTATCCTTAGTTATGATTAGAACAAGAATAAAGCAAATTACAGCACAGGAACAGGCCCTTCAGCCCTCCAAGTCTTTACTGATCCAGATCCTCTACCTAAACCTGTCACCCATTTTCTAAGGACCTGTATCTCTCTGCTCCCTGCCCATTCATGTATCTGTCTAGATACATCTTAAATGATGCTATCATGCCCACCTCTGCTAGCAATGCGTTCCAGGCACCCACCACCCTCTATGTAAAGAGCTTTCTACGTATATGTCTCTTAAACTTTTCTGCTCTCACCTTGAACTCATGACCTCTGGTAATTGAGTCCCCCACTCTGGGAAAAAGCTTCTTGCTATCCACTCTATCTATACATATCATGATTTTGTAGATCTCAATAAGATTCCTCCTCAATCTGCCTTTCTAATGAAAATAATCCTAATGTACTCAACCTGTCTTCAAAGGTAGTGCCCCCCATACCGTGCAGCAACATCCTGGTGAATCTCCTCTGCACCCTCTCCAAAGCAACCACATCCTTTCGGTAATGTGGTGACCAGAACTGTATGCAGTATTCCAAGTGTGGCTGAACCAAAGTCTTATACAATTGTAACATAACCTGCCAACTCTTGTTCTCAATACTCTGTCACCGTATGCCTTCTTGACCACTCTACTGACCTGCAGTGCCACCTTCAGGGTACAGTAGATTTGAACACCCAGATCTCTCCAGGGCTTTTCCATTTACCGTGTAATTGAATTGGATCTTCCAAAATGCATCACCTCGCATTTGTCTGGATTGAACTCATTCTGCCATTTCTCTGCCCAACTCCCATAATTTATCTATATTCTGTAGTATTCTCTGACAGTCCCCTTCACTATCTGCTACTACACCAATCTTAGTGTCACCTGCAAACTTGCTAATCAGACCACCGATACCTTCCTGCAGATCATTTATGTATAGCACAAACAACAGTGGTCCCAGCACGGATCCCTGTGGAACACCACTGGTCACAATTCTCCATTTTGAGAAACTCTGTTCTGCTACTACTCTCTGTCTCCTGCTGCCCAGCCAGTTCTCTATCCATCCAGCAAGTACACCCTGGACCCCATGTGACTTTACTTTCCCCATCAGCCTACCGTGAGGAACCTTATCAAACGCCTTACTGGAGTCCATGTATATGACATCTACAACTCTTCCCGCATCAATCAACTTTGTCACTTCCTCAAAGAATTACATTAAGTTGGTAAGATGCAATTGTTCCCAGGTTCTTTCCTCTCAAACTAAATGATACATTTTGACATTTAAAGTCAATGTTTCCAAGGGGATGTTTTATTCTGACATTATTTATTAAACCTGACATATTACACATTGCCAGATCCAAAATAGCCTGATCATTGGTTGGATCCACCACATATTGTTCTAGAAACCTGTCCCAAATACACACTCTGAATTCTTTCTCATGGCTTCCTGTGCAAATCTGACTATCCCAATCTACTCAAAGATTAAAGTCACCCACTGCCTTTTTACACTAATTATTTCCCGATCTATTATAGCTACCATTCGCGGCTTATAGATTATACCTACCAGCATCTTTTCTCTTGCTTTATTTCTTATCTCAACCCAGATTAATTTGACATCTTCTGATTCAAAAGCACTTCTTGCTATTGTAGTTATTTCATTCCACATAATTACAATTAGAGGTGCAGCTCTCCTTCAAGAGTGTTGTAAGTAAATCGGGGATGTGCCGTGAGAGTGTGAAGAGATTTGCATGTGTCAGATGCCATGGGGTGCATGCAGTCACTGTCCTGGAGCATGCCCTGAAATGTTGGGTGTCAGGGATGGAGATCTGGAGAAGCAAAGAGCAAGCTGGAATCTCCAGATATCCCCATGGACATTCAGATTTTGACTCTCCAGCCCCTAGTTCCTATCCATCCCATAGTATTGTAGGAAAGTGCATATTAATTATTCAATAATCCTCAATAACAAGCATCTTTGCTGCTCCCAATGGCAAGAAAAGCCTTGCTGGACTTCTCATGTGATTTGCCCACATTTCTTATTAGAGCCCATGTTGTTCAGGGCCTTAGGATTCTGCCCATTTTGCTTGTGATTCAACCTTCGATATCTACTTCACAATCAATGAATTTGGTCCTCAATTTGCTTTCCTTGGCAGCCAAATTCTACCTATCGTTCAAGATATCGTTAGCACCCAAACAACACACCCTACATAACCTTTCAAACATGGTTCACAACAGTCTTGGTGACAGAGTTCCCCTTCTCTCTGATTCCTTTAAATGATTTGATTGGCTCAGGCGATCAGCACATAATTGGCCTTTACAAGCCACAATTCCTGTTCTCCCTCTCATAGCTTTCTGTCATTTTAAACTGTATCACACACAGCTTGTAAATGGTGCCTTCTTGTACCCTTTAACTTCAGGTTCTATTTTACTCGCAGATGCATGTCTTTCTGGATCTTGAGACCACCTGTAATACAATATACAATTAGCTGTCCATAGGGCCCTACTGCAATACAGATCACATGAGCACTTCCCGGATGTTTGAGGATACATTGCCAGAATTTAGTTCACGTTTGGACATAGGACATCTCACAAAAAGAAAATATCGACATTTCCCCAAAGCACAAGGATCATCACATGATACTTTGAAATATATCTGTTTATATTCCAGGAGTAACTTTGGTTATTTGAGTAAATATCACTGTTACCTGATGGTGATGATTTGTCCAAAGTTGAGTTCAAAGTTGTTAACTTGTGCAATGAAGATAGCAGCAAGTGCTTCGTACAGTGCAGTGCCATCCATGTTAATTGTGGCACCCACAGGCAGCACAAATCTGGTAATTCGTTTATCCAGCCCAATTTTGTCCTCCAGGCATCGAAATGTAATAGGTAAAGTGGCTGAGCTGGAAGGCAGTAGAAGATAAATGTCAGTCTGGCAGAGCAGTGAGTCACAACATCAATATTTTAGGCCAGGAAATCTGTCCATTTTTGTGGCACCATGTGTCTGTGTTCACATTTATGTCTATATCTGTACATGTTACTCTGTGACCCCAGTTGATAGATGTGGCAGGTTTTGTTTCCAGAAAGTGACGCTGGCATTGTAAAAGTGGCTGAGGAGGTCAGTAGCAAGAGTGGTAAGATCAAAATATACGAAATAGGAGGTATTTCGTATGTTATGATCAAACCTGCTCTGCTATTCAATATGATCGTGGCTGATCTTTCCATGGACTCAGCTCCACTTAGCCACCATAACCCTTAATTCCTTTACTGCTCAAAAATGTGTCTATCTTAGACTTAAAATTATTTAATGAAGTGGCCTCAACTGCTACATCCCCTAGTTCCAGTTTCACCCACGAATGGAAACAACCTCCCTGCTTCTATCCAAAAGAGAAAATGCTGGAAAATCTCAGCAAGTCTGGCAGCATCTGTAAGGAGAGAAAAGAGCTGACGTTTCGAGTCTAACTGACCCTTTGTCAAAGCCTCCTTCCTGCTTCTATGTTATCTATTCCCTTCATAGAATATAGAACATAGAAAAGTACAGCACAGAACAGGCCCTTTGGCCCACGGTGTTGTGCCAAGGTTTAATCCTAATGTAAAATATAATAACTTACACACCTCTCAACTCACTGCTATCCATGTGCATGTCCAGCAGTCGCTTAAATGTCCCTAATGACTCTGCTTCCACCACCACAATTGGCAATGCATTCCATGCATTCACGACTCTGTGTAAAGGACCTACCTCTGACATCTCCTTTATACCTTCTTCCTGATATCTTCAAACTATGACTCCTCATACCAGTCAATCCTGCCCTGAAGAAAAGTCTCTGGCTATTGACTCGATCTATTCCACTCATTATTTTGTACACCTCGATCAAGTCTCCTCTCCTCCTTTTCTCTCCAGAGAGAAATGTCTGAGCTTATTCAACCTTTCTTCATAAGGCAAGCCCTCCAGTCTAGGCAGCATCCTGGTAAACCTTCTTTGCAACCTCTCCAAAGCCTCTGTATCTTTCCTATAATAGGGCGATCAGAACTGAACACAATATTCCAAGTGTGGTCTCACCAGGGACTCGAAGAGCTGTAGCAAAACCTCGTGGCTCTTAAACTCGATCCCCTCGTTAATGAAAGCCAAAACACCATAGACTTTCTTAACAACCCTATCCACTTGGGTGGCAACTTTGAGGGATGTATGTACTTGCACACCCAGATCCCTCTGTTCCTCCACACTGCCAAGAATCCTGTCTTTAATCCGATATTCAGCATTTGAGTTCGACCTTCCAAAATGCATCACTTCGCATTTATCCAGGTTGAACTCCATCTGCCATTTCTCAGCCCATCTCTGTATCCTGTCTATGTCGCGCTGCAGCTTGCATTAGCCCTCAACACTATCGACGACACTTCCAACCTTTCTGTCATCTGCAAATTTACTAACCCACCCCACAACCTCCTCATCCAAGTCATTTATAAAACCTACAAAGAGCAGAGGCCCCAAGAACAGAGCCCTGCGGGACCCCACTCAACATTGACCTCCAGGCAGAATACTTCCCATCTACAACCACTCTCTGCCTTCTGTCAGCCAGCCAATTCTGAATCCAGATAGCCAAATCTCCCTGTATCACATACTTCCTGACTCCCATACTTCCTGACTTTATGAATGAGCCAACTATGGGGAACCTTATCAAATGCCTTGCTGAAGTCCATATACACCACATCCACTGCTCGACCTTCGTCGACTTGTCTTATCACCTCCTCAAAGAACTCAATTAGATTTGTGAAGCATGACCTGCCCCTCACAAAGCCATGCTGACTGCATTCAATCACGCTATGCTTTTCCAAATAGTCATAAATCCTGTCTCTCAGAATTCTTTCCAAAACCTTGCTGACCACAGACGTAAGACTGACTGGTCTGTAATTGCCAGGGATTTCCCTATCATCCTTCTTGAAAAGAGGAACAACATTCGCCTCCTTCCAATCCTTCGGTACAACTCCTGTGGAGAGTGAGGAGGCAAAGATCCTCGCCAACGGCTTAGCAACCTCCTTTCTCGCTTCCCAGAGCAGCCTAGGATAAATCTGGTCTGGCCCTGGTGACTTATCAATCTTAATGCTTTCCAAAGTTTCCAGCACATCAACTTCATAATATATGTTTCTATAAGAGTCCCCCCTCATTCTTCTAAATTCAAATGAGTATAGTCCCAGTCTACTCAATCTATCCTCACAAGGCAACCCTCTCAATTGCTGAATCAACCTAGTGAACCTCCTCTGCACTCCCTCCAGAGCCCGTGTATCCTTTCTCAAGGAAGGAGACCGAAACTGTATTCAGTCCCCCAGGCATGGCCTCACCAGTACCCCATACATCTGCAGCATAACCTCCTTAATTTTAAACTCCATCCTTCTTGCAATGAAGAACAATATTCCCTTTGCCTTCTTAATTACCCGCTGCACCTGCAAACCACCTGTTTGTGATTGACATCCAGGTCCCTCCACACAGCAGATGCTCAATTTTTCACCATTCAAATAATAATTACTGTTATTCCTACCAAAATGGATGACCTCATATTTACCGACATTGTACTCTATCTGCCAGACCCTTGCCCACCCACCTAACTTATCTATATCTCTCTGCAGACTTTCAGTGTCTTCTACACACTTTACCTTACCACTCATCTTAGTGTATCTGTGAACTTTGACACACTATACTTGGTCCCCAACTCCAAATCATCTGTGTAAGACTGATCCCTGAGGCACACCACCAGCCAATGATTGCCAAACAGAAAAGCACTCATTTATCCCCACTCTTTGCTTCCTGTTAGTTAACTAATCCCCTATCCATGCTAATACATAGCTCGTAATGCCGTGCACTTTTATCTTATGCAGCAGCTTTTTTTGTGGAACCTTGTCAAATGCATCCTGAAAATCCACCATTTCCCCATTGTCCACTGCGCTTATAATATCCTCAAAGAGTTCCAGTAAATTAGTTAAACACGACCTACCTTTCATGAGCCCATGCTGTGCCTGCCCAATGGGAGAGTTTCTATCCAGATGAGTCACTATTTTCTGCCTTGATTGTAAGTTCAAGCATTTTCCCTACTACAGAAGTTAAGCTAATGGGCCTATGGTTACCCATCTTTTGTCTACCTCCTTTTTTTAAACCTTGGCTTCACATTTGCTGTTTTCCAATCTGCTGGAACTGCCCCACAGTCCAATGAATTTTGGTAAATTATCACAAGCACATTTGATATTTCCCTCACTATCTCTTTTAATACCTTGGGATGCATTCCATCAGGGCCAACAGGCTTGTCTACCTTTAGCCCCATTAGCTTGCCCAACATTACCTCTTTAGTGATAATGATCATTTCCAGGTTGTCACCTACTATAGCCTCTGACACAAAATACCCATTCAACACCCTGACCATTTCCTCATTTCCCATTATTCAATCTTCCTTCTCATCCTGTAAAGGACCAATGTTTACCTTAGCCACTCTTTTTAGTTTTATATATTAGATTAGATTAGATTACTTACAGTGTGGAAACAGGCCCTTCGGCCCAACCGAAGTCCACACCGACCCTCCATTCCCCCTTCACCTAACACTATGGGCAATATATTTGTGGAAACTTTTGCTATCTTTTTTTAATATTCTGAACTAGTTCACTCTCATAATCCATCTTACTTTTCTATATATCTTTTCTCTTGGCTTTCTGTTGACCTTTAAAGTTTTCCAACCCTCTCATTACCCATTAATCTTTGCCACTTTGTATGCATTTACTTTCAATTTGATACTTTCCTTTATTTCCATAGTCATCCATGGTTGATTATTCCTTTTCCTATATAGTGCTTCCTTTGCTCTCGTATATAATTTTGCTGAGCACTGTGAAAAATCACTTTGAAAGTCCTCCACTGTTCCTCAATTGTCCCACCATTTATTCTTTTCTTCCAGTCCACCTTAGCCAACTCCTGCCTCATCCCATAGTTGTCTAGGGATGTGATGCTTCACCCTGGAAACAGTGCTGCAAGGGGTTCAGCTATCTCAACACAGGAAAGGTGTATGCAATGCAAACTTGCTCATTTTACCTTTGCAAGGTTTTAGCTTTGCAAAATCTTGCAGGTCTACCTTTCTCTCTGTATTGATACATCTCCCCCTGTTAACAACCTAACCGATCTTCATGCTCAATATATTGCCATGGCATACCCATCCCTCAGAATGGAATTTCACAATTGTCATTCCATCCCTCTCAAACCATTCCAGAGTCTAAACTCATAGGTTTTTTTCTCGGTCTCTTGCAGAGCAATAAATACCTGCCAAGATTGGAGATGGCTTCCCAAAGGTTTCCACCTTGACAGCTACATAAGAGAAAATGCTGAAAATAAGTTCAGTCTCAGTCTACCTGTCTATTGACAATTGAAAGATGAGGTCTCTACTCAAAGTATTTTTACTCCTTACACCTTGCATCAGTCCCTGTCAGTGAGAGTTCTGCATGCTATAACAATACTAATGGCCCAGTCTGCTTCTGTGGCTGGGAAGTCTATGGTGGGATTCTCATTATGAAACACCAATAGCACATTGGTAAAGAATATTTTAACAATTGGAGCAGAAGTGGAATACCTTGCCTCTAGCTATGCTAGAGCCACCAGAGCCATGGATATGATTTCAGGAGTAACAGAGAAACAAAGAAAAATGTCATGTTAAATCTGTTCTCTCTGCAAACCTGCTAAGTTTCTCCAGCACATGCTGTTTTTATTTAAGATTTCCAGGATCCGTAATATGTTGCTTTTCTCAGACAAAGGGTTTGTGATTGTACAAGGCTACTTACTTTGGTTTTTAAAACAGTATCACATTATCTCATTTCTGTTTAATGATAAATGCTTAATAACCCATTAACTTTACTTAAAAGCTCAACCAAAAAATTGTTGCTTCAAAGAATGCAACCTATTGATCCATCGTGTCTCTGCTGGCTCTCCTAAAGAACAGTTCACATACTGACCTTCCTTCTCCATCTCCTCATATCTCTTCAGAGATCTTTTCTGGACTTAGCTCCACTTATCCACCTGGAAAAAGTGAGGACTGCAGATGCTGGAGATCAAAGTCGAAGAGTGTGGTGTCACTCACAACCAATTAGGATCATCACACAGCATCACAGTGGCTTGGACTAAAGCTATATGCATTAAAATATAGAGTCCTGTTTGCAGACAGAAAGGACATGTAATACATCACCTGTTTCAACTGAACAAAACAGCTGAGAGCCACTTGCTGATTCTTTTCTCAGAACAATGCCTTGACCATTGATGCCTTGGTCAACTGGCCTGGTTTAAAGTGGAACAAAGCTTGGTTGATAACTGTCAATCAGCATTAATGGGTGTATTATTCATGGCAATGTTTCTACCATCTGAAACCACTTGCCAACCAATAAGTACTCCCCTCTCATCAGTGTAAAAGTTGGTTTCTCCCTTGAAATCATTCAAACCTGGAATTGATGAGTGCAAGACAAAAAAGAACTTTGGTAAAATGTTTTAACAATTGATATGTTTCTGCAGTCTACAGTTATCCTCACTATAAACTATATGGCTAATGTTTGTAATAAAAACAGAAACTGTTGAAGAAACACAGCAGTTCTACCAGTATTTATGGAGAAAGAAACAGAAATAACATTTCAAGTTCAGTTCCTTTGGAGTGAAAGGAAGTGGAAATTAGTGGCTTTATGCTGTTGACAGTTGTGTGTATGGTGGGAGCGCAGGGGTAGCTCACATGTCCAAGACAAGACAAACGGAATGATAGAGATGGTAAACATGAAATGCACGTGTAAACTAAATGTTAACTATGAAAGGAGAAAATGGGTCTGCTTTGTTCAGAGTGAAGTCAACAAGAAACAGCCAGGGGATGGGTGGGGATGTAAGAAAAATGGAGGGAGAGGGCAATCTCCAAAGCTGTGGAACTCAATATTGAGTACCTGAGGCTGTAAAATTCCTAAGCAGAAAGTGAGGTGTTGTTCATCCAGCTAGCATTGAGCTTCATTAGAACACTGTTACAGGCCAAGGTCATAAACGTTAGCGTGAAAAATAAGATGCTTTGTTGATATGAATAGCAACTGGAATGTAAGAATCATTCCTATGGACAGAGCGGAAGACAGTTCTCCAAAGTTGTGACCCAATCTGGCTGGTGTAAAGGAGGCTGCACTGTGAGCAGCAAATACAGCTGGATTGAAACAATTAAACTCGGTAGGTGTATCTGAGGCTTAGGACAGCGAGGAGGGAGAAGGTAAATAGACAGGTGTTAAACTTGCTGCAACAGTATGTGAAAGTGCCATGGGTTCAGTGAAAGTGGAGTGGACCACAGTGTCATGGAAGGAATGGTCCCTACGAATGCTGACAGTGGATGGGGTAGAGATATTTAGTGGTGGCATCTTAGAACATAGAACATAGAACATAGAAGAATACAGCGCAGTACAGGCCCTTCGGCCCTCGATGTTGCGCCGATCAAAGCCCACCTAACCTACACTAACCCACTATCCTCCATATACCTATCCAATGCCCGCTTAAATACCCATAAAGAGGGAGAGTCCACTACTGCTACTGGCAGGGCATTCCATGAACTTACGACTCGATGAGTGAAGAACCTACCCCTAACATCAGTCCTATATCTACCCCCCCTTAATTTAAAGCTATGCCCCCTTGTAATCGCTGACTCCATACGTGGAAAAAGGTTCTCACTGTCAACCCTATCTAACCTCCTAATCATCTTGTACACCTCTATCAAATCACCCCTAAACCTTCTTTTCTCCAATGAAAACAACCCCAAGTGCCTCAGCCTTTCCTCATAGGATCTTCCTACCATACCAGGCAACATCCTGGTAAACTTCCTCTGCACCCGTTCCAGTGCCTCCACATCCTTCCTATAGTATGGCGACCAAAACTGCACACAATATTCCAGATGCGGCCGCACCAGAGTGTTATACAACTGCAGCATGACCTCAGGACTCCGGAACTCAATTCCTCTACCAATAAAAGCCAGTATGCCATATGCCTTCTTCACTGCACTATTTACCTGGGTGGCAACTTTCAGAGATCTGTGTACATGGACACCAAGATCCCTCTGCTCTTCCACACTACCAAGTAGTCTACCATTAGCCCAGTAATCCATCTTTTTATTACTCTTACCAAAGTGAATCACTTCACACTTAGCTACATTGAACTCCATTTGCCACCTTTCTGCCCAGCTCTGCAGCTTCTCTATATCCCGCTGTAACCTGCCATATCCTTCCTCACTGTCTACAACTCCTCCGACTTTCGTATCATCCGCAAACTTGCTCACCCAACCTTCTAACCCTTCCTCCAGGTCATTTATAAAAATGACAAACAGCAATGGTCCCAAAACAGATCCTTGCGGAACACCGCTAGTGACGGCACTCCAAGATGAACCTTTGCCATCAACTACTACCCTCTGTCTTCTTCCAGAGAGCCAATTCCTAATCCAAACCTCCAACTCACCCTCAATGCCATATCTCTGTATATTCTGCAGTAGCCTACCATGGGGGACCTTATCAAACGCCTTACTAAAATCCATATATACCACATCTACCGCTTTCCCCTCATCTACCTCCTTAGTCACCTTCTCAAAGGTGATGGATATGGTTGCTAATGATGCTTTGAGTGCAGAGTCTAATGGGGTGGAAAGTGAGGCCAAGGGGAAACCTATTGTTTTGGGAAGGAGGGGAAAGGTGAAGGCAGAAGTGCAAAAGGTTGGTGGCATGGTGGCTCAGAGGTTAGCACTGCTGTCTCACAGCATCAGGAACCTGGGTTCAATTCCACCCTCACATGACTGTATGTGTAGAATTTGCACATTCTCCCCATGTCTGCATGGATTTCCTCCAAGTGCTCCAGTTTCCTCCCATGGTCCAAAGACATGCAGGTTAGGCAGATTGGCCATGCTAATTGCCCATAGTGCCCAGGGATGTGCAGGGTAGGTGGATAAGCCATGGGAAATCCAGGGTTACAGGGATAGAATAAGGGACGTGTCTGACTGGGATGTTCTTCAGAGGGGCGGTGTAGACTTGATGGGCTGATTGACCTTCTTCCACATTGTAGGGATTCTATTCTATGAGATTCTATGGATCAGATACAGTTGAGGTCCCTCTCATCCAAAATGGGAGGTGGTATTCTAGATTAAGGAAAAGGAAGGACATGTCAGAGGCAGTCCAGTGAAAGGTGGCATCATTGGAAAAGATATGATAGACGTGGAGAAACTGAAATGGAATCCTTGCAGAAAGCAGGATAAGTGGAGGTACAGTTGTGGTAACTTCGGGAACTAACAAGTTTGTAATGGATATTGATGGACAGCCTATCCCCAGAAATTGAAACAGTGAAGTCATGGAAAGAAAGAGAAGACTCAGAGATGAACCAGGTGAAGGTGAGAGAAGGATCAAACTTGGCAGCAAAATTGATTAATTTCAGGCAACAGCAGAAAGCATCAACAAAGACATCATAGATGTATCGAAGAAGGTGTTGTGGGTGGGGGCTAAGTAAGACTGGAATGAGGAATACCCCACAAAGTTACAGGGACCCTTCAGAGTAGCCACACATTTGATTTGGAGAAAGTGAGGTGGGTTAAAGGACAAAGTTTAAAATCACATGACACCAGGTTTATTTGGAAGCACTAGCTTTTGGGTGCTACTCCTTCTTCAGATGGTTGTGGAGTGTAAGATCATATGACACAATTTATAGCAAAAGATTACAGTGTGATGCCACTGAAATGATATGTTGAAAAAAACTGGATAGTTTGTTCAGTCTTTCATCTTTTAGAATGACCATGTTACTTTCAGTTCTTTCATATATAAATCCCAGAATTTTTTTAAAGTTACATTCTCAAGTTAGCTTTAACAATAGGTGCCATCTCAGTTTAGTACTGCATTGAAGGCGTGAGGTTTAAGTCCGTCTGTGTCCCAATGTTCAGACTGATTCTGTTTCTGAATTATGATTTACAGAATCATACATGGATTTATGCAATTTTTGAGCAAAATAAAATGTAATTCTGCAAGTACAAATTCACGCCACAAACTGTATGTGTGCGCATGCAGGGGAGACAGAGTGCGTGTGAGCATGTGGGGGTCTGTGGGGGGCAGTGTGAGTGTCTGTGAGAGAGTATGTGTTTGTGTGTGAGTGTAATGGGGTATAAGCCTGTGAGAGGGTGCGTATAAGTGTTGGATGGGTATGTGTGTGTGCACGTATGAGAGAGCTTGTGTATGAAAAAGGGTCTGGAGGAGTGTGTCTGTGTGTGCTTGTGTGCACATATGTGAGAGAGTGTATAGTGCAGTGGGGTCACCTGTAATGTGACATGAACTCAAGGTCCCGGTTGAGACCATCCCCATGGGGACCAAACTTGGCTATCAACCTCTGCTTGGCCACTTTCCGCTGCTACCTGTCCCAAAGTCTGCATTGAAGGATGGTCACCTGAAGGTCCGAGGTCGAGTGTCCCGGACCGCTGAAGTGTTCCCCAACTGGGAGGGAACTCTCCCAGCCGGTGATTGTTGTGCAGTGTCCATTCATCCGTTGCCGCAGCCTCTGCTCAGTCTTGCTAATGAACCATGCCTCAGGGCATCCTTGCCTGCAGCGTAAGAGATAGACAAAGTTGGCCGAGTCACACAAGTACCTGCCGTGTACATGATGGATGATGTCCCCATGTATTGCAGCATCTGCCATGACAGGGTTGTATGGTGGTGTCCTGAAGGCTGGGTAGTTTGCTACGAACAATGATGTGTTTGAGGTTTGGTGGTTGTTTAAAGGTTAGAAGTGGAGGCGTAGGGAAGGTCTTGGTGAGATGCTCATCCTCATCCAAAATGTGTTGCAAGCTGTGAAGAACATGGTGTAGTTTTTCAGCTCCCGGGAAGTACTGGACAACGACAGGTACCCTACTGGTTGCAGCTCGTGTCTGTCTCCTGAGGAGGTCATTACAGTTTCTCATTGTGGCACATTGGAACTGGCGGTCGATGTGTTGAGCATCATACCCTGTTCTGATGAGGGCATCTTTAAGTACTTCCAAGTGTCCGTCATGTTCCTCCTCATCTGAACAGATCCTGTGTATGCGTAGGGATTGTCCGTAGGATAGCTGTTTTAATATGTTTCGGGTGGAACAAGCTTCATCGCATCATCACACTCACCATGGACTACTCATTAGAGTCTGTCTCATTCTTGGACACATGCATCTCCATCAAGGATGAGCACCTCTGCACCTCACTCAACTGCAAACCCACGGATAACCTCACAATGCTACACTTCTCTAGCTTCCACCCAAAACATATTTAACCCCACATTTAACATGATTAATTCACCTAACCTACACATCCCTGAACACTACGAACATAGTTATAATGTGACTCCTCTATTTAAGAAGGGAGGCAGAGAAATAAAAACAAGAATGTTAGAAAAGTGAGCCTGATATCAGTAGAGGGGAAAATCATAGAGTACATTATACACAAATTGATAGCTGACCATTTGAAAAGCAGTTTCAGGATTGGACAGATTCAACATGGATTTATAAAATATCTGTCCAAGTCTGTGCCATTTCCTTGTTTTCCATTATTCTACAGTTTCATTTCCTCTGGGATCAGGTGTTTACTTTATTTTCTTTTTATATACTTGTAGATGAAGCACTGATGTCTATTATTACACTTCTAGCTAGCTTCCTCTCAAATGCTAAATTCTCCCCTTTTTAATCATCTTCTAAAATGTTAACATCTTTTGCCTACATTATTCTTTGCAACATTTAATATTTTTAAAAATTTAATAATATCTCTATCAAACTGAGACAGAGTAGGCAAAAATCTGTGAAAGGGAAATTATGTTTGACAGACCTACTGGAATTCTTTGAGGATTTAACTTATAGATTGGCAGTAAGTGGACGTGATCAATTTGGACTTTCAGTAGGCTTTCAGCAAAGTCTTACATAAGAGATTAGTGCATAAAATTAACGTACATAGGATTGGGGATAGTGCACTTACATGGATAGAGAACTGGCTAGCAGACTGGAAACAAAATGTAGGAATAAAGTGTCTTTTTCTGAATGGAAGGCAGGGTACTGCAGGCTCAGTGCTAGTCTCCAGCTATTAACAATATATATTAGTGAGTAGAATGTGGGAATTAAATGTAATAACTCTACATTCGCAGATGACCCAAAGCTGGATGGGAAGGTGAGCTGTGAAGCAGATGCAGAGATGTTTCAGTGATGCTAGACAAGCTGAATGAATGAGTAAATGCTTGGAAGATGAAGTATAATCTGGATAAATGTGAAATTATCCACATTAGTAGCAAAACCAGGAAGGCAGAGTATTATCGGAATGGCTATAATTTGACAGAGTGGGATGTGCAACAAGACCTGGATGCCTCCATACACCAGTGGCTGAAGATAAGCATGCAGATGCAGCAGGCAGTCAAGGAGGTAAATGGTAGGTTGGCCTTTGTAGTAAGAGCAGTCAAGTTCAGAGATGTCTTGCTACAATTGTACAGGGCCTTGCTGAGACCACATCTGGAATATTGCGTACAGTTTTGGTCTCCTTTGCTGAGGAAGGATGTTCTTGCTGTGGAAGGAGCCCAGCAAAGATATACCAAACTGATTTCTGGGATGGTGGGACAGACATATGAGGAGATGTTTAATTGGTTAGAGTTATATTCGATGGAGTTCGGAAGATGATGGGGAATCTCATAGAAACCTATAAAATTCTATAGATAGGTTAGATGTAGGAAGGATATTCCCTCTGTCAGGGTAGCCCAGAACCATAAGTCACACAATAAGGACCATATGGTAAACCATTTAGGACTGAAATGAGGAGAAATTTCTTCGCCCAGAGAGTGGAGAGTCTGTGGAATTCACTACCACAGAAAGCATTAAAGAGAAATGTTGTATGATTTCAAGAAGGAGTTAGATATAGGACTTGGGGTTAAGTGGATAAAACTAGATGAGGGGAATTCAGGTACAGGTGATTAAGTTGGATGAACAGCAATGATCATAATGAAGGGTATAACAGGTTTGAAAGGCCACTTCTGCTCCTCTTCTCTGTGTTTTGACGTTTTCTTTAGTTAGCCACAGATAGTTCATCTTTCTTGTATGGCTCTCTTTCTCAACAGAACATACCTTTATTGAGAGCTATGAAATACTTCCTGAAATGTCTGCCCCTGCTCACCTCCAGTTTTACTCGTTAAAAATTATTTTCCTACTCTATCCAATTCTGTCTTCATGTCTTTGAAAAAGCCTTAATTTAAGTTTAAGACAATAGTTTCAGACAGAAATCTCTTGCCATTAAACGGAATGAAATTGCATTATGTTATGGTCATTCATGCTTCTAAGTTCTCTTACTGTAAAAACATTCATTAATCCAGTCACATCGTACAATATCAAGACTAAAATAACTTGTTCTCTGGTTGATTCGTAATGCATTCTTCTAAGAAAATGAGAGAACACTGAGTGACCTGAGGATAGAGAATTTCATGAGTCACTGTTAAAAATCACACACCAGGCTATGTTCTAACAGGTTTATTTGGAAGCACTAGCTTTCGGAGCACAGCTCCTTCATCAGCTGGTCGTGGAGTATAAGATCGTAAGACACAGAATTTATAGCAAAAGTTTACAGTGTGATGTAACTGAAATTATATATTGAAAAAGACCTGAAATATATAATTTCAGTTACATCACACTTTAAACGTTTGCTATAAATTCTATGTTTTACAATCTTATACTCCACAACCACCTGGTGAAGGAGCAGTGCTCTGAAAGTGAGTGCTTCCAAATAAACCTGTTGGACTATAAGCTGGTGTTGTGTGATTTTTAACATTGTATACCCCAGTCCAACACCAACATCTCCAAATCACGAGTCAAGTCTTACTCAGGAATTTGGTGTAAGTGGACTCTCTTTGGTAAGAATATATAAAATTGTAATTTAGATGAATAGATATTGACTTAAACTTTAAACCTGCAGCCAGTAACAAACCTAAGAAACAAAACTGCCCAGCAGTCAATCAAATGAAAGTAGTTCTAAAATCAGAAAGAGTTGGAGAAACTCAACAAGTCTGGTAGCAATTTTGGAGAAAGAAACATGGTTTACATTTCAAGCCTGAACTGATTGCTTCGGTCAGTTCACTGAACTGAAAGACACTAGGAATTTTTCTGTGGAGGACTGGGCTGGGGGAGATTGGAATAGGTTGTGAGGGTGCCCAGAAGAAGTGCTAATGGTGCTAAAGGAGTGTTAGGTATAAATGATACATGTGAAAAGGAGAAAATGTGTGAAGGAGACAATATTGTTAGCAGCAAATGTAGTACACTTGATTAAAAGTGCAATAAATCCCTGCTTCACCTGCTAACAATGTGTTCTCCTTTATATTGGTGAGACCAAATGCAGAGTGGGTGACAGTTTTGGGAAACACCTCTGCTCTGCCCATAAGATTAACTCCAACCTTCTAGTTCCTTGCCATTTCAACAAACAATCTTGCTCTCAAGCTTACATTTCAATCCTAGCCTGCTACAGTACTGCAATGAAATTCAGCGCAAGCTGGAGGAGCATCACCCCATCTTCCACTTAGACACTTTCCAGCCTTCAGGACTCAGCATTGAGTTTAACAACCTCAGTGCATGAACTCCATCTTCATTTTTATGCATACATCTTGGTTATGACATATTTGTGTCTTGTTGGATTTGCTGTCAGCCGAGCCGATCCATTTTTTTCCTTTTTGCACCTACCATTTACACCTATTTTCTCTCCTTAACCACCAGTAGCAACCCTTTTGTCTTTTGCTGCAGACACCTTCACAATCTGTTCCCTTTTAAAAACCATCATTTCCTTGACCCTGTCAATTCTGAGGTTAAGTCAGATACTTGAAACACTAACTCCATTTATCTTTTCACAGATGCTGTTGGATCTATTAAATGTCTCCAGCATTTTCTCCCTCGATCAGTGCTGCCCACACCCAAAGAATAAGGGGGTAAATAAAGAAACCAACAACTGTTTGAAAATTTCACACCTTATGTTTTTTTGCCTTCAAGAACTAAAACCAATTGGCCAAAATATTTTTTTCTCAAAAAAATCCTTACAGAGAGAAATCTCCTTTTTTCTCCTTTTCTCAGTCTATATGTGTTTCTGTGTGATGTGGGTTGTTTTGCAGCAGAAAGTATTTAGGGAAATAAATTATTTCATATTACAAACTGCTGTGTTAACCAATTCTGCATCACTATGTAATAAGTTCTGTTTTAAAATAAATCAATGTTTTTGTGTTTATTAAAGGTCACTAGGCTGAAAGGGCAGGAAATTGGAGTTGACGGTCATCAGATCATCCATGATATCATTGAATGATGGAGTAGACTCAAAGGCTCAATGAGCTGAATGGCCTACTCTGCTCCTGTGTCTTATGGTCTTATTAAGGAAACCTGGTTGGTATAGCATTTCATTCTAAGTTTGATTTAGATAAGATATGGAGGTGCCAGCATTGGATTGGGGTGGACAAAGTTAGAAGTCACACAACACCAGGTTATAGTCCAACAGGTTTATTTGAAATCACAAACCTTCAGAGCACTGCTTCTTCATCACCTGACGAAGGAGCAGCATTCTGAAGTTTGTGATGTCAAATACCTGTTGGGACTATAACCTGGTGTCATGTGACTTTTGATTTAGAGAAAGCATGTGATGGTCCACATTGAGAAGACTGGGACTTTTTTCACTGGAGCAGAGGAGGTGGAGGGGTGACCTGATAGAAGTTTATAAAATGATGAGAGGTATAGATAGAGTTGATGGTAGTTGTCTTTTCCCTAGGATGGTGGATTTCAAGACTAAAGGGTACATTTGTAAGGTGAGAGGAAAGAAATTTAAAGAAGTCTTGAGGGGCAATATTTTTACACAGAGGGTGATTCGCGTGTGGAATGAACTTCCTGAGGAAGTGGTGGATGTGAGTACAATTACAACCTTTAAAAGACATTTGGATAAGTACATTAACAGGAAAGGTTTGGAGGGATACGAGGCAGGAGCAGGCATGTGGGACTAGTTTAGTTTAGGATTATGTTCAGCATTGACAGGTTAGACCAAAGGGTTTACTTCCTTGCTCTATGACTGCAAGACTGTATAATTGTGACCCATGGAATACTGGGACTAGCGAGAGAGACAGCGCATTCCTCTAACCTAGTGTGTAACACCTTATTACAAGGTAGATGTCAGGTTGTAGTTCTGAAACAGCTTTTCTTTTAATAATTTAAAAAGGACTCTGTTTACTGCGTCCTCAAAGATGCTCAATAAATTTGTTCAATCCATATTCCCTTTCACAAAATTATGTTGACTCTGCTTCTTCAGTAATAGATTGTAGAATTTTTGTAATGACTGACTTGGTTAACTGGCTTATAGTTTCCAATTTTCACCTTTCCTGAATAAAGATGTTACATTTGCATTATCCTGTCCACTCAAACCTTTCCAAAATCTAAGGAATTTTGGAAGCTTACAACTAGTTCATTCATTATCTCTGCAGCCAGTTTTTAAGATTTAAAATGGAGGCCATCAGGTGCTGGGGACATCCTAGCTTTAAGTCCCATTAGTGTTTGCTATTTCCTTTATTAATAGCGATTTTTCCATGTTCCACCCTCTCTTTTGCTTTTAGCGTTTTGACTAATTTTGAAAGTTTTTTGTCTTCTGTTATGACACTGGATACATAGAAGATAGAACAGTACCACAGGTACAGGCCCTCCAGCCTATTATGTCTGTGTCGACCATGATGCTATTTTAAAACTCTTCCCATCAGCCTGCACATGGTCCATAACCCTCTAGTCATGTGTCTGTCTAATTGCCTCTTAAATATTGCTGTTGTATCTGCTTCTACCACCTCCCTGGCAGTGTGCTCCAGGCACCTGCCATCCTCTGTGTAAAAACCTCAGCTATTTTCCCATTTCCCAATATTAATTCTCAGTTTTGATACAAATGTTGCATTCATTCAGATGAAAATTGTTTAATTTTATAATTTATCTGATTTTCCTCCTGTACCCTGTTTGCTCATGTTTAGGTGCTCTGTCCCTTTCCATCACACTTTGTTATCTTACTTATATTTCTACTTTATACTGTCAAAATGTGTGGTGCTGGAAAAGCACAGCCGGTTAGGCAACATCCGATGAGCAGGAGAATTGATGTTTCGGGAATAAACTCTTCAGGAATGAGAGGGTGGTCCAAGGGGGCAGAGAGATAAATGGGAGAGAGGTGGGGCTGGGGGAAGGTAGCTGGGAATGTGACATGTAGATGGAGGTGGGAGGTGAAGGTGATAGGTCAGAGCAGAAGGTGGAGCAGATAGGTGGGAAGGAAGATGGACAGGTAGGATAGTTCAAGAGGGTGGTGCTGAATTGGAAGATTGGCTCTGGGATAAGGTGGGGGGAAGGGAAATGAACAAACTGGTGAAATTAACATTGATTCCGTGTGGTTGGAGGGTCCCAAAGTGGAAGATGAGGTGTTCTTCCTCCAGGCATTGGGTGGCTAGAGTTTGGCAGTTGAGGAGACCCAGAACTTGCATGTCCTTGGCAGAGTGGAAGGGGGAGTTAAAATGTTCAGCAATAGGGCGGTGGAGTTGTTAATGCATGTGTCCCAGACATGTTCTCTGAAACATTCCGCAAGTTGGCGTCCTGTGTCCCCAAAGTAGAGGAGATTAGATTACTTACTTACAGTGTGGAAACAGGCCCTTCGGCCCAACAAGTCCACACCGCCCCGCCGAAGCATAACCCACCCATACCCCTACATCTACATTTACCCCTTACCTAACACTATGGGCAATTTAGCATGGCCAATTCACCTGGCCTGCACATCCTTGGACTGTGGGAGGAAACCGGAGCACCCGGAGGAAACCCACGCAGACACGGGGAGAACGTGCAAACTCCACACAGTCAGTCGCCTGAGGCGGGAATTGAACCCGGGTCTCAGGCGCTGTGAGGCAGCAGTGCTAACCACTGAGCCACCGTGCCGCCCAGATCACATCGAGAGCAATGAACACAGTGGATGACATCTGTGGAAGTACAGGTAAATCTATGGCAGCTAGAGTCATAGAGATGTACAGCATGGAAACAGACCAACCTGTCCATGCCGACCAGATATCCCAACCTAATCTAGTCCCATTTGCCAGCACTTGGCCCATGTCCCTCTAAGCCCTTCGTATTCGTATACCCATCCAGATGCCTTTTAAATACTGTAATTGTACCAGCCTCCACCACTTCCTCTGGCAGCTCATTCCATACACGCACCACCCTCTGCGTGAAAAAGTTGCCCCTTAGGTCCCTTTTATATCTTTCCCCTCTCACCCTAAAGCTATGCCTTCTAGTCCTGGACTCCCTCACCCCATGGAAAAGACCTTGTCTGTTTCTCCTATCCATGCACCTCATAATTTTATAAACTTCTATAAGGTCACCTCTCAGCCTCCAATGTTCCAGGGAAAACAGCCCTAGCCTATTCAGCCTCTCACTACAGCTCAAATCCTCCAATCCTGGCAATCCTTGTAAATCTTTTCTGAACCCTTTCAAGTTTCACAACATCCTTCTGATAGGAAGGAGACCAGAATTGCATGCAGTATTCCAAAAATGGCCTAACCAATGTCGTGTACAGCCACAACATGACCTCCCAACTCCTGTACCCAATAATCTGACCAATAAAAGAAAGCATACCAAGCACCTCCTTCACTATCCTATCTACCTGCAACTCCACTTTCAAGGAGCTATGAACCTGCAACTCCAAGGTTTCTTTGTTCAGCAACACTCCCTAGGACCTTACTATTAAGTGCATAAGTCCTGCTAAGATTTGCTTTTCCAAAATGCAGCACCTCATATTTATCTAAATTAAACTTCATCTGCCACTAGTCAGTCTATTTGTTGAAGGATCCTTTGGGGCCTTGGACTGAGGTGATGGGGGAGGTGTGGGTGCAAATTTTGTACTTCTTGCTGTGACAAGGGAAGGTGCCAGAAGTGGAGGGTGAGTTGGTGGGGTTGTGGACCTAACAAGGGAGTTGCGGAGGGAATGGTGTCTGTGGAACGCAGATAGGGGTTGGAGGGAAATATGTCCCTGCTGGTGATTTCTGTTTGTAGGTGGTGGTAAAGGCAGAGGGTGATGCATTGTATCCAGAGATTGGTGGGATGAAAGATGAGGATGGGGTGTGTGGGGTGGGGGGTTTGAGGGGGGGGGGGGGGTTCTGTCCTTGTTGTGATTGGTGGGGTGGGATTCAAGGGCGGAGGTGTGAGATGTGCTGGAGGGCACTTTTGACCACATTGGAGCAGAAATTGCGGTCCTTGAAGAAGGAGCCCATCTGAGATGTTCGCTGGTGGAATTGGTCCTCCTGGGAGCAGATGCAGCAGAGGCAGAGGAATTGTAGTAAGAGACAGGAGGCAGGATGGGAGGAGGTGGCTACATTGCCCCCAGTCCCACCCCCCTCCCATGTATCTCTCCTGTACCCAATGTGGGCAGCACGGTGGCACAGTGGTTAGCACTGCTGCCTCACAGCGCCTGAGACCCGGGTTCAATTCCCGCCTCAGGCGACTGACTGTGTGGAGTTTGCACGTTCTCCCCGTGTCTGCGTGGGTTTCCTCCGGGTGCTCCGGTTTCCTCCCACAGTCCAAAGATGTGCAGGCCAGGTGAATTGGCCATGCTAAATTGCCCATAGTGTTAGGTAAGGGGTAAATGTAGATGTAGGGGTATGGGTGGGTTACGCTTCGGCGGGGCGGTGTGGACTTCTTGGGCCGAAGGGCCTGTTTCCACACTGTAAGTAATCTAATCTAATCTAATCTAATCTAATCAACCCCCTTGGGCCACCCCCTCATTCCTGATGAAGAGCTTATGCTCGAAACATTGACTCTCCTGCTCCTGACCGGCTGCGCTTTTCCAGCACCACACTTTTCAATGCTGATCCCCAGCATCTGCAGTTCTCACTTTCTCCTACTTTATACTGTCGCCTTGTAACTTTCTAAAATTTCCCTCATCTGTTTAATTTTAAATCCGTTTAAGAGCCCTCGTTATTTGATTTGCCAGAACAGTGGTTTCTGCACTAGTTCAGATGAAGCCTATTCCACCTCGACAGCTCCTTCTTTCCCCAGTACCAATAGCCCATTTTTCACAAACCATTTTTCTCACTCATTCAACTGTCTGAACGTATTTATGTCACTATGTCATAACACTTTGTTAACATTTGTGGCTCAGAGCGTACATTCCAGAGGTTTTTACCTGATTCTTTTTAATTAGTTTTTTAATTTAGCCCTGTATTGCAGATACTCCTAGGGCAGATACTCTTTCCTAGTATACTCATGTTGTTTGTTCCCACATAGTCCATGACATCTGGATCCTTCTCCTCCAACCACAAGTTGCCTCTCCAACCCTCAGAAGATGTCCTTAATCCTAGCACTGGGCAGACAGCACAATCTTCAAGACCATGCTGATTGCTGCAAAGAATTGTATCTACCTTCCAAAAATACTGTCCTAACCACAACCATGTCTTTTTTTGCTCCTCAGCATTAATGACCTCTGCACCATGATATTTGTTCATCCCTGCTCTCGTTCACACAAGCTGCAAGAGCCTTGAATTTGTGAGGCCTCTTCTGGAATACTGTGTCCAGTTCTGGTCACCCAGTTATAGGAAGGATAGTATTAAGTGGGAGAGGGTTCAGAAGAGATTTACCAGAATTTTGCTGGGTGTGCAATGTTTGAGTTCTAAAGAAATGCTGCATAGGTTGGGACTTTTTTCACTGGAGCATAGAAGGCTGAGAGGTGACCTTATAGAGGTTTATTAAATAATGAGGGTATAGACAGAGTTATTGGTAGTTGTCTTTTCCCTAGGATGGTGAATTTCAAGACTAGGGGGCACATTTTTATGGTGAGTGGAGAGAGGTTTAAAAAAGACACGAGGGTGGTTTTTGTGTGGAATGAACTTCCAGAGGAAGTGGTGGAAGTAGGCACATTTAGAACGTTTAAAAGACATTTGGATAAGTGCATGAATAGGAAATAAGTGCATGAGCAGGCAGGTAGGGCTAGTTTAGTTTGAGATTATGTTCAGCATGGACTGGTTGGACCAAAGGGTCTGATCTCATGCTGTATGACTCTATGACTGAGGCTCCTCCACTGCTGACTCCTGGATCCTTCATACCTGCCTTACTTGTAGTCAAACTCTGCTGTCCCTGATCATGGACCAAATCTGAATACCTACCCAAAATGTATGTAACTGCCTCCTGGCTCAATGTGTCCGGGTAATTTTATTCCTCTTTGATGAACCACAGTGTCCAAAGCTCAGACTCCAGTTTATCACCTCTGGGCCAAAGTCCTTCGAGCTGCACACTGACTCTAGATGTGGTTAACATGGATCATACCTGGGTCCACCTAATCCCACATGCTCCAACTGCACCTGCCATTTCTAATGTATCCATTTTTCTACTTAAGGTTTCAAATTTTGAAATATCACTCAATAATTATTTGTAGTTATATTGAGTAGATTAAATAGTTAAGCTTTTCATTTAATACATCACTACTTTAGGTAACTGCCCAAGTTTAGAGAGAAGAAAATCATATATCTGCTCACCTAATTGTCTATGAACTTAGCTTTCAGATGTCACTGCTTTCTCCTCCCTTACTTGGATCTCCCATTATCTCATGAAAGAATAGCACTGTTTCCTCTACTCACTAAATTCTCGAATTAAGTACTCTGTAAAAGTACAGTTTGTTGAAAAAGTCAGAGGTGCGAATGCTGGAAGTCAGAAATAAAGTCAGAAATTGCTGGAAAGACTCAACAGGTCTGGCAACATCTGTGGAGAGAAAGCAGAATTAACATTTCAGGTTCAGTGACCCTTCTTCAGAACTGTTCTGAAGAAGTGTTGCAAGACTCAAAACATTAATTCTGCTTTCTCTCCACAGATCTGCTGAGTTTTTTTCCAGCAATTTATGATTTTGTTTCTATACTTTGTGAGCTGGCAGTTGTTCCACTAACCAAGTGTGTGCATATGTGTCCTTCAGTTTGAGTTATGTTTCTGTGGCTTTGTTTCATTTTGAGGATGTATATCAATTTCTTTTTGTTTGATTAGATAAAAATATATAAACAAAGAACAGGAGTTGGTCATTCACCCCCTCCCCCAAGCCTGCTCCACCATTCAGTTGGAACCTCAAATTCCTGCCAGCTCCTGATAACCTTTCACCCCCTTCTTAACAGACATCTATCTACTGCTGCCTTAAAACTATTAAAAGACTGCTTCTAACATCATTTCAGGAAGAGAGGTCCAAAGACTTATGACCATCTGTGAGAAAAAGATTCATCACTTTTGTAGATTTGTGACCATGTTCACTCAGTCAAGAACTCTCAGGATCACAGCATCATAAAATTGTTGTAGTACGGAACGGCATTATGGGTTTACTCACAGCATATAGACTGCTGTGGTTCAAGAAGGCAGCTCACCACCACCTTCGCTAAGGCACCTAGAGGTGGGTAATAAATACAGGCTACCAGCAATGCCAAGAACTAAAGGGCATAGTTTTAAGGGTGAGAGGGGAAAGATTGAAAAAGGACTTGAGGGGTAACCTTTTCGTGTAGAGCGTGGTGCATGTATGGAATGAGCTGCCAGAGGAAGTGATGGAAATAGTTACATTTACAACATTAAAAAAACATCTGAATGGTTTAAAGGGAGATGGGCCAAATGCTGACAAATGGAACAAGGTCACATTGGAATGTCTGGTCATCGTAGACAAGTTGGACCAAAAGATCTGTTTCCATGCTGTACAATTCTGACTCTATAAGTATTTTTTTTAAATCACCTTACACTTCTCTGCATTGAACTTCATCTCCCACATATCCGCCCATGCCACCAACTTGTCAAAGTCCTTTTGGAGTTCCACACAGTCCTTAACATCTATAACTCTTCCAAGTTCAGTGTTCTCTGCAAACTTTTGAAATCGTCCCCCCACACAAAGATCCAGATCATTTGTTGGCAATTCTTGCTAATGAGTATGATTATCCACCTGGGAAATTCCGTAACATTGGTCCTGGGTTCTCTGGGCCTTTGCCTTGCTGATGAGCCGGATACTACAACTGCATCTCTGACCATACATTTGGCGGATGTTTTGGTAGGTGGAATTAATCCTCAGCCTTGAGATCAGTGGTGTCTCTTTCTGTGGTTCCTTTCCATACTTCCTCTTTCCACTCGATTGTGTCTCTTAGTGCAGGAATTTCCTCCAACTCAGCTTTTTCTGAACAGGGTCTGCCAGGCATTGAGCTCGATATTGCATTTTTTGAGGCAAGCCTTCAGGGAATCATTCCTTTGTCTTCCTCTTATCTGAGTGCCTTCCTTGAGCTGGGCAAAGAAGATTTGCTTTGGCAGTCAGACCACACTTCCAGCTCAGTGAAATTTGTTTTGGTTGATCATGGCCTTGATTCTGGTGCTGTTAGCAACTTCAAGGAAACTGTCATTAGTTTGCATGTCTTCCCAGCTGTCCTCCCAACAATCCATCTCAAACAGCATTGGTAGTACTTCCCAAGCACCTTGAAGTGGTGTCCATATGTAATTTAAGTTTCTGAGCAATATAAAGGAGTCAGAAGAATGATTGCCTTACAAACAAGGAGCTGAAAATGTGTTGCTGGAAAAGCGCAGCAGGTCAGGCAGCATCCAAGGAACAGGAGAATCGACGTTTCGGGCATCAGCCCTTCTTCAGGAAAGGGCTGAAACGTCGATTCTCCTGCTCCTTGGATGCTGCCTGACCTGCTGCGCTTTTCCAGCAACACATTTTCAGCTCTGATCTCCAGCATCTGCAGTCCTCACTTTCTCCTTACAAACAAGGATCTTAGTATCTGCACCAATGGTATGGTCCTTGAAGCATCTGACAGCTGTATTCACAGATTGGGTGCAATTTTGAATCTCCACATCAATGTCAGTCTTAGATGGCTCCCAGGTATGGGAAGTGTTCCATGTTTGGGAGGATCTCTCTGTTAATCTTAATGGAGGAATGGACTGGAACTTCATTTGGGATGGCTTGGTAAATGATTTGAGTCTCTTTGAGGTTGAGGCTGATGATCAATTCTTCAATATGCTTTAGTGAAGGCATTAACCAAGGCATGAATATTTTTTTCGGGAAGAACAGAGAACAGTGTCATCCACATAATGAAGTTCCTCAACCCAGGTCATCTCATTTTTAAAAATTCATTCACAGGATGAGGGTATTGTTGGCATCAACACTATTGCCCATCTCTAATTGCTCACAGGGCAGTTGAAGGTCAACCACATAGTAGGAGTTACATGTAAGCCAGACCAGGTAAGGATGGCAGATTCCTTCTCTCAAGGACATTAGTGAACCAGATGATTTTTTCTGACAATCAACGATGGTCATCATTAGACATCTAATTCCTGATTTTCTTTTTATTGAATTAAAATTCTACCATCTGTCCAGTTGGGAATTGAATCTAGGTCCCTAGAACATTACTGTTAATCCAGATTCCCAGGTACAGTGATAATACCACTATGCCATCAGCTTCTTCTTAGATTGCAATCACTTGTAGTTGAAACATTTTCTGTCCATCCTGTCTACAATACTGGGAAACTTGTTTTGGACAAGATGAAGAATGGTGTCTCTGAAGATTGAGAAAAGGGTGCGGGCGATGCCATATTCCTGCTTGACTCTGTCTGGATCTCAAAGGATTCCATCATATTACCATCAGTGAGGACTGTTACTGACTGTTGTGGAGGAGATGGAGGATGTTGATGAATTTCACCGGACAGCTAGTCTTTGCTTTGATCTTCAGTAGCACTTCCCAACTGACTCAGTCAAGGTCTTAGACAAGATGATGAAGGCCGTGTGGCGTGTTTGGTGTTGTTCCTGATATTCCTCTTGGAGTTTCCAGTGGTTAAAATCTTGATATTGACTCCGTACACCAAGATCCAGAACATTAATGTGTATAAGGAAAGGTTAGGGTCCCAATATCAACCCCTGGGGAGCTCCAGTACAAACCTTTCTCCAGCCTGAACAATATCTATTGACCATTACTCTCTGTTTTAGTGGTGCTGGAAGAGCACAGCAGTTCAGGCAGCATCCAACGAGCAGCGAAATCGACGTTTCGGGCAAAAGCCCTTCATCAGGAATAAAGGCAGTGAGCCTGAAGCCTGGAGAGATAAGCTAGAGGAGGGTGGGGGTGGGGAGAGAGTAGCATAGAGTACAATGGGTGAGTGGGGGAGGAGATGAAGGTGATAGGTCAAGGAGGAGAGGGTAGAGTGGATAGGTGGAAAAGAAGATAGGCAGGTCGGACAAGTCAAGGAGACAGTGCTGAGCTGGAAGTTTGAAACTAGGATGAGGTGGGGGAAGGGGAAATGAGGAAGCTGTTGAAGTCCACATTGATGCCCTGGGGTTGAAGTGTTCCGAGGCGGAAGATGAGGCGTTCTTCCTCCAGGCGTCTGGTGGTGAGGGAGCGGCGGTGAAGGAGGCCCAGGGCCTCCAAGTCCTCGGCAGAGTGGGAGGGGAAGTTGAAATGTTGGGCCACGGGGCGGTTTGGTTGATTGATGCGGGTGTCTCGGAGATGTTCCCTAAAGCGCTCTGCTAGGAGGCGCCCAGTCTCCCCAATGTAGAGGAGACCGCACCGGGAGCAACGGATACAATAAATGATATTAGTGATGTGCAAGTAAAACTTTGATGGATGTGGAAGGCTCCTTTAGGGCCTTGGATAGAGGTGAGGGAGGAGGTGTGGGCACAGGTTTTACAGTTCCTGCGGTGGCAGGGGAAAGTGCCAGAATGGGAGGGTGGGTCGTAGGGGGGTGTGGACCTGACCAGGTAGTCACAGAGGGAACGGTCTTTGCGGAAGGCGGAAAGGGCTGGGGAGGGAAATCTATCCCTGGTGGTGGGGTCTTTTTGGAGGTGGCGGAAATGTCGGCGGATGATTTGGTTTATGCGAAGGTTTGTAGGGTGGAAGGTGAGCACCAGGGGCGTTCTGTCCTTGTTACGGTTGGAGGGGTGGGGTCTGAGGGCGGAGGTGCGGGATGTGGATGAGATGCGTTGGAGGGCATCTTTAACCACGTGGGAAGGGAAATTGCGGTCTCTAAAGAAGGAGGCCATCTGGTGTGTTCTATGGTGGAACTGGTCCTCCTGTTTCCATTACTCTCTGTTTCCTTTCACTCAACCAATTTTGTATCCTGGAGAAAGTGAGGACTGCAGATGCTGGAGATCAAAGTCAAGAGTGTGAACATAGAACATAGAACAGTACAGCACAGAACAGGCCCTTCAGCCCATGATGTTGTGCCAATCATTGATCCTCATGTAAGGTAAACCTAATGTACGAACCCTCAAATTTCTGTGACCATATGCATGTCCAGCAGTCTCTTAAATATCTCCAATGACCTCGCTTCCACAACTGCTGCTGGCAATGCATTCCATGCTCTCACAACTCTCTGCGTAAAGAACCCGCCTCTGACATCCCCCCTGCCAAACAGCTTAAAACTATGACCCCTTGTGTTAACAATTTCTGCCCTGGGAAAAAGTCTCTGGCTGTCAACTCTATCTATGCCTCTCATTATCTTGTACACCTCAATTAGGTCCCCTCTCTTCCTGCCTTTTTCCAATGAAAAAAGTCCGAGCTCAGTCAACCTCCTTTCATAAGATAAGCCCTCCATTCCAGGCAGCATCCTGGTAAACCTCCTCTGAACCTTCTCCAAAGCATCCAATCTTTCCTATAATAGGGCAACCAGAACTGGACACAGTATTCCAAGTGCGGTCTAACCAAAGTTTTATAGAGCTGCAGCAAGATCTCACGACTCTTAAACTCAATCCCCCTGTTAATGAAAGTCAAAACACCATATGCTTCCTTAACAACCCTGTCCACTTGGGTGGCAATTTTAAGGGATCTATGTACCTGCACACCAAGATCCCACTGTTCCTGCACACTGCCAAGAATCCTGTCTTTAATCATGTATTCAACTTTCAAGTTTGACCTTCCAAAATGCATCACTTCACATTTATCCAGGTTGATCTCCATCTGCCACCTCTCAGCCCATCTCTGCATCCTGTCCATGTCACACTGCAGCCTACAACAGTTCTTTATACTGTCAAACCTTTGTGTCATCTGCAAACTTGATAACGCATCCTTCAATCTCCTCATCCAAGTCACTAATAAAAACTACAAAGAGTAGACGCCCAAGAACAGAGCCCTGTGGAACACCACTCACCACTGACTTCCAGGCAGAATACTTTCCTTCCACTACCACTCGCTGTCTTCTGTCGACCAGCCAATTCTGTATCCAGACAACTAAATTTCCCTGTATTCCATTCCTCCTGATCTTCTGATAAGCCTACCATGGGGAACCTTATCAAATGCCTTGCTGAAGTCCATATAGACCATACCCATCACTCAACCCTCATAAACTTGTCTAGTAACATCCTGAAAGAACTCAATAAGACTTGTGAGGCATGACCTGCCCCTCACAAAGCCATGTTGACTGCATTTAATCAAGCCATGCTCTTCCAGATGGTTATAAATCCTGTCCCTCAGAATCCTTTCTAACACCTTGCAGATGACAGACATGAGACTGGCTGGTCTGTAATTGCCGGGGATTTCCCTATTTCTTTGCTTGAAGAGAGGAATTACATTTGCCTCCCTCCAATCCTCAGGTACGACCCCGGTGGAGAGCGAGGATGCAAAGACCTTCGCAAGCGTTGAAGCAATCACATTTCTTGCTTCCCAAAGCAGCCGAGGACAAATCTGGTCTGGCCCTGGTGACTTGTCAATCTTAGTGTTTGTCAAAATTTTCAGCACATCAGTTTCCTCAATCTCTATCCATTCGAGCATGCTTACCTGCTCCTCAATGGTTTCATTCACTACAAAGTCCTTTTCTTTAGTAAAGACAGAAGCAAAAAACTCATTTTGGGCTTCCCCTACCTCCTCAGACTCTATACACAAGTTCCCTATGCTATCCCTGATCGGCCCTACTCTTTCTTCGGTCATTCTCTTGTTCCTCACATATGTGTAAAATGCCTTTGGATTCTCCTTAATCCTTCCTGCCAAGCCTTTTTGTGCCCCCTCCTGGCTCTCCTCAGACCATTTTTGAGCTCCTTCCTCGCCTGCCTGTAATCAGTGTGGTGCTGGAAAAGAACAGCAGGCCAGGCAGCAACTGAGGAGCAGGATAATCGATGTTTCAGGCATAAGCCCTTCATCTTTCCACACTTTCGACAATTTTCTATCCACGTAGCTACAGTCTCTTTTGTACTATGACCTACAACTTCCCTCACAAGTCTGTCGTGTAGTACTGTACCAAATGCCTTCTGGAAATCCATGTATGTCACATCAAAAAATAACCATCATCAACTCTTTCTGTTACCTCTTCAAAAAATTCCAGATAGTTAAAAACAAATTTTCTTATAGAAATACATGTTCCTAATCAACAACGTTTTTACATGTAAATAATAATTCTATCCCAAATAATTGTTTTGAGAATCTTCTCTATCTTCCCTAAATATAAGCAGCGCTCTGTGGTTGATACCACACTCTGCTGAGTTACCGCTACATTGTGTACCCAGGTGATATCGCTCAACTGTGCTGCTTCGTTGGTGGCCAACTCCATCAAGATAACAATTTTGAAAGCTGTCTTTAAATCCAGGTCTCTCCTTATTAATAGCTTCTGTTGGATGGCTTAATGACAGAGGGCACAAACCAAATGATCCTACAGGGCATCTTGGAGAAACCTTCCAAATTTGCAATGTTCTGCTCATGTGTTTAAAGTGGCCACAAGTTTAACATAAAAACTAGGAGCAGGAGTAGGCCATTCGGCCCTTCAAGCCTGCTCTGCCATTCAATAAGATCATGGCCAATCTTTTTGTGGACTCAGCTCCACTTACCACATTTTCACCATATCTCTTAATAACTTTATTTTTTTAAAAAACTATCCACCTTAGCTTTAAAAGTGATTACAGAGGTAGCGCCAACTACTTCCTTGGGCAAGGAATTCCATCGATTAATAACCCTCTGGGTGAAGAAGTTCCTTCTCAGTTCAGGCCTAAACCTGCTTCCTCTAATCTTGAGGCCATGCCCTCTTGTCCTAGTCTCACCCACCAGTGGAAACATCCTATCTATTTCTAGTTTATTGATTTCCTTCATAATTTTATATATTTCAACAAGATCACCCTTCATTCCTCTGAATTCCAATGAGTATAATCCCAGTCTACTCAGCCTCTGCTCATAAGCCATCACCTTCAACTCCTGAATCAACCTAGTGAACCTCCTCTACACCCCCTCCAGTGCTAGTACATCCTTTCTCAAGTAAGGAAACCAAAACTGCATATAGGCATGGCCTCACCAACACCTTGTACAGCTGTAACATAACCTCTCTGCTTTTAAACTCAATCCCTTTAGCAATGAAGGACAAAATTCCATTTGCCTTCCTAATTACTTGTACCTGCAGACCAACCTTCTGCGAATCATGCACAAGGACACCCAGGTCCCTCTGCAAATCAACACGTTGCAACTTTTTACCATTCAAGTAATAATCTATTTTGCTGTTACTCCTACTTCACATTTATTAACATTGTACTCCATCTGCCAGACCTTTGCCCACTCACTTAAACTATCTATGTTCCTCTGCAAAGTTTCACAGTCCTCTGCACAATTTGCTCTGCCACTCATTTTAGTGTCATCAGCAAATTTTGACACTGTACATGTGAGCCCCAACTCCAAATCATCTATATAAATTGTAAATAATCATGGTCCCAACACTGATTTATAGCCTGAGTCCCCTGAGTGAACACTGTTCACACCAGCCACTCCCTCACTGACTGTGCTAGCATACTGTGCTTCCCTGGCATTGCCGCAGCTAAAGTCCCCTCACTCTCTGCTCTCTGCGAAAACCTTCAGTAAGCACCTGGGTGAGTAATCCCCTCTTTAGCCACTGGATATGGCTTGAACCATAAATAGAGCACAGGGTAGGCAGACGGTAAATTTGAACAGGAATTACTTCATTATGGTTCCTCTCAGCTCTGCGTATGGTTTTAAACTGTTTCCCCTAGCTCTCACCTCCAGGTCACCTGACTCACTCTCTGACATCCCACTATATACATAACATACATGCCTTTCTGCTGGTTGTCAGCCTTTTCTTAAAATTCCTCTTTGCTTCTTTTATTTGCTTTATCACGTCCCCCCTCACACTGAACCTCTATATTCAATAGACAATAGACATTAGGTGCAGGAGTAGGCCATTCGGCCCTTCAAGCTAGCACAACCATTCATTATGATCATGGCTGATCATCCACAATCAGTATCCTATTCCTGCCTTATCCCTATAACCCTTGATTCCACTGTCTTCAAGAGCTCTATCCAACTCTTTCTTGAAAGTATCCGGAGATTTAGCCTCCACTGCCGTCTGGGGGAAAGCATTCCATACACCCACCACACTCTGGGTGAAGAAGTTTCTCCTCAACTCTGTTCTGAATGGCCTACCCCTTATTTTTAAACTGTGCGTTCTGGTTCGGGACTCACCCATCAGCAGAAACATGCTTCCTGCCTTCAAAGTGTCCAATCCTTTAATAATCTTATACGTCTCATATGAGGGAATATATCCCAATGATATCCAAACAATAATCACTGTCTCCTGAATGTACCCAACATGACACTCAATTCTGTCTTACCTGGAGGAAGTGCCGAGTGCAGTAACTAGAGCCTGTACCAATCCACCCATGAAAGCAAAGGGATTCTTGTGTGTGATGAAGAAATAGAGGAGAGGCAGAACGACGAGAGCATGGAAGAGCAGTCCCACGATGACGGTTATTGTATACATTCCCAGCTGTCCTCCCACCACAGTCATATCCTCCATCTCCACAATTTTACCCGCAATAAGAAACAGTATACCAATTGGAGCATACCTGGAAACAGAGAAAGTAATTGAGAGAGGGTATTTAAACACTGAGAATGACAGAGGGCAAAAGAAATATGATTCAATGAGAGAGTAGTGACATTAGTAATCATTAAATAAACAGAACATTATATGAAGTAGCTATAAAAAGAGACAAACAGCAAATAACTAGGGCTGATTTCAAAGTAAGAGAAGGGATCCAGCACAGGTGGGCTGAAAATAAGGATTGTTCAGGAAAGCTAACTGAGCAAAGGCAATAGAGAATAGATGCTGGAGTAGGCCATTCTGCCTTCGAGCCAGAACTACCATTCATTATGACCATGGCTGATCATGGCCTAGATGGTTCAGGTACATGCCAGATAAAGATCAATTAGGTGGAAAGATGAGGACATCCAAAGCCCCTTGGATGTCAAAGGAAGTAGAGATTATAACGACAAAGAAAAATACAGTTTATAAAAAATGTATAGAATACAATTTAAATCATAAAGTACAAAGCGCAAGAGGAAATGAAAAAGAATATAAGAAAATAACCAGGGAATAGGAGAAAAAAAGTACTAGCTAATATGAAACATAATCCTGAAATCCTTTTTCATGTCAAGTGGCCAATATAGTAGGTACTTATGCAAAAACAGAAATTGCTGGAAAAGCTCTGAAGATCTGACAACATCTGTGGAGAGAAATCAGAGTTAACATTTTGGGTCCAGAGACCCTTCTGATAGTAGACAGGAAAATATTGCTTTTTATGCAGAAGATAGGGTGGGGTGGGCGGCACAGTGGCACAATGGTTAGCACTGCTGCCTCATAGCGCCAGAGACCCGAGTTCAATTCCCGCCTCAGGCGACTGACTGTGTGGAGTTTGCACATTCTCCCCGTGTCTGCGTGGGTTTCCTCCAGGTGCTCTGGTTTCCTCCCACAATCTAAAGATGTGCAGGTTAGGTGAATTGGCCATGCTAAATTGCCCATAGTGTTAGGCGAAGGGGTAAATGTAGGGGAATGGGTTTGGGTGGGTTGCGCTTCAGTGGGTTGGTGTGGACTTGTTGGGCCGAAGGGCCTGTTTCCACACTCTAATCTAATGAGTAAATGATAGGTGGGCATAGAGCCCAAAGAGAGACAAGAACAGTTGGACAGACGAAGGAATAGGTAATGATCTGGCTAGGAGGGTGAATAGCTGTTAATGGGGACTGTTAGTGGCTAACAATGCAGTTGCATATAATAGCAGACTATGTGATAACAAGGCCTGGTGTGTGGGGGTTGGGGTAAGGACATGGGAGAGCTCAAGCACTAAATTGTTGAACTCAATATTGAGTCCAGAAGGCTGTAGTTACCAAACGGAAAGTAAGTGCTTATGTCTGTTTCCATAGCTAGCTTCTGCAGCAGAGGGACTTCACTCCACATTTAGTGCCTGTCTTAGTCCCACACTGCCATCAAAAAATCAAGATTTACAAGCTGATAATCAGTCTGATTCACCATGGTATGAACATTAAGTCTTGGAGTGAGTCTTGAAACTAAAGCACCTGGCATGATGGAATTTGAATCCTGGTTCTCAGAATAATACCTGGATCTCTGGGTTACTGGCCCAGCAATAATACCACTATGCCATCCCATAAATAAGGAAGTCTCTTTTGCAAATGGTAATTCATTCTAAATCATTTGCTAATTTTAAAGCTGGGATTAGTACAATGTTGTTACCCAAAGATGTTAAGTGGACAAGGGGGTGAATGGAGTGCCTTGCAGATATTCCATGATCTCATTGAATGAAAGAACAGGCTTAAGGGTCTGAATGGTCTCTTCCTATTCCTATATTATTATGGGAGGCTAGTGTGGAGTAACAAAAGCTGTCAACTCAATCCTTATAGAAGAGTCATGCCAAAGGATTGCAAAATTAGAAGCCTATCCAATATGGAAAAGGGATAAAACTCCTCCACCATAAAGCAATATTGAACTTCTTAAGAACAAAGGGCAGAATCATACTGGGGTCTGAGTTTAATGGGCTATGTTGAGATTTGTAGCAGAATAGGACAAGATATCCAGTGAGGCCCATTTCAATGTCGAGAGAATCTTGCTGTTTTTCACAAGGTGCCAAGGAGAGTTCCTCCCTTGCCAGCAGTGACTTGCTAATTAGGGGGCATTTTGCATGGTAACCACCTTGTAAATGACACAATTCATCTCATTATTATTCAGCTTCCCAACTTACCAAACATGCCAAACAGGATAGGCATTGAGAAAATCTCAACATGGAAATTAGAGAGGTACCAGACAGCTGGCCATTTGATTAGATTAGATTAGATTGGATTAGATTACTTACAGTGTGGAAACAGGCCCTTCAGCCCAACAAGTCCACACCGACCTGCCGAAGCGCACCCACCCACACCCATTCCCCTACATTTACCCTGCACCTAACACTACGGGCAATTTAGCATGGCCAATTCACCTAGCCTGTACATTTTTGGACTGTGGGAGGAAACCGGAGCACCCGGAGGAAACCCACGCAGACACGGGGAGAATGTGCAAACTCCATGCAGTCAGTCACCTGAGGCGGGAACTCTGATTTGCTCTGATGAACTTCTATGTTCCACAGGTCGAAGTAACGTATCAAGGCATGATCCAAGGGCACCTGACACACCCACACCTTTCACTCATGGACATTGACATCTGGCATTTGCAAATCCCTCACAACTATCATGGCACCTCTCCAATGCACTTTCACCTCACTTCTGAAGCACAGACTTATATTGCAGGGTACAGTGACAGCTAGCATTGAAATGTTACATCAGGTACACTTAGCAAACAGGGCAGGCACCTGGCTCACAGATTGGATCATTCACACCTCAGGGCTGCTCACTTGCTCTCTTAGCATTTGTTCACTTAGTGCCCACCTGTTGCTCGCACCACCCTTGCCTTGTCTTGCCATGTCATTTAACATAAAACATTAACAGTGTTGAGAGTGTGTTGCTGGGAAAGCACAGCAGGTCAGGCAGCATCCGAGGAGCAGGAAAATCGATGTTTCAGGCCGGAGCCCTTCAGCAGAAATGAGGCCTCATTCCTGTGTTTTTCCAGCAACACACTCTCAACTCTGAATTCCAGCATCTGCAGACCTCACTGTCTCCACAAAACATTAACAGGCATCTTGCCTTGCTGGTCAGTAGTCCTTTTGCTGTATAACAGTGTGCTACCTCAATCTTATACCTGCACAATATGCCAGCAACTTACACAGCAAATACACTGTATGTGAAGCAAGCAGCAGCCAATTCTCAAAGTCTTAGGGGCATTGTCCTTGCCAAATTCCATGGAGACACCTGTCAGTCGGGGGGCAAACTCTCATTCTAGTGCAGGGTTTTAGCCACGGTCAGGCTTCTGGTCAGATGTCCTTGGTCAGGGGGTCTGTACCTCTGCAGTTCGGGGAATGGGTGCTGTGCTGTGCACAAGTAGTAGGGTTAATGCAATTGGGGAGATGTACAGCAATAAGGGGCACGGGGACATTTCATTCTGGGCTGTCCAGTTAAGTCACTCATGCAGGTGTGCCATAGCTAGTCCATCCACAGAAACTAAGGAGGATGAGTGGGGCAACTAGGAGGCTGCTGCAACAGGCAGGAGACTTGGTAACCTGTTCTTCAGGACTTGGGGGCTGCAACTGGGTGAAGGAAGGAAAACGTGACTGATTTTGACCCAGAGATATTTCCAAATCAGCATTGTGAGTGGCTTGGAGGGTAAATTGCATGTCCCCATATAATCTGCTGCCCTTGTGCTTCGAGATATTAAATTGTCATGGCTTTGGAAGGTGCTGTCTAAGGACCTTTGGTGCATTTCTTACAGCACATCTTGTACATAATATACATTGCTTCTGCTGAGTGTCGGTGGGGGGCAGAGTGCATTTTTGTGGATGAGAGTGCCAATCAAATGGGCTGCTTCGTCCTGGATGGTGATGTGTCAAGCGTTTTGAGTGTTATATCCATCTAGGCAAGTGAGGAATACTCCATCGCACTCCTTGTAGATGTTGGTCATGCTTTGGGGAGTCAGGAGGTGAGCTATTCGCTGGGGTATTCCCAGCCTCTGACCTGCTCCTGTAGACACTGATTATATGACAAGTCCAGTTAGTTTCTGCCAATGATAACCCCAAGGATGTTGATGTTGGGGGTTTTAGTGATGGCAACACCATTGAATGTCAAGGGACAGTGATAAGATTGCTTCTTATGGGAGATTGTCATTACCTGGTATTTGTGTGGTGTGAATGTTACTTGCTACTTACAGTCATAGAATCATACAGCACAGAAACAGACCTTTCAGTCCAAAATGTGCTTGCTGACCAAACATTCCAATCTGACTTAGTCCCATTTTCCAGCATTTGGCCCATATCCCTCTAAACCCTTCCTATTCATATCCCATCCAGATGCCTTTTAACTGGACAGCAGCGCCTATTTCCATGCTGTAAACCTTAATGTTGTAATTGTACCAGCCTCCACCACTGCTTCTGGCAGCTTGTTCTATACATGCACCACCCTGTGTGTGAAAAAGTTGCTCCTCAGGTTCCTTTTAAATCTTTCCCCGCACATCTTGCATAAGACTCTGGTGCGGCCGCATCTGGAGTATTGTGTGCAGGTTTGGTCGCCATACTATAGGAAGGATGTGGAGGCACTGGAATGGGTGCAGAGGAGGTTTACCAGGATGTTGGCCTGGTATGCTATGAAGATTGTATGAGGAAAGGCTGAGGTACTTGGGGCTGTTTTCATTGGAGAAAAGAAGGTTTGGGGTGACTTGATAGAGGTGTACAAGATGATTAAGGGTTTAGATAGGGTTGACCATGAGAACCTTAGTTTCTGTGGATGGACTAGCTATGGCACACCTGCATGAGTGACTTAACTGGACAGCCCAGAATGAAATGTCCCCGTGCCCCTTATTGCTGTACATCTCCCCAATTGCATTAACCCTACTACTTGTGCACAGCACAGCACCCATTCCCCGAACTGCAGAGGTACAGACCCCCTGACCAAGGACATCTGACCAGAAGCCTGACCGTGGCTTTTTCCCTCCTCCTCTAACCTTAATTAAGAGTCCACAGAGTTGCCATAGGAAGACGGTCTAAGGAAGTTTAGATCGAAGAGTGAGGCTTCAGCTCAGGAATCTTGATAAAGAGGTTGAGTAAAGAGATTACACCACAGTTGAAGAGGGTGAAGACATGACTGCTCAGCTGGTTCAGTGCGCTACGTGTTTGATGTGGCAAGTCAATGACTTTGGTGTGTCTGGCTCGTATATGTGTGGAAAGTGTGCGCACATTCAGCAATTGACCGAGCATATTGCAGCACTGACGAAAGAACTCGAAGACCTTAGGCTCATCCGAGAGAACGAGATCTTTCTGGACAAGACCTTCAGTGATGTTATTACACCAATCATGCCAGAAGAGAGCAGAAGAGTGCAGACGATGAGGAAGGCAGAGAGGAGACAGGTGCAAGAGACGCCGGGAGAAGTACCTGTCAGGAACAAGTTGAAGCTTTTGGAAACAGTAGAGTCTGATGACACTACCAGTTCGCAAGGCGGCCATGTTTGTCAATCAAAAGTTGCCGCAGAAGCAGAGCGGAAGAGTCGGACATCACATAGAGCCGTGGTAATAGGGGACTCCATCGTGAGAGGAACTGACCGGGGTTTTTGTGGCAGCAGACGGGATTTAAGGATGGTGTGTTGCTTTCCTGGTGCTAGAGTGAAAGACATCGCGGACAGAGTGCAGGACATCCTCAAGGACGAGGGTGAAGAGCCCGAGGTGGTGGTACACGTCGGCACAAATGATGTCGGGAAGAAGAGGAGGAACATACTACAGCGAGACTTCGCAGAACTAGGAAGAAGGCTAAAAAGCAGGACGTCCAAGGTGGTTATCTCCAGTTTGCTTCCAGTTCCTCGGGCTAGTGTGGCCAGAAACCGGGAGATAATGGACTTGAACGTGTGGTTGGGGAACTGGTGCAGGAAGCAAGGTTTCAAGTTCTTGGATCACTGGGGTATATTTTATGGTAACCATAAATTCTACAAGAGAGATGGCTTGCACCTTAATAGAACAGGGATCGGCATTCTGGCAGGCAGGTTTTCTGCTGCAACACCGCTACATTTAAACTAAGTAGCGGGGGGGAGGGGACAAGCTGGATGTTTAAAAAGGAAATTGAAGGGGTAGTTAGAACAAGAGAAGTCAAGAAAGACAACTGTATCAAGGAGGCAGAAAACTGGAAAAGGCATCATGCTGTAAAGTTGAGTGAAATAAGGGTTGAGGGGAAGGGTGAGAGCAGTAACAAATTAAAAATTCTATATATGAATGCACGAAGCATTAGACACAAGGTGGATGAGCTTGAGGCTCTTTTGGAAATTGGCAGATACGATATTGTGGGGATAACTGAGACGTGGCTTCATGGGGACAGGGCCTGGGAAATGAATATTCAAGGCTACATGTGTTATCGTAAGGATAGACTGACGGGCAGAGGGGGTGGGGTGGCCTTGTTGGTAAGGGAGGATATTCAGTCCCTTGCACGGGCGGACCTAGAGTCAGGGGATGTAGAGTCAGTGTGGATAGAGCTTCGAAACACTAAGGGTAAAAAGACCCTCATGGGAGTCATCTACAGGCCCCCAAACAGTAGTCTGGATGTTGGAGGTAAGTTGAATCAGGAGCTGAAATTGGCTTGTCGCAAAGATGTTACTACAGTTGTTATGGGGGATTTTAACATGCAGGTAGACTGGGAGAATCAGGATGGTATCGGGCCTCAAGAAAGAGACTTTGTGGAGTGCCTCAGAGATGGATTTTTAGTGCAGCTGGTGCTGGAGCCGACCAGGGATAAGGCGATTCTGGATCTGGTATTGTGTAACGAACCAGAATTGGTCAGTGACCTCGAAGTGAAGGAGCCATTGGGAAGTAGTGACCATAATACAATAAGCTTCAATCTGCAATTTGAGAGGGAGTGGGTACAATCTGAAGTGACAATATTTCAGTTGAATAAAGGGAAATATGGAGCTATGAGGGAGCAACTGGCCAAAGTTCAATGGTTTAATACCTTAACAGGGAAGACCGTGGAGGAACAATGGCAGATATTTCTGTGTATAATGCAGAAGATGCAGGATCAGTTCATTCCTAAAAGGAAGAAAGATCCCAGGAGGAGACATGGGCGGCCGTGGCTGACAAGGGAAGTAAAGAAACATATAAGGTTAAAAGAGAAAAAGTATAACTTAGCGAAGATAAGCGGGAAAACGGAGGACTGGGAAGCTTTTAAAGAACAACAGAGGATTAGTAAGAAGGAAATACGCAGAGAAAAAATGAGGTACGAAGGTAAACTGGCCAAGAATATAAAGGAGGATAGTAAAAGCTTTTTTAGGTATGTCCAAGGCAAAAAAATGGTTAGGACAAAAATTGGGCCCTTGAAGACAGAAGCAGGGGAATATATTACTGGGAACGAAGAAATGGCAGAGGAATTAAATGGGTACTTCAGATCTGTGTTCACTGGGGAAGACACAAGCAATCTCCCTGAGGTAACAGTGGCTGAAGGACCTGAACTTAAGGGAATTTCTATTTGCCAGGATTTGGTGTTGGAGAGACTGTTAGGTCTGAAGGTTGATAAGTCTCCGGGACCTGATGGCCTGCATCCCAGGGTACTGAAGGAGGTGACTCGGGAAATCGTGGATGCGCTGGTGATTATTTTCCAGAGTTCAATAGAATCGGGGTTGGTTCCTGAGGATTGGAGGGCGGCTAATGTTGTGCCACTTTTTAAGAAGGGTGGGCGGGAGAAAGCAGGAAATTATAGACCAGTTAGTCTGACCTCAGTGGTGGGAAAGATGCTGGAGTCTATTATAAAGGATGAAATTACGGCACATCTGGATAATAGTAACAGGATAGGACAGAGTCAGCATGGATTTATGAAGGGGAAATCATGCTTGACTAATCTTCTTGAATTTTTTGAGGATGTAACTCGGAAGATGGACGAGGGAGATCCAGTGGATGTAGTGTACCTGGACTTTCAGAAAGCTTTTGATAAAGTCCCACACAAGAGGTTAGTGAGTAAAATTAGGGCGCACGGGATTGGGGGCAAAGTACTAGATTGGATAGAGAATTGGTTGGCTAACAGGAAACAAAGGGTAGTGATTAACGGCTCCATTTCGAAATGGCAGGCAGTGACCAGTGGGGTACCGCAGGGATCCGTGCTGGGACCGCAGCTTTTTACAATATATGTAAATGATATAGAATAACATTAGCAAATTTGCTGATGACACAAAGCTAGGTGGTAGGGTGAAATGTGATGAGGATGTTAGGGGATTACAGGGTGACCTGGACAAGTTAGGTGAGTGGGCAGATGCATGGCAGATGCAGTTTAATGTGGATAAATGTCTGGTTATCCACTTTGGTGGCAAGAACAGGAAGGCAGATTACTACCTCAATGGTATCAAATTAGGTAAAGGGGCTGTTCAGAGAGATCTGGGTGTTCTTGTCCACCAGTCAATGAAGGCAAGCATGCAGGTACAGCAGGTCGTGAAGAAGGCTAATAGCATGCTGGCCTTCATAACAAGAGGGATTGAGTATAGAAGCAAAGAGGTGCTTCTGCAGCTGTACAGGGCCCTGGTGAGACCACACCTGGAGTACTGTGTACAGTTCTGGTCTCCAAATTTGAGGAAAGACATTCTGGCTATTGAGGGAGTGCAGCGTAGGTTCACGAGGTCAATTCCTGGAATGGCAGGATTGCCTTACACGGAAAGACTGAAGCGACTGGGCTTGTATACCCTTGAGTTTAGAAGACTGAGAGGGGATCTGATTGAAACGTATAGGCTTATGAAAGGACTGGACACTCTGGCAGGAGGGAACATATTTCCGTTGATGGGGGAGTGCCGAACCAGAGGACACAACTTAAAAATACGGGGTAGACCATTTAGGACAGAGATGAGGAGAAACTACTTCACACAGAGAGTGGTGGCTGTGTGGAATGCTCTGCCCCAGAGGGCAGTGGAGGCCCAGTCTCTGGATTCTTTTAAGAAAGAATTGGATAGAGCTCTTAAAGATAGTGGAGTCAAGGGGTATGGAGATAAGGCTGGAACAGGATACTAATTAGGAATGATCAGCCATGATCATATTGAATGGCGGTGCAGGCTCGAAGGGCAGAATGGCCTACTCCTGCATCTATTGTCTATTGTCTATTGTCTATTGTCTATTACGGGGGGGCATAGCTTTAAATTAAGGGGTGGTAGGTATAGGGTAGATGTTAGGGGTAGATTCTTTACTCAGCGAGTCGTGAGTTCACAGAATGCCCTGCCAGGAGCAGTGGTGGACTCTCCCTTTTTATGGGCATTTAAATGGGCATTGGATAGGCATATGGAGGATAGTGGGCTAGTGTAGGTTAGGTGGGCTTGGATCGGTGCAACATCGATGTGCAGGTCAGGTGAATTGGCTATCCTAAATTGCCCGTAGTGTAGGTAAGGGGTAGATGTAGGGGTATGGGTGGGTTGTGCTTCAGCGGGGCGGTGTGGACTTGTTGGGCCGAAGGGCCTGTTTCCACACTGTAAGTAATCTAATCTAATCTAATCTAATCTAATCGAGGGCCAAAGGGCCTGTACTGCGCTGTATTCTTCTATGTTCTATGTTCTATCTCAAACCTCCACCCTAGGGAAAAGACCTTGGCTATTCATCCTATCCATGCCCTTCCTGATTTTGTAAACCTCGAGAAGGTCACCCCTCAGCCCATATTGTGCCGATCTTGTTTCATTTGAACATAAACTGTTTCAGTATTTGAGCATTTGTGAATGGTGCTGAACATTGTGCAATCATCAGCGAACTTGCCACATCTGACCTTAAGATGGAAGAATGGTAATTGATTAAGCAGCTGAAGATGGTTAGGCAAAGGAGACTACCCTGAAGAACCCTTGAAGAGATGTCCTGGAGCTGAACAACCACAACCAATTTTCTATGGGCCACGTGTGACTTCAACCAGCAGAGTGTTTGTCTTTTGATACCCATTGATTCCAGTATTGCTAGGGCTCCTTGGTGCCACACTCAAGGTCGAATGAGGCCTTGATGTCAAAAGCTATCATTCTCACCTCATCTCTCAACTTCAGCTTTTTGTCCATGTTTGAACCAAAGCTGTAATGACATCAGGAGCTGAGTGGTCCCGGTGGAACCTAAGTTGGGAAGGTTACTGCTGAGGAGGTGCTGCGTGATAATACTGTTGATGGCATCTTCCATTACTTTATTGATGATTGAGAGTAGATTGATAGGACAGAATTTCTTTTTAGGTGGGTTGGATTTGTCCTATTTTTTTCTGTACATGACATCCCTGGGTGATTTTCCACATTGTCGGGTAGATGTATTATAACTACTGAAATAGCTTAGCTTAGGGGAGTGACAAGTTCTGGAACACAAGTCTTCAATGCTAGTTCCGGAATGTTGTCAGCGCTCATAGACTTTGCAATTGTTTCTTGATATCACACAGAGTGAATCAAATTGACTGAAAACTGATATCTGTGATGCTGGGGACCATTGAGGGAGACTGAGCTAGATAGTCCACTCAGCATTTCTGGTTTAGGATTGCTGCAAATGCTTCAGCCTATCTTTTGCACTGATGAGTTGGATTCTTCCATTAATGAAATTGGGGATATTTGTGGAACCTCTTCCACCAGTGAGCTTTTCAATTTTTTACCCCCATTCACAACTGAATGTGGCAGGACTGCAGAGCTTAGATCTGATCCATTGGTTGTGGGACCCTTAACTCTGTCAATTAATTGATACTGTTTGGCATGCAAATAGTCCTGTTTGGAGGCTTCCCAAAATTTGAGGAAAGGTGTGAAGTATTCATTATTTCATTCAAGAAAGTAACAAATCAAACATAGTGGCAGAAGGTAAACTGGACACTGCTCGGAGGAAGCAGATTCAAAGTTAAACTAGTTAATACAATCAGCCCACGCTGAAACTGAGGCTGAGAGGGTCCTGGAGTGTCAGTACAATTAGAAATAGGGTTTTATTGAGGAAGTAGAGACCTCCCCACATCCATGCAGGTGAAGAGTGGACGACCTTTCATCAGATAGTGATATGACAAAACATGAAATTGCTATGGCAGGACTTGCAGGAAAGCTCAAGCATTGATTAAACAACATCAGCCAATTGCAGAAAATCACACTGAAACCAGTATACTTCAAACAGAAAATGAAGTTTTAGTATTGTTCCTCTGAAAGCAAGATCCAGAGGTCTGGTTCATCTGTAAATTCTTTCCTTTCTCCTTGACCTACCCTTTCCCTCGCTATCTCTGTTCCTAGTATACATATAAAAAGCATTAGGTTTCTCCTTAAACCTTCTTGCCAAGGACATTTCATGGTCCCTTCTAACCCTCCTAATTTCTTGTATAAATTCTTTTTTACTTCCTTTGTACTCCCTAAGAGCCTTTTTTGATTTCAGTTTCCTGTACTTGACATATGCTTCCTTTTTCTTTTTGACTAATCATCCAAGATCTCTTGTCATCTAGGATTCCTGAATCTTGCCATACCTATCTTTCAGCCTCATAAGAACATTCCAGTCCTTAACTCAGGACAAATGACTTTTGAAAGACTCCTACATCTCAAATGAGAATTTAACCTCAAACAGCTGCCCCCAATCTAATTTCCCTAGATGCTGCCCAATACAGATGTAGTTCGCCTTCTGCCAATTTAGCACTTCAACCAGAAGAACTTTTTCCAACTCTGAGCAGAGTTCCAGGGTTTAGAAGTTTCAGGCATGATAGACGGGAATGTAAAAGAGGTCGAGGAATTGCATTGTTGATTGAGTGTCACAGCTTTACTAAAAGAGAACATCTTGGAGAGCTAATCCAGCGAGGCCATATGGGTAGAACTCAAAACAGATAAAGTGTGAAACTGGAAAAAGCACAGCAAGTCAATCAGCATCAGAGGAGCAGGGGAGTCGATGTTTCAGGTTGAACCCTTTCACAAGTCCCAGTGAAAGGGTCTGAGCTAAAATATCAACTCCCCTGCTCCTCTGATGCTGATTGACCTGCTGTGCTTTTTTCAGCACCACACTTTATCGACTCTGACTTTCCAGCATCTGCAGTCCTCAATCTCCAAGTGAGTAGAACTCAGGACTAAGAAAAGTGTAGTTACTATGATGAGATTATACTATAGGCCTCCCAGCAGCCAATGGGGGACAGAGGAACATATATGTAAGCAGACCATGGAAAGATGTAAAATCAAAAGGTTATGGTGATGGGTGATTTTAATTTTCCCAGTATTGACTGAGAATCCCCTCATGCCAGGGGCTTAGGTGGGGTAGAATTTGTTAAGCCTATCCAGGAGGGATTCTTGAAGCAAAATATAGAAAGTCCAAGGGGCTGTATTAGACCTTGTTTTGGAGCAAGAGCCTGGCCAGGTGATCGAAGCTTCAGTGGGGGAGCATTTTAGGAACAGTGATCATAGTTCCATTAGCTTTAAGATAGAGAAGGAAAAGGATAAGACTGGTCCTCAGGAGAAAGTTTTTATTTTAAGGAAGGCTAACTATATGATATTAGGCAGGAATTATAAAAATTGGGCTGGGGACAGCTGTTTGAGGTAAATCCATATCTGACATGTGGGAGTCTTTTAAAAGACAGTTGACCAGAGTTCAGGACCAACATGTTTCTTTGATGATGAAACATAACTTGGCAAGATTAGGAATGTTGGATAATGAGGGATGTTTTAAGTTTAATTGAAAAGAAAAATAAAGCATATATAAGGTCTAGGACACAGATTTTGCACAAGACCCTTGAGAAAACAGAAAATAGCTACAAAAGAAAATAGGAGGGCTAGAAGGGACCATGAAATGTCTTTTGCAAGTAGGATTAGGGAGAATCCAAGGCATTTTATATGTATATTTGGAGCAAGCGGGTAGCTAGGGAAAGAGTAGGTCCACCTAAAGACATAGGAGGACACTTATACATGGAACCAGAGGAAGTGGGTGAAGTCCTCAATAAGTACTTTGCATCAGTATTTACCAAGGAGAAAGAAATGGATGACAGTAAGCTTAGGGATTTGTAGATCTTCTAAGTTGATATAAAGAAAGAGGAGATGTTGAATGTCTTGAAAAACATTAAGGTATGTATGTGAGTTAGCTCACTAAGCTGGAAGGTTTGTCTTTAGACATTTCATCACCATGACTCAGAAACATCCTCAGTAATTGTCCGGTGAAGCGTTGTTGGTGTGTCCTGCCTCTTTATTTATAGGTCTTGATTTCTTCAGGTGAGTGATGTCATTTCCAGTTCTAATTTTCAAGGGAAGGAAGATAGATGGGTCCAGACTGATGTGTTTATTGATGGAGTTCTAGTTAGAGTGCCATGCCTTTAAGAATTCTCTTGCGTGTCTTTGTTTCACCTGTCCTAGGGTATGTGTGTTGTCCCAGTCAAAGTGGTGTCCTTCTTTGTCTGTATGTATGGAAACTAGTAATAGTGGGTTGAGTTTTTTGGTGGCTAGTTGGTGCTCATGTATCCTGGTGGCAGGTTTCCTGCTAGTCTATCCGATGCAGTGTTTTTACAGTGCTTGCAGGGTATATTGTAAATGATGGGCTGAAAATGTGTTGCTGGAAAAGCACAGCAGGTCAGGCAGCATCCAAGGAGCAGGAGAATCAACATTTCGGGCATGAGCCCTTCTTCAGGAATGAGGAAAGTGTGCCAAGCAGGCTAAAATAAAAGGTAGGGAGGAGGGACTTGGGGGAGGGGCGTTGGAAATGCGATAGGTGGAAGGAGGTTAAGGTGAGGGTGATAAGGTGAGGGTGATAGGCCAGAGTGGGGGTGGGGGCGGAGAGGTCAGAAAGAAGATTGCAGGTTAGAAAGTTGGTGCTGAGTTCAAGGGTTGGGACTGAGACAAGGTGGGGGGAGGGGAAATGAGGAAACTGGAGAAATCTGAGTTCATCCCTTGTGGTTGGAGGGTTCCTAGGCAGAAGATGAGGCGCTCCAACCGTCATGTTGCTATGGTCTGGTGGAGTGGGAGGGAGAGTTGAAGTGTTGAGCCATGCGGTGGTTGGGTTGGTTGGTCCGGGTGTCCCAGAGGTGTTCTCTGAAACGTTCCACAAGTAGGCGGCCTGTCTCCCCAATATAGAGGAGGCCACATCGGGTGCAGCGGATGCAGTAAATGATGTGTGTGGAGGTGCAGGTGAATTTGTGGCAGATATGGAAGGATCCCTTGGGGCCTTAGAGGGAAGTGAGGGGGGAGGTGTGTGCGCAAGTTTTGCATTTCTTGCGGTTGCAGGGGAAGATGGGTTGGTGGGGGGTGTGGACCTGACGAGGGAGTCATGGAGGGAGTGGTCTTTTCGGAACGCTGATAGCGGAGGGGAGGGAAATACATCCCTGGTGGTGGGGTCCGTTTGGAGGTGGCGGAAATGACGACGGATGATACGCTGTACATGGAGGTTGGTGGGGTGGTAGGTGAGGACCAGTGGGGTTCTGTCCAGGTGGTGATTGGAGGGGCGGGGCTCAAGGGCGGAGGAGCGGGAAGTGGAGGAGATGCGGTGGAGGGCATCGTCGATCACGTCTGGGGGGAAATTGCGGTCTTTGAAGAAGAAGCCATCTGGGTTGTACGGTATTGGAACTGGTCCTCCTGGGAGCAGATGCGGCGGAGACGAAGGAATTGGGAATATGGGATGGCATTTTTACAGGGGGCAGGGTGGGAGGAGGTGTAGTCTAGATAGCTGTGGGAGTCGGTCGGTTTATAGTAAATGTCCGTGTTGATTCGGTCGCCCGAGATAGAAATGGAGTGGTCTAGGAAGGGGAGGAAGGAGTCTGAGACCGTCCAGGTAAATTTGAGGTCGGGGTGGAAAGTGTTAGTAGAGTGGATGAACTGTTCAACCTCCTTGTGGGAGCACGAGGCAGTGCCGATACAGTCATCGATGTAGTGGAGGAAAAGGTGGGGGGGTGGTGCCAGTGTAGCTGCGGAAGATGGACTGTTCCACATATCCGACGAAGAGGCAGGCATAGCTGGGGCCCATGAGGGTGCCCTTTGGTTTAGAGGAAGTGGGAGGATTGGAAAGAGAAGTTGTTCAGAGTAAGTAAGTGATATTAGTTTTGCTGGTATTATCTAATGGATCCCTTAGGTTCGTTGTTAATTGCTGTTAAAGTGTGTTGATAGGTTTGTGGGCTACCGTGATGCCAATGAGTCTGAGTAGTCTGGAAGTCATTTCTGATATGTCTTTGATGTAAGGTAATGTGGCTTAGTTTTTGGTTGCATTGTGTCTAGTTGTTTGAGTTTGTTTCTGCGGAATCAGCGGATTGTGTTTATTGGGTACCCGGTTTTCTTGAAAACAGATATTTTTCTTCTACAATTTGTAGTTCTTGGGTGCTGCAGTGTGATGTAGCTTGTTGAAATAATGTTTTGATGCAGTTCTGTTTGTAGGTGTCGGGATGATTGCTCCTGAAGTTAAGTATTTGGTCTGTGTTTATTGTTTTTCTGACGATGCTGGTTTGAAGCTCTCCTTTAACTGTATTTTCAACTGTTACATCCAGGAATGGGAGTCTGTTGTCTTTCTCCTCCTTCCTTGTGAATGTTATGGCTGTCAGGATATTGTTGATGGTGTTGAATATTTCCTCCAATTTGTCCCGTTTTGTGATGACAAAGGTGTCATCTACACAGTGGACCCAAAGTTTGGGTTGGCTAGATGGGAGGGCAGCTTGTTCAAGTCTCTGCATTACTGCTTCCACGATGAGCCCTGGTATTAGTGATCCCATAGGTATTCCGTTGACTTGTTTGTAGGTTTTGTTATTGCATGTGAAGTGGGTGGTGAGGCACAGGTCCACTAGCTTGAGGATGTTGTCTTTGCTGATGAAGTTGGCGCTGTCTGGTGTTTGTAGTCCTGGTTTTCCTAGCAGTGATGCCAGTGTTTATTTGGCCAGGTCAATATTAATTGATGTGAAAAGGGCTGTAACATCAAAGGAGACCATTATTTCATCCTCTTCTATCTTGGTGTCTTTGATTGTGTTCAGGAAATCTTGGGTGGAGTGAATGGAGTGGTGTGAATATTCAATTAGGTGTTTTAGTTTTTGGTGGAGTTCCTTGGCGAGTCTGAATGTTGGTGTACCAGGTAGGGATACTATGGGTTTGAGAGGTACCCCAAGTTTGTGTATTTTTGGTAATCCATAGAAGCGTGGTGTGTTGGATCCATCTGGTTTCATGTTTTGGAAGTCTGTCCTATTTAATTTTCCTGATTTTTAAAAAATGCTGTGAGAAAGGATGAGAGACTGTTGAGTAGCTGTGGGGTTGGGTCTATCACCACCTGCTGGTAAGTGTCAGTATCTGCAAGCAGAGCATTTGCCTTTTTAAAATAGTCGGATTTGTTTAAAATAATGGTCATGCGTCCCTTGTCTGCAGGAATTATTACTTTCTTAAAGTCTTTCTAAAGATTTATTTTCTTGAACATCAAATGTGTTTCCTTCCTTTTTTTTGGCCTAATGAAGGTACAAAAGCTTGTCTTATGGTCTGCTGTGTTTCTTCTGATAGACCGTTATTTTTTAATGTGGATTCAAATGCTGCCAGGAAGTCCTTTTTACTCGTGTCTTTGTAATTGTAATTTTAACGAGCTACATCACACAACTGCACACAAGAACTACAAATAGCAGAAGGAAAATATCTATGCAACGTTTTCAATCCACTGAAACAAACTCAAACAACCACACACAATGCAACCAAAAACTATATCTACATTACCTTATATCAAAAACATATCAGAAAGGACTTCCAGACTACTCAAACCCCTTGGCATCATGGTAGCCCACAAACCTATCAACACACTTAAACAGTGACTAATGAACCTAAAGGATCCATTAGATACTACCAGCAAAACTAATGTCACTTACAAGACACCATGCAAGAACTGTAAAACAATACCACAGCTGACAAACAAGCAGAAACCTGCCACCAAGATACATGAACACCGACTAGCCACCAAAAAACACAACCCACTATCACAAGTTTCCATACATACAGACAAAGGACACCACTTTGACTGGGACAACACACACATCCTAGGACAGGTGAAACAAAGGCACGCACGAGAATTCTTAGAGACATGACATTCTAACCAGAACTCCGTCAATAAACACATCAATTTGGCTCCTATCTACCTTCGCTTGAAAAAAAGAACCAGAAATGACCACCCACATTAAGAAATCAAGATCTACAAATAGAGAGGCGGGACATGCCACCAGTGCTTTACTAGAGACTCTTACTGATGATGTTACCTAGTCATGGTGACGAAACGTCTGAAAACAAACCTTCCAGCTCAGTGAGCTAACTTACGTACTTACCATCAACCTGAGCTACAAATCTTCTCAAAAATTGCATACGTTAAGGTAGATATGTTCCTAGGGCCTGAAGGGAATTATCCCAGGAGATTGAAGGACAAAAGGGAGAAGACTGTTGAGGCCTCGTCAAGGTCTCAGAAGACTGGAGAATAACCAGTGTTGTTCCTTTGTTTAAGAAGGGCGACAGGGAAAATCCAGGAAAGTATAGGCCAAGTGGTATATCAGTGGTAGAGAAATTAATAGAGCAGATTCTTAGGGACGAGATTTACTTACATTTGGATAAGAATGGACATACCAGGGGTAGCCAGCATGGCTCTGTGTGGGAGAATCTTCTCTCACATGCTTAATTGAGTTTTTTGAAAAAGTGAGAAAAATGATTGATGAGGGCAAAGGAGTTGTTATTGTCTACATGAGCTTTCCTAAAGCATTTGACACAGTCCCTTATGATAAACTAGTCCAGAAGATTAAATTCATGGTGAGTGGCAGGTTGGTTACAAAAGTTGGTTTGGCCAGAGAAGACAGAGGGTAGTTGTGGAGAAACATCTTTCTGACTGGAAATCAGTGACCAGTGGTGTTCAGCAAAGACCAGTATGGGGACCTCTGTTGTTTCTAATATATATATAAATGATTTGGTGAAAATGTTGGTAGTCTGATTGGTAAGTTTATAGTTTGCACAAAAGTTGGTGGAGTTGTGGATCATAAGGAAATTTGTCAAAGGATGCAGCATAATACAGATCAGTTGGAAAGATAGGCAGGGGAATGGAGCTTCATTCGGGCAACTGGGAGGTGATGCACTTTGGGAGATCAAATTCAAGAGGAAAGCATATTGTGAATGGCCAGACCCTTAGGAGAATTGATATACTGAGGAATCATGAGATACGAGTCTATAGTTGCCTGAAAGTAGAGACACAAATAGATAAAGTGGTAAAGAATACATATGACATGATTACTGACATTGGTCAGGGCATTGAGTATACAAGTTGACAAATCATGTTGCAACTGTGTATGACTTTAGCCAGACCACATTTGGAGTCCTGTGTGAAGTCTGGTTGCCACACTCTAGGAAACATGTAGAAGTCTTGGAGAGGGTGCAAAAGAGGACCACAGGATGCTGTGTGGATTGGAGTGTATTAGCTATAGCGAGAGGGTTGTTAAATTTGGATTGTTTTTGCTCAAGCATCAGAGGCTGATGGGTGATCTGATGCAAGGTATAAAATGGTGACAGGCATGGATAGGGTGCATAGTCAGAGTCTTTTTCCTAAGGTGGAAATGTCAAATACTAGAGTGTATAGGTTTGAGGTAAGAGGGGAAACTTTAAAAAAGTTGTGCAAGGCAAGGTTTTTACACAGAGGGTGTTAGGTGCTTGGAACTCATTGCCAGGAGAGGTGAGGATTGAGAAACACACCAACCATGTTGGAATAGCAGAGCAGGCTCCATGGGCTGAATGGTCTAATTCTGCTCTTGTATCTGATGGTTGTATGGAAGCGGCAAATATGTTTTTCTCTCCATAAATTCTGCTGGACTTGCTGAGTTTCTCCAGCACTTTATATTTTCATTGCAGATTTCCAGCATCTGTAGTATTTTGCTTTTATTTGAACAAGAATGAAATTGGCAAGAATAGTCCCGAGTACGGTGGCTGGACAAGTCATATGGGACAAATCAGGTTATGTTTTATATGAGCCGGTGCTGAGTGCTTTGATAAGCCTGTGGAAGACTTCAAGAGAGACAGAAAGGAAAACTGTCTCTAAGCATGAATCCAGCCTGGAACAGCAACATGGGAGCAGGAAGCATGAGGATTGGCTTCCAATATTGGTAATGTTAGAGTTGGGAGGATGAAAATGCAGGCACGTTGATAGGAGGGTTGAGGGGTCTAGGAAGGTTAAAAAAGAAATGGAAATGTGAGTGATGGGTTTAGACTAGCAGCCAAAATGCAAACATATAGAAAACTCAAACAACAGAGGCCTAATAATGAAAGAGATAGTAAGATATACAAGGCATTTAATATTAAGTGGGTGATTTAAACACAGATGGGAACACATGAATATACAGATACACACAGGTAGAGGTACACATAGACAGGTACGCACACAACAGAGAGTGGGCTACATATATATGGCTATAGACAGACATAAATATACACAGAAATCCATGCACATGGATCTGCACACACACAAATGACATAAAACTCCAGGAAAAGCTGATATTTACAGTTAACTTAAAATGACATACAGTACCACATGATAACAGACACCAATTGCATAATGGCTTCATTCAGACAATCGAAGAAATCACGGAGGATCGCTCCATCTTCTTTCATGTTTCCAATCACAAGACCAAAGCTCATAGAGAAAACGACGAGCCCCAGGGCATTGACTGCATTCACAGAGCCTGAGACTGGGATCACCTCCTCTGTCACCTCCAGCAGCAGATTCACAGCTTGTGAAAAGTTGCTCACCACTGAACCTGAGCTGAGACTTCCATTCTGTGCAATGATTGGCTTTATCTTTCTTATTCCATAGTTGGTTTTGAACTAAAAGTTGAGCAAATGACATGGAATGATTGATCAAAATGATGAGCAGCAACAGAAACATAACAGGTACAGAAGTACAGCGGTCACCGATATACAAACATCTGACTTATGAAGGCTCATGCTCTCATACTTACAAATGTGATCCCATACAATAGACAATAGACAATGGATGCAGGAGTAGGCCATTCTGCCCTTCGAGCCTGCACCACCATTCAATATGATCATGGCTGATCATCCTGAATCAGTATCACGTTCCTGCCTTATCTCCATAACCCTGTATTCCACTATCATTGAGAGCTCTATCCAACTCTTTGTTAAACGAAACCAGAGACTGGGCCTCCACTGCCTTCTGGGGCAGAGCATTCCACACACCCACCACTCTCTGGGTGAAGAAGTTTCTCCTCATCTCTGTCCTAAATGGCCTACCCCTGATTTTTAGGCTGTGTCCTCTGGTTGGGGACTCACCCATCAGCGGAAACATGTTTCCTGCCTCCAGAGTGTCCAATCCTTTAATAATCTTATACATCTCAATCAGATCCCCTCTCAGTCTTCTAAACCCAAGGGTATATAAGCCCAGTCGCTCCAATCTTTCAACATAAGATAGTCCCGCCATTCCAGGAATTGACCTCGTGAACCTATGCTGCACTCCCTCAATAGCCAGAATGTCTTTCCTCAAATTTGGAGACCAGAGCCGCACACAATATTCCAGGTGCGGTCTCACCAGGGCCCTGTACAGCTGCAGAAGAACCTCTTTGTTTCTATACTCAATCCCTCTTGTTATGAAGGCCAGCATGCTATTAGCTTTCTTCACTACCTGCTGTACCTGCATGCTTGCCTTCATTGACTGGTGTACAAGAACACCTAGATCTCTTTGTATTGCCCCTTTACCTAACTTGACTCCATTTAGGTAGTAATCTGCCTTCCTGTTCTTGCCACCAAAGTGGATAACCATACATTTATCCACATTAAACTGCATCTGCCATGCATCTGTCCACTCACCTAACCTGTCCAGGTCACTCTGTAATCTCCTAACATCCTCCTCACATTTCACCCTGCCACCCAGCTTTTTATCACCAGCAAATTTGCTAATGCTACTATTAATACCATCTTCTATGTCATTAATATATATTGTAAAAAGCTGCGGTTCCAGCACTGATCCCTGCGGTACCCCACTGGTCATTGCCTGCCATTCCGAAAGGGAGCCGTTTATCACTACTCTTTGTTTCCTGTCAGCCAACCAATTTTCAATCCAAGTCAGTACTTTGCCCCCAATACCATGCGCCCTAATTTTGCTCACTAACCTCCTATGTGGGACTTTATCAAAGGCTTTCTGAAAGTCCAGGTGCACTACATCCATTGGATCTCCCTTGTCCATCTTCAGAGTTACATCCTCAAAAAATTCCAGAAGATTAATCAAGTATGATTTCCCCTTCATAAATCCATGCTGACTCTGACCTATCCTGTTACTACTCTCCAGATGTGTCGTAATTTCATCCTTTATAATTGACTCCAGCATCTTTCCCACCACTGAGGTCAGACTAACTGGTCTATAATTTCCTGCTTTCTCTCTCCCATCTTTCTTAAAAAGTGGTACAACATTAGCCACCCTCCAATCTGCAGGAACTAATCCTGAATCTATCAAACTCTGGAAAATAATCACCAACGCATCCACAATTTCTAGAGCCACCTCCTTTAGTACCCTGGGATGTAGACTATCAGGCCCTGGGGACTTATCAGCCTTCAGATCTAACAGTCTCTCCAACACTAATTCCTGGCAAATATAAATTCCCTTAAGTTCAGGTCCTTCAGCCACTGTTACCTCTGGGAGATTGCTTGTGTCTTCCCCAGTGAACACAGATCTGAAGTACCAATTCAACTATTACAGGGCTGTCATTTTAAATATCCAATATATGAACATTTCCAGGCTAAGATACATTATCATAGGAGAGAGGAGTTTGGAATGTCATTTATCAGATAGAAAAGCCTGCGTAAGTGACAGACTGGAATCTCTTCAAGGAGTTTGGAGGTTACATATAGAATAACAATTACCAGGAGGGAGTTACAGACTGGAATCAACTCAAAGGGTTTAGAGAGTTTATATATAAAATAGCTGATGCCTGGGAGTGTGTTACAGTCTGGAATCTAACTTAGAGGTTAATGGAATTTATATATAGAATAACAGATATCCAGAAGTGAGTTATGGACAAATTCAAACATAGGGTTTGGGGTGGTTTTTATATAGAATAAAAGACACCCAGGAGTGAGTTGCAGAAGACTAGATTCTGGATTAGTGGTGCTGGAAGAGCACAGCAGTTCAGGCAGCATCCAAGGAGCTTCGATGCTGCCTGAACTGCTGTGCTCTTCCAGCACCACTAATCCAGAATCTGGTTTCCAGCATCTGCAGTCATTGTTTTTACCTTGCAGAAGATTAGAATCTAATCAAGGGGTTGGTAGGGTAGAGCAGTTACAACCATAAGATAAAGGAGCAGAATTAGGCCATTCGACCCATCAAATCAGCAATCATGTCTGATATGTTTCTCAACCCTCTGCTCCTACCTTGTCCCCATAACATTTGATCCCCTTGCTCATCAAAAACCTATCTATCTCTGTTTTAAATGCACTAAATGATATGGTCCTCTGTGGCAATGAGTTCCACAGATTCACTACCTTCTAGCTGAATAAATTTCTCCCTTTTTCAGTTCTAAAGGGTCGTCCCTTCACTCTGAGACTATGCCCTTGGATCCTTGTCTCTGCTACAACTGGAATATCTTCTCCACTTCCAGAGTATCCAGATCTCTCAACTTTCTGTAAGTTTCAATGTTATTCCCCTTAACCTTCTAAACTCCATCAAGTACATACCCAAAATCCTCAACTGCTCTGCATATAACTAGCCCTTCATTCTTATAAACCTCCTCTGGACACCTGCCAATGGCAGCACATCCTTCCTTAAATATAGGGCCAGAGACTGTTTTCAATTTTCCAAATGCAGACTTCCTAGAGCCTTATGTGGCCTTAGCAGTACATCTCTGCTCGTGTATTCTAATCCTCTCGAAAATTATACTAATATTGCATTTGCCATCCAGCTGCCTAGCAAACCTTCATGTTAAGCTTAACATAAACCTGAAGCCTGAACAGATTCCCTTTGTACTTCAGACTTCTGAAGGCTTTCCTCATTTAGAGACTAGTCTATGCCTGTACTCTTCCTACCAAAGTGCATTACCTCATATTTTTCCACATTGTATCTGTCACTTCTATTCTTTATGCCACTTTTTTGCCCACTGTCCTAGCCTGCCCAAGCCCTTGTGCTGCCTCCCAACTTCTTCAACACTACCTGTCCCTCCATCTATCTTTGTATCATCTGCAAACGTAGCAACAATGCCCTGAATTCCTTCACCCAGATTGTTAATGTATAACGTAAGCAGTTGTGGTCCCAACACAGACCCCTGCAGAACTCCACTGGTCACCAGCTGTCATAGAGTCACAGTCACAACATTATAAATTCATACAGCACAGAAAAGGCCCTTTGCCCCATCGAGTCTGCCTTGACAATAACTACCACTAAAAGTGTGCTAATCCTAATTTCCTGCACTTATTCCACATCCTTGAATATTTATGATATTTCAAATGCTCTTCCAAAAATTTTTAAAGGTTGTAAGGTTTCCACCCTCCAATACCTTCTCAGGCAGTTCATTCAGATTCCTACCACATGCTGAGTGAAAAAGGTTTTTTTTCCCAATCCCCTCTCAATTTTCTGCCCCTTATTCTAAAATTATGCCTCCTTGTGATTGATCCCTTAACCAAGAGAAACAGTTGCTCTCTATTCACTCTGTCCATACCCATCAGAATCGTATACACCTTAATCATGACCCCCTCAGTCTTCTCGGCTCTAAAGAAAACAATCCAAGCTGATCTAGTCTCCTTAAAGCTCCATTGCTCCATCACGGTGAACCTTCTCTTTACCCCTTCTAATGTTGTCACATCCTTCCTGTAGTGAAGTGACCAGAACTGCACACAGTACTCCAGCTGTGTCCTAACCAATGCTCTGTATAGCTCCAACACTACCTCCTTGTTCTTATACTCTATGCCACCACTGATGAAAGCAAGTGTCCCATACGCCACCTTAACTATCCCATTCACTTGCACTGATGAATTCAGGGATTGTGAATAATTATCCCCAGATCCTTCTGTTCCTCTAAGCTACCCGGTGACCTATCATTCATTAAATACTCCCTCATTTTGTTTTTTCTTCCAAAGTATATCATCTCGCATTATTCAGGGTTAAATACTGTCTGCCCATCTGATTAACCCATCTATATCTTCCTGTAACCTACTACCATCTTCTTCATTTTAACCACTCTACCAATCTTGGTGCCATCTGCAAATTTGCTTCACATTCCTCCCACATTTTCATCTATATCATTTATGATATAACAAACAATAAGGATTGCTGCACTGATCCTTGTGGTATACTGCTGAACAATGGCCTCCAGTTACTCAAACAACCATCTATCACAATCCTTTATATCCTATTACTAAGCCAGTTTCTGATCCACCTCACCAGGTTTCCCTCAATTCCATGTGCTTTAACCATGTCAATCAGTCTCCCATGTGGGACCTTGTTAAAAGCTTTGCTAAAATCCAGATAAACTACATCAACTGAACTTCCCTCATCTATACACTTGATCACCCTGTCATCTTGAAAATAGTCTTATAATCACCACTCCCTTCTGCCATCAGCCAATCCTCTGTCCATGCTAGTACCTTGCCTCTAATGCCATGGGCTCTTATCTTATTTAACAGCCTCCTATGTGGCACCTTGTCAAAGGTCTTCTGGACAGCTCAATAGATCACATCAACTGCCTTTCTTTGTCTAACTTGCTCAGTACCTTCTCAAAGAATTATAACATATTTTTCAGGCATGACCTGTCATTGAAGAAGCCTAGCTGACTCAGCCCTGTTTCACAGTAACAGATAGGCAGGAGTGAGTGTGCAGACTGGAATCTAATCCATGTTGTGAGTATTACAGAGATATGGCTACAAGGGCTTTGGGGCAGGGAACTAAGTAGCCAAGGAAACATGTTCCTTGTTGAAAGGGCAGGCATGAGTGGCACTGCCTTTCTGGTTAAAAAAAAATGGAATTAAATCTATAGCAAGAAGTGATATAGAATCAGAAGCTTAGAATCTGTGTGGGTAGAGTTGAAGGAAAAAATACCCAGATGAGTATTATGTACAGACCTCATAACAGTAATCAGGATGTGAGGCAGAAAATAAATCAGGAGATAGAAAAGGCATGTAAAGAAGGCACTGTTATAATCATCAAAAAAACTTGAAAGAACTGCGGATGCATGAAATCAGAAACAAAGACTGAATTGCTGGAAAAATTCAGCAGGTCTGGCAGCATTTGTGGAGAAAAATCAGAGTTAATGTTTCGGGTCTAGTGGCCCTTCTTCAGAACTGATGGTAGCTAGAAGAAAGGTTGGCATTTATGCAGTAGGTGGGGTGGAGGAAGGGGGGAGAGTGGGGAGGAGTAAACAATAGGTGGAGATAGAGTCAATAGAGAAAGAACAACACATGGACAGACAGAGGAGTGGCTAAAGGTCATCCTGGGAGAATGTGGTGGCAACCCATGTGATGACAAGGCCTGGTGTATGGGATATGGACATGGAAGAAGGTGTTCAGGTCCTAAAATTATTGAACTCAATCTTGAGTCGAGAAGACTGCAGGGTCCCCAAATGGAAAATGAGGTGCTGTTTTTCCAGCTTGCACTGAGCTTCACCAGAGGACTGCAGCAAGCCTGAGACAGAGATGTTGGCCAGGGAACATGGTGATGTGTTGAAGCAAAAGGCAACTGAAGCTCAGGGTCTTTTTTATGGACAGAGCAAAGGTGTTCAGCAAAGTGATCACCCAGTCTGCACTACATCTCTCCAATGTAGAGCTGACCACACTGTGAGCAACGAATACAGTAGACTAGATTGAGTGAAGTGCAGGTAAACCAATGCTTCACCTGAAAGATGTGTTTGGGGTCTTGGATACTGAGGGAGGGAGGAAGTAAAGGGATAGGTGTTACACTTTCTATGATTGCAGGAGAAGGTGCCATGGGGCAGTGGGGACATATTGAGAGTGGACCAGGGTGTCTTGGAAGGAATGGTCCCTGCTGAAGGCTGACAAGGGACATGATAGGATTATGTTTATGGTATTGCCATTCTGCTGGAGATGGTGGAACTGGTGGCTAATGATCCTTTGAATCTAGTGGGGTCGTAAGTGAGGACAAGGGGGAGCCTATCACTCTTGTAGGAGGCAAGAGTGGGAGTGAGGGCTGAAGTGTGGGAGATCATAGAGTCATAGAGATGTACAGCACGGAAACAGACCCTTCGGTCCAACCCGTCCATGCCAACCAGATGTCCCAACCCAATCTAGTCCCACCTGTCAGCACCTGGCCCATATCCCTCCAAACCCTTCCTATTCATATACCCATCCAAATTCCTTTTAAATATTGCAATTGTACCAGCTTCCACCACTTCCTCTGGCAGCTCATTCCATACACGTACCACCCTCATCGTGAAAAAGTTGCCCCTCAGGTCTTTTTTATATCTTTCCCCTCTAACTCTAAACCTATGCTATCTAGTTCTGGACTTCCCCATCCCAGGGAAAAGAGTTATCCTATCCATTCCCCTCATAATTTTGTAAACCTCTATAAGGTCACCCCTCAGCCTCTAACACTCCAGGGAAAAAAGCCCCAGCCTGTTCAGCTTCTCCCTATAACTCAAATCCTCCAATCCTGGCAACATCCTTGTAAATCTTTTCTGAACCCTAGCAAGTTTCACAACATCTTAGTGAGCAAAATTAGGGCACATGGTATTGGGGACAAAATACTGACATGGATTGAAAATTGGTTGGCTGACAGGAAACAAAGAGTAGTGATAATTGGCTCCTTTTCGGAATGGCAGGCAGTGACCAGTGGTGTGCCGCAGGGATCATTGCTGGGACTGCAACTTTTTACAATGTACATTAATGATATAGATGAAGGTATTAAAAGTAACATTAGCAAATTTGCTAATGACACAAAACTGGGTGGCAGGGTGAAATGTGAGGAGGATGTTAGGAGAATACAGGGTGACCTGGACAGGCTAGGTGAGTGGACGGATACATGGCAGATGCAGTTTAATGTGTATAAATGTGTGGTTATCCACTTTGGTGGCAAGAACAGGAAGGCAGATTACGACCTAAATGGAGTCAAGTTAGGTCAAGGGGCAGTACAACGATATCTTGAGGACCTCCTTTATAATTTCTGCCTAACTCTCTGTAATCTCCCTTCAGAATCTCAACCTTTTCCCTTCCAATGTCGTTGGTTCTAATGTGGACAATGACCTCCTGCTGGACCCTCTCCCCCGTGAGAACATTCTGCACCTCTCTGAGACATCCTTGACCGTGGCACCAGGGAAACAACACACCATTCTGCTTTTTCTCTGCTGGCCACAGAAACGTCTGTCTGTACCTCTGACTACAGAATCCCCTAACACAATTGATCTCTTGGAAGCCGACGTACCCCTCGTTGCATTAGAGCCAGTCTCAATACCAGAAACTCGGCTGTTCGTGCTACGTTCCCCTGAGAATCCATCACCCCCTACATTTTCCAAAACAGAATACCTGTTTGAAATGTGTATATCCACAAAAGACTCCTGCCCTAGGTGCCGACCTCTCTCACCCTTTCTGGAGTTAACCCATCTATGTGACTGTATCTGAGACTTTCACCCCTTCCTATAACTGCTATCCAGCACATACTGTTGCTGTTGCAAATTCCTCATCGCTTCTATCTGTCTCTCCAACCGATCCACTCGATCTGATAAGATTTGCATCCAACAGCATTTATGGCAGATATAATCCGCAGTAACCCTTAAGCTCTCTTTAAACTCCCACATCTGACAAGAAGTAGATATGACTGCAAAGGCCATTTTTGCTCCTTCACAATCTACAGACCCTGGAGTATTGTGCGCAGTTTTGGTCTCCAAATTTGAGGAAAGACATTCTGGCTATTGAGGGAGTGCAGCGTATCCTATCTACCTGCGACTCCACTTTCAAGGAGCTATGAACCTGCACTCCAAGGTCTCTATGTTCAGCTACACTCCCTAGGACCTTACCATTAAGTGTATAAGTCCTGCTAAGAGTTGGTTTCCAAAATGCAGCACCTTGCATTTATGGGTCAGACCCGGCTAACGGCCCTGTCAACCATGGTGCTGAGGAATCCTCACCTGAGCAAGAAGGTGGACATTTTGGAGACATTTCAGAACCAATACAATGAAAACGGAGGAACTGGGAGAATGGAATAAGAAGTAGGGCATGAGGATGTTTGGTCAGCATAACTGTGGGAGTCAGTGGGTTTGCAGTGTATATTGATGACCAGCCTATCCTCAGAAATGGACACAGAGATGTCAAGGAAGGGAAGGGAGGAGTCAGATATGGACCAGATGAAAGATTAGTGGAAATTGAAAGTGAAGTAGATTAACATTTCCAATTCCGCACAAGAGAAGGAAGCAGCACTGATGAATGTTATCGATATACTGGAGAAAGTTGTGAGCAGTAGCCAGGTAGGAATGTTCCATGTTCCACAAAGAGACAAGCATCACTGGGGCTAATGCAGGTACCCATAGATGCACCTTTGACATGAAGAGCAAATGAAGTTAAAAGAGAAGTTGTTCGGGGGAGGACGAGCTTGACCAGGCAGAGGAGGCTGGTGGTGGGTGGGGGCAGTTCAAGCTATTTTTCCAGGAAGAGGCGGAAAACCGTGAGATCATTCTGATGGGGAATGGATGTGTAAAGGGATTGCACATCCGTGGTAAAGAGGAGGTGGCTGGAGCCATGAACGGGAAATTCTGAAACTAAGTAAAGCATCAGAAGAAGCACGGAGGTAAGTGGCAATGATCTGGACAAGGGAAAAAAAGTCAGCAAGAAAAAAAATCAAGTTGAGGTAGGAAGTTAGATACAGGCCCCCTCGCGGTATTTAGGATGTGGGGAAGAAAATAAATCAGGAGACAGAAAAGGTATGTAAAAGTCACTGTTACAATGATCATGGTGGACTTCAAAATGCAGGTGCACTGGGAAAATCAGATTGATAGCTTGAAAACTAATTTGTTGAATGTCTACAAGAGGATTTTTTTGGAGCAGACTTGTGGTAAGGTCCACTAAGAATCAGGCACTCCTGGATTTAGTGATGTGTCATGAGACAGACTTAGTCAGGGCACTTAAGGTGAAAGAATTCCAAGGGGGTAGTGACAATGATATGATCGAATTCACCCTGCAGTGTGAGAGAGAGAAGTTGGAATCAAATGTAATGGTACTACAATTGATGACTACAAGAGGGAGGAGCTGGCCAGAGTTGATTGGAAGGAGAGTCTAGCAGAGAAGTCGGTAGAGCAACAATGGCAGGAGTTTCACAGGATAAATTCATTCCAAGGAAGAAGAAGCATATAAAGGATAGAGTGAGGCAACGACGGCTAACAAGGCGCAACATAAAAGCAAAAGGGAACAATGTGGTGAAGATTTGTGGGACGCTAGAGGATTTGGAAGTCTTTCACAACCAACTAAACAAGCAGTAATGGGGGAGAAGATGAAATATGAGGATGAGTTAGCTAGCAATATAGAAGAAGACTGTAAGAGTTTTTAGCTATCTAGAGATAAGAAAGAGGCAAGAGTGGACATTGGATGGTTGGAAAATGAAGCTGGAGAAGTAGTATTGAGGAATGTAGAAATGGCAGAGAAACTGAATAGGTACTTTGAATTAATCTTCATGGTGGAAAACTCCTGTACCATTCCAGAACTTCAAGAGTCAGGGGGCAGAGGTGAGTGTGGTGGCCATCACTGAGGAGAAGGTGCAAGAGAAGCTGAAAGTTCTAAAGGTGGATAAATCACCCAAATCAGACAGATGTACCCCCTGGTTCTGAAGGCGATATCTGAAGAGATTGTGGAGGCATTGGTAATGTTCTTTCAGGAATCACTGGAATCAGGGAGGATTGGAAACTGGCTAAAGTAACACACATGAAGAGAGGGACGCTGAAGATTATAGGCCATAGTGGGTATGATTTTTACAGTCCATTATTAAGGATGTGATAGCATAATACTGAAATGTGCAGACTAAAATACTGTACAAGTACAAGAGATAGACAAGTTCTAGAGAATGGGGTTGAGAAGCATAGCAGCCATGATCAAATGGCAGAGCAGATCCAATGGACTGAATGGCCAAATTCCTCTTCTATATTGTATGATCCTACATAGATTCTGTGGAGGGATACTCTGTAGTAAAACAAGAACAAGTCAATCCAGAGTTTACTAGAGAAAGTATGTAAGAGAGAGTATCGGATCCAAGGAAGAGGCATTCAAATTGACTAGAGGAGTGGGGCAGTTTGGAATTCCACAAAGGAGGACAAAGGTGTTGATTAAGAAAGGGAAAACAGGATACAAGCCCAATCATGTAGGGAATGTATAAAATGAAAGTATGTTTTTCATTACGAGAAACAGATTGGTGAAGACAAATATAGGTCCCTCACAGTCAGAAACCAGGAAATTTATAATAGGAACAAAGAAATGGCTGGTCGATGAATATATACTTTGGCTCAGTGTTCACAAAGGAGTAAAAGGGCAATACTGAAGAAAATAAGAATTAAAGGGAAATATTGGGATTGAAGGTGATTAAATCCTCAGGCCCTGTTAATCTACATCCCAGAGTATTTAAGGAAGTGGCCCTAGAAATAGTGGATGCACCAGTGGTCATCTTCAATGCGAGTTGAACAAGCAGAATGAGTGGGCAAATGCATGGTAGATATAGTATAGTGTAAATAAATATGAGGTTATCTACTTTAGAAGCAGATAGCAAGGCAGTTTATTATCTGAATAGCTATAAATTGAGAGAGGGGAATGTGCAATGAGACCTGGGTGTCTTTGTACAAGCCACTGAAGGTAAGCATGCAGTTGCCTCAGGTGGTAAAGAAGGCAAATGGTATGTTAGCATTCATACCAAGAGAATTCAAGTAAATGAGCAGGGATGACTTGTTGCAGTTATGTAGGGCCTTGGTGAGGCCAGAACCTGGAATATTGTTTGCAGTTTTTGGTCTCCTTATCTGAGGAAGGATGTTCTGGCTATGGAGAGAGTGCAGTGGAGATTTACCAGACTGATTCCTGAGATGGAAAAGCACAGCAGGTCAGGCAGGGTTCTGAGGTGGATGATTAGTAAGGATTACTTTGAATAGCAGAGTAGGCTTGAAGGGCTGAATAGCCTTCTGCTGCTCCATTTTTTATATTTCAATATACCCTGAAAAGATTATTCAAAGGATTATATAAAATTCCAAAGGACATGTTAGTGTATGGATAGCTAGCAGATGACATTCAATGAGGAGAAGTGTGACGTGATGCATTTGGAACAAAGGACATTGTGAGACTGTGTGAACTAATGGATGCTGCCTGGACTGGAGGGCATGTCTTATGAAGAAAGCTTAAGGGAGCTAGGGCTTTGCTTAATGGAGCAAAGGATGAGAGGTGATTTGGTAGAGGTGTACGAGATTACGAGGGCCTGAAATGGCTATTATGCGGGAGCATAATTTTAAGGTGATTGGAGGAAGGCAATTGGGGAGATGTCAGAGGTAGGTTCTTTACACAGAATAGTGAGTGCGTGGAATGCACCTCCAGCAGTGGCAGTAGAGTCAGAGACATTAGGGACATTTATGTGACTCTTGGATAGGCATCTGGATGATAGTAAAACATATGGTATGTAGGTTAGTTTAATATTAGTGTAGGATAAAAGGTCAGCACAATATTGAGGGCCAAAGGGCTTGTACTGTGCTGACTTGTTCTATGTTCTATATTCTGTGTTCTAAATAGTAAACATAAAGTGGGTCCAGGAACAGTTGGGCCTGTGTATGTGCACATCATTGAAGCTGGCATACAGTTTGAGTGGACCCTTAATAATGCTTAAAGTATGTTTTTTCCATTCAGTTATGGTTATTGCTGACTGGTTCAGCTTTTATTGCTGATCCCTAGTAGCCCTTAAGAAGATGATTAGGAGAAAGTGAGGACTGCAGATGCTGGAGATCAGAGCTGAAAAATGTGTTTCTGGAAAAGTGCAGCAGGTCAGGCAATATCCAAGGAGCAGGAGAATCGATGTTTCGGGCATAAGACATTTCCTGAAGAAGGGCTTATGCCCGAAACGTTGACTCTCCTGCTCCTTGGATGCTGCCTGACCTGCTGCACTTTTCCAGCAACACAATTTTCAGCTTAAGAAGATAATGGTGAGCTGCTTTCTTGAATTGGTTCAGTCCATGTACTGTAAGTAGTCCCACAATGTTGTTAGGGAGGGAATTGCTGGATTTTGACCTGGTGTGTAGAAAGAATGGCAAGTCAGGAAGTTGAGTGCACTTTAGATATCAGATCATAGAGTACACAGGGTGAGGATGTAATGTTGATCTTGTATAAGATGCTAGTTAGACCTCATCTGAAATGTTGTTTACTCTACTGGGCACCATGTTTGAGGAAGGATATAAAGATGTTAAGAAAAGTTGAAAAGACATTTATAAGAATGGTTCAGTTGTGAGAACACATAGCCATAAGACATGTGAACAGAAGTAGGCCATTTAGCTTATCAAGTCTGCTCTACCATTCAATGAGATCATGGCTGATCTGATCATCTTCAACTCTACTTTCCTACCTTTTCCCTATAACTCTTGATTCCCTCATCTCTGTCTTAAATGACCTACTTAACTCAGCCTTACATATACACAAGGAGGCTGCCCCACAGCTCTCTGTGTCAAAGGGTTTCAAAGACTCTCAAATTTCTGAGAGAAGAAATTCCTCCTCATTTCAGTCCTAAATTGGTGCTCTTTTATTCTGAGACTATGCCTCTGGTCCTAGACTCTCTGATGAACACATCCTGTCAGTGTTCACCCTGTCAAGCCCCTTAAGAATCCTGTATGTTTCAATGAGATAAGCTCCCATTCTTGTAAACTCCAGTGAATAGAATCCTAACATTTGCTCATAAGAAAATCCCTCCATACCATGGATCATCCTCACAAAATTTCTCTGAACTGCCTCCAAAGGAATAGTATATTTTCTTAAATGAGGGACCAAAACCACTCTCAGTACTCTCGATGTAATCTCATCAGTACCTTGGACAGTTGCAATAAGATTTCCCTACTCTTATACTCCAACCACTCCTTGAAAAAAGGGCCAATATTCAAATAGCTTTGCTGATTACCTGCTGTCCCTGTGTGCTCAGTTTCTATTTCACGCACAACTTGCCACCAAGTGCCTTTGTTTTCCAGCTTTCTGCAGTTTTTCACTGTCTAAATAAGACTGTGTTCTTTTGTTCACCTTTCCAGAATATGAACAACTTCATATTCTCCTTATACTCCACTTACTACTAACCCCAACCCTAACCCAACTTACCAATTTATGTTAATGTAAGAAATAAAACTGGTAGTTTATTTGTATAATGGAAAATGAATCAGAATGATTTTTTCCACATTAAATCTGAACTTGTTCAATACATTACTGCTTGTTTCTTGCTGACTTGACGCCTACCTGTTTAAAGCAAGCCTCCACCAGGTTTGGGGGGAACATGTTCCTGTGGAGTAAAGAAATCATTGTTACTAAAGAAATCTCGACTGGCACATTGTGAATTGTCTGCCAGACTGGGGTCTTCTGGCTATTTATCTTGCCAGTTTGGTCCAAGAATCTCACAGTATTTCCTGTCCAGCTGTTAACCTCCCAATCTCACACTTAAAGAGGCAAATCTATCCAACATCCATTCCTGCTGCCCCTGACTGAAACACTAGGCTTGAACACAGCTGTCTTAGGGCTGCTTCCCAATAACAGGTGACTGAGCGGTCAGTTACCCCAGTGTGATTGACTACTCAGACTCACTCCAACAGCTCTGTCACAAACCCAGTCCATTCAGTCTAAGCAGATGCAAAAAGCTAGAACTTCTAGTTCTGATGAAGGGTCACTAGACCCAAAACATTAACTCTGACTTCTCTCCACAGATGTTGCCACACCTGCTGAGCTTTTCCAGGAATTTCTGTTTTTGTTTCAGATTTACAGCATTTGCAGTTCTTTTACCTTTTAATTATGTAGAAAGCCAATTAGAAACAAATTCAGGTGGAGAAATGTTACTGGGTATGAGAAAATGATCCTTGGAGAAACATTCCCGCAGGAGAAGATGCAAAGTATTACAAAGGTGAGTATTAGTTGTACATTAATAAGATTTAATTATATTCAGGGATTCATTGGGGATTCATTTGAATCTCTATAGATAGACACAGACTGGATCACTCTGTAAAATGTGTAACTCTATAAAGAACTGCCAGAAGTTTGTAAAGCTCGCTTCTTGTTCTATTCGTCACCTCTGAAATGAGAATGTACAAAGGGTATTTAATCCAGATTAGTTAATGATATCATAAGCAAAGGTGCTCCGTAATATTAGTGATTGTAACATGATCACATTCAGTTTGAGGTAGGGAAGTATGGACCTAAGACTGTTGGTGGAAACTTAAATAATGACAATTAGCAAGGTATAAAAAAAGAGTAGAAAGTGAGGACTGCAGATGCTGGAGATCAGAGCTGAAAATGTGTTGCTGGATTCCTGAAGAAGGGCTCATGCCTGAAACGTCGATTCTCCTGCTCCTTGGATGCTGCCTGATCTGCTGCACCTTTCCAGCAAAACATTTTCAGCTCTGAAAAAAGAGTGACCAGTGTGAACTTGGAACTAGATTGAGGTAGGTCAGTCTAAATTCAGTGGCAGGCATTTCAGGAGATATTTAATAACACTCAGCAAAGGTACATGCACATAAAAAAAGAGGGAGAGGTTAATGTACTGGTAAAATCACTGGACTGGAAACCTAGGGCCACCAGTCCAAAGATCTGAGAAGTTGGATTTGAAACTCCCCATGCAGGTAGTAAAATTTGAATTCAATAAAATCTGGGATAATGTAAAAATCTATGGGCAACCTTGAAGCCTTGGTCAATTATAAAATCCCATTGGGCTCACTACTGTCCTTTAGGAAAAGAAAGCTTCTGTCCTCCTCATACAGAGGAACTGATAGATTAATGGTAATATTAATCCAGATTAATTAATTAATCCAGATATTCAGCTAATGTTCCAGGGATGCGGTTCAAATCCCACCATAGCAGGTAGTGGAATTTCAATTCAATTTAAAAATCTGGAATTAAGAATCTTCTGATGACAATGAAACCATTGTCAATTGTTGGGAAAACCCATCTGGTTCATTAATGTCCTTCAGGGAAGGACACTGCCATCCTTACCTGGTCTGGCCTACATGTGACTCCAGATCCACAGCAATGTGGTTGACTTTCAACTGCCCTCTGAAATGATGGAACAAGCCACTCAATTGCTCCGAAGTCTCAATAAAGAAATGAAATTGGACAGACCACCTGACATTGACTTAGGTATCAGAAAAGAGAATAACAGAAACAGCCCTGTTGACCCTGCAAAGTCTTCCTTATCTGGGGGCTAGTGCCAAAATTGAGAGAGTTGTCTCACAGATTAGTCAAGCAACAATCTGACCTAGTCATTCTGATGGAATCATACATGGAACATTGAATACTACAGCACAGGAATGGGCCCTTCAGCCCACAGTGTTGTGCTGAACATGACCATAAATTAAACTAATCCCTTCTGCCTGCCCTTGGGCCATATCTATTCCTTGCACATTCATGTGCTTATCTAAAAGGCTCTTAAATGCTCCAATGCTTTCTGCCTCTCACCACCCTTGGCAGCACAGTCCAGACTCATACCACTCTCTGTGTTAAACATTTGCCCCTGCAACTCCTTTCAACTTCTCCCTTTCACCTTAAATGCATGCCCCCTAGTTTTAGACATTTCGACTCTGGGAAAGAGATTCTGACCATCACCCCTATCTATGCATCACTTAATTTATAAGCTTCTATCAATTCTCCCCTCAGCCTCCACTGCTCCAAAAAAAAACAATCTGAGTTTTTCTAGCCTGTTCTTATAGGTCCTCTAATCCAGGCAGCATCCTAGTAAACCTTTTCTGCACCCTCTCCAAAGCCTCCACATCCTTTCCTGTAATGTGGTGACCAGAATCGAGCTCAGTACTCTAAATGCGGCCTCACCAAAGTCTTACAAAGCTGCAACATGACATCCCGATTTTTGGACTCTATTCCCTGACCAATAAAGGCAAGTAAAGACACCTTCTTTACCACCCTATCTACTTGGGTGGCGACTTTTAGGGAGCGATGGACGTGAACCCTAAGATCCCTCTGTACGTCAATGCTGTATAGGTTCTTGCCATTAACTGTATGTTTTTCCTTAACATTTGATCTTCCTAAGCACAGCACCTCACACTTACCATCTGCCATTTCTCTGCTCAAATCTACAACTGATTTATATCCTGCTGTATACTTTAACAACTTTCTACATGACCCATGACTCCTCTAATCTTTGTATCGTCTGCAAACTTACTAACCCACCCATCTATATTTCCATATAAGTCATAATATATATATATTATATATATATATATATACCATAGACAGCAGAGGTCCCAGAACAGATCCCTGTGGAACACCACTAGTCATGGACCTCCAGCCCAAAAAACATCCTTCCACCACTACCCTCTGTCTTCTATGAGCAAGCCAATTCTGAAAATACGCAGTCAAGTTACCATCAATCCCATGCAGCTTAATCTTGTGGATGAGTATACCATGTGAGACCTTGTCAAAAGCCTTACTATAAATCCATGTCGGCAACATCCAATGCTCTACCCACTTCAATCACCTTTGTTGACTTCTTGAAATGTTCAACCAGGTTAGTAAGACATGACCTGCCCTGCACAAAGCTGTACTGACTGTCCATAATTAGGCCACGCTTTTTCAAAAGAACATTAATCCCATCATAAGAATTCTTTCCAATAGCTTCCCAACCACCAATGTGAGACTCACCAGTCTATTGTTTCCTCAATTATCCCTATTTCCCTGAACAGAGGAGCAACATTAGCTACCTGTCAATCTTCCAGGACCTCTCCAGTGGCTAGCAAGGATACCAAAGATCTTGGACAACGCCCCAGCAATCTCCTTTCGTGCCTCCCTCAATAACCTGGGGTAGATGCCATCACTTCATTGGCACTTATCCACCCTAATGTTCTTCAAGAGACCCAACATCTTTTTTTTTCTTGATCTCAAAATGCTGTAGCATATTATTATACTCCACAATAATCTCACTATCCTCCATATCCTTCTCCTGAGAGAATACTGACACAAAGTACTCATTTAGGATCTTTCCCACACCCTTTGCCTCCAAGCACAAGTTCCCTCCTTTATTCTTGAATGGCCCTACCTTCTCCTGAGTTATCCCTTTGTTTTTAATCTATGTATCAAATGCCTTGGATTCTCTTTAGCTCAGTAGGTCATAAAACAGACATTGTCCCAGACCCCACCATCATCCCTGGATATGTCCTGTCCCACTGGCAGGACAGACCTAGCAGAGGTGGCGGCACTGTGGGATACAGTCGGGAGGGAGTTGCCCTGGGAGATCTTTTTAAGACCATACGACCATAAGACATAGGAGTGGAAGTAAGGCCATTCAGCCCATCGAGTCCACTCCACCATTCGATCATGGCCTATGGGCATTTCAACTCCACTTACCCGCATTCTCCCCGTAGCCCTTAATTCCTTGTGACATCAAGAATTTATCAATCTCTGCCTTGAAGACATTTAGCGTCCCGGACTCCACCGCACTCCGCGGCAATTAATTCCACAGGCCCACCACTCTCTGGCTGAAGAAATGTCTCTGCATCTCTGAATTGACCCCCTCTAATTTTAAGGCTGTGCCCACGGGTCCTAGTCTCCTCATCTAACGGAAACAATTTCTTAGCGTCCACCCTCTCCAAGCCATGTATTATCTTGTAAGTTTCTATTAGATCTCCCCTTAACCTTCTAAACTCCAATGAGTACAATCCCAGGATCCTCAGCCGTTCCTCATATGTTAGACCTACCATTCCAGGGATCATCCGTGTGAATCTCCGCTGGACACGCTCCAGTGCCAGTATGTCCTTCCTGAGGTGTGGGGCCCAAAACTGGACACAGTACTCCAAATGGGGCCTAACCAGAGCTTTATAAAGTCTCAGTAGCACATAACTGCTTTTATATTCCAACCCTCTTGGGATAAATGACAACATTGCATTCGCTTTCTTAATCACGGATTCAATCTGTGTGTTTACCTTTAGAGAATCCTCGACTAGCACTCCCAGATCCCTTTGTACTTTGGCTTTATGAATTTTCTCACCGTTTAGAAAGTAGTCCACGCTTCTATTCTTTTTTCCAAAGTGCAAGATCTCGCATTTGCTCACATTGAACTTCATCAGCCATTTCCTGGACCACTCTCCCAACTGTCTAGATCCTTCTGCAGCCTCCCCACTTCCTCAGTACTACCTGCCTGTCCACCTATCTTCGTATCATCGGCAAACTTCGCTAGAATGCCCCCAGTCCCTTCATCCAGATCATTAATATATAACGTGAACAGCTGTGGCCCCAACACTGAACCCTGCGGGACACCGCTTGTCACCGGCTGCCATTCTGAAAAAGAACCTTTTATCCCAACTCTCTGCCTTCTGTCAGACAGCCAATCCTCAATCCATGCGAGTAGCTCACCTCGAACACCATGGGCCCTCATCTTACTCAGCAGCATCCCGTGTGGTACCTTATCAAAGGCCTTTTGGAGGTCTAGGTAGACCACATCCACTGGGTTCCCTGGTCTAACCTACTTGTCACCTCTTTAAGAATTCTAACAGGTTTGTCACGCACGACCTCCCCTTACTAAATCCATGTTGACTTGTTCTAATCCGACCCTGCCCTTCCAAGAATTTAGAAACCTCATCCTTAACGATGGATCCTAGAATTTTACCAACAACCGAGGTTAGGCTAATTGGTCTATAATTTTCCATCTTTAGTCTTGATCCTTTCTTGAACAATGGGGTTACAACAGCGATCTTCCAATCATCCAGGACTTTCCCTGACTCCAGTGACTTTTGAAAAATCTCAACCAACGCTTCTGCTATTTCCTCAGCCACCTCCCTCAGAACTCTAGGATGTAGCCCATTGGGGCCAGGAGATTTGTCAATTTTAAGACCTTTTAGCTTTTCTAGCACTATCTCTTTTGTAATGGCAACCATACTCAACTCAGCCCCTGACTCCCTTTAATGTTGGGATATTACTCATGTCTTCCACTGTGAAGACTGACACAAAGTACTTATTAAGTTCTCCTGCTATTTCCTTATCTCCCATCACTAGGCTTCCAGCATCAGTTTGAAGTAGCCCAATGTCTACTTTTGCCTGTCGTTTGTTTCTTATGTATTGAAAGAAACTTTTACTATAATTTCTAATATTACTGGCTAGCCTACCTTCAAATTTGATCCTCTCCTTCCTTATTTCTCTCTTTGTTATCCTTTGTTTGTTTTTGTAGCCTTCCCAATCTTCTGATTTCCCAGTGCTCTTGGCCACTTTATAGGATCTCTCTTTTTCTTTGATACATCTCCTGACTTCCTTTGTCAGCCATGGCTGTCTAATCCCTCCCCGGATAATCTTTCTTTTCTTGGGGATGAACCTCTGTACTGTGTCCTCAATTATACCCACAAACTCCTGCCATTTTTGTTCTACTGTCTTCCCCGCTAAGCTCTGCTTCCAGTCGATTTTTGTCAGTTCCTCTCTCATGCCCTCATAATTACCTTTATTTAACTGTAACACCATTATATCCGATTTTGCCTTCTCTCTTTCAAGCTCCAGACTGAACTCTACCATATTATGATTGCTGCTTCCTAAGTGTTCCCTTACTTTAAGATCTTTTATAAAGTCTGGTTCATTACATAGCACGAGGTCCAAAATAGCCTGCTCCCTTGTGGGCTCCATGACAAGCTGTTCCAAAAAGCTATCCTGTAAGTATTCCAAGAATTCCCTTTCTTTGGATCCACTGGCAACATTATTTACCCAGTCCACCTGTATATTGAAGTCTCCCATGATCACCGTGACCTTGCCTTTCTGATATGCCTTCTCTATTTCCCGGTACATGTTGCGCTTCTAGTCCTGACCACTGTTAGGAGGTCTTAATTCTGACCAGCATTTATTGCCTGTCCCTAGTTGCCCCTTGAGAAGCTGGTGGTGAGCTGCCTTCTTGACAGGATGCAGAGCTGGGCTGATAAGTGGCAGATGGAGTTCAATCTGGAAATTCACTTTGGAAGGGTGAATTTGAATGCAGAATACATGGTTAAAGGCAGGATTCTTGGCAGTGTGAAGGAACAGAAGGATCTTGGGGCCCATGTCCACAGATCCCTCAAAGTTGCCATCCAAGTTGATAGAGTTGTTAAGAAGGTGTATGGTGTGTTGGCTTTCATTAACAGGGGCATTGAGGTTAAGAGCCACGAGATTATGCTGCAGTTCTATAGAGCCCTGGTTAGACCACACTTGGAATATTGTGTTCAGTTCTGGTCACCTCATTATAGGAAGGATGTGGAAGCTTTAGAGTTGATGCAGAAGAGATTTACCAGGATGTTGCCTGGACTGGAGGTTATGAAGAAAGGTTGAGGGAGCTAGGGCTTTCCTCATTGGAGCGAAGAAGGATGAGAGGTGATTTGATAGAGATGTACAAGATGATGAGAGGCATAGATAGACTCGATAACCAGGGGATTTTCCCCAGGGTGGAAATGGCCATCATGAAGGGATATAACTTTAAGGTTTTTAGAGGAAGGTTTAGAGGAGATGTCACAGGTAGGATCTTTCCACAGAGAGTGGTGGGTGAGTGGAATGCACTACCAGCGGTGGGAGTAGAGTCAGAGACATTAGGGACATTTAAGCGACTCTTGGATAGGCAAATGGAAGATAATAAAATGAAGGGTATGTACATTAGTCTGATCTTAGAATAAGATAAAAGGCTGGCACAACATTGAGGGCTGAAGGGCCTGTACTGTGCTGTACTGTTCTATGTTCTTGAACCGCTGCAGTCCATGTGCTGTGGGTTTCCCCGCAATGCCCTTAGGGAGGAAATTCCGGGATTTTGACCCAGTGACAGTGGAGGAACAGTGATATATTTCCAAATAAGGATAGTGAGTGACTTGGAGGGGAACTTGAACTGGTGGTGTTCCCATGTATCTGCTGCCCATGGCCTTCTAGATGGAAGTGGCCATGGATTTGGAAGGAGCTGCCTGAGGATCTTATGATGGAGGGAAGGTAATTGATGAAGCAGCTGAAGATGATTAGGCCCAGGATGCTACCCTGAGGAACTCCTGCAGAGATGTCCTGGAGCTGAGATGACTGACCTCCAACCACCACAACCATGTTCGTCTGTGTCAGGTATGACTCTAACCAGCAGAGAGTTTGCCGCCCCCCACCCCTCCACCGATACCCATTGATTGCAGTTTTTCCAGGGATCCTTGATGCAACACTCGGTCGAATGCAGCCTAGATATCAAGGGCTGTCCCTCCTCCATCCCCTCTGGAATTCAGCTCTTCTGTCCATGTTTGAGCCAAGGCTGGAATAAGGTCAGGAGCTGAGTGACCCTGGGGGAACCCAAACTGGGTGTCACTGAGCAGGTTATTGCTGAACAGGTGCTGCTCTGCAGTCATTGTTTTTACCTCACTGAACTGGAACAGCTTGACCATGGGAGCGAAAAGTTCTGGAGCACACGTCTTCAGTACTATTGCCAGAATATTGTCAGGGCCCATAGCCTTTGCAGGATACAATGTCTCCAACTATTTCTTGATACCATGAGGAGTGAATCAAAGTGGCTGAAGACTGGTATCAATGATGCTGGGGACCACTGGAGGAGGCTGAGATGGATCATTCACTCAGCACTTCTGGCTGAAGATTACTGAGAAAGGTATGTGGCAAGGATATGAGTTCAGTTCCTTGGATAATTATGGAAAAACTTAAAGGGAGGAAGGCTCACTCAGCAGAGGTGATTAAAGTTTCCAGAACAAGTAATAGGACAGAGAGCATAGAAAGGGTCAGTAATCTAACTTCAGGCACAGCAGATAAGGAGACAACTACGAGAAGGGGAGCAGTCAATGTAGGATTGAGGATGTTTTATTGAAAAGTGCACAATGTACAAAACAAGGGAAATGAGCTTGTAGCACAGAATAAAATTGGCATATACAATATTGTGGGTATCACAGAGATGTGGCCGCAAGAGGAACAGGCCTAGGATCTAAATATATGAGGATACAAGTCTTATTGAAAGAATAGACAGGGTGGGGTTGCCTTGTTGGTAAGAAGTGAAATTAAATCGATAGCAAGCAGTGATATCAGTGTAGAATCTGTATTGGTGGAGTTGAGGAACTGCAAAGGGAAAAAGACCATGGTGGGAGTTATGTACAGGCTTCCTAGCAGTACTCAGGATGTGGGGCAGAAAATAAATCAAGAGATAGAAAAGGCATGTAAGAAAGCACGGCTACAATAATCATGGGGGAGTTTCAGTATGCTGGTAGATTAGGAAAATCAGGTTGATGAGGATCCCAAAAGAAAAGAATTTGTGCAATGTCTACAAGATGGTTTTGTTGGAGCAGCTTGTGGTAGATCCCACTAGGGAACAGGCAGGCCTGGATCTTGGGGTGTGCAATGAGGCAGATTTGATGAGGGAGCTTTAGGTGAAGGGACGCCTAAGGGTCTGTGACCATAAAATAATCAAATCCTCCCTGCAGTTTGAGAGGGAGAAGCTGGAATCAGAGGCAATGACAAAGATATGACGGAGAAGCTGGCCAGATTTGAATGGATGGGAGCCTTGCAGGGAAGACAGTGGAGCAGCAATGGCAGGTGTTTCTGGGGGTAATTCGGGAGGCACAGCAGAAACTCATCCCAAGGAAGAAGAAATCCACGGAGGAGAGGATGAGGCAACCATGATGAACAAGACAGCATAAAAACAAAGAAAAATGTTGTAATGGTTTACGGGAAGCCAGAGGATTTTGAAGCCTTTAAAAACCAGTAGAGGGTATTTAGTAGAAACAATAAGGGGTAGATGGTGAAATATGAGAGTAAGCTTCTGAAAGAAGATTGCAAGAGTTTTTTTTAGCTATCTAAAAAGTAAGAGAGAGGCAATAAAGGACATTAGATCAGTGGAAAATGAGGCTGAGAGGTAGCAATGGGGAACAAAGAAATGGCGGAGGAATTGAATACATATTTTACATCAGTTTTCAGTGGAAGATACCAGTAGCAGACCAGAATTTAAAGAGAGACAGATGTGGTGGAATTTCTTCAGCCAGAGGGTGGTGACTTTGTGGGAACGCATTGTCGCAGGAGGCTGTGGAGGCCAAGTCATTGAGTTTATTTAAGACAGAGATAGATAGGTTCTTGACTAGTGAGAGGGTCAAGGGTTATGGGGAGAAGGCTAGAGAACAGGGTTGAGAAATGATCAAATGGCAGAACAAACTGGATCGGCTGAATGGCCTAAATTCTGCTCCTATAGCTTATGATCTTAGGGTCTAATCTTCCATTAGTCTTCCTGATTAATTGCTGCATTTATGTGCTACCTTTTTTGTGTTTCGTGCACGAATCCCATTGTGTGGCAGCTTCCTGCAGATTATCTCCTTTTAAATAAGACTGTGTTCTTTTTTTCCAAAATGAACAGCTGTATACTTTCCCATGTTCTGCTTCATTTGTTAACTTTTTGCGTACTTAACTAACCTTATTGAGTTCTTTGAGAAGGTAACCAAACAGGTGGATGAGGGTAAATGTGGTGTATATGGATCTCAGTAAGCTGCCTGATAAGGTTCCCCATGGTAGGCTATTGCACATAATACGGAGGCATGGGATTGAGGGTGACTTAACGATTTGGATCAGAAATTGGCTAGCTGAAAGAAGACAGAGAGTGGTGGTTGATGGGATTTCTTTTGTAGAAGGTTAGATTATATTCCCTACAGTGTGGAAACAGGCCCTTTGGCCCAACAAGTCCACACCGACCCTCCGAAGAGCAACCCACCCAGACCCATTCCCCAACATTTACCCCTGACTAATGCACCTTACACTACGGGCATTTAGCATGGCCAATTCACCTGACTTGCACATCTTTGGACTGTGGGAGGAAACCGGAGCACCCAGAGGAAACCCACGTATTCAGGGGGAGAATGTGCAAACTCCACACAGACAGTTGACTGAGGCAGGAATTGAACCCAGATCCCTGGTGCTGTGAGGCAGCAGTGCTAACCACTGTGCCACTGTGCTGCCCCCAATGTTCATCTTGGAGTTTAATTACTAGTGGTGTACCACAAAGATCTGTTTTGGGGTCACTGCTGTTTAGTCATTTTTATAAATGACCTAGATGAGGGCATAGAAAGATGGGTTAGTAAATTGGTGGATGACACTAAGGTTCGTGGAGTTGTGGATAGTGCTGAAGGATGTTGCAGGTCACAGAGGGACATAGATTAGCTGCAGAGCTGGGCTGAGAGGTGGCAAATGGACTTTAATGCGGAAAGATGTGAGGTGATTCACTTTGGAAGGAGCAACATGAATAAAGAGTACTGAGCTAATGGTAAGATTCTTGGCAGTGTAGATGAGTAGAGACATCTCAGTGTCCATGTACATAGAAACCTCAAAGTTGCCACCCAGGTTGATAGGATTGTGAAGAAGGCATATGGTATGTTAGGTTTTATTGGTCGAGGGATTGAGTTTCAGAAACATGAGGTCATGCTGCAGCCATACAAAACTCAGGCAGCTGTGCCTGGAGTATTGCATACAGTTCTGGTCACCGCATTATAGGAAGGATGTGGAAGCTTTGGAAAGGGTTCAAAAGAGATTTACTAGGATGTTGCCTGGTATGGAGGGAAGGCTGAAGGACTTGAGGCTGTTTTTGTTGGAGAGAAGAAGGTTGAGAGATGACTTATTTGAGACATACAAGATAATCGGAGGGTTAGATAGGGTGGACAGTGAGAGCCTTTTTCCTCGGGTGGTGATGGCGAGCACGAGGGGGGATAGCTTTAAATTGAGGGGTGATAGATATAGGACAGATGTCAGAGGTAGCTTCTTTACTCATATATCATAGATTATAGAATCCCTACAGTGTGGAAACAAGTCCACACCGATCCTCCAAAGAGGACCCACCCAGACCCATTCCCCTACCCTTAGAGAGTAGTATGGGCGTGGACTGCACTGCGTGCAACAGTGGTAGACTCACCAACTTTAAGGGCATTTAAGTGGTCATTGGATAATCATATGGATGAAAATGGAATAGTGTAGGATAGAAGGGCTTCAGATTGGTTCCACAGGTCGGCACAACATCAAAGGCTGAAAGAACTGTACTGAGCTGTAATGTTCTATGTTCTAACCTATCAATATCTCACTGAACACTCTTTGTACCCCCCTCACAACTTGCCTTTCCACCTGTTTTTGTTGCCAGCAAAAATTTGGATACAGTAAATCTACATCCTTCCTTTAAGTCATTAATATATATTGTCACAGGTCTTCAATCTGAAAAGGAATCCTTAATCTCCACTCAATGTTTTCTGCTATGGACCAATTTCCTACCCGTGCCAGTATATTACCTCCAATACTGTGGGCTCTTGTCTTATGACTTAACATTTTGCATGGTATCTTGTTGAGTGGCTTCTGGCAGTCCAAATATAACACATCTACTGGTTCTCTTCTATACGCTCTGATTGTGACCTCCTTGGAATATTCTAATAAATTGGTCATGCAGCATCTGAGGAGCAGGAGAATTGACATTTTGGGCATAAGCCCTTCATCCGAAATATCGACTGTCCTGCTCCTCAGATGCTGCCTGACCTGCTGTGCTTTTCAAGCATCACACTCTTCGACTCTGATCTCCAACATCTGCAATGCTCACTTTCTCCTGATAAATTAGTCAGTCATGATTTTCCTTTCATGAAGGCATGCTGACTCTGCTTAATTAGATGATGATTTTACAAAGTTCTGCTATTAATTCCTTAATAATTGATTCCAACATTTTTCAAACAATGGATATTAGATCCATCAGTCTGTAGTTACCTATGTTTTGCCTCCCTCCCTTTCTGAATAGGCTTGTCATACTGGTAAAGGCAGAGTAGGCTTGAGGAGCTGAGTGGACTATTAAAAAAAAAGTTCATTTCACCTCTGACACTTTTACCACCTAACTTAATACTGTTCCTACTAGTTACCATCCTCTGCCACGAGGAAAATGACATCATTTTTAATATAGGTATGAACTGTCTCTGCTTAAGGAGGATAATACCAGTCTCTCCATGAAATTTAAGTCGAGCATGAGTTTGTTTGCGAATGACTATGTTTGTGTGCTTATATCTGTTTCCATGACAGTCTGTGTTTCTTGTCAATGAAAGTAGTTTGGCGAAGTTAAAAATGTACCTATGGTGGTTTGATTGGCAGGACAAGTGATATCAGGCTGAAGGTGACAATACAATTTCCAGATACATGGATTGGACCTTCTGGTGGTGGTTAATAAGGTTTTAAGCAGATCAGACCTGACTAAATCCATGAATGCATCAGCTGAATGGACTTCTTCAATCTTCCCCTCCCGGTGCATCTTCTCCTTGCCACCTGCTCCAGGGTGGATGATCAACACCATAATGATGCCTGTGATCACAGCCAGGACAGTTGTGGTTGTATAGTAAATCACTGCTCGGATACCCATTTTACCAGAGGCCTTGCTGTCCAGGGCAGCCATACCTGTGGTATTGAAAATATCAGATCACAACTGTAAGCAACAAGGAAGAAATGATAATGAGCAATACGAAATCTCTAAAATGATTTGCACTTAAATAGCATCTAAGAATGACATTGTGATTGCAAGTGCATGTGTGTGTCTGCTCAAGACCATATGTGCATCAATAGTTGGGAATGCATTTGTGTACATTTTACACCTTGTTTAACGTGATAGTAATTTTGGAGTGAAGAAGGATGAGAAGTGACTTGATAGAGGTGTACAAGATGTTGAGAGGCATAGATAGAGTGGATAACCAGAGACTTTTTCCCAGATTAGAAATGGCTATCACACGAGAACAAAATTTTAAGGTGATTGGAGGAAGGTTTAGGGAGATGTCAGAGTTGGGTTCTTTACACAGAGAGTGGTGGGTCTGTGGAATGCACTGCCCAGCGGTGGTGGTAGAGTCAGATACATTAGGGACATTTAAGTGACTCTTGGATTGGCGCATGGAAGATAGTACAATGAAGGGTATGTAGGTTAGTCTGATCTTAGAGTAGGGTAAAAGCTTAGCACAACATTGATGGCTGAAGGGCCTGTACTGTGATGTACTGTTTTATGTTCTATAGTTTATGAAACCAGAATCCCAGGCCAATATCCTGGAGACATGGGTTCGAATCCCATCATGGCAGATGGTGAAATTAGAGTTGAGAGAGTGGTGCTGGAAAAGCACAGCAGGCCAGGCAGTATCCGAGGAGCAGGAGAATCAATGTTTCAGGCATAAGCCCTTCATAAGAAAATGGTGAAAGTAGAATTCAACAAAAATCTTGAATAAAAAGCTGGTAAATTGGTAACTATGTTAATAATGTCATTAAAATCCTAACCACTAATACCCTTTAAGGAAGGAAATCTGCTGTCCTTCCCTAGTCTGACTGACATATGACTAATACTGCTATCCCTCCTCCTTTGTTTCCTTTTATGTCTTTCATGAACAACTTATACATAGGAATATGTAACAGCCAGTTTTGCCCTTCCTTGAGCCAGGTGTCTGACATTGCTCCAACATAATAATTCCACATTGTGAAAATCTGGTTGACTCTTAACTGTTATCTTGGCATTTCAGAATGAGATGAACAGATCCCATGAATGAATTTAAAAAAGGAAACGAAACTGATAGAGGAGAACTGAAACCCAATTAAATAGATTCAATGGATAATTGAAGCACATCAGTTAGAGTAAGGGAGAAAGAGATAAAGTCCAAATGCAAAAGTTACAGTAAATAAAGTTGGGGAGTTACAGATACAGATTACAGTGTTAAATATTACTGGGTATAAGTTGTTCATGAAAGATAGAAAAGAAAGGAAAGGAGTTGGGGTAGCAGTATTAGTTAAAGAAGGTTCACAGACGGAATCAATTTGGCTAGAGCTCTGAAATAAAAAGGGTGCAATTACTTTGCTCAAGGCAGTCTATAGGCCACCACCTGGTGGAAAGGATGTAGAGCAGCAAATCTGCAGTGAAATCTCGGCAAAATATTATAGTGATCTTCAATTACCCAAATATAGTCTGAGTTATTGGTAGCGTAAGGTGCAGCAAAGGCAAATGTTCCTAGAATATGTAATGGAGAGCTTCCCACAGCAGTATGTTTCCAGTCTAAGAAGGAAGGATGCATTGTTGCACCTGGTCCTTGGAAATGAGGTGGACTAAGTGAATTACATTCTGGATTAGTGGTGCTGGAAGAGCACAGCAGTTCAGGCAGCATCCAAGGAGCTTCGAAGTCGACATTTCGGGCAAAAGCCCTTCATCAGGAATAAAGTGAATTACGTGTCAATTAGAGAACATTTGGGAGACAGTTGTTAGAACCTGGACTGATTTTCATTAATTCGTGTTATTGTTTTCATCATTTTTGGTTTGGAGCTGACAACTGGAAACTATGAGATAATCTTTGAACTGTGGGTAGTTGCTTCTGTTTAAAAAAGAAACAAAGCTTGCTTGTTCGAGAGGCCAGCCTTGAAGTTCTTGATCAGAGGAGTCTACACCAGGGGAAGCAGGAGAAAGTGTGGACTGCAGATGCTGGACTTCAGAGTCAAAAAGTGCAGTGCAGGAAAAGCACAGCCACTCAGGCAGCATCCAAGGAGCAGAAGAATCGACGTTTAGAGCATCAGCTCTTCATCCTGATATTTCTTGATACCTCTTTGCCCTCCTAATTTTAATCTTAGCAACCTCATACTTTTGAAGGACTTCCTTTGTTTTTAATGTGCTGTACCCTTCTTTTTATTCATCTATCTTGCAATATCTCTTGACATCCAGAGTTCCCTGGATTTGCTGCCTTTGCCCTTCACTGTTAAAGGAATACACTGGCCCTGGATCATCACTGTGCTACTCTTAAAGGACTCCCACTTTCCAAAGTCTCTCAGTATAATCACATTGTTCAACATTGGTTCAAGATGGCAGCTTGCTGCCATATTCTTAAAGGTAATTAAAGGTTTGTAGTAAATGTTGGCCTTGCCAATTGATATTTGCATGCTGTGAGTGAATAAAGACTTTCTGTCATTCCTTGTTTCGCCCTCAATCTGGCAGTGCTCGCTCTGAATAATCCTCTACTTTTGATGCTAGCTGCTTTCCTGATCCCCTGTGCAGCTTCTTTCTTCATTCTAATGTTTCAATTGAATACCCATCTCCATGCCAATTTACCATTAGCATAGGGCTTGGAGTCAGTCATTCAGCTCATCCAGCCTAACACACCATTTTAAGTCATGGCTGATCATCTCCTCGATGATGTTGGGGAACCGGTGTTGGACTGGGGTGTACAAAGTTAAAAGTCACACAACACCAAGTTATAGTCCAACAGGTTTAGTTGGAAACACTGGCTTTTGGAGTGCTGCTCCTTCGTCAGGTAGCTAGTGTCCTATGATTCTGCCTCACTAGCTACCTGGCGAAGGAGCAGTGCTCCAAAAGCTAGTGCTTTCAAATAAACCTGTTGGACTATAACCTGGTGTTGTGTGATTTTTAACTTTGTCTGTCTCCTCTGCACTACCTCCACATCCCTTGATGTTATTCATCTCCAGAAATCTAGTGATTTTTGCTTTGGACACTCAAGATTTTACACAACTTTCTGAGACAGAGAATTCCAAATATTCACCTCGCTGAGCTGAATAAATTTTTCCTCATTTCAGCCTTAAATGACCTACCTCTGACCTACACCAGCCAGGACAAACAACTTACCTACATCCACCCTGTCACACTCTGTAGGATGCTTGTCAGATTCAATGAAATTACCTCTCATTCTTCTAAACCTTAGAAATGTAGAACTTCAGTTAGGCTATATTTGGAATATTGTGTACTGTTCTAGTCACCACACTACCAGAAGGATGTGGAGGCTTTGGAAAGGGTACAGAAACAGTTTACCTGGGTATTTCCTGGTTTGGAGGGTATTAGCAATAAGGAGAGAGTGGACAAATATTGTTTATTTTCATTTGAACGTTGAAGGGTGAGGGGTGACCTGATTGCAATATTATGAGAGGCTTGGATAGAATGGATAGTAGAACATAGAACATAGAACAGTACAGCACAGAACAGGCCCTTCAGCCCACGATGTTGTGCCGACCATTGATCCTCGTGTATGCACCCTCAAATTTCTGTGACCATATGCATGTCCAGGAGTCTCTTAAATGTCCCCAGTGACCCTGCCTCCACAACTGCTGCTGGCAATGCATTCCATGCTCTCTCAACTCTGTGTAAAGAACCTGCCTCTGACATCCCCTCTATACTTTCCTCCAACCAGCTTAAAACTATGACCCCTTGTGTTAGTCATTTCAGCCCTGGGAAATAGTCTCTGGCTATCAACTCTATCTATGCCTCTCATTACCTTGTATATCTCAATTAGGTCCCCTCTCCTCCTCCTCTTCTCCAATGAAAAAAGTCCGAGCTCAGTCAACCTCTCCTCATAAGACAAGCCCTCCAGTCCAGGCAGCATCCTGGTAAACCTCCTCTGAACCCTCTCCAAAGCATCCACATCTTTCCTATAATAGGGCGACCAGAACTGGACACAGTATTCCAAGTGCGGTCTCACCAAAGTTTTATAGAGCTGCAACAAGATCTCACGACTCTTAAACTCAATCCCCCTGTTAATGAAAGCCAAAACACCATATGCTTTCTTAACAACCCTGTCCACTTGGGTGGCCATTTTAAGGGATCTATGTACCTGCACCCCAAGATCCCTCTGTTCCTCCACACTACCAAGAATCCTGTACTCAGCTTTCAAATTCGACCTTCCAAAATGCATCACCTCGCATTTATCCAAGTTGAACTCCATCTGCCACCTCTCAATCCATCTCTGCATCCTGTCAATGTCCCGCTGCAGCCTACAACAGCCCTCTATATTGTCAACGACACCTCTAACCTTTGTGTCATCTGCAAACTTGCTGACCCATCCTTCAATCCCCTCACCCAAGTCATTAATAAAAATTACAAACAATAGAGGCCCAAGGACAGAGCCCTGTGGAACACCACTCACCACAGACTTCCAGGCAGAATATTTTCCTTCTACCACCACTCGCTGTCTTCTGTTGGCCAGCCAATTCTGTATCCAGACAGCTATGTTCCCCTGAATCTCATTCCTCCTGACCTTCTGAATGAGCCTACCATGGGGAACCTTATCAAATGCCTTGCTGAAGTCCATATACGCCACATCCACAGCTCGACCCTCATCAACGTTTCTAGTCACATCCTCAAAGAACTCGATAAGGTTTGCCCCTCACAAAGCCGTGTTGACTGCATTTAACCAAGCCATGCTCTTCCAGATGGTCATAAATCCTATCCCTCAGAATCCTTTCTAACACCTTGCAGACAACAGACATGAGACTTACTGGTCTGTAATTGCCGGGGATTTCCCTATTTCCTTTCTTGAAGAGAGGAATTATATTTGCCTCTCTCCAGTCCTCGGGTACAACTCCAGTGGAGAACGAGGATGAAAAGATCTTCGCAATTGCATTTCACGTTTCCCAAAACAGCCGAGGACTAATCTGGTCCGGGCCTGGCGACTTGTCAATCTTAATGTTTGACTAAATTTTCAGTATATCAGCTTCCTCTATCTCTATCCATTCCAGCATGCACACCTGCTCTTCAAAGGTTTCATTCACTACAAAGTTCATTTCTTTCATAAAGACAGAAGCAAAAAATTCATTTAGGGCTTCCCCTACCTCCTCAGACTCCACACACAAATTCCCTATGCTATCCTTGATCGGGCCTACTCTTTCTTTGACCATTCTCTTATTCCTCACCTAAGTGTAAAATGCTTTTGTGATCTCCCTAATCCGTTCTGCCAAGCCTTTCTCGTGCCCCCTCCTGGCTCTCCTCAGACCATTTTTAAGCTCCTTCCTTGCCTGCCTGTAATCCTCTAGAGCTGAGCTTGACCCTAGCTTCCTCCACCTTATGTAAGCTACCTTTTTCCTTTTGACGAGAAGCTCCACCGCTCTCGTCATCCAAGGTTCCTTTATCTTACCACTCCTTGCCTGTCTCAGAGGGACATATTTATTCATCACTTGCAACAACTGTTCCTTAAACAGTTTCTACATGTCTATAGTGCCTTTACCATGGAACAATTGCTCCCAATCCATGCTTCCTAACTCATGTCTAATCGCATCATAGTTTCCTCTTCCCCAATTAAATATCCTCCCATTTTGCCTAATCCTCTCCTTCTCCATAGCTATGTAGAATGTGAGGCAGTTGTGTTCACTATCACCAAAATGCTCTCCCACCACAAGATCTGATACCTGCCCCGGCTCGTTTCCGAGTACCAAGTCTAGAATGGCCTCTCCCCTCGTCGGCCTGTCAACGTACTGAGTAAGGAAACCCTCCTGAACACACCTTACAAAAACAGCTCCATTTAAATCTTCTGCTTGAAGGAGGTTCCAGTCAATATTGGGAAAGTTAAAGTCACCCATTACAACATCCCTACTTTGTCCACTCTTTTCCAAAATCTGCCGAGGATAGTCAGAGTCTTTTTCCCAGGGTAGAAATGTTAAGTACTAGAGACATAGGTTTCAGGTAAAAGGGAATAAGTTTATTGTTTTCAATTCATTCACAAGATGAGGGCATTCCTGGCTAGGCCAGCATTTATTGGTTAAACCCTAATTATCCAGGGGGCAGTTTACAGGTCAATCACATTGCTGTGGGTCTGGAGTCACATGTAGGCCAGACCAGGTAAGGATGGCAGTTTCCTTCCCTAAAGGACATTAGTGAACCAGATGGGATTTTCCCTTAACAATTGACAATGGTTTCACAGTCATCATTATACTCTTAATTCCAGACTTTATTCTTGAATTCGAATTCCACCATCTGCTGCAGCAGAATTCAAACTGAGGTCCCAGGACATTACTTCGGTTTCCAGATTAATAGTCCAGTGACAATACCAAGAGGCCATTGCCTCCCCTTAAGAAGATGCGAGAGGCAATTTTTCTTTATATATGTAGAGGATGGTAACCCTTCCCCTTCCACTGACACCCTCCTTTGATTGACTGAACTGGTCCTCAATCTTAACAACTTCTCCTTCCAATCATCCCACTTCCTCCAAACCAAACCAAAGGAGTATCCATGGGCACCCACATGGGCGCCAGCTTGGCCTGCTCTTCGTCGGATATGTGGCACAGTCCATCTTCTGCAGCTACACTGGCACCACCTCCCACCTTTTCCACCGCCACATCGATGATTGTATTGGCGCTGCCTCGTGCTCCCACAAGGAGGTTGAACAGTTCATCCACTTTACTAATCCCGACCTTAAATTTACCTGGACTGTCTCAGACTCCTCCCTCCCCTTCCTAGACCTCTCCATTTCTATATTGGGCGACCGCCTCAACACAGACATTTACTACAAACCGATCGACTTCCACAGCTACCTAGATTATACCTCCTCCCACCCTGCCCCCTGAAAAGACGCCATCCCATATTCCCAATTCCTTCGCCTCCGCCGCATCTGCTCCCAGAAGGACCAATTCCTCTACCGAACAACTCAAATGGCCTCCTTCTTCAAAGACCGCAATTTCCCTTCCAACGTGATCGACGATGCCCTCCATCGCATCTCCTCCACTCTTGAGCCCCGCCCCTCCAATCACCACCAGGACAGAACCCCACTGGTCTTCACCTTCCACCCTACCAACCTCCAGATACATCGTACCATCCTCCGTCATTTCCGCCACCTCCAGACAGACCCCACAACCAGGGATATATTCCCCTCTCCACCCCTATCAGCGTTCCGAAAAGACCGCTCCCTCCGTGACTCCGTCAGGTCCACACCCCCCACCAACCCAACCTCCACTCCCAGCACTTTCCCCTGCAACCGCATGAAGTGCAAAACTTGCACCCACACCTCCCCCCTCACCTCCCTCCAAGGCCCCAATGGATCCTTCCATATCCATCGCAAATTCACCTGCACCTCCACACACATCATTTACTGTATCTGCTGCACCCGATGTGGTCTCCTCTACATTGGGGAGACGGTCCTGGGCCTCCTTTAACCCCATTCCCACACCACCAGCCGCCTGGAGGAAGAACGCCTCATCTTCCGCCTCGGAACACTTCAACCCCAGAGCATCAATGTGGACTTCAACAGTTTCCTCATTTCCTCTTCCCCCACCTCACCCTAGTTCTAAACTTCCAGCTCAGTAACTGTCCCCATGACTTGTCTGGACTTGTCCTAACTGCCGATCTCCTTTTCCACTATCCACTCCACCCTCTCCTCCCTGACCTATCACCTTCATCCCCTCCCCCACTCACCCATTGTACTCTATGCTACTTTCTCCCCACCCCCACCCTCCTCTCGCTTATCTCTCCACGCTTCAGGCTCACTGCCTTTATTCCTGATGAAGGGCTTTTGCCCGAAACGTCGATTTCGAAGCTACTTGGATGCTGCCTGAACTGTTGTGCTCTTCCAGCACCACTAATCCAGAATTGAGCTGATACATGGCAAGTAGCGTGTATGCTACACAAATGCTATGCAGTGCCCATCTCCTACAAGAGACAATCTAATCACTGCTCCTTGACATTACCATTAATGTAATAGCCTGCTATCACCACCCTTGGCATTACCACTGACTAGAAACTCAACTCTACTCATCACATAAATACATTGGCTGCAACTAAAAGCCTTTTGCCTCTATATAGTCTGTATTCCTCAATACCCTGCCTCTTAGAACATAGAACATAGAACAATACAGCACAGAACAGGCCCTTCGGCCCACGATGTTGTGCCGAACTTCTATCCTAGATTAAGCACCCATCCATGTACCTATCCAAATGCCGCTTAAAGGTCGCCAATGAATCTGACTCTACCACTCCCTCGGGAAGCGCATTCCATGCCCCCACCACTCTCTGGGTAAAGAACCCACCCCTGACATCTCCCCTATACCTTCCACCCTTCACCTTAAATTTATGTCCCCTTGTAACACTCTGTTGTACCTGGGGAAAAAGTTTCTGACTGTCTACTCTATCTATTCCTCTGATCATCTTATAAACCTCTATCAAGTCACCCCTCATCCTTCGCCGTTCCAACGAGAAAAGGCCGAGAACTCTCAACCTATCCTCGTACGACCTACTCTCCATTCCAGGCAACATCCTGGTAAATCTTCTCTGCACCCTCTCCAAAGCTTCCACATCTTTCCTAAAGTGAGGCGACCAGAACTGCACACAGTACTCCAAATGTGGCCTAACCAAAGTCCTGTACAGCTGCAACATCACCTCACGACTCTTGAATTCAATCCCTCTGCTAATGAACGATAATACTCCATAGGCCTTCTTACAAACTCTATCCACCTGAGTGGCAACCTTCAAAGATCTATGTACATAGACCCCAAGATCCCTCTGTTCCTCCACCTGACCAAGAACCCTACCATTAACCCTGTATTCCGCACTCTTATTTGTTCTTCCAAAATGGACAACCTCACACTTGGCAGGGTTGAACTCCATCTGCCACTCCTCAGCCCAGCTCTGCATCATATCTAAGTCCCTCTGCAGCCGACAACAGCCCTCCTCACTGTCCACAACTCCACCTATCTTTGTATCATCTGCAAATTTACTGACCCACCCTTCGACTCCCTCATCTAAGTCATTAATAAAAATTACAAACAGCAGAGGACCCAGAACTGATCCCTGCGGAACTCCACTTGTAACTGGACTCCATGCTGAATATTTACCATCTACCACCACTCTCTGACTTTGACCGGTTAGCCAGTTTTCTATCCAATTGGCCAAATTTCCCTCTATCCCATGCCTCCTGATTTTCCGCATAAGCCTACCATGGGGAACCTTATCAAATGCCTTACTAAAATCCATGTACACTACATCCACTGCTCTACCCTCATCCACATGCTTGGTCACCTCCTCGAAGAATTCAATAAGACTTGTAAGGCAAGACCTACCCTTCACAAATCCGTCCTGGCTGTCCCTAATCAAGCAGTGTCTTTCCAGATACTCGTAAATCCTATCCCTCAGTACCCTTTCCATTACTTTGCCTACCACAGAAGTAAGACTAACTGGCCTGTAATTCCCGGGGTTATCCCTATTCCCTTTTTTGAACAGGGGCACAACATTCGCTACTCTCCAGTCCCCTGGTACCACCCCAGTTGCCAGTGAAGACGAGAAGATCATTGCCAACGGTACTGCAATTTCCTCTCTTGCTTCCCACATAATCCTAGGATATATCCCGTCAGGCCCGGGGGACTTGTCTATCCTCAAGTTGTTCAAAATGTCCAACACATCTTCCTTCCTAACAGGTATCTCTTCTAGCTTATCAGTCCGTTTCACACTCTCCTCTTCAACAATACGGTCCCTCTCGTTCGTAAATACTGAAGAGAAGTACTTGTTCAAGACCTCTCCTATCTCTTCCGACTCAATACACAGTCTCCCACCACTGTCCTTGATCGGACCTACCCTCGTTCTCGTCATTCTCAGGTTTCTCACATACGCATAGAATGCCTTGGGGTTATCCTTGATCCTATCCGCCAGGGATTTTTCATGCCCTCTCTTAGCTCTCCTAATCCCTTTCTTCAGGTCCCTTCTGGCTATCCTGTATCCCTCCACTGCTCTGTCTGAACCTTGTTTCCTCAACCTTATGTAAGCCTCCTTCTTCCTCTTTACTAGACATTCAACCTCCCTCGTCAACCAAGGCTCCCTCACACGACCATTTCTTTCCTGCCTGATCGGTACATACATATCAAGGACACGTCGTATCTGCTCCTTGAAAAAGTCCCACATTTCCACCACATCCTTCCCTGACAGCCTATGCTCCCACCGTATGCTCCTCAAATCCTGTCTTACAGCATCATAATTTCCCTTCCCCCAATTGTAAAAACTTCCTTGTTGTGCGCACCTATCTCTCTCAATAACCAAGGTGAAAGTCACAGAATTGTGGTCACCATCACCAAAATGTTCACCCACTAACAAGCCCACCACTTGTCCCGGTTCGTTACCGAGTACCAAATCCAATATGGCCTCCCCTCTTCATATATCTGTCAAGATGTCTCTTCAATGTTGCGATTGCTTCTACCTCCATCACCTCCTCTGGCAGTGCATTCCAGGCACTTACCATCCTCTGTTGAAAAATATGTTGCTGGAAAAACACAGCAGGCCAGGCAGCATCCAAGGAGCAGGAGAATCGACGTTTCGGGCATAAGCCCTTCTTCAGGAATGAAGTTGGTGTGCCAAGCGGGCTGAGATAAAAGGTAGGGGGGAGGGAATTTGGGGGAGGGGCGCTGGGAATACGATAGGTGGAAGGAGTTGAGGGTGAGGATGATAGGCCGGAGAGGGGGTGGGGACGGAGAGGTCGGGAAGAAGATTGCAGGTCAAGAGGGCGGTGATGAATCCGGGGGTTGGGACTGAGATAAGGTCGGGGGAGGGGATATGAGGAAGCTGGAGAAATCTACATTCATCCTGTGTGATTGGAGGGTTCCTAGGCAGAAGATGAGGCACTCTTCCTCCAGGTGTCATGTGGTCAGGATCTGGCAATGGAGGGGGCTAAGGACCTGCATGTCCTTGGCGGAGTTGGAGGGGGAGTTAGTGTTCAGCCACAGGGCGGTTGGGTTGTTTGGTGCAAGTGTCCCAGACGTGTTCCCTGAAACATTCCGCAACTGGGCGGCCTTTCTCCCCAATTTCTGGTTTCTGATGAAGGGCTTTTGCCCGAAACGTCGATTTCGAATCTACTTGGATGCTGCCTGAACTGCTGTGCTCTTCCAGCACCACTAATCCAGAATCTGGTTTCCAGCATCTGCAGTCATTGTTTTTACCGATGTATTAGCTCAAGCCCAGAAATTGTCCAGATTTTGTTTCATTTGAATATGGACTATTCCAGTATCAGATTGTTTTTGATTTACTTGAATTTATTATTGTCACATATACCAAAGTATTATTTTACATTCTATACAGATAAACCATGCCTTACATAAGTACATCAGGATAATAGAACAGAATGTACAGACCTCCTAACAGTGGTCAGGACCAGGGGCGCAACATGTACCGGGAAATAGAGAAGGCATGTCAGAAAGGCAAGGTCATTGTGATCATGAGAGACTTCAATATGCAGGTGGACTGGGTAAATAATGTTGCCAGTGGATCCAAAGAAAGGGAATTCATGGAATGCTTACAGGATGGCTTTTTGGAACAGCTTGTCATGGAGCCCACAAGGGAGCAGGATATTCTGGACTTAGTGCTTTGCAATGAACCAGACTTTATAAAAGATCTTAAAGTAAGGGAACACTGAGGAAGCAGCAATCATAATATGGTAGAGTTCAGTCTGGAGTTTGAAAGAGAGAAGGCAAAATCAGATGTAATGGTGTTACAGTTAAACAAAGGTAATTGCACCGTTGTGCTACTGAGATTCACATGGAGATTGACACAGATGATCCCTGGAATAGTAGGTCTAACATATGAGGAATGGCTGAGGATCCTGGGATTGTAATCATTGGAGTTTAGAAGATTAAGGGGAGATCTAATAGAAACTTACAAGATAATACATGGCTTGGAGAGGGTGGACGCTAGGAAATTGTTTCAGTTAGGTGAGAAGACTAGGACCCATGGACACAGCCTTAGAATTAGAGGGGGTAAATTCAGAACTGAAATGCGGAGACATTTCTTCAGCCAGAGAGTGGTGGGCCTGTGGAATTAATTGCCGCGGAATGCGGTGGAGTCCGGGGTGCTTAATGTCTTCAAGGCAGAGATTGATAGATTCTTGTTGTCTCGAGGAATTAAGGGCTACGGGGAGAATGCGGGTAAGTGGAGTTGAAATGCCCATCAGCCATGATCGAATGGTGGAGTGGACTCAATGGGCTGAATGGCCTTACTTCCACTTCTATGTCTTATGGTCTTAATGTAGAATATAGTGTTAAAGCTACAGAGAAGGTACAGAGAAAGATCAACCCTGATAAATGAGATGTCCATTCTTAAGTCTGATAAGAGCAGGGAAAAAATCTGTTCTTGAATCTGTTAATACATGTTTTCAAACTTATGTGTCATCTGTATCACAATTCATAGAATCATAGAATCTTTATAGTACAGAAAGAGGTCATTCAGCCCATTATGTCTGCACTGACCCTGCAAAAAACATCTCATTCAGGACCACACCACTCCCATCACTAAGTCATAGAGTCAGAGAGATGTACAGCATGGAATAAGACCATTCAGTCCAACCTGTCCATGCTGACCAGATATCCCAACCCAATCTAGTCCTACCTGCCAGCACCCGGCCCATATCCCTCCAAACCCTTCCTATTCATATACCCATCCAAATGCCTCTTAAATGTTGCATTTGTACCAGCCTCCACTACTTCCTCTGGGAGCTCATTCCATACACTTACCACCCTCTGTGTGAAAAAGATGCCCCTTAGGTCTCTTTTATGGTTTTGTGAAGGGCAGGTCGTGGCTCACAAACCTTATTGAACTCTTTGAGAAGGTGACTAAGGAGGTGGATGAGGGGAAAGCGGTAGATGTGGTATATATGGATTTTAGTAAGGCGTTTGATAAGGTTCCCCATGGTAGGCTACTGCAAAAAATACGGAGGTATGGCATTGAGGGTGAGTTGGAGGTTTGGATTAGGAATTGGCTGGCTGGAAGAAGACAGAGTGTAGTAGTAGATGGTAAAGGTTCATCTTGGAGTGCCGTTACTAGCGGTGTTCCGCAAGGATCTGTTTTGGGACCATTGCTGTTTGTCATTTTTATAAATGACCTGGAGGAAGGGCTAGAAGGTTGGGTGAGCAAGTTTGCGGATGATACAAAAGTCGGAGGAGTTGTTGACAGTGAGGAAGGATGTGGCAGGTTACAGCGGGACATAGATAAGCTGCAGAGCTGGGCAGAAAGGTGGCAAATGGAGTTCAATGTAGCTAAGTGTGAGGTGATTCACTTTGGTAAGAGTAACAAAAAGATGGGGTACTGGGCTAATGGTCGGATACTTGGTAGTGTGAATGAGCAGAGGGATCTTGGTGTTCATGTACACAGATCTTTGAAAGTTGCCACCCAGGTAAATAATGCGGTGAAGAAGGCATATGGCGTACTGGCTTTTATTGGTAGAGGAATTGAGTTCCAGGGTCCTGAGGTCATGTTGCAGTTGTATAAGACTCTGGTGCGGCCGCATCTGGAGTATTGTGTGCAGTTTTGGTCACCATGCTATAGGATGTGGAGGCACTGGAACGGGTACAGAGGAGGTTTACCAGGATGTTGCCTGGTATGGTAGGAAGATCGTATGAGGAAAGGCTGAGGCACTTGGGGCTGTTTTCATTGGAGAAAAGAAGGTTTAGGGGTGACTTGATAGAAGTGTACAAGATGATTAGGGGTTTAGATAGGGTTGACCATGAGAACCTTTTTCCACGTATGGAGTCAGCTATTACGAGGGGGCATAGCTTTAAATTAAGGGGTGGTAGGTATAGGACAGATGTTAGGGGTAGGTTCTTTACTCAGCGAGTCGTGAGTTCATGGAATGCCCTGCCAGTAGCAGTGGTGGACTCTCCCTCTTTATGGGCATTTAAACGGGCATTGGATAGGCATATGGAGGATAGTGGGCTTGTGTAGGTTAGGTGGGCTTTGATCGGCGCAACATCGAGGGCCAAAGGGCCTGTACTGCGCTGTATTCTTCTATGTTCTATGTTCTATATTTTTCCCCTCTCACCCTAAACCTATGCCCTCTAGTTCTGGACTCCCCAACCCCAGGGAAAAGACTTTGTCTATTTATCCTATCCATGCCCCTCATAATTTTGTAAACCTCTATAAGGTCACCCCTCAGCCTCCGACACTCCAGGGAAAACAGCCCCAGCCTGTTCAGCCTCTCCCTATAGCTCAAATCCTCCAACCTGGCAACATCCTTGTAAATCTTGTCTGGACCCTTTCAAGTTTCACAACATCTTTCCAATAGGAAGGAGACCAGAATTGCACGCAATATTCCAATAGTGGCCTAACCAATGTCCTGTACAGCCGCAATATGACCTCCCAACTCCTGTACTCAATACTCTGACAAATAAAGGAAAGCATACCAAACGCCTTCTTCACTATCCTATCTACCTGCGACTCCACTTTCAAGGAGCTATGAACCTGCACTCCAAGGTCTCTTTGTTGAGCAATACTCCTTAGGACCTTACCATTAAGTGTATAAGTCCTGCTAAGATTTGCTTTCCCAAAATGCAGCACCTCACATTTATCTGAATTAAACTCCATCTGCCACTTCTCAGTCCATTGGCCCATCTGGTGAAGATCCTGTTGTAATCTGAGGTAACCCTCTTCGCTGTCCACTACACCTCCAATTTTGGTGTCATCTGCAAACTTACTAACTGTACCTCTTATGCTCGCATCCAAATCATTTATGTAAATGACAAAAAGTAGAGGACCCAGCACCGATCCTTGTGGCACTCCACTGGTCACAGGCCTCCAGTCTGAAAAACAACGCTCCACCACCACCCTCTGTCTTCTACCTTTGAGCCAGTTCTGTATCCAAATGGCTAGATCTCCCTGTATTCCATGAGATCTAACCTTGCTAATCAGTCTCCCATGGGGAACCTTGTCGAATGCCTTACTGAAGTCCATATAGATCACATCTACTGCTCTGCCCTCATCAATCGTCTTTGTTACTTCTTCAAAAAACTCAATCAAGTTTGTGAGACATGATTTCCCATGCACAAAGCCATGTTGACTATCCCTAATCAGCATCAAAGGGGCAGGAGAATCGACGTTTCAGGCATAAGCCCTTCTTCAGGAATTCCTGAAGAAGAGCTTATGCCCGAAACGTCGATTCTCCTTCTCCTTTGATGCTGCCTGACCTGCTGTAATTTTCCAGCAACACATTTTTCAGCTCTGATCTCCAGCATCTGCAGTCCTCACTTCCTCCTTTTATCCATGCCTTTCCAAATACATGTACATCCTGTCCCTCAGGATTCCCTCCAACAACTTGCCCACCACCAAGGTCAAGCTCACCGGTCTATAGTTCCCTGGCTTGTCTTTACCACCCTTCTTAAACAGTGGCACCATGTTTGCCAACCTCCAGTCTTCCAGCACCTCACCTGTGACTATCGATGATACAAACATCTCAGCAAGAGGCCCAGCAATCACTTCTCTAGCTTCCCACAGAGTTCTTGAGTACACCTGATCAGGTCCTGGTGATTTATCCACTTTTAACCGTTTCAAGACATCCAGCACTTCCTCCTCTGTAATCTGGACATTTTGCAAGATGTCATCATCTATTTCCCTACAGTCTATATCTTCCATATCCTTTTCCACAGTAAATACTGATGCAAAATACTCATTTAGTATCTCCCCCACTTTCTGAGGCTCCACACAAAGGTCGCCTTGCTGATCTTTGAGGGGCCCTATTCTCTCTCTAGTTACTCTTTTGGTCCTTAATATATTTGTAAAAACCCTTTGGATTCTCCTTAATTCTATTTGCCAAAGCTATCTCATGTCCCCTTTTTGCCCTCCTGATTTCCCTCTTAAGTATACTCCTACTTCCTTTATACTCTTCTAAGGATTCACTTGATCTATCCTGTCTATACCTTACATATGCTTCCTTCTTTTTCTTAACCAAACCCTCAATTTCTTTCGTCATCCAGCATTCCCTATACCTACCAGCCTTTCCTTTCATCCTGACAGGAATATACTTTCTCTGGATTCTTGTTATCTCATTTCTGAAGGCTTCCCATTTTCCAGCCATCCCTTTACCTGTGAACATCTGTCTCCAATCAGCTTTCGAAAGTTTTTTTTATAGATTACTTACAGTGTGGAAACAGGCCCTTCGGCCCAACAAGTCCACAGCGACCCGCCGAAGAGCAACCCACCCAGACCCATTCCCCTACATTTACCCCTTCACCTAACACTACGGGCAATTTATCATGGTCAATTCACCTAACCTGCACATTTTTTGGACTGTGGGAGGAAACTGGAGAACCCGGGGGAAACCCACGCAGACATGGGGAGAATGTGCAAACTCCACACAGACAGTTGCCTGAGGCGGGAAATGAACCCAGGTCTCTGGCGCTGTGAGGCAGCAGTGCTAACCACTGTGCCACCGTGCCGCCCCAATACCAGTTCTTGCCTAATACCATAAAAATTGGCCTTTCTCCAATTTAGAACTTCAACTTTTAAATCTGGTCTATCCTTTTCCATCACTATTTTAAATCTAATAGAATTATGGTCGTTGGCCCCAAAGTGCTCCCCCACTGACACCTCAGTCACCTGCCCTGCCTTATTTCCCAAGAGTAGGTCAAGATTTGCACCTTCTCTAGTAGGTACATCCACTGAATCAGAAAATTGTCTTGTACACACTGAACAAATTCCTCTCCATCTAAACCTTTAACACTATGGCAGTCCCAGTCGATGTTTGGAAAGTTAAAATCCCCTACCATAACCACCCTATTATTTTGGTGCTGAATATTGTGCAATCATCAGCGAACATTCCTACTTTTGACCTTATGGTGGAGGGAAGGTCATTGATGGAGCAGTTGAAGATGTTTGGGCCTTAGGACTACAGGAGGATATCTTTTCTCCTGGACTCAAATCCCTTTGAGTGATGACCAAACTACCATTTAACTTCCAAATTGCTTTGTATCTGCATGTTAACTTTTAAACACGCATGGATAGGAACACCCACTTCCCTTTGGACACTCGCACTTCCACCCCTTCAAAAATATTTTGTCTTTTTGTTTTTTAGAGTGAATAACTTCACACTTATTCACATTATATTTCACCTGCTATGGCTATGAGGAAAGGTTAAAACAACTAGGATTGTTTACATTGGAAAGACAAGCGGCTGAGAGGTGACCAGATAAAGGTTTACAAAATTATGAGGTATAGGTAGGGTGGGTAATCAGAGGCTTTTTCCCCAGGGTTGAAGTTTCAATTACGATGAAGCAGAGGTCAAGGTGAGAGGGGGTACGTTTCAGAGAGATATATGAGGGAAATCTTTCACAACAGAGAGTGTTTGGAGCCTAGAGTGAACTGCCAGAAGAGACGTTGGAAGCAGGCATGCTGGTGATATTTGAGAGGCATCCAGATGGTTCCATGAATAGGGAGGGAATAGAGGTATATGGACCGAATAAGGGCAGAAGTTTTTTTTAAGCTTAGTTTGGGCATGATGATTGGGGCAGGCTTGGAGGGCCGAAGGGCCTGTTCCTTGTTCTTTATGCTTTGCTATGTTCTAACCCATTCAATCTGTCTAACCCATCCCCTGTTTTTTCCTATGTGTTTGGTTTCTTCAAGGTCCCTAGTTTCTGGCTGTTGTGCTCTCCTCTCCACATTCTGGATTAGTGGTGCTGGAAGAGCACAGCAGTTCAGGCAGCATCCAAGGAGCTTCGAAATCAACATTTCGGGCAAAAGCACTTCATCAGGAATAAAGGCAGTGAGCCTGAAGCATGGAGAGATAAGCTAGAGGAGGGTGGGGGTAGGGAGAAAGTAGCATAGAGTACAATGTGTGAGTGAGGGAGGGGATGAAGATGATAGATCAGGGAGGAGAGGGTGGAGTGAATAGGTAGAAAAGGAGATAGGCAGGTAGGACAAGTCTGGACAAGTCATGGGGACAGTTACTGAGCTGGAAGTTTGGAACTAGGGTGAGGTGGGGAAAGGGGAAATGAGGAAACTGTTGAAGTCCACATTGATGCCCTGGGGTTGAAGTGTTCCGAGGCGGAAGATGAGGCGTTCTTCCTCCAGGCGTCTGGTGGTGAGGGAGTGGCGGTGAAGGAGGCCCAGGACCTCCATGTCCTCGGCAGAGTGGGAGGGGGAGTTGAAATGTTGGGCCACAGGGCGGTGTGGTTGATTGGTGCGGGTGTCCCAGAGATGTTCCCTGAAGCGCTCTGCTAGGAGGCGTCCAGTCTCCCCAATGTAGAGGAGACCACATCGGGAGCAATGGATACAATAAATGATATTAGTGGATGTGCAAGTAAAACTTTGATGGATGTGGAAGGCTCCTTTAGGGCCTTGGATGGAGGTGAGGGAGGAGGTGTGGGCGCAGGTTTTACAGTTCCTGCGGTGGCAGGGGAAAGTGCCAGAATGGGAGGGTGGGTCGTAGGGGGGCGTGGACCTGACCTCTCCTCTCCCTCTCCTCTCCACAGACTCTTCCCCCTCATAGTGATACCTTTTAGTCTGGCACAGAAGAAAACAAACACATCATGGCAGATTGCCTGGTCATTAATTCCATTCTAAAGCTTTTCACTGTGCCTTGGTACACGTGACAATAAATTCAGTTCAATTCAATTCATTGTTGTAAGTGGCATTTTATTTCTGTAAAGATCCTGTGGTCTTTCTACATTTCAAATATGGTTGCAATTCAAAATGTCATCATTGTCAGTGAAGAGGTTTGGTAAGTCCCCTAGTCTCTAAAAGGTGCTATGTTACCAGGTACTATATAAATCCACATTCTCTGTTTTCCAATTTAGGAAAGAAAATTGCTGACACAAAGGAAAAGTACTGTTGCATTGAAGGAACTTGAGAGAGACTATTGGGTAAGGAACTAACATTGCTCAGAGGATTATACCTGTGACCAGGCTGGAAATGATGAGCGGCATCACCAGCATCTGTAACATACGCATCAGGATCTCTCCAGGGAAGGAAAAGTACTTAATCTGTCGAAAATTCATCTGATACTTCCTGAGGCAGAAACCAAGGACGATACCTGTAGAAAGAATGGGAGTCTGAATTTATTGGCACAGGAGAGGGAGCTGATTTGTCAATCAGAATATAATAAATTCTCATCTTCAGTTTTTCAGTTTGTAATTCATAGTAAAACAAAATTAAATCATTTTCTACTTGGCATAACATTTGACTAAAGTAATTTAATTTCAGGTATAGAAAGGAAGCTCAGAGCTGTGTTTTTGCAGGTTTGTGAAGGTTTGTAGCTCAGGTTGAGGTTTAGGGTGTAGGTTTGCTCACTGAGCTGTAGGTTTGATATCCAGACGTTTCATTACCTGGCAGGTAACATCATCAGTGGTGACCTCCAAATGAAGCAAAGCTGTTGTCTCCTGCTTTCCATTTATATGTTTGTCCTGGATGGGGTTCCTGGGGTTTTTGGTGATGTCATTTCCTGTTCGTTTTCTGTGGGGTTGATAGATGGTATCTAGATCTGTGTGTTTGTTTATGGTGTTGTGGTTGGAGTGCCTGGCCTCTAGGAATTCTCTGGCATGTCTTTGCTTAGCCTGTCCCAGGATAGATGTGTTGTCCCAGTCAAAATGGTGGTTTATTTCATCCATGTGTAGGGCTACGAGGGAGAGAGGGTTGTGTCTTTTTGTGGCTAGCTGGTGTTCGTGTATCCTGGTGGCTAACTTTCTTCCTGTTTGTTCTACGTAGTGTTTGTGGCTGTCCTTGCATGGAATTTTGTAGATGACGTTGGTTTTGTCCATGGGTTATACTTGGTCTTTTAAGTTTTTTAACTTTTTCATGCATAGGTTGGTGCTTGTATGCAATGAGCTACCAGAGGAAGTGGTGGAGGCTAGTACAATTGCAACTTTTAAAAGGCATCTGGATTGGTACAGGAATAGGAAGGGTTTAGAAGGATATGGGTCGGGTGCTGGCAGGTGGGACTAGATTGGGTTGGGATATCTGATCGGCATGGACAAGTTGGACCGAAGGGTCTGTTTCCGTGCTGTACATCTCTATTACTGTATGACTGGGCCACCAAGAGTGTAAAGGCCTGGATGGAGTGGAATTTGTCAAATTGTCTAAGAAAGTTTCATAAATCTATATGTAGAAGGCTCTACTTAGGAGGGTGCAAGACTGGAGCTCCTCTTAGCAAACAAGGTTAGACAAGTGACTAAACTGTCAGTCGGAGAGCACTTTGGGTCCAGTGACCAGAACTCTGATAGTTTTAACAGAGGGACCAAGGAGTATAAGTACATAGTTCTTTGAAAGTATTCCACAAGTTAATGTGCTAAACTAGAGCAAGGCCAATTCTGGGGCCATTAGATAGGATCCACCAGAGGTCAATTCGGTGAGTCTGTTTGAAGAAAAAGGAAAGACTGACAAATGGGAGGCTTTTAAAAGTGCGATATCAAGAGTCTAGGAACAGTATGTCTGAGTGATACTGAGGCTCTGGTCAGGAGATGGCAGACTCCATCTATCATCCCCTGAGAAAAAGAACAGGAAGTGACTTCATCACAGGAAATAACATCACCACAGGAAATGACATCACCAACCCAAAGAAACCCAAACATATAAATAGAAAGCAGGAATTTTCAGCATTGCTTCGCATGCGGTCCACTGAAGATATTACCTCGTAAGGTAACAAAATGTCTGGAAATGAACCTTTCAGCTCAGCAAGCAAACCTACATCCAAAATGTCCTTTTTTAGTACAGCTGTGAAATTCTCCTTAATCATTAATGCAACTCCTGCACCCTTTTTACGTCTCTATGTCCTTTGCCGAAACATCTAAACCCTGGAACATGGAGCTGCCATTCCTGTCCTTCTCTCAACCAATTTTCTGTAATGACTACAACATTGTAGTCCCAAGTACTAATCCAGGCTCTAAGCTCATCTGCCTTACCTGTTATACATCTTGCATTAAAATAAATACACTTCAGACCGCCAGTCCCGATATATTCATTCACCTGGTCCTGTCTCTTCTTCCTACTAGATTTACTTGATTTAAGCCCTCCCTTTACTTCAAATATACCACAGGCTGACCTACTTCTTTGGTTCTAATACCCCTCCACACTAGTTTAAACCCTCCCTCGTGGCTCTAGCAACCTCCCTACAAGGGAATTGGTGTCTTTTCCTGCCTTCCCCCAGTGACCTTTGATCTCCTTACTCATCAAGAACATGATTCTGAAATTTGACATCACAACCTTCCACTTAAGGGCGAAGTCCAACTTCTCATTGAGCTACAGATTCCAAAACTGCCAAAACACATAGTTCTGAGGGGGTGTCGGTTTGCTCGCCGAGCTTTAGGTTTGATATCCAGACCTTTCATTACCTGGCTAGGTAACATCATCAGTGGTAACCTCCAAATGAAGCGAAGCTGTTGTCTCCTGCTTTCTATTTATATGTTTGTCCTGGATGAGGTTCCTGGTGATGTCATTTCCTGTTCGTTTTCTGTGGGGTTGATAGATGGTATCTAGATCTATGTGTTTGTTTATGGTGTTGTGGTTGGAATGCCAGGCCTCTAGGAATTCTCTGGCATGTCTTTTCTTAGCCTGTCCCAGGACAGATGTGTTGTCCCAGTCGAAATGGTGGTTTTTTTCATCCGTGTGTAGGGCTACGAGGGAAAGAGGGTTGTGTCTTTTTGTGGCTAGCTGGTGTTCGTGTATCCTGGTGGCTAATTTCTTCCTGTTTGTCCTATGCAGTGTTTGTGGCAGTCCTTGCATGGAATTTTGTAGATGACGTTGGTTTTGTCCATGGGTTGTACTGAGTCTTTTAAGTTTTAGTTTTTGTTTGAGAGTGTTGGTGGGTTTGTGTGCTACTAGGATTCCAAGGGGTCTGGCTGTCACTTCTGAGCCTTCTTTGATGTATGGTAAGGTGGTTAGGGTCTCTGGCTGTGTTTGGTCTGCTTGTTGTGGTTTGTTCCTGGGGAATCTGCGGACTGTATTTTTTGAGTATCCGTTCTTCTTGAATATGTTGTATAGGTGGTTCTCCTCTGTTTTCCGAAGTTCGTCTGTGCTGCAGTGTGAGGTGGCTCGTTGGAATAGTGTCCTATCCACCATTTTGACTGGGGCAACACATCTATCCTGAGACAGGCTAAGCAAAGACATGCCAGAGAATTCCTAGTTGTCTTTCCCCTTTCACCCTAAATCTACACCCTACAGTTCTGGACTCCCCCACCCCAGGGGAAAGACATTGTCTATTTATCCTATCCATGCCCCTCATGATTTTGTAAACCTCTTTAAGATCACCCCTCAGCCTCCGACACTCCAGGGAAAACAGTCCCAGCCTATTCAACCTCTCCCTATAGCTCAAATCCTCTAACCCTGGCAACATCCTTGTAAATCTTTTCTGAACCCTTTCAGGTTTCACAGTCAATATAGGGGAAATTAAAATCTCCAACCAATGCTACTTTATTTTTCCTACAGGTATCTGCAATCTCTCTACACATATACTCCTCTAGTACCTGCTGGCTATTTGGGGGTCTATACTGCAGTCCCAGCAGAGATAACCATCCACTTCTTGTTTCTAAGTTTTAATCATCATTTGATGATCCCTTAAGCACTCTATATCCTCTCTAAGCACTTGTTGTTATATCATCCCTTATCAGAAGGCAGCTCCTCCTCCTCGCTTCCCGTGGCTTGTTACTTCACCACCCAATCCTGCTCCCATGCCCACATGTCTGTCCTGGGCCTGTGCAATGTTCCAGTGAAGCTCAACGCAAACTGGAGGAACAGCATCTCATCTTCCGACTCGGCACGTTACAGCCTGACGGTCTCAACAGTGAATTCAACAATTTCAGATGATTATCCCACCTCGACCCCTCGGTTTTCATTCTGCTCCGTAATTTTATTTCATTTATTTTAAAAAAAATTTTTCACTGTTCTGTACCTCTTATTTCTTGATTGTCTCTCTTTCTCTCGCTCCCCACTCTCTCATCACCTTTTTCCTCTCCTCTTCTCCCCTGTTTTCCATTTTGCCTCAGCTTCACTCATCCCCCCCCATTCCCCACATATTTTGTCACACACCACTGGCTTCAGCCTTGATCATTCACAGCTCCTAATCTCTCCATAATCTCTCCATGCACTGTCATTATCATCTCTTTACTGCTACCTTTGCTTCTGGAGGCATGACTCGCCTTCTCTCAACCTAGTATAAATACCTAGGAGAAAGTGAGGACTGCAGATGCGACCAACTCCCACAGACATTTACTACAAACCGACCGACTCCCGCACCTACCTAGATTACACCTCCTCCCACCCTGCCCCCTGTAAAAACGCCATCCCATATTCCCAATTCCTCCGCCTCCACCGCATCTGCTCCTAGGAGGACCAATTCCACCACCGAACAACTCAAATGGCCTCCTTCTTCAAAGACCTCAATTTCCCCTCCGACTTGGTTGACGACGCTCTCCACCGCATCTCCTCCACTTCTCACACCTCCACTCTTGAACCCCGCCCCTCCAATCACCACCAGGACAGAACCCCACTGGTCCTCACCTTCCACCTCACCAACCTACGGATACATCGTATCATCAGTCGTCATTTTTGTCACCTCCAGACAGACCCCACCACCAGGGATATATTTCCCTCCCCACCCCTATCTGCATTCAGGAGAGACCACTCCCTTCACGACTCCCTCGTCAGGTCCACACCCCCCACCAACCCAACCTCCACTCCCGGCACTTTCCCCTGCAACCGCAAGAAGTGCAAAACTTGCGCCCACACCTCCCCCCCTCACCTCCCTCCAAGGCCCCAATGGATCCTTCCATATCTGTCACAAATTCACCTGCACCTTCACACACATCATTTACTGTATCTGCTGCACCCGATGTGGTCTCCTCTACACTGGGGAGACAGGCCGCCTACTTGCGGAACGTTTCAGGGAACACCTCTGGGAAACCCGCACCAACCAACCCAACCGCCCCATGGCTGAACACTTTAACTCCCCCTCCCACTCGCCAAGGTCATGCAGGTCCTTGGCCTCCTCCATCGCCAGACCCAGGCCACATGACGCCTGGATTAAGAGCGCCTCATCTTCCGCCTAGGAACCCTCCAACCACACGGGATGAATGTAGATTTCTCCAGCTTCCTCATTTCCCCTCCCTCCACCTTATCTCAGTCCCAACCCTCGGACTCAGCACCGCCCACTTGACCTGCAATCTTCTTCCCGACCTCTCCGTCCCCACCCCCTCTCCGGCCTATCACCCTCACCCTCACCTCCTTCCACCTATCGTATTCCCAGCACCCCTCCCCCAAATTCCCTCCCCCCAACCTTTTATCTCAGCCTGCTTGGCACACCAGCCTCATTCCTGAAGAAGGGCTTATGCCCGAAACGTCAATTCTCCTGCTCCTTGGATGCTGCCTGGCCTGCTGTGTTTTTCCAGCACCACATTTTTCAACTCTAGTATAAATACCTCCCTATTTCTCCCTTTTTAAAGCTTTGACAAAGGGTCAGTTAGACTCGAAACATCAGCTCTTTTCTCTCCTTACAGATGCTGCCAGACCTGCTGAGATTTTCCAGCATTTTCTCTTTTGGTTTCAGATTCCAGCATCTGCAGTAATTTGCTTTCTCCCCCCTCCTCACTTACTTGTCCTTCTGTCACACCTGTAGCTTCTGTATCCTGGAACATTAAACTGCCAGTCCTGCCCTTCTTTCAGCCATGTTTTTGTTGTGGCTATAATATCCCAGTCCTAGAGCCAATCCATGCTCTGAGCTCATCTGCCTTACCAGTCAGGCCTTGTGCATTAATATAAATGCACTTTAAACCAGAAGTTATTTTCCCTCCCTTTACTGTGCCCCTGTCTATCGTGAATAGTAAACTTGCTCTCAATGGCTGATATATTTTCCTCTGACTTCTCGATAGTCCCTCTCTTATTTAGAATCGCACACCCTGCCAAACTAGTTTAAACCCTCCCAGGTAACACGAGCAAATCTCTTCACAAGGATATTGGTCACCCTACAGTTAGTAAGTTTGCAGACGATACAAAGATGAGTGGAATTGTGGATGGTGTAGAATGTTGTCAAAGGATACAGCAGGATACAGATCAGTTGCCAGAGAAATGGCAGGTGGAGTTTAATCCCATTACAAACTGCAGTTACCACATCTGCATCAGGTGTTGGTTGCTGGAGGAACTCTGGCACAAATCTTCGTGAATGAATATGAGTTAGTATCCATGACAGAGACATGGTTACAAGATGGTCACGACTGGGAGGTAAATATCCAGGAGCACCAGACTATTCAGAAGGACAGACAGGAAAGTAAGGGAAGTGGACACTCTGATATTCAAGGACGACACCAGGGCAGTGCTGAGAGATGACATAGGTTCTATGGAGAATAAGGTTGAATCCATTTGGGTGGAAATTAGAACTTCTAATAATAAAAGGTCACTGACAGGGATAGTCTATAGACGCCTGAATAATAACATCACACTGGGACAGACAATAAACAAAGGAATAACTAATGCCTGTAAAGATGGTACGGCAGTTATCATGGGGGATTTTAATCTACATGTTGATTGGTCGAACCAGGTTAGGGTAGCCTTGAGGAGGAGTTTGTTGAGTGAATCCATGATAGTTTTCTTGAACAGTATGTAATGGAACCAACGAGGGTCCTGTGTAATGAGACAGGAATAATTAATGACCTCATAGTTAGGGATCCTCTTGGAAGGAGCGATCACGGTATGGCTGAATTTAGGATACAGATGGAGAGTGTGAAGATAAAATTCAATAACAAGGTCCTGTGCTTTAACGATGAAGACATCAAGAGGAGTTGGCTAAAGTAGACCGGAAACAAAAACTTTATGGTGGGACAGTTGACGAGCAGTGGAAAACTATTAAAGCAATTTTTCAAAGTACTCAGCAAAAGTATATTCCAATGAAAAGGAAGCACTGTACGAAAAGTGGGAATATGCCATGGGTGTCTAAGGAAATAAGGAGGTTTTCAAATTGAAAGAGAAGGCATACAAAGTGGCCAAGATCAGCAGGAAACTAGAACATTGGGAAAGCTTTAAACATCAACAGAAAGCCAAAAAAAGAGCCATAAAGGAAAGTAAGATAGAACATGAGAAAAAAAAAACTAGCACAGAGTATAAAGAGAGATTGTAAATGTTTCTATTAATATATAAAATTTAAAAAATGTGCTGGAATAAACATTGGTCCTTTACAGATGACAAGGGGCATTTAGTCGTGGAATATGATGAAATGGCTGAGGCTTGATTAGGTATTTTGTATCAGTCTTCACAGCGGAGAATATGAATAACTTGCCAGTAATTGACAAAGCCATGAAGGTAGGTGAGGACCTGGAAACAATCATTATCATGGAAGAGGTAGTGTTCGGCAAGATAATGGAATTGAGGATAGACAAGTCTCCTGAATCTGATGGAATACATCCCAGGGTACTAAAAGAGATGGCAGGAGAAATAGCAAGTGCACTTGTGGTAATTCTCCAAAATTTGCTGGACTCTGGGGCAGTTCCAGCAGATTGGAAAACAGCAAATGTGACACCTCTGTTTAAAAAGGGCAGTAGACAAAAGATGGGGAATTATAGACTCGTTAGCTTAACTTCTGTAGTGGGGAAGGAGCTTGAATCTATTATCAAGAAAGAACTATCAAGGCATCGAGATAGAAATTGTCACGTTGGGCAGAAGCAGCATGAATTCATGAAGGGCAGGTCATGCTTAACTAATTTACTGGAATTCTATGAAGACATTATGAGCAGATGGACAATGGGGACCCAGTAGATGTAGTGTATCTAGATTTCCAAAAGGTCTTTGACAGGGTGCTGCACAAGAGGCTGCTGCATCAGATGAAGGTGCACGGTGTTATGGGCAATGTCTTAGCATGGATACAGGATTGGTTAACTAACAGGAAGCAAAGAGTGGGGATAAGTGAGTACTAGTCTGGTTGGAAATCAGTAACTCGTGGTGTGTCTCAGGAATCAGTGTTGGGATTGCAATTATTCACAATTTATTTAGATGATTTGGAGTTGGGGACCACGTGTAGTGTGTCAAAGTTTGCAGATGACACTAAGATGAGTGGCAGAGCAAAGTGTGCAGGGAACTGTGAAACTTTGCAGAGGAACATAGATACTTCACGTGAGTGGGCAAAGGTCTGGTAGATGGAATACAATGTTAATAAATGTGAAGTCATCCATTTTGGTCGGAGTAACAGTAAAAAGGATTGTTATTTGAATGGTAAAAAGTTGCAGCATGCTGCTATGCAGGGGGACCCTGGGTGTCCTTGTGCATGAATCACAGAGGGTTGGTCTGCAGGTACAACAGGTAATTAGGAAGGAAAATGAAATTTTGTCCTTCATTGCTGAAGGGATTGAGTTTAAAAGCAGGAAGGTTATGTTACAGCTGTACAGGTCACACCTGGAGTACTGTGTGCAGTTTCGGTCTCCTTACTTGAGAAAGGATGTACTGGCACTGGAGGGGGTGGACAGGAGGTTCACTAGGTTGATTCTGGAGTTGAGGGGGTTGGCTTATGAGGAGAGACTGAGTAGACTGGGATTATATTCATTGGAATTTAGAAGAATGAGGGAGGTCTTATAGAAACATGTAAAATTATGAAGGGAATTAATAAGATAGAAGTAGAGAGGATGTTTCACTGGCGGGTGAAACTATGACAAGAGGGCAAAGCCTCAAGATTAGAGTGAGCAGATTTCAGACTGAATTGAGGGGGAAGTGAAACTATGGATGTCCCTGCCCAGGGAAGTAGTTGATGCTACTTCAGTAAAAGTTTTTAAAGCTAAGGTAGATACTTTTTTCAACAATAAAGGAATTAAGGGTTACGGTGAGAGGGCAGGTAAGTGAAGCTGAGGTCATGAAAAGATCAGTCATGATTTCATTGAATGTTGTGGCCATTTTGGAGACATGGATAGAGTAGGGACAGGAATGGTTGTTGCAGGTTCCAGAGTTTAGATGTTTCAGTAAGAACAGGGAAGATGTAAAAGGGTGGGGGGGGGGGGGGGGGGGGGGTGGGGGGTGGGGTGGCATTGTTAGTCAAGGACAGTATTATGGTGGCAGAAGGGACAAATAAGGACTCGTCTACTGAGGTTGTATGGGCTGAGGTTAGAAACAGGAAAGGAGAGGTCACCCTGTTGGGAGTTTTCTATAGGCCTCCGAATTGTTCCAGAGATGTAGAGGAAAGGATTACAAAGACGATCCTGATAGGAGCGAGAGAGACAGGGTAATTGTTATGGGTGTCTTCAACTTTCCAAATATCGACTGGGAATATTATAGTTTGAGTACTATGACCTATCACCACCTCCCTCACCTTCGTCCACCTATCGCTTTCTCAGCTACCTTCCTCCTAAATCACCCCACTCCCATTTATCTCTCAGTCCCCGGCCCACAAACTTCATTCCTGATGAAGGGCTTATGACCAAAACAATGATTCTCCTGCTCCTGGGATGTTGTCTGACCTGTAGCACACATAATACTCCAGTTTTTGTCCGGTTTCCTGCCACAGTTTGTAGACAGGCCAAGGGGCGAGGTCCCATTGGATTTGGTACTGGGTAATGAATCCAGCCAGGTATTAGATTTGGAGGGAGGTGAGTACTTTGGTGATAGGGACCACAATTAGGTTATATTTACTTTAGCTATGTAAAGGGATGGGTTTATACTGCAGGGCAAGAGTTATAGCTGGGAGAAAGGCAATTATGATGCAATTAGGCAAGATTCAGGATGCGTGGAATGGGGAAGGAAACTGCAGGGGATGGGTACAATTGAAATGTGGAGCGTATTCAAGGATGAGCGACTGCATGTCCTTTATAAGTATGTACCGGTCAGACAGGGGGGAAGTTGTCCAGTGAGGAATCCGTGGTTTACTAAAGAAATTGAAACTCTTATAAAGAGGAAGCAGAAGGCTTATGTTAGGATGAGCTGCAAAGGCTCAGTTTGGGTACTAGAGAGGTACTAATTAGCCAAGAAAGACTGAAAGAGAGAGCTAAGAAGAGCCAGGAGGGGACATGAGAAGTCGTTGGCAGATAGGATCAAGGAAAATCCTAAGGCTTTCTACAGTATATCAGGATTAAAAGAATGACTAGAGTAAGATGAGGACCAGAATTGAGAGTGTGGTGCTGGAAAAGCACAGAAGGTCAGGCAGCATCCAAGGAGCAGGAGAATTGACGTTTCGGGCCAGAGACCTTCATCAGGAAGGGCTCTGGTCCGAAACATCAATTTTCATTTTTCTCAGATGCTGCCTGACCTGCTGTGATTTTCCAGCAACACACTCTCAACTCTGATCTCCAGTATCTGCAGACCTCACTGTCTCCTAAAATGAGGGCCAATCGAGGACAATAATAGGAAGTTGTGCATGGAGTCAGAGGAGATAGGGGAAGCATGAAATGAATATTTTTTGTCAGTATTTACACCAGAAAAAGACAATATTGTCAAGGAGAACATTGAGATACAGACTACCAGACTTGACAGGGTTAAGGTTCACAAGGAGGAGGTGTTAGAAATTCTGGAAAGTGTGATAATAAATAGGTCCCCTGGGCTGGATGGGATTTATCCTCAGGTTCTCTGGGAAGCCAGGGAGGAGATTGCAGAGCCTTACACTGTGATCTTTATGTTGTCATTGTCTACAGGAATAGTGCCAGAAGACTGGAGGATAGCAAATTTTGTTCTCTTGTTCAAGAAGGGGAGTAGAGACAACCCTGGTAATTATAGACCAGTGAGCCTTACTTCAGTTGTGGGTAAGGTATTGGAAAAGATTATAAGAAATAAGATGTATAATCATCTAGAAAGGAATAATTTGATTAGGAATAGTCAACACGGTTTTGTGAAGGGTCGGTCATGCCTCACAACTGATTGAGTTCTTTGAGAAGGTGACCAAACAGGTGGATGAGTGTAAAGTGGTTGATGTGGTGTATATGGATTTCAGTAAGGTACTTGATATGGTTCCCCATGGTCGGCTATTGCACAAAATACAGAGGCATAGGATTGAGGGTGATTTAGCGGTTTGGATCAGAAATTGACTTGCTGTAAGAAGACAGAAGGTGGTGGTTGATGGGAAATGTTCATCATGGAATTCAGTTACTGGTGGTGTACCGCAAGGATCTGTTTTGGGGCCACTGCTGTTTGTCATTGTTATAAATGACTGGATGAGGGCATAGAAGGGTGGGTTAATAAATTTGCAGATGACGCTAAGGTCGGTGGAGTTGTGGATAGTGCCGAAGGACATTGTGGGTTACAGAGGGAGATAGGAGAAAGTGAGGACTGCAGATGCTGGAGATCAGAGCTGAAAATGTGTTGCTGGAAAAGTGCAGCAGGTCAGGCAGCATCCAAGGAGCAGGAGAATCGACGTTTCTGTCATTCCTGAAGAAGGGCTCATGCTCGAAACGTCGATTCTCCTGCTCCTCAGATGCTGCCTGACCTGCTGCGCTTTTCCAGCAACACATTTTCAGTACAGAGGGAGATAGATAAGCTGCAGAGCTGGGCTGACAGGTGGCAAGTGGAGTTTAATGCGGAAAAGTGTGAGGTGCTTCACTTTGGAAGGAGCAACAGAAATAAAGATTACTGGGCTAATGGCTAATTCTTGGTAGTGTAGATGGATAGAGAGATCTCAGTGTCCAAGTACATTGATCCCTGAAAGTTGCCACCCAAGTTGATAGGGTTATTAAGAAGGCATATGGTGTGTTAGCTTTTATTGGTAGAGGGATTGAGTTTCAGAGCCATGAAGTCATGCTACAGCTGTACAAAACTCTGGTATGGCCAGTCAAAGACAGAAGTGGGAAGTTGTGTGTGGATCCTGTGGAGATCGGAGAGGTGCTAAATGAATATTTCTCATTGGTTTTCACTCAGGGAAAGGAGAATATTGTAGAGGAGAAGAATGGGATACGAGAGATTAGACTAGAAAGGATTGAGATTCGTAAGGAAGAGGTGTTATCAATTCTAGAAGGTTTGAAAGTAGACAAGTCGCCTGTGGGAAGCTCGGGAGGAGATGGTGGAGCCTTTGGCCTTGATCTTTGAGTTGTCATTGTCTACAGGTTTAGTATCTGAGGACTGGAGGATTGCAAATGTTGTGCCCTTGTTCAAGAAGGGCAGGAGAGATGACTCAGGTAATTATAGACCAGTGAGCCTTACCGCTGTTGTAGGAAAACCTTTGGAAAGGATTATAAGAGATAGGATTTATTATCATCTAGCAAGCAACAATTTGATTGGAGATAGTCAACATGGTTTCATCAAGGGCAGGTCATGTCTCACAAACCTCATTGAGTATTTTGAGAAGTGTTGTGTATCCCAGTGTTGTATACACCAGTGTTGTGTATCTCGATGATGTATACCCCTGTGTTGTATTCCCCAGTGATGTGTGCCCCTGTGTTGTATACCCCGGTGTTGTGTACCCCGGTGTTGTGTACCCCGGTGTTGTGTGCCCCGGTGTTGTGTGCCCCGGTGTTGTGTGCCCCGGTGTTGTGTACCCCGGTGTTGTGTACCCCGGTGTTGTGTACCCCGGTGTTGTGTACCCCGGTGTTGTATACCTGGTGTTGTATACCCTGATGTTGTCTGTGGGGTGTGCAGTCTATGGGATCTCTTTGATGTTCCTGACAGTCTGGGTGAGCACATCTGCAGGAAGTGCATAAAGCCGAGCACATGGTCACCCATATATCTTCGTCGGATATGTGGAACAGTCCATCTTCCGCACCAACCCCAACCTTTCCCTTCGCTACATTGATGACTGTATCGGCGCTACCTCGTGCTCCCACGAAGAGGTTGAACAGTTCATCCACTTTATCAACACATTCCACCCTGACCTCAAATTTACCTGGACCGTCTCAGACTCCTCCCTCCCCTTCCTAGACCTCTCCATTTTCTATCTCAGGCGACTGACTCAACTCGGACATTTACTATAAACCGACCGACTCCCACAGTTACCTAGATTACACCTCCTCCCACCCTGCCCCCTGTAAAAACGCCATCCCATATTCCCAATTCCTTCGCCCCCACCACATCTGATCCCAGGAGGACCAATTCCAATACCAAACAACCCAGATGGCCTCCTTCTTCAAAGACCGCAATTTCCCCTCAGACGTGGTTGACGATGCTCTCCACCGAATCTCCTCCACTTCCCGCTCCTCCGTCCTTGAGCCCCGCCCCTCCAATCACCACCAGGACAGAACCCCACTGGTCCTCACCTACCACCCTACCAACCTCCAGATACATCGTATCATCCTTCGTCATTTCCGCCACCTCCAAACAGACCCCACCACCAAGGATATATTTCCCTCCCCTCCCCAATCAGTGTTCCGGAAAGACCACTCCCTCCGCGACTCCCTCGTCAGGTCCACACCCCCCACCAACCCAACCTCCACTCCCGGCACCTTCCCCTGCAACCGCAAGAAATGCAAAACTTGCGCACACACCTCCCCCCTCACTTCCCTCCAAGGCCCCAAGGGATCCTTCCATATCCATCACAAATTCACCTGCACCTCCACACACATCATTTACTGCATCCGTTGCACCCGATGTGGCCTCCTCTATATTGGGGAGACAGGCCGCCTACTTGCGGAACTTTTCAGAGAACACCTCTGGGACACCCGCACCAACCAACCCAACCGCCCCGTGGCTGAACACTTTAACTCCCCCTCCCACTCCACCAAGGACATACAGACCATGGCAACATGACGCCTGGAGGAAGAGCGCCTCATCTTCCCCCTAGGAACCCTCCAACCACAAGGGATGAATGCAGATTTCTCCAGCTTCCTCATTTCCCCTCCCTCCACCTTACCTAAGTCCTAACCCTCGGACACAGCACTGCCTTCTTGACCTGCAATCTTCTTCCTGACCTCTCCGCCCCCACCCCCTCTCCGGCCTATCACCCTCACCTTAACCTCCTTCCACCTATCGCATTCCCAACGCCCCTCCCCCAAGTCCCTCCTCCCTACCTTTTATCTCAGCCCGCTTGGCACACCCTCCTCATTCCTGAAGAAGGGCTTATGCCCGAAACATCGATTCTCCTGCTCCTTGGATGCTGCCTGACCTGCTGCGCTTTTCCAGCAACACATTTTTCAGACATGGTCACCCAGGCCCATCAGGAAGGGCGCTGAGAGAGGGGCTGGGTGACCTTCGCTCAGAAGACGGGTAGCTGCCAGGTCAGTACTTTGGAAATCTGCAGAGTGCACCTCACTCAAGTGTAGTTGTGATGTTGGAAAACAGTGAGAGTGGTGTTTTCTCTGGGGAGTGCAGTCAGGGTCCAGCCACCCTGGGAGCAAAAACGAGAGGGAGAATACCCATGATGGGAGATTCAACCCCAGGGGTACAGGCTGGCACTTCTGCAGCCACAGGCATGATTCCAGGATGTGAGTATAGGGATAGACAGGTAAAGCAGATGAATATGTGGTCAAAGATTTGGAGCAACAAAGGAGGACTTCAGATTCTTTGGTCAGTGGATCCATTTCTGGAGAAGGTGGGATGTCCATAAATCTGACAGGTTGTAACTTACTCCTAATTTCTCCACCTCTGCCATATCTGCTTCCATCAGGAGTAATCCCATTCCAGGACATCCCAGATGACCTCCTATTTCAGAGACCACAATCTCCCCTCTCGCATGATCAACAATGCCATCCAGCACATCTGCTCCACCTCCCACACTTCTGCACTCAAACCCCACCTCTCCAACCGCAACAAGGTTAGAATCCCCGATCCTCACCTTCCATTCCAACAACCTCCAGATATAGTGCGTTATCCTCCACAATTTCCACCACCTACAATCAGACCCCACCACCAGAGTCGTATTTCCCTCCCCACCCCTATCTGTGTTTTGGAGAGACCATTCCCTTCATGACTCCCTCGTTAGGTCCACACCTCTTACCAACTCACCTTCCACTCTCAGCACCTTCCCTTGCCACTGCAAGAGGTGTGAAACCTACACCCACACCTCTCCCTCACCTCCATCAAAGGTCCCAAAGGATCTTTTCACATCTGGTGGAGATTTTCCTGCACATCCACTCACCACATCTTTTACTCTCAATGTGGGAGTTGTGGGAGCCAGTTTGACATGGTAAGGTAACTAGTTTATTTCCTAATTATTTTTTAGTAGTCACTTCGGGAGTTAGAATAGTGGGAATGGAGTTTAGGGCAGTGGAATATTCCTCCTGCAGAATGTGGGAAGTAAGGGTCACCACTGGTGTCCCTGCTGACTACATCTGTGGGAAATGCACCCAACAGCAGCTCCTCGAAAACCGCGTTAGGGAGCTGGAGTTGGAGTTGGATGAACTTCGGATCATTCGGGAGGCAGAGGGGTTATTAACAGGACTTAGAGAAGTAGTCACTCCCCCGATAAAAGAAGATGACAGATGGGTGACAGTTAGGGAGCAGAAAGGGAACCGGCAGGCAGTGCAGGGATCCCCTGTGGCCATTCCCCTCAACAATAAGTATACCATTTTGGATACTGTTGTGGGGGGGGGGGGAATGACTTACCAGGGGAAAGCAGTGGGGCAGAGCAAGGGGGAAGAGAAGCAGAGCAGTAGTCATTGGGGACTCCATAGTTAGGGGGACAGATAGGAGGTTCTGTGGGGACGAGAGAGACTCACGGTTAGTGTGTTGCCTCCCGGGTGCCAGGGTCCGTGATGTCTCTGATCGTGTATTTGGGATCCTTCGGGGGGAGGGAGAGCAGCCCCAAGTCGCGGTCCACACTGGCACCAATGAAATAGGTCAGAAGAGAGATGGGGACTTGAGGCAGAAATTCAGGGAGCTAGGATAGAAGCTTAGAGCTAGGACAAATAGAGTTGTTCTCTCTGGTTTGCTGCCCGTGCCACGTGCTCGTGAGGTGAGGAATAGGGAGAGAAAGGAATGGAACACGTGGCTACAGGGATGGTGCAGGAGGAAGGGTTTCGGGATTTTGGATAATTGGAGCTCTTTCTGGGGTAGGTGGGACCTCTACAAGCAGGATGCTCTTCATCTAAACCAGAGGGGTACCAATATCCTGGGTGGGAAATTCACTAAAGCTATTAAGGTGGATTTAAAGTAATACAACAGGGGGATGGAAACCAAAATTGTAGGACAGGCACAAAAGAGGATGAGAGCAGGGAGCTCCACAATCAAGTATCTGACACTGGCAAGCAAGAACCTGGTTAGAAATGTGTGTACTTCAACGCGAGAAGCATCCAAAATAAAGTGGGGTGAACTGGCAGTGTGGGTTGGGACTTCGATGTTGTGGCCAATACAGAGACATGGATAGAGCAGGGACTGGAATGGCTGTTGCAGGTTCTGGGATTCAGATGTTTCAGTAAGAACAGAGAAGAAGGTAAAAGAGGGGGAGGTGTGGCATTGTTGATCAGGGACAATATTACAGCTGTAGAAAGGATGTTTGGGGACTCGTTAACTGAGGTAGTATGGGCCGAGGTTCGAAACAGGAAAGGAGAAGTCACCATGCTGAGAGTTTTCTATAGGCCTTCGAATAGTCCCAGAGATGTAGTGGAAAGGATAGCAAAGATGATTCTCGATAGGAGTGAGAGAGGCAGGGTAGTTGTCATGGGGGACTTCAACTATCCAAATATTGACTGGGAACACTACAGTCCGATTACAAAGATGGGTCAGTTTCTGTCCAGTGTGTGCAGGAGGGCTTCCTGACACAGTATGTAGACAGGCCTACAAGGGGCGAAGCCACTTTAGATTTAGTACTGGGTAACGAGCCTGGCCAGGTGTTGGATTTGGAAATGGGTGAGCACTTTGGAGACAGCGATCACAATTCTGTCAGGTTTACTTTAGTGATGGAAAGGGATAGGTGTACTCCACCGAGCAAGAGTTACAGCTGGGGGAAGGGAAATTACGATGCAATTAGGAAAGATTTAGGAAGCGTAGAATGGGGAAGGAAACTGCAGGGGATGGGCACATTAAAAATGTGGAGCTTATTCAAGGAAAAGCTCCTGTGTGTCCTAGATAAGTATGTATCTGTCAGGCAGGGAGGAAGATATAGAACGCGTGAGTCGTGGTTTACTAAGGAAATGGAATCCCTGGTCAAGAAGAAGAAGAAGGCTTATGTTAGGACAAAATGTGAAAACTCAGGGTGCTTGAGGGTTACAAAGAAATCAGGAAAGACCTAAAAAGAGAGCTCAGAAGAGCCAGGAGGAGACATGAGAAGTTGTTGGCGGATAGGATCAGGGTTAACCCTAAGGCTTTCCATAGGTATGTCAGGAATAAAAGAATGATGAGAGTTAAATTAGGGTCAATCAAGGATAATAGTGGGAATTTGTGTTTGGAGTCAGAGGAGATAGGGGAAGCACTAAATAAATATTTTTCAACAGTGTTCACTATAGAAAATGAAAATGTTGGCGAGGAAGATACAGAGATACTTGCATTTAGACTAGAAGAGATTGAGGTTCACAAGGAAGAGGTATTAGAAATACTGCAGAGTGTGAAAATAGACAAGTCCCCTGGGCCGGATGGGATCTATCCTAGGATCCTCTGGGAAGCAAGGGAAGAGATTGCCGAGCCTTTGGCATTGATCTTCAATTCATCATTGTCTACAGGAATAGTGCCTGAGGACTGGAGGATAGCAAATGTGCTTCCCTTATTCAAAAAGGGTAGTAGAGACAACCCTAGCAATTATAGACCAATGAGTTTCACTTCAGTTGTTGGTAAAGTGTTGGAAAAGGTTATAAGAGATAGGATTTATAACCATCTAGAAAAAAATAATCTGATCAGGGACAGTCAGCATGTTTTTGTGAAGGGTAGGTCGTGCCTAACGAATCTTATTGAGTTTTTTGACAAAGTGACCAAACAGGTAGATGAGTGTAAACCGGTTGATGTGGTGTAAATGGATTTCAGCAAGGCATTGGATAAGGTTCCCCACAGTAGGCTATTGTACAAGATGCGGAGGAATAGGATTGTGGGAGATATAGCAGTTTGGATCAGTAATTGGCTTGCTGAAAGAAAACAGAGGGTTGTAGTTGATGGAACATGTTCATCTTGGTGTCCAGTAACTAGCAGCGTACCGCAAGGGTCGGTGTTGGGTCCACTGCTGTTCGTCATTTTTATAAATGAGCTGGATGAGGGCATAGAAGGGTGGGTTAGTAAATTTGCAGATGACACTAAGGTCGGTGGAGTTGTGGATAGTGACGAAGGATGTAGTAGGTTGCAGAGAGACAGAGACAGGATGCAGAGCTGGGCTAAGAGTTGGCAAATGGAGTTTAATGTGGACAAGTGTGAGGTGATACACTTTGGACAGAGTAATCGGAATGCAAAGTACTGGGCTAATGGTAAGATTCTTAGGAGTGCAGATGAGCAGAGAGATCTCGGTGTCCAGGTACACAGATCCTTGAAAGTTGCCACCCAGGTTGACAGGGTTGTTAAGGAGGCATACAGTGTTTTAGCTTTTATTAATACAGGGATCGAGTTCCGGAACTATGAGGTTATGCGACAGCTGTACAAAACTCTGGTGTGGCCGCACTTGGAGTATTGCGTGCAGTTCTGGTCACCGCATTATAAGAAGGATGTGGAAGCTTTGGAAAGGGTGCAGAAAAGATTTACTCGGATGTTGCCTGGTATGGAGGGAAGGTCTTATGAGGAAAGGCTGAGGGACTTGAGGCTGTTTTTGTTAGAGAGAAGAAGGTTGAGAGGTGACTTAATAGAGACATACAAGATAATCAGAGGGTTAGATAGGGTGGACAGGGAGAGCCTTTTTCCAAGTATAGGGATGGCAAACACGAGGGGACACAAATTTAAAGTGAGGGCAGATAGGTATAAGACAGATGTCAGAGGTAGTTTCTTTACTCAGAGAGTAGTAAGGGTATGGAATGCTTTGCCTGTAACAGTAGTAGATTCGCCAACTTTAAGTGCATTTAAGTCGTGATTGTACAAGCATATAGACGTACAGGGAATAGTATAGGTGGGATGGGCTTCTGATTGCCACACGGACTCCGGACCACCTTTAAACCAGCAGAGTTCGGACCCAAACAGGACAAACAGTACAGACTACAGATTCAAAAACACCAGCAACAGTTCTCCTTCAAGATCCTCCGCTCTACGCTTGCAGCAATGCGCCGTCACCTAACCTCTCTACAGTCAGCCTTGCCTCAGCTGAGGGCCACACTCTCTCAGAATTGCAAAGGACCCACTCTGTACGACATCCTCAGGAGAATTCATACTCTCAACAAACAGTATTTCAATTCCATCTCAAACATCAAAAACTGTAAGTACAACAAACTTTTATCCACCCACCTCCATAAACAGCGCACCTCAAACATTCCAGAAGATTCCCCTGGCCTCGGAAACGCCATTAGCCATGTGGCTGACGCAGCTACCACGCTGAGTGATGATGTCACTTCCGCCCCCATCATGGCCACTCCCACAGCCACTTCCGCCCCTCACATCATCGCTGATGCCACACGCTCAGTGACCTCCACCACCCCTACTGCCATGATCACCACCACTTCCGCCCCCACCAGCGCCACTCACCTGCATTCTGCTGACACGGCCCCCACAGACCCCACTGTCACTATCCCCACCCCCCAGAACCCCGAGGGCAACATTACCCCAGCTCATGCCTCCACCCCCATTCCCCCCACCATCACACCCACTCCAGGTACTGGCTCGACCCCACTCCCAGCTCCACACCCGCACCAGATCCCAGCTCCCGGCCCTGCCGAGTTGTCACCATCCCCCCAGACCTCCCACTCACTGAGGATGAACGATCAGTCCTCAGCAAAGGACTCACCTTCATCCCCCTCCATCCACGCATCAATGAATTTAATACACGACGTGACATCGAACAATTCTTCCGTCGCCTCCGCCTCCGAGCTTACTTTCACAATCAGGACTCCCGCCCACCTTCCGAGGACCCCTTCGCCCACCTCCAACACACTGCATCCACCTGGACACCCCGCGCTGGCCTATTACCTGCCCTCAACCTCTTCATTTCCAACTGCCGCCGGGACATTAACCGCCTCAACCTGTCGACACCCCTCCCCCACTCCAACCTCTCACCCTCACAACGCGCAGCCCTCCAATCCCTCTGCTCCAATCCCAACCTCACCATTAAGCCAGCGGATAAAGGGGGCGCAGTGGTAGTCTGGCGCACTGACCTCTACACAACTGAAGCCAAACGTCGACTCGAAGACACCTCTTCCTACTGCCCCCTCGACCATGACCCCACCCCCCATCACCAAACCATCATCTCCCAGACCATACAGAACTTCATCACCTCAGGAGATCTCCCACCCACAGCTTCCAACCTCATAGTCCGGGAACCCCGCACTGCCCGGTTCTACCTCCTTCCCAAGATCCACAAGCCTGACCACCCTGGCCGACCCATTGTCTCAGCATGCTCCTGCCCCACTGAACTCATCTCTACCTACCTCGACACTGTCCTATCCCCCCTAGTCCAGGAACTCCCCACATATGTTCGAGACACCACCCACGCCCTCCACCTCCTCCAAGACCTCCGTTTCCCCAGCCCCCAACGCCTCATCTTCACCATGGATATCCAATCCCTCTACACCTCCATCCACCATGACCAGGGCCTCCAAGCCCTCCGTTTTTACCTCTCCAGACGTCCCCAACAGTACCCTTCCACCGACACTCTCATTCGTTTGGCCGAACTGGTCCTCACCCTTAACAATTTCTCCTTTGAATCCTCCCACTTCCTCCAGACCAAAGGGGTAGCCATGGGCACACGTATGGGCCCTAGCTATACCTGTCTCTTTGTTGGCTACGTAGAGCAGTTGATCTTCCGTAATTACACCGACACCACTCCCCACCTCTTCCTCCGCTACACTGATGACTGCATTGGCGCCACCTCGTGCTCCCGCAAGGAGGTTGAGCAATTCATCAACTTCACCAACACATTCCACCCTGACCTTAAATTTACCTGGGCCATCTCTGACACCTCCCTCCCCTTCCTGGACCTCTCCATCTCCATTAATGACGACCGACTTGACACTGACAATTTTTACAAACCCACCGACTCCCACAGCTACCTGGATTACACCTCTTCCCACCCTACCTCTTGCAGAAATGCCATCCCGTATTCCCAATTTCTCCGCCTCCGCCGGATCTGCTCCCAGGAGGACCAGTTCCACCAATGAACACACCAGATGGCCTCCTTCTTTAGAGACCGCAATTTCCCTTCCCACGTGGTTAAAGATGCCCTCCAACGCATCTCGTCTACATCCCGCACCTCTGCCCTCAGACCCCATCCCTCCAACCGTAACAAGGACAGAACGCCCCTGGTGCTCACCTTCCACCCTACCAACCTTCGCATAAACCAAATCATCCGCCGACATTTCCGCCATCTCCAAACAGACCCCACTACCAGGGATATATTTCCCTCCCCACCCCTTTCCGCCTTCCGCAAAGACCGTTCCCTCCGCGACTACCTGGTCAGGTCCACGCCCCCAAACAACCCACCCTCCAATCCTGGCACCTTCCCCTGCCACTGTAGGAACTGTAAAACCTGTGCCCACACCTCCTCCCTCACCTCTATCCAAGGCCCTAAAGAAGCCTTCCACATCCATCAAAGTTTTACTTGCACATCCACTAACATCATTTATTGTATCCGTTGCTCCCGGTGCAGTCTCCTCTACATTGGGGAGACTGGGCGCCTCCTAGCAGAGCGCTTTAGGGAACATCTCCGGGACACCCGCACCAATCAACCGCACCGCCCCGTGGCCCAACATTTCAACTCCCCCTCCCACTCTGCCAAGGACATGGAGGTCCTGGGCCTCCTTCACCGCCGCTCCCTCACCACCAGACGCCTGGAGGAAGAACGCCTCATCTTCCGCCTCGGAACACTTCAACCCCAGGGCATCAATATGGATTTCAACAGTTTCCTCATTTCCCCTTTCCCCACCTCACCCTAGTTCTAAACTTCCAGCTCAGTAACTGTCCCCATGACTTGTCCGGACTTGTCCTACCTGCCTATCTCCTTTTCCACCTATCCACTCCACCCTCTCCTCCTTGACCTATCACCTTCATCCCTTTCCCCACTCACCCATTGTACTCTATGCTACTTTCTCCCCACCCCCACCCTCCTCTAGCTTATCTCTCCACACTTCAGGCTCACTGCCTTTATTCCTGATGAAGGGCTTTTGCCCGAAACGTCAATTTCGAAGCTACTTGGATGCTGCCTGAACTGCTGTGCTCTTCCAGCACCACTAATCCAGATTCAGATTGGTATGACAGGGCGGCACAACATCGAGGCCGAAGGGCCTGTACTGCGCTGTAATGTTCTATGTTCTATGGTCTCTACATTGGGGACACAAGACACCAACTCGCAGAGTGGTTCAGGGAACATACCACCAACCACCCCACCGCCCTGTGGCTGGCATTTCAACTCCCCCTCCCACTCCTCCAAGGACATGCTAGTCCTGGGCCTCCTCCAAGCCCCCCACCACCTGGAAGAAAAACACCTCATCTTATGCCTTGGGACCCTTAAACCAATGACATCAACATCAACTTCACCCGTTTCCTTATCTCCTCTCCCCCCACCTCATCCCGGATCCAAACCTCCAGATTGGCAACACACTCTTGATCTGTCCTACCTGTCCACCTTCCTTCTCACCTACCTGGTCTACCCTCCACACTGACCTATCATAACTAGCCAACAATTAAGGAGAGTCAGGAAGCAGAGTTGAATATGGGAGCCAGTACAACAGAGAAAGTGCTAGCAAAGCTAAAAAGTCTAAAAATTGATAACTCTCCTGGCCCTGATGGGCTACATCCTGGAGTTCTAAGGGAGGTGGCTGAGGAAATAGCGGAGGCACTGACTGTGATCTTTCAAATATCACTGGAGTCAGGGAAATTCCCAGATGATTGGAAAATCGCTGTTGTAACTCCCTTATTCAAGAAAGGATCAAGACAAAAGATGGAAAATTATAGGCTGATCAGCCTAACCTCGGTTGTAGGTGAAATTCTAGAATCCATCTTTAAGGATGAGGTTTCTAAATTCTTAGAAGTGCAGGGTCGGATTAGACCAAGTCAGCATGGATTTAGTAAGGGGAGATCATGCCTGACAAACTGTTGTTATTCTTTGAAGAGGTGACAAGTAGGTTAGACCAGGGAAACCCAGTGGATGTTATCTATCTACGCTTCCAAAAGGCCTTTAATAAGTTGCCTCACAGGAGGGTGCTGAGTAAGGTGAGGGCCCATGGCGTTCGAGGTGAGCTGCTGGGATGGATTGAGGATTGGCTATCTGACAGAAGGCAGAGAGTTGGGATAAGAGGTTCTTTTTCGGAATGGCAGCCGGTGACAAGTGGTGTCCCGCAGGGTTCAGTGTTGGGGCCACAGCTGTTCGCATTATATATTAATGATCTGGATGAAAGGACTGGGGGCATTCTGGCGAAGTTTGCCGATGATACGAAGATAGGTGGACAGGCAGGTAGTACTGAGGAAGTGGGGAGGCTGCAGAAGGATCTGGACAGTTTGGGAGAGTGGTCCAGGAAATGGCTGATGAAATTCAACGTGAGCAAATGCGAGGTCTTGCACTTTGGAAAAAAGAATACAAGCATGGACTACATTCTAAATGGTGAGAAAATTCATAAAGCCAAAGTACAAAGGGATCTTGGAGTGCTAGTCGAGGATTCTCTAAAGGTTGATTTGCAGGTTGAGTCCGTGGTTAAGAAAGTGAATGTAAAGTTGTCATTTATCTCAAGAGGGTTGGAATGTAAAAGCAGTGATGTGCTACTGAGACTTTATAAAGCTCTGGTTAGGCCCCATTTGGAGTACTGTGTCCAGTTTTGGTCCCCACACCTCAGGAAGGACATACTGGCACTGGAGCGTGTCCAGCGGAGATTCACACGGATGATCCCTGGAATGGTAGGTCTAACATATGAGGAATGGCTGAGGATCCTGCGATTGTATTCATTAGAGTTTAGAAGGTTGAGGGGAGATCTAATAGAAACTTACAAGATTATGCATGGCTTAGAAAGGGTGGATGCTGGGAAGCTGTTTCCGTTAGGCAAGGAGACTAGGACCTGTGGACACAGCCTTAAAGAATTAGAGGGGGTAAATTCAGAACAGAAATGCAGAGACATTTCTTCAGCCAGAGAGTGGTGGGCCTGTGGAATTCATTGCTGCAGAGTGCAGTGGAGGCTGGGACGCTAAATGTCTTCAAGGCAGAGATTGATAAATTCTTGATGTCACAAGGAATTAAGGGCTACGGGGAGAATGCGGGTAAGTGGAGTTGAAATGCCCATCAGCCATGATTGAATGGTGGAGTGGACTCGATGGGCCGAATGGCCTTCCTTTCACTCCTATGTCTTATGTTCTTATGGTCTTACCCTCCCCGCTCCCCCCTCCCCTCCACCTGCACCTACCTATCACTTTCCCAGCTACCTTCCCCCCACCCAGACCTTCCTATTTAGCTCTCAGCCCCTTCCCCAACACCTCCCCCACCCCCCCCAATATTCCTCATGAAGGGCTTATGCCCAAAATGTCAACTCTCCTGCTCTTTGGATGCTGCCTGACCTGCTGTGCTTTTCCAGCATTACCCTTTTCAATTCTGACTCTCCAGCATCTGCAGTCCTCACTTTCTCCAGGTGGTAACTGAATGAGAATGAGACCAATATCCCTGTGGTGGTGTTTGCTAGTGTAATTGATGCAGTTAAAAATAACACAACACCAGATTATAGTCTAACAGGTTTATCTGGAAATACAAACTTTTGGAGTGCTGCTCCTTCATCAGGTAGTTAGTGGGAGCAATATCAGAGGACACAGAATTTATAGTAAAAGATCAAAGTGTCATACAACTAATATGATGTATTGAACAACCTATATTGCTGTTAAGTTTTTTAATTACTTCGAATGGGCTGCAGGTTTCATAGAACATAGAACAGTACAGCACAATACAGGCCCTTTGGCCCTTGATGTTCTGTTGGCCTTTTATCCTACTCTAAAGATCAGACTAACCTACATACCTTTCATTGTACTATCATCCATGTGCCTATCCAAGAGTCACTTAAATGTCCCTAATGTATCTGACTCTACCACCACCACTGGGCAGTGCATTCCACACACCCATCACTCTCTGTGTAAAGAACTTACCTCTGACATTTCCCCTAAACCTTCCTTATGCTCCCTTTTGATAGACATTTCCACCTGGGTAAAAGTCTCTGGCTATTCACTCTTCCTTTGCATTTCAACACCTTGTACACCTCTACCAAGTCACCTCTCATTCTTCTTTGCTCCAGTGAGAAAAGCCTTACCTCCCTCAACCTTTCTTCATAAGACATGTCCCAGGCAGCATCCTGGTAAATCTCCTCTCCACCCTCACTTCCACATCCTTCCTATAATCAGGTGCCCAAAACTGAACACAATATTCCAAGTGAGGTCTAACCAGGGCTGTATAGAGCTGTAATGTAACCTCAAGGCTCTTAAATTCAATTCCGCTGTTAATGAAAACCAACACGCCTCATGCCTTTTTAACAATCTTGTAAACATTAAGGGATCTACGGACATGGACCCTAAGTTCCCTCTGTTTCTCCACACTGCCAAGAATCTTGCCTTTTACCCTGTATTCTGCATTCAAATTTGACCTTCCAAAATGAATCACTTTACATTTTACCAGGTTGATCTCCTTCTGCCACTTCTCTATCAGCCCATTATCCATTCTGTCAATGTCCCGTTGCAACCTACAACAGCCCTTCACACTATCCACAACTCCACCAACCTTCGTGTCTCCAGTAAATGTACTAACACACCCCTCCACTTCCTCACCCAAGCCATTTATAAAAATCACAAAGAGCAGAGGTCCTAAAACAGATTACACACACACACACACACACACAAGTCCATGGGGTGGATTTGCATTTTCAGATCTGTATTTTGTTCAAACAAGCGCACAATCTGTCGGCAGTCAGCCCATGTGACAGTTTATAAATTTCTACTTTGGAAATCGAACCAGTCTGACTGAAGGTTGGGATATAGACAGACTCTAACTTCAAAGAAGTATTGGGATTCACATATTAATGAATTGAAACCTGCAACCCCATTCTAAGTTATTGAAGACTTAACAGCAATCTAGGTTTGTTCAATGCATCGCATCAGTGGTATGACACTTCGATCTTTTTACTGTAAATTCTGTGTCCTATAATCCTGCCGTACTAGCTGCATGATCAAAGAGCAGCGCTCCGAAAGCCAGTACTTCCAAATAAACCTATTGGACTTGGTGTTCAAGAGTGTGTTGCTGGAAAAGCACAGCCGGTCAGGCAGCATCCAAGGAGCACAGGAATCAACGTTTCAGGCAGGAGTCCTTCATCAGGAGCGAGGTTTGTGGGCCAGGGGGCTGTGAGATAAATGGGAGGGGGGTGGGGCTGGGGGAAAGGTAGCTGGGAATGTGATAAGTAGATGAAGGTGATAGGTCAGAGAGGAGGGTGGAGCAGATAGGTGGGAAGGAAGATGGCCAGGTCAGGAGGGTGGTGTTCAAGAAGGCGATGCCAAGTTGGAAGGTTGGAACTGGGATAAGGTGGGAGGGAGGGGAAATGAGGAAACTGGTGAAATCCACATTGATCTCATGTGGTTGGAGAGTCCCAAGACAGAAGATGAGGTGTTCTTCCTTCACACGTTGAGTGGTTAAGGTTTGGCGGTGGAGGAGGCCCAGGACCTGCATGTCCCTGGCAGAGTGGGAGGAGGAGTTAGAGTGTTCAGCTACAGGGTGGTGGGATTGTTTAGTGCATGTCCCAGAGAAGTTCTCTGAAACATTCCGCAAGTTGACGTCCTGTCTCCCCGATATACAGACCACATCGTAACAACGGACACAGTAATTGACATTTGTGGAGGTACAGGTAAATTTCTGTTGGATGTGGAAGGCTCCTTTGGGGCTTGGAGGGAGGTGAGGGGGGAGGTGTGGGCGCTGGTTTTGCAATTCCTGCAGTGCTGGGGGAAGGTGTTGGGTATGGAGGGTGGGTTGGTGGAGCGTGTGGACCTAACAAGAGAGTCATGGAGGGAATAGTCTCTGCAAAATACAGATAGGGGTGGCGTCTGTTTGTAGGTGGAGGAAATAGTGGAGGTTGATGTGTTTTATTTGGAGGTTGGTGGGGTGGAAGGTGAAGAAGAGTTCTGTCTTTGTTGCAGTTGGAGAGCTGGGGTTCAAGGTGGAGGAGATGTGCTGGAGGGCAACTTTAACCACGTGGGAGGGGAAATTACAGTCTTTGAAGGAGGAGGCCATTGGGGATGTTCTATGGTGGAATTGATCCTTTTGTGTGATTTTTAAATTTGTCCACCCTAGTCCAACAGTGGCACGTCCACACCAGTGTAATTGGTGGCATTTTGAATTAAATTGATCAGGAGCTGGATAACATGGTAGGAGTACAATGGGGTTGATGCATAGATAAATATAGAATAGAAACCAAGTCAGTGACAGCCAGAACATTTTTAGTCGAGTTGGGGCACAAGGGAGCACAACAAGTTTGGATCACCTTTATTTAATGCAAGGGATCTAGCAAGTGACAGAGAAGTTGAGGATGCTGATTAACACATGGGATGTGATATCATTGCTATCACAGAGACATCATTGAGGGAGGGGCAACACTGGCAGTTCAATATTCTAGAGAGGATGAAGAGGAAATTCACAGGCATGTTGCATGGGCAGAAGCGATTCAGCGATGCAGAGAAGCTGGATAGATTGGCTTGTGTTTGTTACAGCAGAGATGAGTAAGGGGAGGGTCTAAATATTCAAAATTGTGAATGGCACACAGAATAAATAGCAAGACATCTTTCCACTTACTAGAAGAATCAATAAGGTGGTGGGGGGGGGGGATCGATTTAGGGTGAGGGCAGGAGCTTTAGCGAATATTTAAGGACCAATTGCTTTCAATTGATGGCTATATGGAAGTCACTGGCTAAAAGGGTGGGAGAAGTGGGAACTACCACAACGTTAACTATTTATAAATAAAGAACCTCATATGCTGTAAATCAGAAACAAAAACAGAAATTGCTGGAAACGCTCAGTGGGTCTGGCAGCATCTGTGGAGAGAAATCAGAGTTAACATTTCAGAGCGTGACCCTTCCTCAGAACATTTGTATGAGCACTTAAAAGGACAGAGAGGTACAAGGCTACAGACCAAGTGCTGAAAAATGGATTAGACTCAATACTTGATGAGTGGCCTCTTTCCATGTTGAAACTACTCTAACTCTGTGTCTAAATAGATGCAGATTGTTCTTTTCCACTAAACTTTTTAAAAAGCTCATTCATAGGATGTGGGAATCGCTGTCTGGGGCAGCATTTATTGTCCATCCCTAATTGCCCAGAGCGTCTGGAATCACATGTAGTCTAAACCAAGTAAGGATGACAGATTTCCCTGATACTGGTTAGTATGGCTGGCTTTGAACTCCAGATTTTTGTTGAATTCAGATTTTACCACCTGCCATGGAGAAATTCAATTATGCCGCAGACTAGGGGCTGGGGGTCTGCATTTCTAGCCACCAAGTGTACATATCTTAGAACACAATGCTGGAGTGAGGGGCAGGAGAATCGACGTTTCAGGTATCAGGAAAATGAAGAGCTTATGCCCGAAATGTCAATTCTCCTGCTCCTCAGATGCTGCCTGACCTGCTGTTCTTTTCCAGCACCACACTCTCGACTCTGATTTCCAGCATCTGCAGTCCTCACTTTCTCCTGGAGTGAGGGACAGAGTGCTTTGTGGGCAGTGGGATTTAGTTTAGGATTGGGACAAGTTTATGGGAACAGGATAATAGGAATCAGTTTCAATTAATACAGACTGAAGAACCAATGCATTAGCGGACCATTTTGGGTCAAGAGCTATTATTTGTCAGGAGAGGGAAGACATACAGCATTATCAATATATTACGAATCCAGAGACCCAAATCATGTTCTGGGACCTGGTTTTGAATCCCGCCATGACAGATGGTGAAATTAGAACTCAAGGAAAACAAATCTAGATTGAAGAGTCTCATGATGACAATGAGACTGTTGACAATTGTTGGAAAACCCATCTCGTTCACTAATGTCCTACAGGGATGGAAACTGTTGTCTTTACCTGGTCTAGTGTACATATGACTTCAGACCAACTGCAATGTGTTTGACTCTTACCTGCCCTCTGGATATTTAAGGTTGGGCAATAAATGCTGGCTTGGCCAGCGATGCCCTGTGAATGAATGAAAAAAAGGCAAGTGATGGAAATCCTGAGGAGGAAATGTATGTCTTGGGGAAGGATACAATAATGTGCAGTCAGCAAACTGAAGTTGGATTGATGTGTTTTCCAATACTAACCAATAACCACAGCCACCACAGTGAACAGCACAAATCCATTGTTCTTCATGAATTTCTTCACATCGTCTTTGGAGATCCTCTGAACCTGTTTCTTCGCTAATGTTGTTCGTTTGTGTAAGCCTTGCTGGATTCGGTCCATTGTCTTTACAGCAGTAATCTTTTCTGTGGTGTTTCTAATCGCTCACACAAGTCCTGGAGTGGACAATCCTACTTGATCCAACAGCTTGAGACTCAAACCACTGCAGCCAAACAGCTATAAAATCAAACCAAATAATTAAATTAAATATATAACTCAACATTCTGAAAAGATCTTTTTAATCACCAATCGAGAAGGATAGTTGATAGATAAATACCATCATGGTGTATGTGTGGGACAAATTAACACAACTCGAGGCCATGGGGATGAATCATCACTCCTCAGTCACCAACTCCAGTCTTCCACATTAAATCAGGTAATAAAAAAAGCTCAGGAGCAAGAGATATAACTTTGCATTTATGAATAAAAATCAGGTGTTATTATTGTATTTAGTGGCAATTTGAACGCAAATGTAGGGATCTAATTATGATTCCTGCCCCCTCAACCATGATCTCACCAAATCATCATCTCCCAGACTGTACACAACCCCAGGAGATCTCCCACCCACAGCTTCCAACCTCATAGTTCGGGAACTCCACACCACCTGATTCTACCTCCTTCCCAAGATCCACAAGCCTAACTACCCCGGCTAACCCATTGTCTCAGCCTGCTCCTACCCCACCAAACTCACCTCCACCTACCTTGATACTGTCCTATTCCCCCCTAGTCTAGGAACTCCCCACATACGTTCGAGACACCAACAATGCCCTCCACCTCCTCCAAGACTTCCATTTCCCTGGCCCCCAATGCCTCATCTTCACTATAGACATCCAATCCCTCTACACCTCCATCCGCCATGACCAGGGTCTCCAAGCCCTCTGTTTCTTCCTCTCCCAATGTCCCCACCAGTACCCTTCCACTGACACTCTCATTCTTTTGGCTGAACTCATCCTCACCCTCAACAATTTCTCTTTCGAATCCTCCCACTTCCTCCAGATGAAAGGGTTAGCTATGCCTGTCTCTTTACGGGTATGTGGAGCAGTCCATCTTCTGTAGTTACACCAGCACCACTCCCCATCTCTTCCTCCGTTACATTGATGACTGCATCGGCACCACCTCGTGCCCCCACGAGGAGGTTGACCAGTTCATCAATTTCACCAACACATTCTACCCCAACCTTAAATTCACCTGGACCATCTCTGATACCTCTCTCCCTTTCTTGGACCTCTCCATCTCCATCAATGACAACCGATTCAACACCGACATTTTTTACAAACCCACCGACTCCCACAGCTACCTGGATTAGACCTCCTCCCACCCTACCTCCTGTAAAAATGCCATCCCATAATCCCAACTCCTCCACCTCCACCGTATCTGCTCCCAGGAGGACCAGTTCCCTCACAGAACACACCAGATGGCCTCCTTCTTTAAAGACCATAATTTCCCCTCCTACGTGGTTGACAATGCCTTCCAATGCATCGCATCCATGTCCCGCACCTTCGCCCTCAAGCCCCACCTCTTCAACCGTAACAAGGACAGAATAGCCCCAGTCCTCACCTTTCACTCCATCAAACTCCGCATAAACCGCATCATCCGCCGACATTTCCGCCACCTACAAACGGACCCCACCACCAGGGATATATTTCCCTCCCTACCCCTAACCGCTTCCCGCAAAGACTATTCACTCTGTGACTACCTGTACAGATCCATGCCCCCTAACAACTCACCCTCCCCTCCTGGCATCCTCCCCTGCCACCGCAGGAATTGCAAAACCACCTCCCTCACCTCCATTCAAGGCTCCAAAAGAGCCTTTCACATCAATAGGGTGGCACGGTGGCTCAGTGGTTAGCACTACTGCTCGCAGCACCAGGGACCCAGGTTCAATTCCAGCCTTGGGCGACTGTCTGCATGGAGTTTGCACATTCTCCCCGTGTCTGCGTGGGTTTCCTCCGGGTGCTCCGGTTTCCTCCCACAATCCAAAGATGTGCCGGCCAGGTGAATTGGCCAGGCTAAATTGCCCGTAGTGATAGGTGCATGAGTAGGGGAATGGGTCTGGGCGGGTTACTCTTCGGAGGGTCGGTGTGGACATGTTGGGCTGAAAGTCCTGTTTCCGCATGGTAGGGAATCTAATCTAATCCATCAAAGTTTCACCTGCACATCCACCAATGACATTTATTATGTCTGTTGCTCCCAATGCAGTCTCCTCTACATTGGGGAGACTGGACGCCTTCTCACAAAGTGCTTCAGGGAACATCTTCAGGACACCCGCACCAATCAACCCCACCGCCCTGTGGCCCAACATTTCAACTCCCCCTCCCGCTCCGCCGAGGACGTGCATGTCCTGGGCCTCCTTCACCGCCGCTCCCCCCCCACCAGACGCCTGGAGGAAGAACGCCTCATCTTCCGCCTCGGAACACTTCAACCCCAGAGCATCAATGTGGACATCACCAGTTTTCTCATCACCCTTCCCCCACCTTGCCAGTTTCAAACTTCCAAGTTCAGCACTGTTCTTGTGACCTGTCTCACCTGTCAATCTTCCTTCTCACCTATCTGTTCCATCCTCTTCTCCAACCTATCACCTTTACCTCTTCCTCCATCCACCTATTGCACTCTCAACTACCTTCTCCTAAGCCCCACTCCTTCCCATTTATCTCTCCACCCCAGAGGCTTCCAGCCTCATTCTTGATGAAGGGCACCTGCCTGAAACATCGATTTTCCTGACCTGCTGTACTTTTCCAGCACCACTCTAATCTTGACTCTAATCTCCAGCATCTACAGTCCTCACATTTGCCTATCTGATTATGAGGATCAGACTTGACAAAAATTTGTCACCTGGTTGAAAGTGACAAAGATAGACTGTAGGAAGCTTTCAATGGATGCGTCGGGGTTGGAGGAAGAGGGCACTGTTGGTCTGATCAACAAGTTTGCAGATGACACAAAGGTTGGTGGAGTGGTAGAAAGCATAAGGGACTGTCAGAGAATTCAGGATAATGTAGATAGCCTGGAAAGTTGGGTGGAGAAGTGGCAGATGGAGTTCAATCCAGGCAAATGTGAGGTGATGCATTTTATGAAGTCTAAGTTTGGAGCCAACTATACTGTAAATGGAAGAGCCTTGAGAAAAGTTGATGAGCAGAGAGATCTGGGAGTACAGGTCCATTGTACCCTGAAGGTTTCTCCACAGGTGGGCAAAGTGGTCAAGAAGGCATATGGTATGCTTGCCTTCATTGGACAGGTTATTGAGTATAAGAGCTGGCAAGTCAAGTTAACTTTGTACAAGACTTTGGTTTGGCCACATTTAGAATACTGTGTACAGTTCTGGTCGCCACATTACCAAAAGGATGTGGACGCTTTGGAGAGGGCGCAGAGAAGGTTTACAAGGATGTTGCCTGGTATGGAAGGTGCTAGCTATGAAGAGAGGTTGAGTAGGTTCGAATTATTTTCATTAGAAAAAAGGAGATTGAGGGGGGACCTGATTGAGGTCTATAAAATCATGAAGGGTATAGACAGGGTGGATAGAGATAAGCTTTTTCCCAGGGTGAGGGATTCAGTATCGAGAGGTCACACGTTCAAGGTGAGAGGTGAAACGTTTAAGGGGCATACACGCAGAAAATACTTTACACAGAGGGTGATAGGTGCCTGGAACGCGTTGCCACCAGAGGTAGTAGAGGCAGGCCCGGTAAATTCATTCATGGACAGATGCGTGAGTCGGTGGGGAGAAGAGAGATACAGATGATTAGGACCTTGGCGATAGGTTTAGACAGTGGATTTGGACTGGCTCAGGCTTGGAGGGCCAAAGGGCCTGTTCCTGGGCTGTAAATTTTCTTTATTCTTTGTTGTTTGACAGGCTGAAAGGACTGGATGGCCTACTCTACTCCTATTCATATGTTAAAATGTTTGTTTGTAGTTCGGAGGAGTGCGAAGTGTTGCATTTGTGAAGGTCAAACAAGGCAAAAGAATGCAAAATCAATGGGAGAATACTGAGAGGTTTAGAGCAAATGAAGGATCTAGAATGTAATGTCCACAGAGTCCGAGGATTGTGGGAGTGGTCAATAAGATGGTTAGGAAGGCATAGAACATCATTTCCTTTGTTAGCCAAGATGGAGAATATAAGAGCAAGGAGGTTATGTTGAAACAGTATAAATCATTAGTTAGACCACAACTGGTCACCACCTCGTAAAAGAAGTGGAATTGCATTTGAAAGGGACGGAGGAGATTTTAAAAAATTTATGCATGGGATTTGGAGATCACTGGCTGGTCAGCATTTTTATTACCCATGAGGAAGTGGTGGTGAGCTGCCATCTTGAACCACTGCAGACCGTGTGCTGTAAACTGATGCACACTGCTCTGGGGAAAGGAATTCCAGGATTTTGACACCAGTGGAATGGTGAGAAATTTTCAAGTCAGAATGGTGAGTGGCTTGGACTGGTTCTTGAAGTCGGTGGTTTGGAAGGTACAAAGTAATGATCTTTGGTGAATTTCTGTTGCTAGCACTGCTGCCTCACAGCGCCAGGGTCACAGGTTCGATTCCAGCCTCGGGTGACTGTCTGTGGGGAGTTTGCACATTCTGCCCATGTCTGCATGGGTCTTATGGGAATAGTGTGGATCTGGGTGGGATGCCCTTTGGAGGGGTTGAATGGCCTGCTTCCCCTTCCATGCTGTAGGGATTCTATGATCTCCCTCATTACACACTCTCCATTTGTTACCAGAATTTCCCCATCTATTTTTTGGGGTGGTACAGTGGCTCAGTGGATAGCACTGCTGCCTCACAGCACCAGGATCACAGGTTCGATTCCAGCTTCGGGCAACTGTCTGTGTGGAGTTTGCACATCCTCTCTGTGTCTGTGTGGGTTTCCTTCGGGTGCTCCGGTTTCCTCCCACAGCCCAAAGATGTGCAGGTCAGGTGAATTGGCCATGCTAAATTGCCCATAGTGTTAGGTGCATTAGTCAGAGGGGAATGGGTCTGGGTGGGTTACTCTTTGGAGGGTCGGTGTGGAATTGTTGGGCTGAAGGGCCTGTTTCCGCACTGTAGGGAATCTAATCTACCCAGGTTACAGTTCAACAGATTTAACAGATTGAGATGGCATATGGCATGGTTGTCATCATCAGCTGGGACATGGAGTACAAGAGTTAGCAAACCATGTTGCAGCTATATAAAACCCTTGTTAGGCTGTATTTGGGGTATGGTGTGCAATTTTGGACGCCACACTATCAGAAGGATGTGGAAGCTTTGGAGAGAGTGCAGAAGAGGTTCACCAGGATGTTGCCTAGTCTCGAAGGCTTTGGCTGTGAGGAAAGGTTAAAAAGTCTAGGATTGATTTCACTGGGAAAACGGCAGATGAGAAGTGGCCTGTTAGAGGTCTACAAAATTATGAGAGGCCTAGATATGAGGTGGGTAGTCAGAGGCTTTTTTCCCAGGGTGGAAGTTTCAATTACAAGGGAGCACAGGTTCAAAGGGAGAGGGGGAACTTTTAAGGGAGATGAGTGAGGGAGGTTTTTCCCGCAGAGTGGTCAGAGCCTGGAACACACAGCTAGAAGAGGTGGTGGAAGCAGACACATTGGCGACATTTAAGAGACATCTAGATGGTTACATGAATAGGGAGGGAACTGAGGGATAAGGACCGAATAAGGGCAAAAGGTTTGTTTTTTAGTTTAGTTAGGGCATGAATATCAGCACATGCTTGGAGGGCCAAAGGGCCTGTTCCTGTGCTATACTCCTCGTTTGTTATTTTGTTCTGTTGTTCTTACACTGTGATCCCCGTTTCTGGAGCCCCCAGTCATCATTCTGCACTTACCCCCTCTCGCCAGGTTAGAATTGCATAGGTTTCTATGATATCCTTCCGCATCATTCTCAACTCAGGTGACTACAGTCCTAACCAATCTAGTGTCTTTTTGTTCATCAGTCCTGCCATCCCAGGAATCAGTCTGATACTCCCTCCATCACTAGAACATCCTTCCTCAGATAAAGAAACCAAAGGAGCACACAATACTTTAAATCATACAAAGAACTGTGGAGTCGAAAAGTGTGGCACAGGAAAATCACAGCAGGTCAGGCAGTATCCGAGCAGCAGGAGAATCGAAGTTTCGGGCATAAGCCCTTTATCAGGAACGTGGGTGGGAGAAGGGGGCTGCGAGATAAATAGGAGGGTGGGGTAGGGGTGGGGGGGGAGGTAGCTGGGTAGATAGGTAGATGTAGGTAGGGGGTGATAGTGATAAGTTGGTAGGGAAGGTGGAGTGGGTAGGTGGGAAGGAATGTGGACAGGTCAAGAGGGCGGTGCTGAGTTGGGAGTTGGATCTGGGATAAGCTGGAGGGAGGAGAGATAAGGAAACTATTGAAGTAGACATTGATGCTGTTTGGTTGGAGGGTCCCGAGGCAGAAGATGAGGTGTTCTTCCTCCAGTCCTCGGATGGCTTGATTTGGTGATGGAGGAGGCCCAGGACTTGTATGTCCTTGGTGGAGTGGAAGGGGGAGTTGAAGTGGTTGGCCAAAGGGTGGCGGGGTTGTCTGGTGCCTTTGTCCTAGAGATGTTCCCTGAAACATTCCCATTTATCTAAGAAAGGATGTGCTGATGTTGGAGGTTTGCAGGAGTGACCATTGGGATGAAGAGCTTGTCTAATGGGGAGGGGTTGAGGATTCTGAACCTGCATTCAGTGGAGTTTAGAAGGATGAGAGGGGAATCCGGTTGAAACTTACAGAATACTAAGAGACCTGGATAGAGCAGACAAGGAAAAGATGTTTCCACGACTAGGAGAGATTCAGACCTGAGGGTACAGCCTCAAAGTGAAGGAACAACTCTTTAGAACTGAGCTAAGGAGGAATTTCTTCAACCAGAAGGTGGTGAATCTGTGCAACTCATTGTCACAGACGACTGTGGAGTCCAAGTCTTCAAGTATTTTAAAGATAGAGAGAGATAGGTTCACGATTAGTAAGAAGATTAAGGATTATGGGGAGAAGGCAGGAGAATGAGGTTGAGGAACATCAACCATATTCAAATGCTGGAGAAGACTTGATGAGCCAAATGGCCTAATTCTGTTCAATGGCTGATGCTACTCAAATCCTCTTGCGATGAAGGCCGACATGCTACTTACCAAAACACTATGCTGCACTTGCATGCTGTCTTTCAGCAACTGTTGTATAAGCACACCCAAGTCTCAGTGCACATCCTCCTTTTCCAATCTATCTTTATTCAGATAATAATTTGCCTTCCTGTTTTTGCTGTTAAAGTGGTTAACCTCACATTTATCCACGTTATACTTCATCTCCCATCTTCCCACTCACTGACTTTGTCCAAATCACAGAGAAACATCTCTGCCTCCTCCTCATAGCTCATCCTCCCTCCCAGTTTTGTATTATCTGCCATTGTGGAGATACTGCATTGAGTTCCCTCATCTGAGTCATGAACATATGAGTAGCTGATCAGTGTGATATCCCATTAGTCACTGCCTGCCACTTACAAAAAGATCCATTTATTCCCACTCTCTGTTTACTGTTTGCCATCCAGTGCTCCATCCATGTCAGTGCATCCCCCCCAATCCCATGTGCTTTATTTTTGCTTGTTCAAGTGGGACCTTATTGGAACCTTCATGAAAGTCCAGGTTAACTAGATTCCTGCTCATTAATTCCACAAGTTACATCCTCGAAGAGTTCCAGTAGATTTGTCAAGCAAGGATATCCCTTTCATAAATCCGTGCTTACTTAGAGTCATACAGCACGGAAACAGACTCTTCAGTCCAACCAGTCCAAACTGACCTGAATTCCAAACTAAACCAGTGCCAGCTGCCAAGCTTACTTGTCTAATCCAGTCCCTATTTTCCAACTGCTTTGTTAGTAAATCTTTCATAATGGACTTGAACATTCAATAATTTTCTGTTTTTTCTCTATCTCCTTTTACAATGGTGATACATTAGCTGCCCTCCAATTCATACAGGAGAAAGTGAGGACTGCAGATGCTGGAGATCAGAGTAAAAGAGTATGGTGCTGGAAAAGCACAGCCGGTCAGGCAGCATCCGAGGAGCAGGAGAATCAATGTTTTGGGCATAAGCCCTTCATCATTCCTGATTTTAAAACATCCAGATGCTTCTTAAATATTGCGAGAGAACTTGCCTCCACCATCCTCTCAAGCAGTGTGTTTCATATTTCTGCCACTCTCTGGTGAAAAATCTTTCCTCAGATCCCCTCGAAATCGCTTACTCTGCATTGTATGGTCTCTGAGGTTAGACATGCCTGTAATGAAGAAAAGGTTCTCGTATAATTTTGTATACCTGTCAAAGATGGCTTCTTCTTTCCTAAAAGCTGTTCCTTTTCTCAAGGAAACTCTGCCCTTGGTTTTTTTTCAGAGGCGTAATAAAATGCTCCTGGTGCTAATTAGACTGGCTTGGTACAGAGATGAAAGGATATTGAAAGGCCTTTTTGTTTTTATGTAAACAGATGAGACTTCAGGCTGAAGTGGTCATGTTTAAGAAGTGACCCATATAATGAAAGGGGAGTGGTCAGCTCTCTAGCTTGGCAGTTTAATTCAGTCCAGAACTAGTTGGGAGTTCAATAGTGAGCTGTGTAGACTGCTTATTGGGACTGTTATGTATATTTGGAGCAACATAATTAAGTCTAGTTTGGATAAACTGAGTTCTGTCAGGGTTCTTTATTCTGTTTTTTTGTGTTTCATTGTGTAATTTTGTGATTACGTTTTTTTTGTCTGTTTTAAAACCTGGTAGTCAACCGAGCTATCTTACTCCGGGTATTTTTCACTGTACACTTTCCAAAACAAATTGCAGAGTTATGCTCTGGGTCGCCTGCTGAAGAATGCTTTGAGTGGTCTGAGCTTCCTCTGTTCTCGGAAAAACAAACTCAGTCCATTCAGTCACTCCTCATAACTGAGACTTTCCATCCCAGGCAGCGCCCTGGTGAATCTCCTTTGCACCATCTCCAGTGCAATTTCATCCTTCCAATAGTGACCAGAACTGCACACAGCATTCCAAATGATCAACGATGTAATCTATGTTTCATAAAGTCATACCAAGACTTCCTTCCTCCTATATCATGTCTTTGGGATTCTGAAAGGAGAGGGTGACCAGCCCCAAGACGTGATCCACATAGGTGCCAATGACATAGGTAGAAAGAGGGATAGGGATGTAAGGCAGGATTTCAGGGAGCTAGGATGGAAGCTGAGAGCCAGAACAAACAGTTGTTATCTCTGGTTTGTTACCTATGCCACAAGATAGCGAGGCGGGGAACAAGGAGAGATATCAGCTGAACATGTGGCTGCAGGAATGGTGCAGGAGGGAGGGTTTCAGGTACTTGGATAATTGGGGCTCATTCTGGGGAAGGTGGGACTTGTACAAACAGGACGGTCTTCAATTGAACCAGAGGGGTACTAATATCCTGGGTGGGAAATTTGCTGGTGCTATTCGGGTGATTTTTAACTAGCTCAGCAGGGGGATAGGAACCTGAGGTGTAGTTGCAGCGCATAGGAGGATGAGAGTAGGGAGGGCAGGGACAGGATTTCATGGTCACAGGAATGTGCTGACGGATAGCAAGCTGATTTGAAGTGGGTCTACTTCAACGCCAGGAGTATCCGAAATAAGGTAGGTGAGTTTACAGCATGGATAGGTACCTGAGACTTCGATGTTGTGGCCATTTTGGAGACATGGATGGAGCAGGGTGAGGAATGGATGTTGCAGGTTCCAGGGTTTAGATCTTTCATTAAGAACAGGGAGCCGTGATGTCATGCTGCAACTATACTAAAAGCTAGTGTGGCCGCATTTGGAATATTGTGTACAGTTCTGGTCGCCTCATTACAGGAAGGATGTGAAAGCATTGGAAAAGGTGCAGAGGAGATTTACCAGGATGTTGCCTGGTCTGGAGGGAAGGTCTTATGAGGAAAGGCTGAGAGATTTGGGTCTGCTCTTATTGGAGAGAAGAAGGCTTAGAGAGGATTTGATAGGGACATACAAGATGATCAGAGGATTAGATAGGGTCGAGAGTGAAAGACCTTTTCCTAGGATGATGACGTCGGTGTGTACAAGAGGGCATAACTACAAATTGAAGGGTGATAGATTTAAGACAGATATCAGAGGCAGGTTCTTTACTCAGAGAGTGGTAAGGGTATGGAATGCCCTACCTTCCAATGTAATTAACTCAGCCACATTAGGGGCATTTAAACAGTCCTTGGATAAGCCCATGGATAAAGATGGGATAGTGTAGGGGGATGAGCTGAGAATAGTTCACCGGTCAGCGCAACATCGAGGGACGAAGGGCCTGTTCTGTGCTGTATTGGTCTATGTTCTAAATTGCATCACCTCACACTTATCAGGATTAAATTCCATCTGCCATTGTTCTGCCCAATTTACCAGCTGATCAATATGGGACTGTATCCTGACAATATCCTCATAATCCCCAATGTCTGGGTTATTTGCAAACTGATTAATTGTACCTTCTACATTCATATCTAACAGAAAAAGAACAGAAAAGATTTCAGCACCAATCCCTGTGGTACATTGCTGGTCACAGACTTCCAATCACAAAAGCAATCCTCCAAATCTTTCTTCACCTCCTTTTCGCAAGCTAAGTTTGGATCCAGTTTGCCAACTCATCCTTGACCCCATAGGCTCTTAGTTTGGAACCAACCTTCCATGTATGTAATTGGTGTGCCATCTCTTGGTTCCCCATTATAAAGTCTCCTGTTTCTGATTGGAAGGGACCTCCATTTGTTTTCACTAATCTTTTTTGCTGTATTTACCTAAAGAACCCTCCTGAATAAATCTTTCCTGAACCCTCTTAAGTTTCACAACATCCTTTCTATAGCAGGCAGACTAGGATTCAACACTGTATTCCAAAAGTGGCCTAACCAACGTCCTGTACAGCCGCAACATGACCTCCCAACTCCTGTACTCAATGCACTGACCAATAGAGGAAAGCATATCAAACACCTGCTTCACTATCCTCTCTACCTGTGACTCTACTTTCAAGAAACTATGAACCTGTATTTCAAGGTCTCTTTGCTCAGCAACACACCCCACACCCGAAGTCCAGTTCAGTTCTGGTCAGTGGTGGAGGATTAAGATATCACGTGGAGTGAATTGAATTGGCTGAAGACTGATATCTGTGATGCTGGGTAACTTTGGAGGAAGCTGAGATGGATCATCCACTCAGCACTTCTCACTGATGCAGGTTGCAAATATTTCTGCACTTTTCTTTTGCACTGATGTGCTGGGGTGTTTCATCATTAAGGGTGGGGATAATTGTCCACCACCATTCTGAAATAATTCCACAGAGGCTGGTTTCCCATCACCAAGTTCCCCTTTGTTTAAACATGGAGCATCCTTGTCAAGATCCATCTCCCTCAGAGCCAGATCTCAGCGAGAACAGAACCCCTAACACTCCTGTTTATACCTGTCAGCCAGGGCTCCCTGATTGAAACAGATTAACAATCCCAATCAGGGAACTCATATTTTATGAGGTCCACCTGACTGACCTTGTTACAATCTCTACATTCCTCCCCCTTTCAGTCTGAGGACATAGGCTTTTTTTAAAATATGTTACTCTGGGTCAGGTTCCTCCAGTTCTGCCTTTGATACGGTGGCATGTAATGCACAGTACCTCACCTCTCGAGCCAGGAGTGTCTCGGGAGAAATTACTTAGCCGCTTCAAGTGACCTTGTGTCAACCACGCCTCTTATCCATGCAGAGCCATTCTCGTGGTTCCTACACCAAGCTTTGTCCGACAAAATAAGCTATCTCTCTTGCTTTGTGGAGTCATGTGTCTGACATTTCCATACTTGATGCTGTTTCACCAGCCCCCTCCTCACCCTAGTCCAGGATGATCAGACTTACCCAAAAGGGAGGTATTCTATCTTTATAGTTGCATGAGGGGTGATGCTATTATCACATAGGAACTGGAATAGTTTGGAATCTAGTGAAGCTGTAGGCTGTTTCTTTAAGCTTGCCTTAAAAGTTTGCACTGCTCTTTCTGCCAGACCATTGGATGATGGATGGTATGCTGAATACTCTTTGACTTTAGGAAATACTTTAATTTGCTGCTGGTAAATGACGGCCAGTTATCTCTAACCAACACATACAGGAGTCCGTAAATGGGAAAAGATGTTCACAATTTTTCTATCACTGTCCCCGTGTTTGGTGAATGAACGCCATGCATGTCCCCACAATTTTGAGTGGAAGTCCACAATGACTAAGAATGTTGAACCCAAAGGCCAGCATAGTCCCTGGTTTACTTGGCCATTCCCATGAATATGGGGGAGCTGCTGCCAGTAATCTTTGTCCTTGTTGGCTGTCTGGGCAGTGTGCCATATCTGCATCCAAGCCTGGCCATCAGACATGACTCTTCACTGGTATCTTCATTTTGGAAACCCTGAAATGACTCTGATGGAGTTCAACCAGTATCTGGTAACGATCTTTATTTGGGACAATCTGACTTGCTCCCCAAAATAATATGCCATCATCTACTTTGGTCTGAGTCCAAAGAGGTTTCAATTCTGGTTGTGATGGCCTTTTGAATTCCCCCACCACCACCAGCTGTTTCAGTTTTGCCAGGATTGGATCTTTCTGCGTCCAAAGTCTGATATTGTCAGCTTTGACCGGAGGTGCAACCAGAAAATTTAAGACCATTACAGGTTCTTCCAACGATGGTATCTGCCCATTGGCGGTGGCTCAATGCATCCGCATTTGCTACTTGGTCTCTCAGATGATGTTCCAACTTGTAATCATATGTACTTAGAAATATAGAAAATAGGAGCAGGAGGAGGCCATTCAGCCCTTTGAGGCAAAAGTGAGCACTGCAAGTGCTGGAGATTATAGTCAAGATCAGAGTGTTGCTGGAAAAGCACAGCAGGTCAGGCAGCATCCGAGGAGCAGAAAAATCGACATTTCGGGCAAAAGCCCTTCATTAGGAATTCGGCCTTTCGATCCTGCATCACCATTTAATATGGTCACTGGCTGATTATGCAATCTCAGTATCCTATTCCCACTTTCTCCCCAAATTCCTTTATCCACAAGAGCCACGTCCAGCTCCCTCTTGAGTATATCCAATGAACTGGTCCCAACAGCTTCCTGTGGGAGAGAATTCCACAGGTTCCCAACTCTCTGAGTGAAGACATTCTTCCTCATCTCAGTCCTGAACGGCTTGTCCCTTATTCTGAGACTGTGCCACCCCCTAGTTCTGGACTTCTCCAACATCGGGAACATTCTTCCCACATCTTGCCTGTCCAGTCCCATCAGGATTTTATATGTTTTTATGAGGTATGCCCCCCCCGCTCCATCCCCCCAATCTTCTCAATTCCAGTGAGCACACAAGCCTAGTCGATCCAGTCTTCCCTCATATTCTCAGTCCTGCCATCCCAGGAATCAGTCTGGTGAACCTTTGCTGGACTCCCGCATTAACAAGAATGTTCTTTCTTAGACCTGGAGACCAAAAGTGGACGCAATATTCAAGGTGTGGCCTCACCAAGAATTAGTATTAGCATTGGAGCCCACTGCTGTATTTGGCCTGAAGCCATGGGCAGTACTACCTTGTCCCCTTTAAGTCCTCTTTGTCTTCTCCCAGAGAGGAGTGAATCTGAGGGCTGTGCAGGCTGGGTCCCTAGGTATATCCAAGACTGCGATAGACAGATTTTCAACCAGGAAGGGAATCAAGGGATATGGGGAAAAGGCAGCAAAGTGAAATAGAGGACTATCACATCAGCCATGATCTCATTGAATAGTCAATCAGACTCAATGAGTTGGACAGCCTAATTCTGCAACTAAGTATTATGGTCTTAATAAAGCATTCAATATCCTAGGCTTTATGAATAAGATTTAAGAACAGAGAGATTGTGCCAAACTTGTGCAAAACAATTAAAGAATTGTGTCCAGTTCTCATACACTCACACACACACCCTCTCACAGACTTAAACCCCTTCAAACTCACACCCACACACATTCACACATCCTCTCACAGACAATCATTACTGTTCCCCCCAACAAACACACAACACACCCACATGCACACGTACACATATATGTTTGTGGAGTGAATGTGTACTTACAGAATTACATTTTACTTTGTTCAAAAACTGCATGAATCCATGTAAGATTCTGTAAATCAATTTTTTAGATTAGAATCAGTCTGACCATTGTGGCACATGATTTGGAGATGCTGGTGTTGGACTGGGGCAGACAAAGTTAAAAATCACATAACACCAGGTTATAGTCCAACAGGTTTAATTGGAAGCACGAGCTTTCGGAGCATCGCTGCTTCACCAGGTGGTTGTCAGGACAATTACCTGATGAAGGAGCAGCGCTCCAAAAGCTAGTGCTTCCAAATAAACCTGTTGGACTATAACCTGGTGTTGTGTGATTTTTAACATTTGGCACAGACATCACACAGGGAATTAACAGCTTCAATACCTTATCTGGGCCAACATGACACCAATTGTTAAAGTGCACTTGAGAATGTAACTTTTAAAAAAGGTTTCTCAATTTACATATGAAAGCACTGAAGCCAACACAGTCATTCTAAAAGATGAGAGGCTTAAAAAATCCAGGTCTTTTTCAAAATATAATTCAGTTACATCACACTGTAAACTTTTGCTATAAATTCTGTGTCTTATAATCTTATACTCCACAATCACCTGATGAAGGAGAAGCGCTCCGAAAGCTGGTGCTTTCAGATAAACCTGTTGGACTATAACCTGGTGTTGTGTGATTTCTACCTTTCCAGGATCTCTGGAACAGTGTCTCACGGGTCTCTATCTGCAATGGGCAGTGTCTCAGGGTCTCTATCTGCAATGGACAGTGTCTTGGGGTCACTATTTGCAATGGACAGTGTCTCACGGGTCTCTATCTGCAATGGACAGTGTCTCAGGAACTCGATCTGCAATGGACAGTGTCTCGGGGTCTCTATCTGCGATGGACAGTGTCTCACTGGTCTCTACCTGCAATGGACAATGTATCTGGGATCTCTATCTGCAATGTATACTGTCTCAGGGGTCTCTATCTGCAATGGACAGTGTCTCGGGGTCTCTATCTGCAACGGACAGTGTCTCAGGGATCTCTATGTGTAATGGACAGTATCTTGGGGTTTCCATCTGCAGTGGGCTGTGTTCGAGATCTCTATCTGCAATGGATGGTGTCTCCGGGTTTGTATCCCCAGTGGGCACGGCCTCGGGATCTCTATCTACAAAGGGCAGTGTCTCTGGGATCTCTACCTGCAGTGGACAGTGTCTTGGGAATCTCCTGATGAAGGGCTTTTGCCCAAAACATCGATTCTTCTGTTCCTAGGATACTGCCTGACCGGCTTTTCCAGCACCACACTCTTCATCTCTATCTGCAATGGACAGTGTCTCGGGATCTCTATCTGCAGAGGACAGTGTCTCTTTGGTCTCTATCTGCAATGGATAGTGTCTTGGGATCTCTATCTACACTGGACAGAGTCTTGGGATCTCTATCTGCAATGGACAGTGTCTCAGGGTGTCTATCTGCAATGGACAGTTTCTTGAGGTCTCTATCTGCAATAGGGTCTGTCTCAGGGGTCTCTATCTGAACTGTGCAGTGTCTCGGGGTCTCCATCTGCGAAGGACAGTATCTCAGGGTTCTCTACCAGCAATGGACAGTGTCTTGAGGTCTCTATCTGCAATGTACAGTTTCTGAAGGTCTCTATCTGCAATAGGCAGTGTCTCAGTGGTCTCTATCTGAAATGGACAGGGTCTCAGGGGCGTCTATCTGCATTGGACAGTGTCTCACGGGTCTCTATCTGCAATGGATAGTGTCTCGGGGTCCCTATCTGCAATGGACAACGTCTCAGGTGTCTCTATCAGCAATGGACAGTGTCTCAGGATCTCTATCAGCAATGGAGTGTCTCAGCTATCTGTATTTGAAATAGGCAGTGTCTCAGGGGATTCTATCTGCAATGGACAGTGTGTCAGTGTCTCAGGGATCTCTATCTGCAATTGACAGTACCTTGGGGTTTCCATCTGCAGTGGGCTGTGTTTCGAGATCTCTATCTGCAATGGATGGTGTCTCCGGGTTTGCATCCCCAGTGGGCACTGCCTCGGGATCTCTATCTACAAAGGGCAGTGTCTCTGGGATCTCTACCTGCAGTGGACAGTGTCTCAGGAAGCTCCCGATGAAGGTCTTTTGTCCAAAACACTGGTTCTCCTTTTCCTTGGATACTGCCTGACCGGCTTTTCCAGCACCACACTGTTCATGTCTATCTGCAGTGGACAGTGTCTCAGGATCTCTATCTGCATTGGACAGTGTCTCAGGGATCTCTATCTGCAATGGACAGAGTCTCGGGATGTCTATCTGCGATGGACAGTATCTCAGGGATCTCTAAGCAATGGACAGTGTCTTGGGGTCTCCATCTGCAATGGGCAGTGTCTCGGAATCTCTATCTGCAATGGACAGTTTCTCAAGGACTCTATCTGCAATAGCTGAAAATATGTTGCTGGAAAAGCGCAGCAGGTCAGGCAGCATCCAAGGAACAGGAGAATCGATGTTTCTGGCATAAGCCCTTCTTCAGGAGCTTCCTGAGACACTGTCCACTACAGGTAGAGATCCCAGAGACATTGCCCTTTGTAGATAGAGATTCCTGAAGAAGGGCTTATGCCCAAAACGTCGTTTCTCCTGTTCCTTGGATGCTGCCTGACCTGCTACGCTTTTCCAGCAACACATTTTCAGCTCTGATCACCAGCATCTGCAGTCCTCACTTTCACCTCTATCTGCAATAGGCAGTATCTCAGTGGTCTCTATCTGAACTGGACAGTGTGTCGGGGAGTCTATCTACAATGGACAAATCCTTGAGGTCTCTATCTGCAATAGGCAGTGTGTCAGGGGTCTCTATCTTAAATGGACAGTGTCTCAGGATCTCTATCTGCAAAGGGCAGCATCTCAGGGGTCTCTATCTGCAATGGACAGTGTCTCGGGGTCTCCATCTGCAACAGACAGTGTCTCAGGATCTCCTCTGTAATGGACAGTGTCTCAGGATCTTTATCTACAATGGATATTGTATCTGGGATCTCTATCAGCAATGGAGTGTCTCAGCTATCTCTATCTGAAATAGGCAGTGTCTCAGGGGTGTGTATCTGCAATGGACAGTGTCTAAGGGGTGTCTATCTGCAATGGACAGTGTCTCAGGGGTCTTTACCTGCAACGGACAGTGTCTCAGGGATCTCTATGTGCAATGGACAGTATCTCGGGGGTTCAATCTGCAGTGGGCTGTGTTTCAAGACCTCTAACTGCAATGGATGGTGTCTCGGGGTTTGCATCACCAGTGGGCACTGCCTTGGGATCTCTATCTACAAAGGGCAGTGTCTTTGGGATCTCTACCTGCACTGGACAGTGTCTCAGGAAGCTCCTGATGAAGGGCTTTTGCCCAAAACACTGATTCTCCTTTTCCTTGGATACTGCCTGACCAGCTTTTCCAGCACCACACTCTTCATCTCTATCTGCAGTGGACAGTGACTCCAGGATCTCTATCTGCAATGGACAGTGTCTCGAGGTCTCTATCTGCAATAGTGAGTGTCTCAGGGGTCTCTATCTGAATTGCGCAGTGTCTTTGGGTTTCCATCTGCAATGGGCAGTGTCTCGGAATCTCTATCTGAAATGGACAGTTTCTCAAGGTCTCTATCTGCAATAGGCAGTGTCTCAGGGGTCTCTATTTGAAACGGACAGTGTCTCGGGGTATCTATCAGCAATGGACAGCGTCTCAGGGGTCTCTATCTGCAATGGACAATGTCTTAATAGTCTCTATCTGCAATGGACAGTGTCTCGGGATCTCTATCTGCAGTGGACAGTGTCTCAGGGTGTCTATCTGCAATGGACAGTTTCTCGAGGTCTCAATCTGCAATAGGGAGTGTCTCAGGGGTCTCTATCTGAACTGTGCAGTGTCTCGGGGTTTCTATCTGCGATGGACAGTATCTTAGGGATCTCTATCAGCAATGGGCAGTGTATTGCGGTCTCTATCTGAAATGGACATTGTCTCGGGGTTTCTAGCTGTAATGGACAGTGTCTCAGGATCTCTATCTGCAATGGACAGAATCTCAGGGCTCTCTACCTGCATTGGGCAGTGTCTCAGTGGTGTCTATCTGCAATGGACAGTGTCTCAGGGTCCATATCTGCAGTGGACAATGTCTCAGGATCTCTATCTACAATGGACAGTGTCTCTGGGATCTCTATCTGCAATGGACAGTGTCTCCAGGATCTCTATCTGCAATGGACAGTGTCTCAGGGTGTCTATCTGCAATGAACAGTTTCTCGAGGTCGCTACCTGCAATAGGGAGTGTCTCAGGGGTCCCTATCTGAATTGGGCAGTGTCTTGGGGTATACATCTGCAATGGATTGTGTCTCCGGGATCTCTATCTGCAATGGACAGTGTCTCAGGAGTCTCCATCTGCAATGGGCAGCTTCTCAAGGTCTCTATCTGCAATAGGCAGTGTCTCAGGGATCTCTATCTGCAATGGGCAGTGTATCTGGGATCTCTATCAGCAATGGACAGTGTCTCAGGGGTGTTGATCTGCAATGGACAGTGTCTCGGGGCCTCTATCTGCAATGGACAGTGTCTCAGGGATCTCTATCTGCAACGGACAGTGTCTCAGGCATCTCTATCTGCAACAGATAGTGTCTCAAGATCTCTATCTGCAACGGACAGTGTCTCAGGGATCTCTATCTGCAACGGACAGTGTCTCAGGGATCTCTATCTACAATGGACAGTGTATCTGGGATCTCTATCTACAATGGACAGTGTATCTGGGATCTCAATCTGGAATGGACAATGTCTCAGGGATCTCTATGTGCAATGCTAAAAAAGTGTTGCTGGAAAAGTGCAGCAGGTCAGGCAGCATCCAAGGAGCAGTAGAATCAACGTTTTGGGCATTCTGAGGGAGGGCTGATGCCCGAAACGTCGATTCTCCTGCTCCTTGGATGCTGCCTGACCTGCTGTGTTTTTCCAGCAACACATTTTCGGCTCTGATCTCCAGCATCTGCAGTCCTCACTTTCTCCTCTCTATGTGCAATGGACAGTATCTTGGGGTTTCCATCTGCAGTGGGCTGTGTTTCGAGATCTCTATCTGCAATGGATGGTGTCTCGGGGTTTGCATCCCCAGTGGGCACTGCCTTGGGATCTCTGTCTACAAAGGGCAGTGTCTCTGGGATCTCTACCTGCAGTGGACAGTGTCTGGGAATCTCCTGATGAAGGGCTTTTGCGCAATACATCGATTCTTCTGTTCCTTGGATACTGCCTGACCGGCTTTTCCAGCACCACATTCTTCATCTCTATCTGCAATGGACAGTGTCTTGGGGTCTCCATCTGCAATGGACAGTGTCTCTTTGGTCTCTATCTGTAATGGTCAGTGTCTCTGGATCTCTGTCTGCAGTGGACGGTGTCTCTTTGGTCTCTATCTGCAATGGACAGTGTCTCCAGGATCTCTATCTGCAATGGACAGTGTCTCAGGGGTCTCTATCTGCAATGGACAGTGTCTCACGATCTCTATCTATAATGGACAGTGTCTCTGGGATCTCTATCAGCAATGGACAGTGTCTCAAGATCTCTATCTGCAATGGACAGTGTCTCAGGATCTCTGTCTGCAATGGACAGTGTCTCGGGGTCTCCATCTGCAATGGGCAGTGTCTCGTGATCTCTATCTACAATGGACAGTTTCTCAAGGTCTCTATCTGCAATAGGCAGTGTCTCAGGGGTATCTACCGTCAATAGGCAGTGTCTCGGGATCTCTATCTGCAATGGACAGTGTCTCGGGGTTTCCATCTGCAATCGACAGTGTCTTGGGGTTTCCATCTGTAACGGACAGTTTCTCAGGGGTCTCTATCTGAACTGGGCAGTGTCTCAGGATCTCTATCTGAAATAGGCAGTGTCTCGGGGTGTCTATCTGAAAAGGATCGTGTCTCAGAGAGTCTATCTACAATGGACAGTGTCTGAAGATCTCTATCTGCAATGGACAGCGTCTCAGGGGTCTCTATCTGCAATGGACAGTGTCTCGGGGTCTCTATCTGCAGTGGACAGTGTCTCAGGATCTCTATCTACAATGGACAGTGTATTTGGGATCTCTATCACCAATGGATAGTGTCTCAGGGATCTCTATCTGAAAGAGGCAGTGTCTCGGGAACTCTATCTGCAATGGGCAGTATCTCAAGATCTCTACCTGCAATGGACAGTGTCTCAGGATCTCTATCTGCAATGGACAGTGTCTCAGGGTGTCTATCTGCAACGGACAGTTTCTCGAGGTCTCTATCTGCAATAGGGAGTGTCTCAGGGGTTTCTATCTGAATTGGGCAGAGTCTCGGGGTCTCTATCTGCAATAGACAGTATCTCAGGGATCTCTATCTGAAATGGACAGTGTCTCGGTGTGTCTATCTACAATGGACAGTGTGTCTGGGATCTCTATCTGCAATGGGCAGTTTCTCAAGGTCTCTATCTGCAATAGGGAGTGTCTCAGGGGTTTCTATCTGAATTGGGCAGAGTCTCGGGGTCTCTATCTGCAATAGACAGTATCTCAGGGATCTCTATCTGAAATGGACAGTGTCTCGGTGTGTCTATCTACAATGGACAGTGTGTCTGGGATCTCTATCTGCAATGGGCAGTTTCTCAAGGTCTCTATCTGCAATGGGCAGTGTCTCAGGGGTCTCTATCTGAAATAAACAGTGTCTCAGGGGTCTCCATCTGCAGCAGACAGTGTCTCAGGGATCTCTATCTGCAATGGACAGTGTCTTAGCGATCTCTATCTGCAATGGACAGTGTCTCAGGGATCTCTATCTGCAACGGACAGTGTCTCAGGGATCTCTATGTGCAATGGACAGTATCTTGGGGTTTCCATCTGCAGTGGGCTGTGTTTCGAGATCTCTTTCTGCAATGGATGGTGTCTCCGGGTTTGCATCCCCAATGGGCACTGCCTCGGGATCTCTATCTACAAAGGGCAGTGTCTCTGGGATCTCTACCTGCAGTGGACAGTGTCTGGGAATCTCCTGATGAAGGGCTTTTGCGCAATACATCGATTCTTCTGTTCCTTGGATACTGCCTGACCGGCTTTTCCAGCACCACATTCTTCATCTCTATCTGCAATGGACAGTGTCTCAGGGATCTCTATCTGCAATGGACAGTGTCTTAGGGTCTCCATCTGCAATGGACAGTGTCTCTTTGGTCTCTATCTGTAATGGTCAGTGTCTCTGGATCTCTGTCTGCAGTGGACGGTGTCTCTTTGGTCTCTATCTGCAATGGACAGTGTCTCCGGGATCTCTATCTGCAATGGACAGTGTCTCTGGGATCTCTATCAGCAATGGACAGTGTCTCAAGATCTCTATCTGCAATGGACAGTGTCTCAGGATCTCTGTCTGCAATGGACAGTGTCTCGGGGTCTCCATCTGCAATGGGCAGTGTCTCGTGATCTCTATCTACAATGGACAGTTTCTCAAGGTCTCTATCTGCAATAGGCAGTGTCTCAGGGGTATCTACCGTCAATAGGCAGTGTCTCGGGATCTCTATCTGCAATGGACAGTGTCTCGGGGTTTCCATCTGCAATCGACAGTGTCTTGGGGTTTCCATCTGTAACGGACAGTTTCTCAGGGGTCTCTATCTGAACTGGGCAGTGTCTCAGGATCTCTATCTGAAATAGGCAGTGTCTCGGGGTGTCTATCTGAAAAGGATCGTGTCTCAGAGAGTCTATCTACAATGGACAGTGTCTGAAGATCTCTATCTGCAATGGACAGCGTCTCAGGGGTCTCTATCTGCAATGGACAGTGTCTCGGGGTCTCTATCTGCAGTGGACAGTGTCTCAGGATCTCTATCTACAATGGACAGTGTATTTGGGATCTCTATCACCAATGGATAGTGTCTCAGGGATCTCTATCTGAAAGAGGCAGTGTCTCGGGAACTCTATCTGCAATGGGCAGTATCTCAAGATCTCTACCTGCAATGGACAGTGTCTCAGGATCTCTATCTGCAATGGACAGTGTCTCAGGGTGTCTATCTGCAACGGACAGTTTCTCAAGGTCTCTATCTGCAATAGGGAGTGTCTCAGGGGTTTCTATCTGAATTGGGCAGAGTCTCGGGGTCTCTATCTGCAATGGACAGTATCTCAGGGATCTCTATCTGAAATGGACAGTGTCTCGGTGTGTCTATCTACAATGGACAGTGTGTCTGGGATCTCTATCTGCAATGGGCAGTTTCTCAAGGTCTCTATCTGCAATGGGCAGTGTCTCAGGGGTCTCCATCTGCAGCAGACAGTGTCTCAGGGATCTCTATCTGCAATGGACAGTGTCTTAGGGATCTCTATCTGCAATGGACAGTGTCTCAGGGATCTCTATCTGCAACGGACAGTGTCTCAGGGATCTCTATCTGCAATGGACAGTATCTTGGGGTTTCCATCTGCAGTGGGCTGTGTTTCGAGATCTCTTTCTGCAATGGATGGTGTCTCCGGGTTTGCATCCCCAATGGGCACTGCCTCGGGATCTCTATCTACAAAGGGCAGTGTCTCTGGGATCTCTACCTGCAGTGGACAGTGTTTCGGGGTCTCCATCTGCAATGGACAGTGTCTCCAGGATCTATATCTGCAATGGACAGTTTCTCAAGGTCTCTATCTGCAATAGCTGAAAATGTGTTGCTGGAAAAGCGCAGCAGGTCAGGCAGCATCCAAGGAACAGCGTAATCGATGTTTCGGGCATAAGCCCTTCTTCAGGAGCTTCCTGAGACACTGTCCACTGCAGGTAGAGATCCCAGAGACATTGCCCTTTGTAGATAGAGATTCCTGAAGAAGGGCCTATGCCCAAAACGTCGTTTCTCCTGTTCCTTGGATGCTGCCTGACCTGCTGCGCTTTTCCAGCAACATATTTTCAGCTCTGATCGCCAACATCTGCAGTCCTCACTTTCTCCTCTATCTCCAATAGGCAGTGTCTCAGTGGTCTCTATCTGGAATGGACAGTGTGTCGGGGAGTCTATCTACAATGGACAGTTCCTCACGGTCTCTATCTGCAATAGGCAGTGTCTCAGGGGTCTCTATCTGAAATGGAGAGTGTCTCGGGGTGTCTATCAGCAATGGACAGCGTCTCAGTGGTCTCTCTCTGCATTGGGCAGTGTCTCACGGGTCTCTATCAGCAATGGATAGTGTCTCAGGGGTCCCTATCTGAAATAGACAGTGTCTCAGGGTTCTCTATGTGCAATGGACAGTGTCTCGGGGTCTTCATCTGCAACAGACAGTGTCTCGGGATCTCCTCTGCAATGGACAATGTCTCAGGATCTTTATCTACAATGGACAGTGTCTCAGGGTGACTTATCTGCAATGGACAGTTTCTCAAGGTCTCTATCTGCAATAGGGAGTGTTTCAGGGGTCTCTATCTGAATTGAGCAGTGTCTCGGGGTGTCTATCAGCAATGGACAGCATCTCAGGGGTCTCCATCTGCAATGGACAATGTCTTAAGAGTCTCTATCTGCAATGGACAGTGTCTCGGGGTCTCTATCTGCGATGGACAGTATCTCAGGGATCTCTATCTGCAATGGGCAGTTTCTCAAGGTCTCTATCTGCAATAGGCAGTGTCTCAGGGATCTCTATCTGCGATGGACAGTTTCTCAAGGTCTCTATCTGCAACGGGGAGTGTCTCAGGGGTCTCTATCGGAACTGTGCAGAGTCTTGGGGTCTCTATCTGCGATGGACATTATCTCAGGGATCTCTATCAGCAATGGACAGTGTCTTGGGGTCTCTATCTGAAATGGACAGTGTCTTGAAATCTCTATCTGCAGTGGAAATGCTCAGGATCTCTATCTACAATGGACAGTGTTTCTGGGATCTCTATCTGCAACGGACAGTGTCTCAGGATCTCTATCTGCAATGGACAGTATCTCGGGGTCTCTATCTGCAGCGGACAGTGTCTCAGGATTTCTATCTACAATGGACAGTGTATCTGGGATCTCTATCTGCAACGGACAATGTCTTAGGGGTCTCTCTCTGCAATGGACAGTCTCTCAAGATCTCTATCTGCAGCGGACAGTGTCTCAGGGATCTCTATGTGCAATGGACAGTATCTTGGGGTTTCCATCTGCAGTGGGCTGTGTTTCGAGATCTCTATCTGCAATGGATGGTGTCTCCGGGTTTGTATCCCCAATGGGCACTGCCTCGGGATCTCTATCTACAAAGGGCAGTGTCTCTGGGGTCTCTACCTGCAGTGGACAGTGTTTCGGGAATCTTCTGATGAAGGGCTTTTGCCCAAAACATCGATTCTTCTGTTCCTTGGATACTGCCTGACCGGCATTTCCAGCACCTCATTCTTCATCTCTATCTGCAATGGACAGTGACTCCGGGATCTCTATCTGCAATGGACAGTGTCTCAGGGGTCTCTATCTGCAATGGACAGTGTATCACAATCTCAATCTATAATGGACAGTGTCTCAAGATCTCTGTCTGCAATGGACAGTGTCTCAAGATCTCTATCTGCAATGGACAGTGTCTCAGGGATTTCTATCTGCAATGGACAGTGTCTCAAGATCTCTATCTGCAATGGACAGTGTCTCAGGGATCTCTATCTGCAATGGACAGTGACTCAGGGATCTCTATCTGCAATGGACAGTGTCTCAGGCGTCTCTATCTGTAATGGACATTGTCTCAGGGATCTCTATCTCCAACGGACAGTGTGTCAAGATCTCTATCCGCAATGGACAGTGACTCAGCGGTCTCTATCTGTACTGTGCAGTGTTTCACGGGTCTCTATCTGCAATAGATAGTATCTCGGGGTCACTATCTGCAGCAGACAGTGTCTCAGGGATCTCTATCTGAAATGGACAGTGTCTCGGTGTGTCTATCTACAATGGACAGAGTTTCGGGATCTCTATCTGCAATGGACAGTATCACGGGGTCTCTATCTGCAATGGACAGTTTCTCGGGGTCTCTATCTGCAGCGGACAGTGTCTCAGGATCTCTATCTACAATGGACAGTGTCTCAGGGATCTCTATCTGAAATGGACAGTGTCTTGGTGTGTCTATCTACAATGGACAGTGTGTCTGGGATCTCTATCTGCAATGGGCAGTTTCTCAAGGTCTCTACCTGCAATAGAGAGTGTCTCAGGGGTCTCCATCTGCAATGAACAGCGTCTCAGGGGTCTCTTTCTGCACTGTGCAATGTTTCACGGGTCTCTATCTGCAATGGACAGTATCTTGGGGTCTCTATCTGCAGCGGAGAGTGTCTCAGGATTTCTATCTGAAATAGGCAGTGTCTCAGGGGTGTCTATCTGCAATATGTAGTGTCTCAGGGGTGTCTATCTGCAATGGACAGTATCTTGGGGTCTCTATCTGCAGCGGACAGTGTCTCAAGATCTCTATCTACAATGGACAGTGTATCTGGGATCTCTATTTGCAACGGACAGTGTCTCAGGGATCTCTATCTGCAATGGACAGTGTCTCACGATCTCTATCTATAATGGACAGTGTCACTGGGATCTCTATCAGCAATGGACACTGTCTCAAGATCTCTATCTGCAATGGACAGTGTCTCAGGGAGATCTATCTTCAATGGACAGTGTCTCAGGCATCTCTATCTGCAATGGACTGTGTCTCAGGATCTCTATCTGCAACGGACAGTGTCTCCGGGACCTCTATCTGCAATGGACAGTATCTTGGGTTTTCCAACTGGAGTGAGCTGTGTTTCGAGATCTCTATATGCAATGGACAGTGTCTCAGGGTGTCTATCTGCAATGAACAGTTTCTCGAGGTCTCTATCTGCAATAGGGAGTGTCTCAGGGGTCTCTATCTGAAATGTGCAATGTCTCGGGGTCTCTATCTGCGATGGACAATATCTCAGGGATCTCTATCTGCAATGGACAGTGTCTCAGGATCTCTATCAGCAATGGACAGAGTCTCGGCATCTCTATCTGCAATGGACAGTGTCTCAGGGATCTCTATCTGCAATGTACAGGGTCTCAAGATATCTATCTGCAATGGACAGTGTCTCAGGGATCTCTATCTGCAATGGACAGTGTCTCAGGGATCTCTATCTTCAATGGACAGTGTCTCAGGCGTCTCTATCTGCAACGGACAGTGTCTCAGGCATCTCTATCTGCAATGGACAGTGTCTCAGGATCTCTATGTGCAATGGACAGTGTCCCAGGGATCTCTATCTGCAATGAGTAGTGTCTCAGGGGTCTCTTTCTGCACTGTGCAGGGTTTCACGGGTCTCTATCTGCAATGGACAGTATCTCGGAGTCTCTATCTGAAATAGGCAGTGTCTCAGGGGTGTCTATCTGCAATATGTAGTGTCTCAGGGGTGTCTATCTGCAATGGACAGTATCTTGGGGTCTCTATCTGCAGCGGACAGTGTCTCAAGATCTCTATCTACAATGGACAGTGTATCTGGGATCTCTATCAGCAACGGACACTGTCTCAAGATCTCTATTTGCAACGGACAGTGTCTCAGGGATCTCTATCTGCAATGGACAGTGTCTCACGATCTCTATCTATAATGGACAGTGTCACTGGGATCTCTATCAGCAACGGACACTGTCTCAAGATCTCTATCTGCAATGGACAGTGTCTCAGGATCTCTATCTGCAATGCACAATGTCTCAGGGTGTCTATCTGCAATGGACAGTTTCTTGAGGTCTCAATCTGCAATAGGGAGTGTCTCAGGGGTCTCTATGTGAACTGTGCAGTGTCTCGAGGTTTCTATCTGTGATGGACAGTATCTCAGGAATCTCTATCAGCAATGGACAGTGTCTCAGGCATCTCCATCTGCAATGGGCAGTGTCTCAAGATCTCTATCAGCAATGTACAGTGTCTTGGGGTCGCCATCTGCAATGGGCAGTATCTCGGGATCTCTATCTGCAATGGACAGTTTCTCAAGGTCTCTATCTGAAATAGGCAGTGTCTCAGTGGTATCGATCTGAAATGGACAGTGTCTCAAGGTCTCTATCTGCAGTGGACAATGTCTCACGTGTCTCTATCTGCAATGGACAGTGTCTCGGGGTCTCTATCTGCAGTGGACAATGTCTCACGATCTCTATCTATAATGGACAGTGTCTCTGGGATCTCAATGAGCAATGGACAGTGTCTTGGGTTCGCCATCTGCAATGGGCAGTATCTCGGGATCTCTATCTGCAATGGACAGTTTCTCAAGGTCTCTATCTGAAATAGGCAGTGTCTCAGTGGTATCGATCTGAAATGGACAGTGTCTCAAGGTCTCTATCTGCAGTGGACAATGTCTCACGTGTCTCTATCTGAAATGGACAGTGTCTCGGGGTCTCTATCTGCAGTGGACAATGTCTCACGATCTCTATCTATAATGGACAGTCTCTCTGGGATCTCAATCAGCAATGGACAGAGTCTCAAGATCTCTATCTGCAGTGGACAGTGTCTCAGGGATCTCTATCTGCAACGGACAGCGTCTCAAGATCTCTATCTGCAATGGACCGTGTCTCAGGGATCTCTATCTGCAATGGACCGTGTCACAGGCGTCTCTATCGGCAATGGACAGTGTCTCACGATCTCTATCTATAATGGACAGTGTCACTGTGATCTCTATTGGCAATGGACAGTGTCTCAGGATCTCTATCTGCAATGGACAGTGTCTCAGGGTGTCTATCTGCAATGGACAGATTCTCGAGATCTCAATCTGCAATAGGGAGTGTCTCAGGGGTCTCTATCTGAACTGTGCAGTCTCTCGGAGTCTCTATCTGTGATGGACAGTATCTCAGGGATCTCTATCAGCAATGGACAGTGTCTCAGGCATCTCCATCTGCATTGGGCAGTGTCTCAAGATCTCTATCAGCAATGGACAGTGTCTCAGGGATCTCTATCTGCAACGGACAGCGTCTCAAGATCTCTATCTGCAATGGACCGTGTCTCAGGGATCTCTATTTGCAATGGACAGTGTCTCAGGATCTCTATCTGCAACGGACAGCATCTCAAGATCTCTATCTGCAATGGACAGTGTCTCAGGGGTGTCTATCTGCAATGGACAGTGTCTCTGGGATCTCTATCAGCAATGGACAGAGTCTCGAGATCTCTATCTGCAATGGACAGTGTCTCAGGATCTCTATCTGAAATAGGCAGTGTCTCAGGGGTGTCTATCTGCAATATGTAGTGTCTCCGGCATCTCTATCTGCAATGGACAGTCTCTCAGGGATCTCTATCTGCAATGGACCGTGTCTCAGGGAACTCTATGTGCAATGGACAGTGTCTCAGGGATCTCTATCTTCAATGGACAGTGTCTCAGGCGTCTCTACCTGCAACGGACAGTGTTTCAGGGATCTCTATCTGCAACGGACAATGTCTCAAGATCTCTATCTGCAATGGACAGTGTCTCAGGGGTGTCTATCTGCAATGGACAGTGTCTCGAGGATCTCAATCTGCAATGGACAGCGTCTCAGGGATCTCTATCTGCAACGGACAGTGTCTCAAGATCTCTAGCAATGGACAGTGTCTCAGGATCTCTATCTGAAATAGGCAGTGTCTCAGGGGTGTCTATCTGCAATATGTAGTGTCTCAGGGGTCTCTATCTGAAATGGACAGTGTCTCAGGCATCTCTATCTGCAATGGACAGTGTCTCGAGGATCTCAATCTGCAATGGACAGTGTCTCAAGGATCTCTATCTGCAACGGACAGTGTCTCAAGATCTCTATCTGCAAAGGACAGTGTCTCAGGATCTCTATCTGAAATAGGAAGTGTCTCAGGGGTGTCTATCTGCAATATGTAGTGTCTCCGGCATCTCTATCTGCAATGGACAGTCTCTCAGGGATCTCTATCTGCAATGGACAGTTTCTCGAGGACTCTATCTGAACTGTGCAGTGTCGCGGGGTCTCTATCTGCGATGGACAATATCTCAGGGATCTCTACCAGCAATGGACAGTGTCCCTCAGGCATCTCCATCTGCAATGGGCAGTGTCACAAGATCTTTATCAGCAATGGACAGTGTCTTTGGGTTTCCATCTGCAATGGGCAGTATCTCGGGATCTCTATCTGCAATGAACAGTTTCTCAAGGTCTCTATCTGCAATAGGCAGTGTCTCATTGTTCTCGATCTGAAATGGACAGTGTCTCGGGGTCTCTATCTGCAGTGGACAATGTCTCACGATCTCTATCTATAATGGACAGTGTCTCTGGGATCTCTATCAGCAATGGACAGAGTCTCAAGATCTCTATCTGTAATGGACAGTGTCTCAGGATCTCTATCAGCAATGGACAGAGTCTCGGCGTCTCTATCTGCAATGGACAGTGTCTCAGGGATCTCTATCTGCAATGTACAGGGTCTCAAGATATCTATCTGCAATGGACAGTGTCTCAGGGATCTCTATCTGCAATGGACAGTGTCTCAGGGATCTCTATCTTCAATGGACAGTGTCTCAGGCGTCTCTATCTACAACGGACAGTGTCTCAGGGGTGTCTATCTGCAATGGACAGTGTCTCGAGGATCTCAATCTGCAATGGACAGTGTCTCAGGGATCTCTATCTGTAACGGACAGTGTCTCAAGATCTCTATCTGCAATGGACAGTGTCTCAGGATCTCTATCTGAAATAGGCAGTGTCTCAGGGGTGTCTATCTGCAATATGTAGTGTCTCAGGGGTCTCTATCTGAAATGGACAGTGTCTCAGGCATCTCTATCTGCAATGGACAGTGTCTTGAGGATCTCAATCTGCAATGGACAGTGTCTCAGGGATCTCTATCTGCAACGGACAGTGTCTCAAGATCTCTATCTGCAAAGGACAGTGTCTCAGGATCTCTATCTGAAATAGGCAATGTCTCAGGGTGTCTATCTGCAATATGTAGTGTCTCCGGCATCTCTATCTGCAATGGACAGTCTCTCAGGGATCTCTATCTGCAACGGACAGTTCTCAAGATCTCTATCTGCAATGGACAGTTTCTCGAGGTCTCTATCTGAACTGTGCTGTGTCGCGGGGTCTCTATCTGCGATGGACAATATCTCAGGGTTCTCTACCAGCAATGGACAGTGTCCCTCAGGCATCTCCATCTGCAATGGGCAGTGTCACAAGATCTTTATCAGCAATGGACAGTGTCTTTGGGTTTCCATCTGCAATGGGCAGTATCTCGGGATCTCTATCTGCAATGAACAGTTTCTCAAGGTCTCTATCTGCAATAGGCAGTGTCTCATTGTTCTCGATCTGAAATGGACAGTGTCTCGGGGTCTCTATCTGCAGTGGACAATGTCTCACGATCTCTATCTATAATGGACAGTGTCTCAGGGATCTCTATCAGCAATGGACAGAGTCTCAAGATCTCTATCTGTAATGGACAGTGTCTCAGGGATCTCTATCTGCAATGGACAGTGTCTCAGGGATCTCTATCTTCAATGGACAGTGTCTCAGGCGTCTCTATCTGCAATGGACAGTGTCTCAAGGAGATCTATCTTCAATGGACAGTGTCTCAGGCATCTCTATCTGCAATGGACTGTGTCTCAGGATCTCTATCTGCAATGGACAGTGTCTCAGGGTGTCTATCTGCAATGAACAGTTTCTCGAGGTCTCTATCTGCAATAGGTAGTTTCTCAGGGGTCTCTATCTGAACTGTGCAATGTCTCGGGGTCTCTATCTGCGATGGACAATATCTCAGGGATCTCTACCAGCAATGGACAGTGTCTCTGGGATCTCTATCAGCAATGGACAGAGTCTCAAGATCTCTATCTGCAATGGACAGTGTCTCAGGATCTCTATCAGCAATGGACAGAGTCTCGGCGTCTCTATCTGCAATGGACAGTGTCTCAGGGATCTCTATCTGCAACGTACAGGGTCTCAAGATATCTATCTGCAATGGACAGTGTCTCAGGGATCTCTATCTGCAATGGACAGTGTCTCAGGGATCTCTATCTTCAATGGACAGTGTCTCAGGCGTCTCTATCTGCAACGGACAGTGTCTCAGGGATCTCTATCTTCAATGGACAGTGTCTCAGGCATCTCTATCTGCAATGGACAGTGTCTCAGGATCTCTATCTGCAACGGACAGTGTCTCAGGGACCTCTATCTGCAATGTACAGTATCTTGGGGTTTCCAACTGGAGTGGGCTGTGTTTCGAGATCTCTATATGCAATGGACAGTGTCTCAGGGATCTCTATCTGCAATGAACAGCGTCTCAGGGGTCTCTATCTGCACTATGCAGTGTTTCCCCGGTCTGCATCTGCAATGGACAGTTTCCTGGGGTCTCCATCTGCAATGGGCAGTGTCTCAGCGGTCTCTATTTGCAATGGACAGTGTCTCACGATCTCTATCTATAATGGACAGTGTCACTGGGATCTCTATCAGCAATGGACAGTGTCTCAAGATCTCTATCTGCAATGGTCAGTGTCTCAGGATCTCTGTATGCAATGGACAGTGTCTCGGGGTCTTTATCTGCAATGGACAGTGTCTCAGGATCTCTATCTATAATGGACAGTGTCTCAGGGATCTCTATCTGCAATGAGTAGTGTCTCAGGGGTCTCTTTCTGCACTGTGCAGGGTTTCACGGATCTCTATCTGCAATGGACAGTATCTCGGAGTCTCTATCTGCAGCGGACAGTGTCTCAGGATCTCTATCTACAATGGACAGTGTCTCAGGGGTCTCTATTTGCAATGGACAGTGTCTCTGGGATCTCTATCAGCAATGGACAGTGTCACTGAGATCTATATCAGCAATGGACAGTGTCTCAAGATCTCTATCTGCAATGGACAGTGGCTCAGGATCTCTGTCTGCAATGGACAGTGTCTCAGGGTCTCTATCTGCAATGGACAGTGTCTCAGGATCTCTATCTGAAATAGGCAGTGTCTCAGGGGTGTCTATCTGCAATATGTCGTGTCTCAGGGGTCTCTATTTGAAATGGACAGTGTCTCAGGGACCTCTATTTGCAATGCACAGTATCTTGGGGTTTCCAACTGGAGTGGGCTGTGTTTCGAAATCTCTATCTGCAAAGTACAGTGTCTCAGGGATCTCTATCTTCAACGGAGAGTGTCTCAGGGATCTCTATCTGCAACGGACAGTGTCTCAAGATCTCTATCAGTGTCTCAAGAGCCTCAGCCCTTGACCTTGTCCAACAGGTACGAGATTCTTGCTCCCTGTTCGGATGAGGAAAAGGGCTCTGGACAGGATGAGCCAACTGACCAAGGCACCATGGTGCAGAAGGCCATTCAAGAGGGGGGAGCTAATAGACAAGTAGTGGTTATAGGGGATTCTATTATTAGGGGGACAGATAGTATCCTTTGCAAGCCGGATCGGGCGTCTCGCATGGTGTGTTGCCTGCCCGGTGCCAGGGTGTGAGACATCTCTGACCGGCTTGAAAGGATATTGGAGCGGGAGGGGGAGGATCCAGTTGTTGTGGTCCACATTGGTACCAACAACATAGGCAAGACTAGGGTGGAGGACCTGTTTGGGCATTACGAAGCACTAGGCAGGAAATTGAAGCACAGGTCCTCAAGGGTCATAATCTCCGGATTACTGCCCGAGCCACGTGCCAATTGGCATAGGGACAAGAAAATTAGGCAAGTAGACATGTGGCTAAGGGATTGGTGTGGGAAAGAGGGATTCCACTTCATGGGGCATTGGCATCAGTTTTGGAACAGGGGGGATCTGTACCGTTGGGACGATCTCCACCTGAACCGATCAGGTACCAATGTTCTAGCGAAGAGGATAAATAGGGTGGTCAGTAGGACTTTAAACTTCTGAGTTGGGGGGAAGGGAAAGTGAAAGCGACAGGGAGTATGGAGGTAAATGGAAAGATAAGCAGCAGGATAGCAGGTGGTTTCCAGGCGGATTTAAAATTGAGGCAGACTGAGAATGCAGAAAAAAGCAAGGATAACTTAGGACATATGACTTACAACATCTCTAATGATAAGGAAGTTAGCATTAAGGCACTTTACCTGAATGCTCGTAGCATTCATAACAAAGCCGATGAACTAATGGCACAGATAATAGTGAATGATTATGATGTAGTAGGCATCACAGAGACTTGGTTACAGGGGGGTCAGGACTGGCAGTTAAACCTCCATGGTTTTTCAACTTATCGAAAAGACAGAGAGGTGGGCAGAGGGGGTGGGGTTGCCTTGTTAGTTAAGAACAAAATTAAATCTATGGTGTTGAATGACATAGCGTCGGATGATGTGGAGTCTGTGTGGGTGGAATTGAGGAACCACAAAGGCAAAAAAACCATAATTGGAGTTGTGTACAGACCTCCTAACAGTGGTCAGGACCAGGGACGCAACATGTACCGGGAAATAGAGAAGGCATGTCAGAAAGGCAAGGTTACATTGATCATGGGAGACTTCAATATGCAGGTGGACTGGGTAAATAATGTTGCTAGTGGATCTAAAGAAAGGGAATTCATGGAATGCTTACAGGATGGCTTTTTGGAACAGCTTGTCATGGAGCCCACAAGAGAGCAGGCTATTCTGCGATAGGGTTAGGGTTAGGGTAACCCTAGGGTAACCCTAGAGTCTGGTTCATTGCAAAGCACTAGGTCCAGAATAGGGTTAGGGTTAGGGTTAGGGTAACCCTAACCCTAACCCAAACCCTAACCCTAACCCTATTCTGGACCTAGTGCTTTGCAATGAACCAGACTCTATAAAAGATCTTAAAGTAAGGGAACCCTTAGGAAGTAGCGACCATAATATGGTAGAGTTCAGTCTGGAGTTTGAAAGGGAGAAGGCAAAATCGGATGTAATGGTGTTACAGTTGAATAAAGGTAATTATGAGGGCATGAGAGAGGAACTGACAAAAATCGACTGGAAGCAGAGGCTAACCGGGAAGACAGTAGAGCAAAAATGGCAGGAGTTTGTAGGTATAATTGAGGATACTGTACAGAGGTTCATTCCCAAGAAAAGAAAGATTAACCGGGGAGGGATTAGACAACCTTGGCTGACAAAGGAAGTCAGGAAATGTATTAAAGAAAAAGAGAGATCCTATAAAGTGGCTAAGAACAGTGGGAAATCAGAAGATTGGGAAGGATACAAAAGCAAACAGAGGATAACAAAGAGTGTAATAAGAAATGAGAGGATCAAATATGAAGGTAGGCTAGCCAGTAATATTAGAAATAATAGTAAAAGTTTCTTTCAGGACATAAGAAACAAACGACAGGCAAAAGTAGACATTGGGCCACTTCAAACTGATGCAGGAAGCCTAGTGATGGGAGATAAGGAAATAGCAGGAGAACTTAACAAGTACTTTGCGTCAGTTTTCACAGTGGAAGACATGAGTAATATCCCAAAAATTAAAGGGTGTCACGGGGCTGAGTTGAGTATGGTTGCCATTACGAAAGAGATAGTGCTAGAAAAGTTAAAAAGTCTTAAAATTGATAAATCTTCTGGCCCCGATGGGATACACCCTAGAGTTCTGAGAGAGGTGGCTGAGGAAATAGCAGAGGCATTGGTTGAGATCTTTCAAGAGTCACTGGAGTCAGGAAAGGTCCAGGATGATTGGAAGATGGCTGTAGTAACCCCCTTGTTCAAGAAAGGATCAAGGCAAAAGATGGAAAATTATAGGCCAATCAGCTTAACCTCGGTTGTTGGTAAAATTCTAGAATCCATCATTAAGGATGAGGTTTCTAAATTCTTGGAAGAGCAGAGTCTGATTAGAACAAGTCAACATGGATTTAGTAAAGGGAGGTCATGCCTGACAAACCTGTTGGAATTTTTTGAAGAGGTAACAAGTAGGTTAGACCAGGGAAACCCAGTGGATGTGGTCTATCTCGACTTTCAAAAGGCCTTTGATAAGGTGCCACACGGGAGGCTGCTGAGCAAGGTGAGGGCCCATGGTGTTCGAGGTGAGCTGCTGGGATGGATTGAGGATTGGCTGTCTAACAGAAGGCAGAGAGGGGATAAAAGGTTCTTTTTCAGAATGGCAGCCGGTGACGAGCGGTGTCCCGCAGGGTTCGGTGCTGGGGCCACAGCTGTTCGCATTATATATTAATGATTTGGATGAGGGAACCGGGGGCATTCTAGCAAAGTTTGCCGATGATACGAAGTTAGGTGGACAGGCAGGTAGTACTGAGGAAGTGGGGAGGCTACAGAAGGATCTAGACAGTTTGGGAGAGTGGTCCAGGAAATGGCTGATGGAATTTAACGTGAGCAAGTGCGAGGTCTTGCACTTTGGCAAAAAGAATAAAAGCATGGACTACTTTCTAAATGGTGAGAAAATTAATAAAGCCAAAGCACAAAGGGATCTGGGAGTGCTAGTCGAGGATTCTCTAAAGGTAAACATGCAGGTTGAGTCTGTGATTAAGAAAGCGAATGCAATGTTGTCTCTTATCTCAAGAGGGTTGGAATATAAAAGCAGAGATATACTACTAAGACTTTATAAAGCTCTGGTTAGGCCCCATTTGGAGTACTGTGTCCAGTTTTGGTCCCCACACCTCAGGAAGGACATACTGGCACTGGAACGTGTCCAGCGGAGATTCACACGGATGATCCCTGGAATGACAGGTCTAGCGTATGAGGAACGGCTGAGGATACTGGGATTGTATTCGTTGGAGTTTAGAAGATTAAGGGGAGACTTAATAGAGACGTACAAAATAATACATGGCTTAGAAAAGGTGGATGCTAGGAAATTGTTTCCGTTAGGCGAGGAGACTAGGACCCGTGGACACAGCCTTAGAATTAGAGGGGGTCATTTCAGAACAGAAATGCGGAGACATTTCTTCAGCCAGAGAGTGGTGGGCCTGTGGAATTCATTGCCACGGAGTGGAGTGGCTGGGACGCTAAATGTCTTCAAGGCCGAGATTGATAGGTTCTTGTTGTCTAGAGGAATTAAGGGCTACGGGGAGAACGCTGGTAAGTGGAGCTGAAATGCGCATCAGCCATGATTGAATGGTGGAGTGGACTCGATGGGCCGAATGGCCTTACTTCCACTCCTATGTCTTATGGTCTTATGGTCTATCTGCAATGGACAGTGTCTCAGGGATCTCTATCTGCAATGGACAGTGTCTCAGGGTGTCTATCTGCAATGGACAGTTTCTTGAGGTCTCTATCTGCAATAGGGAGTGTCTCATGGGTCTCTATCTGAACTGTCCAGTGTCGCGGGGTCTCTATCTGCGATGGACAATATCTCAGGGATCTCTACCAGCAATGGACAGTGTCTCAGGCATCTCCATCTGCAATGGGCAGTGTCTCAAGATCTCTATCAGCAATGGACAGTGTCTTTGGGTTTCCATCTGCAATGGGCAGTATCTCGGGTTCTCTATCTGCAAAGAACAGTTTCTCAAGGTCTCTATCTCCAATAGGCAGTGTCTCAGTGGTCTCGATCTGAAATGGACAGTGTCTCGGGGTCTCTATCTGCAGTGGACAATGTCTCACGATCTCTATCTATAATGGACAGTGTCTCTGGGATCTCTATCAGCAATGGACAGAGTCTCGAGATCTCTATCTGCAATGGACAGTGTCTCAGGATCTCTATCAGCAATGGACAGAGTCTCAGAGTCTCTATCTGCAATGGACAGTGTCTCAGGGATCTCTAATCTGCAACGGACAGGGTCTCAAGATATCTATCTGCAATGGACGATGTCTCAGGGATCTCTATCTTCAATGGACAGTGTCTCAGGGATCTCTATCTTCAATGGACAGTGTCTCAGGTGTCTCTATCTGCAACGGACAGTGTCTCAGGGATCTCTATCTGCAACAGAGACTGTCTCAGGGATCTCTACCTGCATCGGACAGTGTCTCAAGATCTCTATCTGCAATGGACAGTGTCTCAGGGATCTCTAATCTGCAACGGACAGGGTCTCAAGATATCTATCTGCAATGGACGATGTCTCAGGGATCTCTATCTTCAATGGACAGTGTCTCAGGGATCTCTATCTTCAATGGACAGTGTCTCAGGTGTCTCTATCTGCAACGGACAGTGTCTCAGGGATCTCTATCTGCAACAGAGACTGTCTCAGGGATCTCTACCTGCATCGGACAGTGTCTCAAGATCTCTATCTGCAACGGACAGTGTCTCAGGCATCTCCATCTGCAATGGGCAGTGTCTCAAGATCTCTATCAGCAATGGACAGTGTCTTGGGGTCTCCATCTTCAATGGGCAGTATCTCGGGATCTCTATCTACAATGGACAGTGTCTCAAGGTCTCTATCTGAAATAGGCAGTGTCTCAGTGGTCTCGATCTGAAATGGAAAGTGTCTCAGGGTCTCTATCTGCAGTGGACAATGTCTCACGTGTCTCTATCTGAAATGGACAGTGTCTCGGGGTCTCTATCTGCAATGGACAGAGTCTCAAGATCTCTATCTGCAATGGACAGTGTCTCAGGGATCTCTATCGGCAATGGACAGTGTCTCAGGATCTCTATCTGAAACAGGCAGTGTCTCAGGGGTGTCTATCTGCAATATGTAGTGTCTCAGGGTTGGATGCTGCCTGAACTGTTGTGCTCTTCCAGCACCACTAATCCAGTGTCTCAAGACATCTATCTGCAATGGACAGTGTCTCAGGGGTGTCTATCTGCAATGAACAGTGTCTTGAGGATCTCGATCTTCAATGGACAGTGTCTCCGGGATCTCTATCTGCAATGAACAGTGTCCCAGGGATCTCTATCTGCAATGAACAGCGTCTCAGGGGTCTCTTTCTGCACTGTGCAGGGTTTCACGGGTCTCTGTCTGCAATGGACAGTATCTCGGAGTCTCTATCTGCAGCGGACAGTGTCTCAGGAACTCGATCTACAATGGACAGTGTCTCCGGGATCTCTATCTGCAATGGACAGTGTCTCAGGTGGCTGTATCTGCAATGGACAGTGTCCTGGGGTCTCCATCTGCAATGGGCAGTTTCTCAGGGGTCTCTATTTGCAATGGACAGTGTCTCACGATCTCTATCTATAATGGACAGTGTCACTGGGATCTCTATCAGCAATGGACAGTGTCTCAAGATCTCTATCTGCAATGGACAGTGGCTCAGGATCTCTGTCTGCAATGGACAGTGTCTCAGGGATCTCTATCTGCAATGGACAGTGTCTCAAGATCTCTATCTGCAATGGACAGTGGCTCAGGATCTCTGTCTGCAATGGACAGTGGCTCAGGATCTCTGTCTGCAATGGACAGTGTCTCACGATCTCTATCTATAATGGCCGGTCTCACTGGGATCTCTATCTGCAATGGACAGTGTCTCAAGATCTTTATCTGCAATGGACAGTGTCTCAGTGGTCTCGATCTGAAATGGACAGTGTCTCGGGGTCTCTATCTGCAGTGGACAATGTCTCACGGGTCTCTATCTGAAATGGACAGTGTCTCGGGGTCTCTATCTGAAATGGACAGTGTCTCACGATCTCTATCTATAATGGACAGTGTCACTGGGATCTCCATCAGCAATGGACAGAGTCTCGAGGTCTCTATCTGAAATGGACAGTGTCTCGGGGTCTCTATCTGCAATGGACAGTGTCTCACGATCTCTATCTGCAATGGACAGTGTCTCGGGGTCTCTATCTGCAATGGACAGTGTCTCAGGATCTCTGTCTGCAATGGACAGTGTCTCGGGGTCTCTATCTGCAATGGACAGTGTCTCGGGGTCTCTATCTGCAATGGACAGTGTCTCACGATCTCTATCTATAATGGACAGTGTCACTGGGATCTCTATGTGCAATGGACAGTGTCTCAAGATCTCTGTCTGCAATGTACAGTGTCTCAGGATCTCTGTCTGCAATGAACAGCGTCTCAGGGGTCTCTATCTGCAATGGACAGTGCCTCGGGGTCTTTATCTGCAATGGACAGTGTCTCACGATCTCTATCTATAATGGACAGTGTCACTGGGATCTCTATCTGCAACGGACAGTGTCTCAGGGATCTCTTTCTATAATGGTCAGTGTCACTGGGATCTCTATCAGAAATGGACAGTGTCTGAAGAGCTCTTTCTGCAATGGACAGTGTCTCAGGATCTCTATCAGAAATAGGTAGTGTCTCAGGGGTGTCTATCTGAAATGGACAGTGTCTCAGGCATCTCTATCTGCAATGGACAGTATCTTGGGGTTTCCATATGGAGTGGGCTGTGTTTCGAGATCTCTATCTGCAATGGACAGTGTCTCAGGGATCTCTATCTATAATGGACAGTGTCTCAGGATCTCTATGTGAAATAGACAGTGTCTCAGGGGTGTCTATCTGCAATATGTAGTGTCTCAGGATCTCTATCTGCAATGGACAGCATCTCAGGGGTCTCTATCTGCACTGTGCAGGGTTTCACAGGTCTCTATCTGCAATGGTCAGTATATCGGGGTCTCTATCTGCAGCGGACACTGACCCAGGATTTCTATCGACAATGGACAGTATATCTGGGATCTGTATCTGCAATGGACAGTGTCTCAGGGATCTCTCTCAGAAATAGGCAGTGTCTCAAGGGTGTCTATCTGCGATGGACAGTGTCTCAAGGATCTCTCTCTGCAACGGACAGTGTCTCAGGGACCTCTATCTGCAATGGACAGCGTCTCAAGATCTCTATTTGAAATGGACACTGTCTCAGGCATCTCTATCTGCAATGGACAGCGTCTCAGGGATCTCTATCTGCAACGGACAGTGTCTCAAGATCTCTATCTGCAAAGTACAGTGTCTCAGGATCTCTATCTGAAATAGGCAGTGTCTCAGGGGTGTCTATCTGCAATATGTAGTGTTTCAGGCATCTCTATCTGCAATGGATAGTCTCCCAGGGATCTCTATCTTCAACGGAGAGTGTCTCAGGGATCTCTATCTGCAACGGACAGTGTCTCAAGATCTCTATCTGCAATGGACAGTGTCTCAGGGTCTCTATCTGCAATCGACAGTGTCTCAGGGTGTCTATCTGCAATGGACAGTTTCTTGAGGTCTCTATCTGCAATAGGGAGTGTCTCATGGATCTCTATCTGAACTGTCCAGTGTCGCGGGGTCTCTATCTGCGATGGACAATATCTCAGGGATCTCTACCAGCAATGGACAGTGTCTCAGGCATCTCCATCTGCAATGGGCAGTGTCACAAGATCTCTATCAGCAATGGACAGTGTCTTTGGGTTTCCATCTGCAATGGGCAGTATCTCGGGATCTCTATCTGCAATGAACAGTTTCTCAAGGTCTCTATCTCCAATAGGCAGTGTCTCAGTGGTCTCGATCTGAAATGGACAGTGTCTCGGGGTCTCCATCTGCAGTGGGCAATGTCTCACGTGACTCCAACTGCAATGGACAGTGTCTCGGGGTCTCTATCTGCAGTGGACAATGTCTCACGATCTCTATCTATAATGGACAGTGTCTCTGGGATCTCTATCAGCAATTGACAGAGTCTCGAGGTCTCTATCTGCAATGGACAGTGTCTCAGGATCTCTATCAGCAATGGACAGAGTCTTGGCGTTTCTATCTGCAATTGACAGTGTCTCAGGATCTCTGTCTGCAATGAACAGCATCTCAGGGGTCTCTATCTGCACTGTGCAGTGTTTCACGGGTTTGCATCTGCAATGGACAGTGTCCTGGGGTCTCCATCTGCTATGTGCAGTGTCTCAGGGTCTCTATTTGCAATGGACAGTGTCTCACGATCTCTATCAGCAATGGACAGAGTCTCGGCGTTTCTATCTGCAATTGACAGTGTCTCAGGGATCTCTAATCTGCAACGGACAGGGTCTCAAGATATCTATCTGCAATGGACGGTGTCTCAGGGATTTCTATCTGCAACGGACAGTGTCTCAGGGATCTCCATCTTCAATGGACAGTGTCTCAGGCATCTCTATCTGCAACGGACAGTGTCTCAGGGATCTCTATCTGCAACGGACAGTGTCTCAAAATCTCTATCTGCAATGGACAGTGTCTCAGGATATCTTTCTGAAATAGTCAGTGTCTCAGGGGTGTCTATCTGCAATATGTAGTGTCTCAGAATCTCTATCTGCAAAGAACAGCATCTCAGGGGTCTCTATCTGCACTGTGCAGGGTGTCACGGGTCTCTATCTACAATGGACAGTGTCTCAGGGATCTCTATCGGAAATATGCAGTGTCTCAAGGGTGTCTATCTGCGATGGACAGTGTCTCAAGGATCTCTATCTGCACTGGACAGTGTCTCAGGGGTCTCTATCTGCAACGGACAGTGTCTCAGGGACCTCTATCTGCAATGGACAGTATCTTGGGGTTTCCATCTGGAGTGGGCTGTGTTTAAAGATCTCTTTCTGCAATGATGGTGTCTCAGGATCTCTGTCTGCAATGAACAACATCTCAGGGGTCTCTATCTGCACTGTGCAGTGTTTCACGGGTCTGCATCTGCAATGGACAGTGTCCTGGGGTCTCCATTTGCTATGTGCAGTGTCTCAGGGTCTCTATTTGCAATGGACAGTGTCTCACGATCTCTATCTATAATGGACAGTGTCACTGGGATCTCTATCAGCAATGGACAGCGTCTCGAGATCTCTATCTGCAATGGACAGTGTCTCAGGATCTCTATCAGCAATGGACAGAGTCTCGGCGTCTCTATCTGCAAAGGAAAGTGTCTCAGGGATCTCTATCTGCAACGGACACGGTCTCAGAGATCTCTATCTGCAATGGACAGTGTCTCAGGGATCTCTATCTTCAATGGACAGTGTCTCAGGCGTTTCTATCTGCAACGGACAGTGTCTCTGGGATCTCTATCTGCAACACAGACTGTCTCAGAGATCTCTACCTGCAACGGACAGTGTCTCAGGATCTCTATCTGCAATGAACAGTGTCTCGGGGTCTCTATCTGCAATGGACAGTGTCTCACGATCTCTATCTATAATGGACAGTGTCACTGGGATCTCTATCAGCAATGGACTGCGTCTCGAGATCTCTATCTGAAATGGACAGTGTCTCAGGATCTCTATCAGCAATGGACAGAGTCTCGGCGTCTCTATCTACAAAGGAAAGTGTCTCAGGGGTCTCTATCTGCAATGGACAGTGTCTCAGCGATCTCTATCTTCAATGGACAGTGTCTCACGATCTCTATCTATAATGGACAGTGTCACTGGGATCTCTATCAGCAATGGACAGCATCTCGAGATCTCTATCTGCAATGGACAGTGTCTCAGGATCTCTGTCTGCAATGGACAGTGTCTCAGACGTCTCTATCTGCAACGGACAGGCTCTCAATGATCTCTATCTGCAACAGAGACTGTCTCAGGGATCTGTATCTGCAATGGACAGTGTCTCAGGATCTCTTTCTGAAATAGGCAGTGTCTCAAGGGTGTCTATCTGCAATATGTAGTGTCTCAGGATCTCTATCTGCCATGGACAGTGTCTCAGGGATCTCTATCGGAAATAGGCAGTGTCTCAAGGGTGTCTATCTGCGATGGACAGTGTCTCGAGGATCTCTATCTGCAATGGACAGTGTCTCAGGGACCTCTATCTGCAATGGACAGTGTCTCAGGGATCTCTATCTGCAACGGACAGTGTCTCAAGATCTCTATCTGCAATGGGCAGTGTCTCAGATCTCTGTCTGCAATGAACAGCGTCTCAGGGGTCTCTATGTGCACTGTGCAGTGTTTCACGGGCCTCTATCTGCAATGGACAGTGTCCTGGGGTCTCCATCTGCAATGGGCAGTTTCTCAGGGGTCTCTATTTGCAATGGACAGTGTCTCACGATCTCTATCTATAATGGACAGTGGCTCAGAATCTCTGTCTGCAATGGACAGTGTCTCGGGGTCTCTATCTGCAATGGACAGTGCCTCACGATCTCTTTCTATAATGGTCGGTGTCACTGGGATCTCTATCAGCAATGGACAGTGTCTCAAGATCTTTATCTGCAATGGACAGTGTCTCAGGGTGTCTATCTGCAATGGACAGTTCCTTGAGGTCTCAATCTGCAATAGGGAGTGTCTCAGGGGACTCTATCTGCAGTGGACAATGTCTCACGTGTTTCTATCTGAAATGGCCAGTGTCTCGGGGTCTCTATCTGCAGTGGACAATGTCTCACAATCTCTATCTATAATGGACAGTGTCTCTGGGATCTCCATCAGCAATGGACAGAGTCTCAAGATCTCTGTCTGCAATGGACACTGTCTCAGGGATCTCTATCGGCAACGGACAGTGTCTCAGGGATATCTATCTGCAATGGACAGTGTCTCAGGGATCTCTACCTGCAACGGACAGTGTTTCAGGGATCTCTATCTGCAACGGACAGTGTCTCAAGATCTCTATCTGCAATGGACAGTGTCTCAGGGGTGTCTATCTGCAATGAACAGTGTCTCGAGGATCTCTATCTGCAATGAACAGTGTCTCAGGGATCTCTATCTGCAATGGACAGTGTCTCAGGGATCTCTATCTGCAACGGACAGTGTCTCAAGATCCTTATCTGCAATGGACAGTGTCTCAGGGATCTCTATCTGCAATGGACAGTGTCTCAGGATCTCTATCTGAAATAGGCAGTGTCTCAGGGGTGTCTATCTGCAACATGTAGTGTCTCAGGATCTCTATCTGCAATGGACAGTATCTTGGGGTTTTCATCTGGAGTGGGCTGTGTTTCAAGTTCTCTATATGCAAAGGACAGTGTCTCAGGGATCTCTATCTGCAATGGACAGTGTCTGAAGATCTCTATCTGGAATGGACAGTGTCTCAGGATCTCTGTCTGCAATGAACAGCATCTCAGGGGTCTCTATCTGCACTGTGCAGTGTTTCACGGGTCTGCATCTGCAATGGACAGTGTCCTGGGGTCTCCATCTGCAATGGGCAGTTTCTCAGGGGTCTCTATTTGCAATGGACAGTGTCTCACGATCTTTATCTATAATGGACAGTGTCACTGGGATCATTATCAGCAATGGACAGTGTCTCAAGATCTCTATCTGCAATGGTCAGTGTCTCAGGATCTCTGTCTGCAATGGACAGTGTCTCGGGGTCTTTATCTGCAAAGGACAGTCTGTCACGATCTCTATCTATAATGGACAATGTCACTGGGATCTCTATCAGCAATGGACAGTGTCTCAGGGATCTCTAACTGCAATGGACAGTGTCTCAGGGATCTCTATCTGCAATGGACAGTGCCTCGGGGTCTTTATCTGCAATGGACAGTGTCTCAGGGATCTCTTTCTATAATGGTCAGTGTCACTGGGACCTCTATCAGAAATGGACAGTGTCTGAAGATCTCTATCTGCAATGGACAGTGTCTCAGGATCTCTATCTGAAATAGGCAGTGTCTCAGGGGTGTCTATCTGAAATGGACAGTTTCTCAGGCATCTCTATCTGCAATGGACAGTGTCTCAGGGATCTCTATCTGCAATGGACAGTGTCTCAGGATCTCTTTCTGAAATAGGCAGTGTCTCGAGGTCTCTATCTGCAATAGGGAGTGTCTCAGGGGTCTCCATCTGAACTGTGCAGTGTCGCGGGGTCTCTATCTGCGATGGACAATATCTCAGGGATCTCTACCAGCAATGGACAGTGTCTCTCAGGCATCTCCATCTGCAATGGGCAGTGTCACAAGATCTCTATCAGCAATGGACAGTGTCTTTGGGTTTCCATCTGCAATGGGCAGTATCTCGGGATCTCTATCTGCAATGAACAGTTTCTCAAGGTCTCTATCTCCAATAGGCAGTGTCTCAGTGGTCTCGATCTGAAATGGACAGTGTTTCGGGGTTTCTATCTGCAGTGGGCAACGTCTCACGTGTCACCAACTGCAATGGACAGTGTCTCGGGCTCTCTATCTGCAGTGGACAATGTCTCACGATCTCTTTCTATAATGGACAGAGTCTCGAGATCTCTATCTGCAATGGTCAGTGTCTCAGGATCTCTATCAGCAATGGACAGAGTCTCAAGATCTCTATCTGCAATGGACAGTGTCTCAGGATCTCTTTCTGAAATAGGCAGAGTCTCAGGGGTGTCTATCTGCAATATGTAGTGTCTCAGGATCTCTATCTGCAATGGACAGCGTCTCGGGGGTCTCTATCTGCACTGTGCAGGGTTTCACGGGTCTCTATCTGCAATCGACAGTATCTCGGGGTCTCTATCTGCAGCGGACAGTGACTCAGGATCTTTATCTACAATGTACAGTATATCTGGGATCTCTATCTGCGATGGACAGTGTCTCAAGGGTGTCTATCTGCGATGGACAGTGTCTCGAGGATCTCTATCTGCACTGGACAGTGTCTCAGGGGTCTCTATCTGCAACGGACAGTGTCTCAGGGATCTCTATCTGCAATGGACAGTGTCTCAAGATCTCTATCTGGAATGGACAGTGTCTCAGGATCTCTGTCTGCAATGAACAGCGTCTCAGGGGTCTCTATCTGCACTGTGCAGTGTTTCACGAGGCTCTATCTACAATGGACAGTATCTTGGGGTCTCTATCTGCAGCAGTCAGGGTCTCAGGATCTCTATCTACAATGGACAGTGTCACTGGGATCTCTATCAGCAATGGACAGTGTCTCAAGATCTCTATCTGCAATGGACAGTGTCTCAGGATCTCTGTCTGCAATGGACAGTTTCTCAAGGTCTCTATCTGAAATAGGCAGTGTCTCAGTGGTCTCGATCTGAAATGGACAGTGTCTCGGGGTCTCTATCTGCAGTGGACAATGTCCCACGTGTCTCTATCTGCAATGGACAGTGTCTCAGGGTCTCTATCTGCAATGGACCGTGTCTCAGGGATCTGTATCTGCAATAGACAGTGTCTCAGGGATCTCTATCTTCAATGGACAGGGTCTCAGGCATCTCTATCTGCAATGGACAGTGTCTCAGGGATCGCTATCTGCAACGGACAGGGTCTCAAGATATCTATCTGCAACAGAGACTGTCTCAGGGATCTCTACCTGCAACGGACAATGTCTCAGGGATCTCTATCTGCAATGGACAGTGTCTCAAGATCTCTTTCTGAAATAGGCAGTGTCTCAGGGGTGTCTATCTGCAATATGTAGTGTCTCAGGATCTCTATCTGCAATGGACAGCGTCTCAGGAGTCTCTATCTGCACTGTGCAGAGTTTCACAGGTCTCTATCTGCAATGGACAGTATATCTGGGATCTCTATCTGCCATGGACAGTGTCTCAGGGATCTCTATCTGCAATGGACAGTGTCTCAAGATCACTATCTGCAATGGACAGTGTATCTGGGATCTCTATCTGCAATGGACAGTGTCTCAGGGGTCTGCATCTGCAATGGACAGTGTCCTAGGGTCTCCATCTGCAATGGGCTGTGCCTCAGGGGTCTCTATTTGCAATGGACAGTGTCTCAGGGATCTCTATCTGCAATGGACAGTGTCTCAAGATCTCTATCTGGAATGGACAGTGTCTCAGGATCTCTGTCTGCAATGAACAGCGTCTCAGGGGTCTCTATCTGCACTGTGCAGTGTTTCACGAGTCTCTATCTACAATGGACAGTATCTTGGGGTCTCTATCTGCAGCAGTCAGGGTCTCAGGATCTCTATCTACAATGGACAGTGTCACTGGGATCTCTATCAGCAATGGACAGTGTCTCAAGATCTCTATCTGCAATGGACAGTGTCTCAGGATCTCTGTCTGCAATGGACAGTTTCTCAAGGTCTCTATCTGAAATAGGCAGTGTCTCAGTGGTCTCGATCTGAAATGGACAGTGTCTCGGGGTCTCTATCTGCAGTGGACAATGTCCCACGTGTCTCTATCTATAATGGACAGCGTCTCTGGGATCTCTATCAGCAATGGACAGTGTCTCAGGGATCTCTATCTGCAATGGACAGTGTCTCAGGGATCTCTATATTCAATTGACAGTGTCTCAGGGATCTCTGTATGCAACGGAGAGTGTCTCAGGGATCTCTACCTGCAACGGACAGTGTTTCAGGGATCTCTATTTGCAACGGACAGTGTCTCCTGGATCTCTATCTCCAATGGACAGTCTCTCAGGGGTCTGCATCTGCAATGGACAGTGTCTTTGGGGTGTCTATCTGCAATATGTAGTGTCTCCGGGATCTCTATCTGCAATGGACAGTGTCTCGAGGATCTCTATCTGTAATGGACAGTATCTCGGGCTCTCTATCTGCAGCGGACAGTGTCTCAGGATCTCTATCTACAATGGACAGTGTATCTGGGATCTCTATCTGCAATGGACAGTGTCTCCTGGATCTCGATCTCCAAGGGACAGTCTCTCAGGGTGTCTATCTGCAATGGACAGTTTCTCAAGGTCTCAATCTGCAATAGGGAGTGTCTCAGGGGTCTCTATCTGAACTGTGCAGTGTCTCGGGGTTTCTATCTGTGATGGACAGTATCTCAGGGATCTCTATCAGCAATGGACAGTGTCTCAGGCATCTCCATCTGCAATGGGCAGTGTCTTGGGGTCTCCATCTGCAATTGGCAGTGTCTCAGGATCTCTGTCTGCAATGGACAGTTTCTCAAGGTCTCTATCTGAAATAGGCAGTGTCTCAGTGGTCTCGATCTGAAATGGACAGTGTCTCGGGGTCTCTATCTGCAATATGTAGTGTCTCCGGGATCTCTATCTGCAATGGACAGTGTCTCGAGGATCTCTATCTGTAATGGACAGTATCTCGGGCTCTCTATCTGCAGCGGACAGTGTCTCAGGATCTCTATCTACAATGGACAGTGTATCTGGGATCTCTATCTGCAATGGACAGTGTCTCCTGGATCTCTATCTCCAAGGGACAGTCTCTCAGGGTGTCTATCTGCAATGGACAGTTTCTCAAGGTCTCAATCTGCAATAGGGAGTGTCTCAGGGGTCTCTATCTGAACTGTGCAGTGTCTCGGGGTTTCTATCTGTGATGGACAGTATCTCAGGGATCTCTATCAGCAATGGACAGTGTCTCAGGCATCTCCATCTGCAATGGGCAGTGTCTTGGGGTCTCCATCTGCAATGGGCAGTGTCTCAGGATCTCTGTCTGCAATGGACAGTTTCTCAAGGTCTCTATCTGAAATAGGCAGTGTCTCAGTGGTCTCGATCTGAAATGGACAGTGTCTCCGGGTCTCTATCTGCAGTGGACAATGTCTCACGTGTCTCTATCTATAATGGACAGCGTCTCTGGGATCTCTATCAGCAATGGACAGTGTCTCAGGATCTCTATCAGCAATTGACAGAGTCTCAAGATCTTTATCTGCAATGGACAGTGTCTCAGGGATCTCTATCTACAACGGACAGCGTCTCAAGATCTCTATCTGCAATGGACCGTGTCTCAGGGATCTGTATCTGCAATGGACAGTGTCTCAGGGATCTCTATCTTCAATGGACAGTGTCTCAGGCATCTCTATCTGCAATGGACAGTGTCTCAGGATCTCTAGCTGAAATAGGCAGTGTCTCAGGTGTCTCTATCTGAAATGGACAGTGTCTCAGGCATCTCTATCTGCAATGGACAGTATCTTGGGGTTTTCATCTGGAGTGGGCTGTGTTTCCAGATCTCTATCTGCAATGGACAGTGTCTCAGGGTGTCTATCTGCAATGGACAGTTTCTCGAGGTCTCTATCTGCAATAGGGAGTGCCTCATGGGTCTCTATCTGAACTGTGCAGTGTCGCGGGGTCTCTATCTGCGATGGACAATATCTCAGGGATCTCTACCAGCAATGGACAGTGTCTCAGGATCTCTATCAGCAATGGACAGAGTCTCAAGATCTCTATCTGCAATGGACAGTGTCTCAGGGATCTCTATCAGCAATGGACAGAGTCTCAAGATCTCTATCTGCAATGGACAGTGTCTCAGGGATCTCTATCTACAACGGACAGCGTCTCAAGATCTCTATCTGCAACGGACAGTGTCTCAGGGATCTCTACCTGCAACGGACAGTGTCTCAGGGATCTCTACCTGCAACTGACAATGTCTCAGGGATCTCTATCTGCACTGGACAGTGTCTCAGGGGTCTCTATCTGCAACGGACAGAGTCTCAAGATCTCTATCTGCAATGGACAGTGTCTCAGGGACCTCTATCTGCAATGGACAGTTTCTCAAGGTCTCTATCTGAAATAGGCAGTGTCTCAGTGGTCTCGATCTGAAATGGACAGTGTCTCCGGGTCTCTATCTGCAGTGGACAATGTCTCACGTGTCTCTATCTATAATGGACAGCGTCTCTGGGATCTCTATCAGCAATGGACAGAGTCTCAAGATCTCTATCTGCAATGGACAGTGTCTCAGGGATCTCTATCAGCAATGGACAGAGTCTCAAGATCTCTATCTGCAATGGACAGTGTCTCAGGGATCTCTATCTACAACGGACAGCGTCTCAAGATCTCTATCTGCAACGGAGAGTGTCTCAGGGATCTCTACCTGCAACGGACAGTGTCTCAGGGATCTCTAGCTGCAATGGACAGTGTCTCAGGCATCTCTATCTGCAATGGACAGTGTCTCAGGATCTCTAGCTGAAATAGGCAGTGTCTCAGGTGTCTCTATCTGAAATGGACAGTGTCTCAGGCATCTCTATCTGCAATGGACAGTATCTTGGGGTTTTCATCTGGAGTGGGCTGTGTTTCCAGATCTCTATCTGCAATGGACAGTGTCTCAGGGTGTCTATCTGCAATGGACAGTTTCTCGAGGTCTCTATCTGCAATAGGGAGTGTCTCATGGGTCTCTATCTGAACTGTGCAGTGTCGCGGGGTCTCTATCTGCGATGGACAATATCTCAGGGATCTCTACCAGCAATGGCCAGTGTCTCAGGCATCTCCATCTGCAATGGGCAGTGTCTTTGGGTTTCCATCTGCAATGGGCAGTATCTCGGGATCTCTATCTGCAATGAACAGTTTCTCAAGGTCTCTATCTCCAATAGGCAGTGTCTCAGTGGTCTCGATCTGAAATGGACAGTGTTTCGGGGTTTCTATCTGCAGTGGGCAACGTCTCACGTGTCACCAACTGCAATGGACAGTGTCTCGGGCTCTCTATCTGCAGTGGACAATGTCTCATGATCTCTTTCTATAATGGACAGAGTCTCGAGATCTCTATCTGCAATGGTCAGTGTCTCAGGATCTCTATCAGCAATGGACAGAGTCTTGGCGTCTCTATCTGCAATGGACAGTGTCTCAGGGATCTCTATCTGCAACGGACAGAGTCTCAAGATCTCTATCTGCAATGGACAGTGTCTCATGATCTCTTTCTGAAATAGGCAGAGTCTCAGGGGTGTCTATCTGCAATATGTAGTGTCTCAGGATCTCTATCTGCAATGGACAGCGTCTCGGGGGTCCCTATCTGCACTGTGCAGGGTTTCACGGGTCTCTATCTGCAATCGACAGTATCTCGGGGTCTCTACCTGCAGCGGACAGTGACTCAGGATCTTTATCTACAATGTACAGTATATCTGGGATTTCTATCTGCGATGGACAGTGTCTCGAGGATCTCTATCTGCACTGGACAGTGTCTCAGGGGTCTCTATCTGTAACGGACAGTGTCTCAGGGATCTCTATCTGCAATGGACAGTGTCTCAAGATCTCTATCTGGAATGGACAGTGTCTCAGGATCTCTGTCTGCAATGAACAGCGTCTCAGGGGTCTCTATCTGCACTGTGCAGTGTTTCACGAGTCTCTATCTACAACGGACAGTATCTTGGGGTCTCTATCTGGAGCAGTCAGGGTCTCAGGATCTCTATCTACAATGGACAGTGTCACTGGGATCTCTATCTGCAATGGAAAGTGTCTCAGGATCTCTGTCTGCAATGGACAGTTTCTCAAGGTCTCTATCTGAAATAGGCAGTGTCTCAGTGGTCTCGATCTGAAATGGACAGTGTCTCGGGGTCTCTATCTGCAGTGGACAATGTCCCACGTGTCTCTATCTATAATGGACAGCGTCTCTGGGATCTCTATCAGCAATGGACAGTGTCTCAGGATCTCTATCAGCAATGGACAGAGTCTCAGGGATCTCTATCTGCAATGGACCGTGTCTCAGGGATCTCTATCTGCAATGGACAGTGTCTCAGGGATCTCTATATTCAATTGACAGTGTCTCAGGGATCTCTGTATGCAACGGAGAGTGTCTCAGGGATCTCTACCTGCAACGGACAGTGTTTCAGGGATCTCTATTTGCAACGGACAGTGTCTCCTGGATCTCTATCTCCAATGGACAGTCTCTCAGGGGTCTGCATCTGCAATGGACAGTGTCTTTGGGGTGTCTATCTGCAATATGTAGTGTCTCCGGGATCTCTATCTGCAATGGACAGTGTCTCGAGGATCTCTATCTGTAATGGACAGTATCTCGGGCTCTCTATCTGCAGCGGACAGTGTCTCAGGATCTCTATCTACAATGGACAGTGTATCTGGGATCTCTATCTGCAATGGACAGTGTCTCCTGGATCTCGATCTCCAAGGGACAGTCTCTCAGGGTGTCTATCTGCAATGGACAGTTTCTCAAGGTCTCAATCTGCAATAGGGAGTGTCTCAGGGGTCTCTATCTGAACTGTGCAGTGTCTCGGGGTTTCTATCTGTGATGGACAGTATCTCAGGGATCTCTATCAGCAATGGACAGTGTCTCAGGCATCTCCATCTGCAATGGGCAGTGTCTTGGGGTCTCCATCTGCAATTGGCAGTGTCTCAGGATCTCTGTCTGCAATGGACAGTTTCTCAAGGTCTCTATCTGAAATAGGCAGTGTCTCAGTGGTCTCGATCTGAAATGGACAGTGTCTCCGGGTCTCTATCTGCAGTGGACAATGTCTCACGTGTCTCTATCTATAATGGACAGCGTCTCTGGGATCTCTATCAGCAATGGACAGTGTCTCAGGATCTCTATCAGCAATGGACAGAGTCTCAAGATCTTTATCTGCAATGGACAGTGTCTCAGGGATCTCTATCTACAACGGACAGCGTCTCAAGATCTCTATCTGCAATGGACCGTGTCTCAGGGATCTGTATCTGCAATGGACAGTGTCTCAGGGATCTCTATCTTCAATGGACAGTGTCTCAGGCATCTCTATCTGCAATGGACAGTGTCTCAGGATCTCTAGCTGAAATAGGCAGTGTCTCAGGTGTCTCTATCTGAAATGGACAGTGTCTCAGGCATCTCTATCTGCAATGGACAGTATCTTGGGGTTTTCATCTGGAGTGGGCTGTGTTTCCAGATCTCTATCTGCAATGGACAGTGTCTCAGGGTGTCTATCTGCAATGGACAGTTTCTCGAGGTCTCTATCTGCAATAGGGAGTGCCTCATGGGTCTCTATCTGAACTGTGCAGTGTCGCGGGGTCTCTATCTGCGATGGACAATATCTCAGGGATCTCTACCAGCAATGGACAGTGTCTCAGGATCTCTATCAGCAATGGACAGAGTCTCAAGATCTCTATCTGCAATGGACAGTGTCTCAGGGATCTCTATCAGCAATGGACAGAGTCTCAAGATCTCTATCTGCAATGGACAGTGTCTCAGGGATCTCTATCTACAACGGACAGCGTCTCAAGATCTCTATCTGCAACGGAGAGTGTCTCAGGGATCTCTACCTGCAACGGACAGTGTCTCAGGGATCTCTAGCTGCAATGGACAGTGTCTCAAGATCTCTATCTGCAATGGACAGTGTCTCAGGATCTCTAGCTGAAATAGGCAGTGTCTCAGGTGTCTCTATCTGAAATGGACAGTGTCTCAGGCATCTCTATCTGCAATGGACAGTGTCTCAGGATCTCTAGCTGAAATAGGCAGTGTCTCAGGTGTCTCTATCTGAAATGGACAGTGTCTCAGGCATCTCTATCTGCAATGGACAGTATCTTGGGGTTTTCATCTGGAGTGGGCTGTGTTTCCAGATCTCTATCTGCAATGGACAGTGTCTCAGGGTGTCTATCTGCAATGGACAGTTTCTCGAGGTCTCTATCTGCAATAGGGAGTGTCTCATGGGTCTCTATCTGAACTGTGCAGTGTCGCGGGGTCTCTATCTGCGATGGACAATATCTCAGGGATCTCTACCAGCAATGGCCAGTGTCTCAGGCATCTCCATCTGCAATGGGCAGTGTCTTTGGGTTTCCATCTGCAATGGGCAGTATCTCGGGATCTCTATCTGCAATGAACAGTTTCTCAAGGTCTCTATCTCCAATAGGCAGTGTCTCAGTGGTCTCGATCTGAAATGGACAGTGTTTCGGGGTTTCTATCTGCAGTGGGCAACGTCTCACGTGTCACCAACTGCAATGGACAGTGTCTCGGGCTCTCTATCTGCAGTGGACAATGTCTCACAATCTCTTTCTATAATGGACAGAGTCTCGAGATCTCTATCTGCAATGGTCAGTGTCTCAGGATCTCTATCAGCAATGGACAGAGTCTTGGCGTCTCTATCTGCAATGGACAGTGTCTCAGGGATCTCTATCTGCAACGGACAGAGTCTCAAGATCTCTATCTGCAATGGACAGTGTCTCATGATCTCTTTCTGAAATAGGCAGAGTCTCAGGGGTGTCTATCTGCAATATGTAGTGTCTCAGGATCTCTGTCTGCAATGAACAGCATCTCAGGGGTCTCTATCTGCACTGTGCAGTGTTTCACGAGTCTCTATCTACAACGGACAGTATCTTGGGGTCTCTATCTGCAGCAGTCAGGGTCTCAGGATCTCTATCTACAATGGACAGTGTCACTGGGATCTCTATCAGCAATGGACAGTGTCTCAAGATCTCTATCTGCAATGGAAAGTGTCTCAGGATCTCTGTCTGCAATGGACAGTTTCTCAAGGTCTCTATCTGAAATAGGCAGTGTCTCAGTGGTCTCGATCTGAAATGGACAGTGTCTCGGGGTCTCTATCTGCAGTGGACAATGTTCCACGTGTCTCTATCTGCAATGGACAGTGTCTCAGGGCCTCTATCTGCAATGGACCATGTCTCAGGGATCTGTATCAGCAATAGACAGTGTCTCAGGGATCTCTATCTTCAATGGACAGGGTCTCAAGATATCTATCTGCAACTGACAATGTCTCAGGGATCTCTATCTGCACTGGACAGTGTCTCAGGGGTCTCTATCTGCAACGGACAGAGTCTCAAGATCTCTATCTGCAATGGACAGTGTCTCAGGGACCTCTATCTGCAATGGACAGTTTCTCAAGGTCTCTATCTGAAATAGGCAGTGTCTCAGTGGTCTCGATCTGAAATGGACAGTGTCTCCGGGTCTCTATCTGCAGTGGACAATGTCTCACGTGTCTCTATCTATAATGGACAGCGTCTCTGGGATCTCTATCAGCAATGGACAGTGTCTCAGGATCTCTATCAGCAATGGACAGAGTCTCAAGATCTCTATCTGCAATGGACAGTGTCTCAGGGATCTCTATCAGCAATGGACAGAGTCTCAAGATCTCTATCTGCAATGGACAGTGTCTCAGGGATCTCTATCTACAACGGACAGCGTCTCAAGATCTCTATCTGCAACGGAGAGTGTCTCAGGGATCTCTACCTGCAACGGACAGTGTCTCAGGGATCTCTAGCTGCAATGGACAGTGTCTCAGGCATCTCTATCTGCAATGGACAGTGTCTCAGGATCTCTAGCTGAAATAGGCAGTGTCTCAGGTGTCTCTATCTGAAATGGACAGTGTCTCAGGCATCTCTATCTGCAATGGACAGTATCTTGGGGTTTTCATCTGGAGTGGGCTGTGTTTCCAGATCTCTATCTGCAATGGACAGTGTCTCAGGGTGTCTATCTGCAATGGACAGTTTCTCGAGGTCTCTATCTACAATAGGGAGTGTCTCATGGGTCTCTATCTGAACTGTGCAGTGTCGCGGGGTCTCTATCTGCGATGGACAATATCTCAGGGATCTCTACCAGCAATGGCCAGTGTCTCAGGCATCTCCATCTGCAATGGGCAGTGTCTTTGGGTTTCCATCTGCAATGGGCAGTATCTCGGGATCTCTATCTGCAATGAACAGTTTCTCAAGGTCTCTATCTCCAATAGGCAGTGTCTCAGTGGTCTCGATCTGAAATGGACAGTGTTTCGGGGTTTCTATCTGCAGTGGGCAACGTCTCACGTGTCACCAACTGCAATGGACAGTGTCTCGGGCTCTCTATCTGCAGTGGACAATGTCTCACGATCTCTTTCTATAATGGACAGAGTCTCGAGATCTCTATCTGCAATGGTCAGTGTCTCAGGATCTCTATCAGCAATGGACAGAGTCTTGGCATCTCTATCTGCAATGGACAGTGTCTCAGGGATCTCTATCTGCAACGGACAGAGTCTCAAGATCTCTATCTGCAATGGACAGTGTCTCATGATCTCTTTCTGAAATAGGCAGAGTCTCAGGGGTGTCTATCTGCAATATGTAGTGTCTCAGGATCTCTATCTGCAATGGACAGCGTCTCGGGGGTCCCTATCTGCACTGTGCAGGGTTTCACGGGTCTCTATCTGCAATCGACAGTATCTCGGGGTCTCTACCTGCAGCGGACAGTGACTCAGGATCTTTATCTACAATGTACAGTATATCTGGGATCTCTATCTGCGATGGACAGTGTCTCGAGGATCTCTATCTGCACTGGACAGTGTCTCAGGGGTCTCTATCTGTAACGGACAGTGTCTCAGGGATCTCTATCTGCAATGGACAGTGTCTCAAGATCTCTATCTGGAATGGACAGTGTCTCAGGATCTCTGTCTGCAATGAACAGCGTCTCAGGGGTCTCTATCTGCACTGTGCAGTGTTTCACGAGTCTCTATCTACAACGGACAGTATCTTGGGGTCTCTATCTGCAGCAGTCAGGGTCTCAGGATCTCTATCTACAATGGACAGTGTCACTGGGATCTCTATCAGCAATGGACAGTGTCTCAAGATCTCTATCTGCAATGGAAAGTGTCTCAGGATCTCTGTCTGCAATGGACAGTTTCTCAAGGTCTCTATCTGAAATAGGCAGTGTCTCAGTGGTCTCGATCTGAAATGGACAGTGTCTCGGGGTCTCTATCTGCAGTGGACAATGTCCCACGTGTCTCTATCTGCAATGGACAGTGTCTCAGGGTCTCTATCTGCAATGGACCATGTCTCAGGGATCTGTATCAGCAATAGACAGTGTCTCAGGGATCTCTATCTTCAATGGACAGGGTCTCAAGATATCTATCTGCAACAGAGACTGTCTCAGGGATCTCTACCTGCAACTGACAATGTCTCAGGGATCTCTATCTGCACTGGACAGTGTCTCAGGGGTCTCTATCTGCAACGGACAGAGTCTCAAGATCTCTATCTGCAATGGACAGTGTCTCAAGGACCTCTATCTGCAATGGACAGTTTCTCAAGGTCTCTATCTGAAATAGGCAGTGTCTCAGTGGTCTCGATCTGAAATGGACAGTGTCTCCGGGTCTCTATCTGCAGTGGACAATGTCTCACGTGTCTCTATCTATAATGGACAGCGTCTCTGGGATCTCTATCAGCAATGGACAGAGTCTCAAGATCTTTATCTGCAATGGACAGTGTCTCAGGATCTCTAGCTGAAATAGGCAGTGTCTCAGGTGTCTCTATCTGAAATGGACAGTGTCTCAGGCATCTCTATCTGCAATGGACAGTATCTTGGGGTTTTCATCTGGAGTGGGCTGTGTTTCCAGATCTCTATCTGCAATGGACAGTGTCTCAGGGTGTCTATCTGCAATGGACAGTTTCTCGAGGTCTCTATCTGCAATAGGGAGTGCCTCATGGGTCTCTATCTGAACTGTGCAGTGTCGCGGGGTCTCTATCTGCGATGGACAATATCTCAGGGATCTCTACCAGCAATGGACAGTGTCTCAGGATCTCTATCAGCAATGGACAGAGTCTCAAGATCTCTATCTGCAATGGACAGTGTCTCAGGGATCTCTATCAGCAATGGACAGAGTCTCAAGATCTCTATCTGCAATGGACAGTGTCTCAGGGATCTCTATCTACAACGGACAGCGTCTCAAGATCTCTATCTGCAACGGAGAGTGTCTCAGGGATCTCTACCTGCAACGGACAGTGTCTCAGGGATCTCTAGCTGCAATGGACAGTGTCTCAGGCATCTCTATCTGCAATGGACAGTGTCTCAGGATCTCTAGCTGAAATAGGCAGTGTCTCAGGTGTCTCTATCTGAAATGGACAGTGTCTCAGGCATCTCTATCTGCAATGGACAGTATCTTGGGGTTTTCATCTGGAGTGGGCTGTGTTTCCAGATCTCTATCTGCAATGGACAGTGTCTCAGGGTGTCTATCTGCAATGGACAGTTTCTCGAGGTCTCTATCTGCAATAGGGAGTGTCTCATGGGTCTCTATCTGAACTGTGCAGTGTCGCGGGGTCTCTATCTGCGATGGACAATATCTCAGGGATCTCTACCAGCAATGGCCAGTGTCTCAGGCATCTCCATCTGCAATGGGCAGTGTCTTTGGGTTTCCATCTGCAATGGGCAGTATCTCGGGATCTCTATCTGCAATGGACAGTTTCTCAAGGTCTCTATCTGAAATAGGCAGTGTCTCAGTGGTCTCGATCTGAAATGGACAGTGTTTCGGGGTTTCTATCTGCAGTGGGCAACGTCTCACGTGTCACCAACTGCAATGGACAGTGTCTCGGGCTCTCTATCTGCAGTGGACAATGTCTCATGATCTCTTTCTATAATGGACAGAGTCTCGAGATCTCTATCTGCAATGGTCAGTGTCTCAGGATCTCTATCAGCAATGGACAGAGTCTTGGCGTCTCTATCTGCAATGGACAGTGTCTCAGGGATCTCTATCTGCAACGGACAGAGTCTCAAGATCTCTATCTGCAATGGACAGTGTCTCATGATCTCTTTCTGAAATAGGCAGAGTCTCAGGGGTGTCTATCTGCAATATGTAGTGTCTCAGGATCTCTATCTACAATGGACAGTGTCACTGGGATCTCTATCAGCAATGGACAGTGTCTCAAGATCTCTATCTGCAATGGAAAGTGTCTCAGGATCTCTGTCTGCAATGGACAGTTTCTCAAGGTCTCTATCTGAAATAGGCAGTGTCTCAGTGGTCTCGATCTGAAATGGACAGTGTCTCGGGGTCTCTATCTGCAGTGGACAATGTCCCACGTGTCTCTATCTGCAATGGACAGTGTCTCAGGGTCTCTATCTGCAATGGACCATGTCTCAGGGATCTGTATCAGCAATAGACAGTGTCTCAGGGATCTCTATCTTCAATGGACAGGGTCTCAAGATATCTATCTGCAACAGAGACTGTCTCAGGGATCTCTACCTGCAACTGACAATGTCTCAGGGATCTCTATCTGCACTGGACAGTGTCTCAGGGGTCTCTATCTGCAACGGACAGAGTCTCAAGATCTCTATCTGCAATGGACAGTGTCTCAGGGACCTCTATCTGCAATGGACAGTTTCTCAAGGTCTCTATCTGAAATAGGCAGTGTCTCAGTGGTCTCGATCTGAAATGGACAGTGTCTCCGGGTCTCTATCTGCAGTGGACAATGTCTCACGTGTCTCTATCTATAATGGACAGCGTCTCTGGGATCTCTATCAGCAATGGACAGTGTCTCAGGATCTCTATCAGCAATGGACAGAGTCTCAAGATCTTTATCTGCAATGGACAGTGTCTCAGGGATCTCTATCTACAACGGACAGCGTCTCAAGATCTCTATCTGCAATGGACCGTGTCTCAGGGATCTGTATCTGCAATGGACAGTGTCTCAGGGATCTCTAGCTGCAATGGACAGTGTCTCAGGCATCTCTATCTGCAATGGACAGTGTCTCAGGATCTCTAGCTGAAATAGGCAGTGTCTCAGGTGTCTCTATCTGAAATGGACAGTGTCTCAGGCATCTCTATCTGCAATGGACAGTATCTTGGGGTTTTCATCTGGAGTGGGCTGTGTTTCCAGATCTCTATCTGCAATGGACAGTGTCTCAGGGTGTCTATCTGCAATGGACAGTTTCTCGAGGTCTCTATCTGCAATAGGGAGTGTCTCATGGGTCTCTATCTCAACTGTGCAGTGTCGCGGGGTCTCTATCTGCGATGGACAATATCTCAGGGATCTCTACCAGCAATGGCCAGTGTCTCAGGCATCTCCATCTGCAATGGGCAGTGTCTTTGGGTTTCCATCTGCAATGGGCAGTATCTCGGGATCTCTATCTGCAATGAACAGTTTCTCAAGGTCTCTATCTCCAATAGGCAGTGTCTCAGTGGTCTCGATCTGAAATGGACAGTGTTTCGGGGTTTCTATCTGCAGTGGGCAACGTCTCACGTGTCACCAACTGCAATGGACAGTGTCTCGGGCTCTCTATCTGCAGTGGACAATGTCTCACGATCTCTTTCTGTAATGGACAGAGTCTCGAGATCTCTATCTGCAATGGTCAGTGTCTCAGGATCTCTATCAGCAATGGACAGAGTCTTGGCGTCTCTATCTGCAATGGACAGTGTCTCAGGGATCTCTATCTGCAACGGACAGAGTCTCAAGATCTCTATCTGCAATGGACAGTGTCTCATGATCTCTTTCTGAAATAGGCAGAGTCTCAGGGGTGTCTATCTGCAATATGTAGTGTCTCAGGATCTCTATCTGCAATGGACAGCGTCTCGGGGGTCCCTATCTGCACTGTGCAGGGTTTCACGGGTCTCTATCTGCAATCGACAGTATCTCGGGGTCTCTATCTGCAGCGGACAGTGACTCAGGATCTTTATCTACAATGTACAGTATATCTGGGATCTCTATCTGCGATGGACAGTGTCTCGAGGATCTCTATCTGCACTGGACAGTGTCTCAGGGGTCTCTATCTGCAACGGACAGTGTCTCAGGGATCTCTATCTGCAATGGACAGTGTCTCAGGGATCTCTATCTGCAATGGACAGTGTCTCAAGATCTCTATCTGGAATGGACAGTGTCTCAGGATCTCTGTCTGCAATGAACAGCATCTGAGGGGTCTCTATCTGCACTGTGCAGTGTTTCACGAGTCTCTATCTACAATGGACAGTATCTTGGGGTCTCTATCTGCAGCAGTCAGGGTCTCAGGATCTCTATCTACAATGGACAGTGTCACTGGGATCTCTATCAGCAATGGACAGTGTCTCAAGATCTCTATCTGCAATGGAAAGTGTCTCAGGATCTCTGTCTGCAATGGACAGTTTCTCAAGGTCTCTATCTGAAATAGGCAGTGTCTCAGTGGTCTCGATCTGAAATGGACAGTGTCTCGGGGTCTCTATCTGCAGTGGACAATGTCCCACGTGTCTCAATCTGCAATGGACAGTGTCTCAGGGTCTCTATCTGCAATGGACCGTGTCTCAGGGATATGTATCTGCAATAGACAGTGTCTCAGGGATCTCTATCTTCAATGGACAGGGTCTCAAGATATCTATCTGCAACAGAGACTGTCTCAGGGATCTCTACCTGCAACTGACAATGTCTCAGGGATCTCTATCTGCACTGGACAGTGTCTCAGGGGTCTCTATCTGCAACGGACAGAGTCTCAAGATCTCTATCTGCAATGGACAGTGTCTCAGATCTCTGTCTGCAATGAACAGCGTCTCAGGGGTCTCTATGTGCACTGTGCAGTGTTTCACGGGCCTCTATCTGCAATGGACAGTGTCCTGGGGTCTCCATCTGCAATGGGCAGTTTCTCAGCGGTCTCTATTTGCAATGGACAGTGTCTCACGATCTCTATCTATAATGGACAGTGGCTCAGAATCTCTGTCTGCAATGGACAGTGTCTCAGGGTGTCTATCTGCAATGGACAGTTCCTTGAGGTCTCAATCTGCAATAGGGAGAGTCTCAGGGGACTCTATCTGCAGTGGACAATGTCTCACGTGTTTCTATCTGAAATGTCCAGTGTCTCGGGGTCTCTATCTGCAATGGACCGTGTCTCAGGGATCTGTATCTGCAATAGACAGTGTCTCAGGGATCTCTATCTTCAATGGACAGGGTCTCAGGCATCTCTATCTGCAATGGACAGTGTCTCAGGGATCGCTATCTGCAACGGACAGGGTCTCAACATATCTATCTGCAACAGAGACTGTCTCAGGGATCTCTACCTGCAACGGACAATGTCTCAGGGATCTCTATCTGCAATGGACAGTGTCTCAAGATCTCTTTCTGAAATAGGCAGTGTCTCAGGGGTGTCTATCTGCAATATGTAGTGTCTCAGGATCTCTATCTGCAATGGACAGCGTCTCAGGAGTCTCTATCTGCACTGTGCAGAGTTTCACAGGTCTCTATCTGCAATGGACAGTATATCTGGGATCTCTATCTGCCATGGACAGTGTCTCAGGGATCTCTATCTGCAATGGACAGTGTCTCAAGATCACTATCTGCAATGGACAGTGTATCTGGGATCTCTATCTGCAATGGATAGTGTCTCAGGGGTCTGCATCTGCAATGGACAGTGTCCTGGGGTCTCCATCTGCAATGGGCTGTGCCTCAGGGGTCTCTATTTGCAATGGACAGTGTCTCAGGGATCTCTATCTGCAATGGACAGTGTCTCAAGATCTCTATCTGGAATGGACAGTGTCTCAGGATCTCTGTCTGCAATGAACAGCGTCTCAGGGGTCTCTATCTGCACTGTGCAGTGTTTCACGAGTCTCTATCTACAATGGACAGTATCTTGGGGTCTCTATCTGCAGCAGTAAGGGTCTCAGGATCTCTATCTATAATGGACAGTGTTACTGGGATCTCTATCAGCAATGGACAGGGTCTCAAGATCTCTATCTGCAATGGACAGTGTCTCAGGATCTCTATCTGCAATGGACAGCGTCTCGGGGGTCTCTATCTGCACTGTGCAGGGTTTCACGGGTCTCTATCTGCAATCGACAGTATCTCGGGGTCTCTATCTGCAGCGGACAGTGACTCAGGGGTCTCTATCTGCAACGGACAGTGTCTCAGGGATCTCTATCTGCAATGGACAGTGTTTCAGGGATCTCTATCTGCAATGGACAGTGTCTCAAGATCTCTATCTGGAATGGACAGTGTCTCAGGATCTCTATCTGCAATGAACAGCGTCTCAGGGGTCTCTATCTGCACTGTGCAGTGTTTCACGAGTCTCTATCTACAATGGACAGTATCTTGGGGTCTCTATCTGCAGCAGTCAGGGTCTCAGGATCTCTATCTACAATGGACAGTGTCACTGGGATCTCTATCAGCAATGGACAGTGTCTCAAGATCTCTATCTACAACGGACAGCGTCTCAAGATCTCTATCTGCAATGGACCGTGTCTCAGGGATCTGTATCTGCAATGGACAGTGTCTCAGGGATCTCTATCTTCAATGGACAGTGTCTCAGGCATCTCTATCTGCAATGGACAGTGTCTCAGGATCTCTAGCTGAAATAGGCAGTGTCTCAGGTGTCTCTATCTGAAATGGACAGTGTCTCAGGCATCTCTATCTGCAATGGACAGTATCTTGGGGTTTTCATCTGGAGTGGGCTGTGTTTCAAGATCTCTATATGCAAAGGACAGTGTCTCAGGGATCTCTATCTGCAATGGACAGTGTCTGAAGATCTCTATCTGGAATGGACAGTGTCTCAGGATCTCTATCTGCAATGGACAGTGTCTCAGGGATCTCCATCAGCAATGGACAGAGTCTCAAGATCTCTATCTGCAATGGACAGTGTCTCAGGGATCTCTATCTACAACGGACAGCGTCTCAAGATCTCTATCTGCAACGGAGAGTGTCTCAGGGATCTCTACCTGCAACGGACAGTGTCTCAGGGATCTCTAGCTGCAATGGACAGTGTCTCAAGATCTCTATCTGCAATGGTCAGTGTCTCAGGATCTCTGTCTGCAATGGACAGTGTCTCGGGGTCTTTATCTGCAAAGGACAGTCTGTCACGATCTATATCTATAATGGACAATGTCACTGGGATCTCTATCAGCAATGGACAGTGTCTCAGGGATCTCTAACTGCAATGGACAGTGTCTCAGGGATCTCTATCTGCAATGGACAGTGTCTCAGGATCTCTGTCTGCAATGAACAGCGTCTCAGGGGTCTCTATCTGCAATGGACAGTGCCTCGGGGTCTTTATCTGCAATGGACAGTGTCTCAGGGATCTCTTTCTATAATGGTCAGTGTCACTGGGACCTCTATCAGAAATGGACAGTGTCTGAAGATGTCTATCTGCAATGGACAGTGTCTCAGGATCTCTATCTGAAATAGGCAGTGTCTCAGGGGTGTCTATCTGAAATGGACAGTTTCTCAGGCATCTCTATCTGCAATGGACAGTGTCTCAGGGATCTCTATCTGCAATGGACAGTGTCTCAGGATCTCTTTCTGAAATAGGCAGTGTCTCGAGGTCTCTATCTGCAATAGGGAGTGTCTCAGGGGTCTCTATCTGAACTGTGCAGTGTCGCGGGGTCTCTATCTGCGATGGACAATATCTCAGGGATCTCTACCAGCAATGGACAGTGTCTCTCAGGCATCTCCATCTGCAATGGGCAGTGTCACAAGATCTCTATCAGCAATGGACAGTGTCTTTGGGTTTCCATCTGCAATGGGCAGTATCTCGGGATCTCTATCTGCAATGAACAGTTTCTCAAGGTCTCTATCTCCAATAGGCAGTGTCTCAGTGGTCTCGATCTGAAATGGACAGTGTTTCGGGGTTTCTATCTGCAGTGGGCAACGTCTCACGTGTCACCAACTGCAATGGACAGTGTCTCGGGCTCTCTATCTGCAGTGGACAATGTCCATTATAGAAAGTGATCGTGAGACAGAGTCTCGAGATCTCTATCTGCAATGGTCAGTGTCTCAGGATCTCTGTCAGCAATGGACAGAGTCTTGGCGTCTCTATCTGCAATGGACAGTGTCTCAGGGATCTCTATCTGCAACGGACAGAGTCTCAAGATCTCTATCTTCAATGGACAGGGTCTCAAGATATCTATCTGCAACAGAGACTGTCTCAGGGATCTCTACCTGCAACTGACAATGTCTCAGGGATCTCTATCTGCACTGGACAGTGTCTCAGGGGTCTCTATCTGCAACGGACAGAGTCTCAAGATCTCTATCTGCAATGGACAGTGTCTCAGGGACCTCTATCTGCAATGGACAGTGTCTCAGGGATCTCTATCTGCAACGGACAGTGTCTCAAGATCTCTATCTGCAATGGACAGTGTCTCAGATCTCTGTCTGCAATGAACAGCGTCTCAGGGGTCTCTATGTGCACTGTGCAGTGTTTCACGGGCCTCTATCTGCAATGGACAGTGTCCTGGGGTCTCCATCTGCAATGGGCAGTTTCTCAGGGGTCTCTATTTGCAATGGACAGTGTCTCACGATCTCTATCTATAATGGACAGTGGCTCACGATCTCTTTCTATAATGGTCGGTGTCACTGGGATCTCTATCAGCAATGGACAGTGTCTCAAGATCTTTATCTGCAATGGACAGTGTCTCAGGGTGTCTATCTGCAATGGACAGTTCCTTGAGGTCTCAATCTGCAATAGGGAGTGTCTCAGGGGACTCTATCTGCAGTGGACAATGTCTCACGTGTTTCTATCTGAAATGGCCAGTGTCTCGGGGTCTCTATCTGCAGTGGACAATGTCTCACAATCTCTATCTATAATGGACAGTGTCTCTGGGATCTCCATCAGCAATGGACAGAGTCTCAAGATCTCTGTCTGCAATGGACACTGTCTCAGGGATCTCTATCGGCAACGGACAGTGTCTAAGGGATATCTATCTGCAATGGACAGTGTCTCAGGGATCTCTACCTGCAACGGACAGTGTTTCAGGGATCTCTATCTGCAACGGACAGTGTCTCAAGATCTCTATCTGCAATGGACAGTGTCTCAGGGGTGTCTATCTGCAATGAACAGCGTCTCAGGGGTCTCTATCTGCACTGTGCAGTGTTTCACGAGTCTCTATCTACAATGGACAGTATCTTGGGGTCTCTATCTGCAGCAGTCAGGGTCTCAGGATCTCTATCTACAATGGACAGTGTCACTGGGATCTCGATCAGCAATGGACAGTGTCTCAGGATCTCTGTCTGCAATGGACAGTTTCTCAAGGTCTCTATCTGAAATAGGCAGTGTCTCAGTGGTCTCGATCTGAAATGGACAGTGTCTCGGGGTCTCTATCTGCAGTGGACAATGTCCCACGTGTCTCTATCTGCAATGGACAGTGTCTCAGGGTCTCTATCTGCAATGGACCGTGTCTCAGGGATCTGTATCTGCAATAGACAGTGTCTCAGGGGTCTCTATCTTCAATGGCCAGGGTCTCAAGATATCTATCTGCAACAGAGACTGTCTCAGGGATCTCTACCTGCAACTGACAATGTCTCAGGGATCTCTATCTGCAATGGACAGTGTCTCAAGATCTCTTTCTGAAATAGGCAGTGTCTCAGGGGTGTCTATCTGCAATATGTAGTGTCTCAGGATCTCTATCTGCAATGGACAGCGTCTCAGGAGTCTCTATCTGCACTGTGCAGAGTTTCACAGGTCTCTATCTGCAATGGACAGTATCTCAGGGTCTCTATCCGCAGCGGACAGTGACTCAGGATCTCTATCTACAATGGACAGTATATCTGGGATCTCTATCTGCCATGGACAGTGTCTCAGGGATCTCTATCGGAAATAGGCAGTATCTCAAGGGTGTCTATCAGCAATGGACAGTGTCTCAGGGATCTCTATCTGCAATGGACAGTGTCTCAAGATCACTATCTGCAATGGACAGTGTATCTGGGATCTCTATCTGCAATGGACAGTGTCTCAGGGGTCTGCATCTGCAATGGACAGTGTCCTGGGGTCTCCATCTGCAATGGGCTGTGCCTCAGGGGTCTCTATTTGCAATGGACAGTGTCTCAGGGATCTCTATCTGCAATGGACAGTGTCTCAAGATCTCTATCTGGAATGGACAGTGTCTCAGGATCTCTGTCTGCAATGAACAGCGTCTCAGGGGTCTCTATCTGCACTGTGCAGTGTTTCACGAGTCTCTATCTACAATGGACAGTATCTTGGGGTCTCTATCTGCAGCAGTCAGGGTCTCAGGATCTCTATCTACAATGGACAGTGTTACTGGGATCTCTATCAGCAATGGACAGGGTCTCAAGATCTCTATCTGCAATGGACAGTGTCTCAGGATCTCTATCTGCAATGGACAGCGTCTCGGTGGTCTCTATCTGCACTGTGCAGGGTTTCACGGGTCTCTATCTGCAATCGACAGTATCTCGGGGTCTCTATCTGCAGCGGACAGTGACTCAGGATCTTTATCTACAATGTACAGTATATCTGGGATCTCTATCTGCGATGGACAGTGTCTCGAGGATCTCTATCTGCACTGGACAGTGTCTCAGGGGTCTCTATCTGCAACGGACAGTGTCTCAGGGATCTCTATCTGCAATGGACAGTGTTTCAGGGATCTCTATCTGCAATGGACAGTGTCTCAAGATCTCTATCTGGAATGGACAGTGTCTCAGGATCTCTGTCTGCAATGAACAGCGTCTCAGGGGTCTCTATCTGCACTGTGCAGTGTTTCACGAGTCTCTATCTACAATGGACAGTATCTTGGGGTCTCTATCTGCAGCAGACAGGGTCTCAGGATCTCTATCTACAATGGACAGTGTCACTGGGATCTCTATCAGCAATGGACAGTGTCTCAAGATCTCTATCTGCAATGGACAGTGTCTCAGGATCTCTGTCTGCAATGGACAGTTTCTCAAGGTCTCTATCTGAAATAGGCAGTGTCTCAGTGGTCTCGATCTGAAATGGACAGTGTCTCGGGGTCTCTATCTGCAGTGGACAATGTCCCACGTGTCTCTATCTGCAATGGACAGTGTCTCAGGGTCTCTATCTGCAATGGACCGTGTCTCAGGGATCTGTATCTGCAATAGACAGTGTCTCAGGGATCTCTATCTTCAATGGACAGGGTCTCAAGATATCTATCTGCAACAGAGACTGTCTCAGGGATCTCTACCTGCAACTGACAATGTCTCAGGGATCTCTATCTGCAATGGACAGTGTCTCAAGATCTCTTTCTGAAATAGGCAGTGTCTCAGGGGTGTCTATCTGCAATATGTAGTGTCTCAGGATCTCTATCTGCAATGGACAGCATCTCAGGAGTCTCTATCTGCACTGTGCAGAGTTTCACAGGTCTCTATCTGCAATGGACAGTATCTCAGGGTCTCTATCCGCAGCGGACAGTGACTCAGGATCTCTATCTACAATGGACAGTATATCTGGGATCTCTATCTGCCATGGACAGTGTCTCAGGGATCTCTATCGGAAATAGGCAGTATCTCAAGGGTGTCTATCAGCAATGGACAGTGTCTCAGGGATCTCTATCTGCAATGGACAGTGTCTCAAGATCACTATCTGCAATGGACAGTGTATCTGGGATCTCTATCTGCAATGGACAGTGTCTCAGGGATCTCTATCTGCAATGGACAGTGTCTCAAGATCTCTATCTGGAATGGACAGTGTCTCAGGATCTCTGTCTGCAATGAACAGCGTCTCAGGGGTCTCTATCTGCACTGTGCAGTGTTTCACGAGTCTCTATCTACAATGGACAGTATCTTGGGGTCTCTATCTGCAGCAGTCAGGGTCTCAGGATCTCTATCTACAATGGACAGTGTCACTGGGATCTCTATCAGCAATGGACAGTGTCTCAAGATCTCTATCTGCAATGGACAGTGTCTCAGGATCTCTGTCTGCAATGGACAGTTTCTCAAGGTCTCTATCTGAAATAGGCAGTGTCTCAGTGGTCTCGATCTGAAATGGACAGTGTCTCGGGGTCTCTATCTGCAGTGGACAATGTCCCACGTGTCTCTATCTATAATGGACAGCATCTCTGGGATCTCTATCAGCAATGGACAGTGTCTCAGGATCTCTATCAGCAATGGACAGAGTCTCAAGATCTCTATCTGCAATGGACCGTGTCTCAGGGATCTCTATCTGCAATGAACAGTGTCTCAGGGATCTCTATATTCAATTGACAGAGTCTCAGGGATCTCTGTATGCAACGGAGTGTCTCAGGGATCTCTCCCTGCAACGGACAGTGTTTCAGGGATCTCTATTTGCAACGGACAGTGTCTCCTGGATCTCTGTCTCCAATGGACAGTCTCTCAGGGGTCTGCATCTGCAATGGACAGTGTCTTTGGGGTGTCTATCTGCAATATGTAGTGTCTCCGGGATCTCTATCTGCAATGGACAGTGTCTCGAGGATCTCTATCTGTAATGGACAGTGTCTCGGGGTCTCTATCTGCAGTGGACAATGTCTCACGTGTCTCTATCTATAATGGACAGCGTCTCTGGGATCTCTATCAGCAATGGACAGTGTCTCAGGATCTCTATCAGCAATGGACAGAGTCTCAAGATCTCTATCTGCAATGGACAGTGTCTCAGGGATCTCTATCTTCAACGGACAGCGTCTCAAGATCTCTATCTGCAATGGACCGTGTCTCAGGGATCTGTATCTGCAATGGACAGTGTCTCAGGGATCTCTATCTTCAATGGACAGTGTCTCAGGCATCTCTATCTGCAATGGACAGTGTCTCAGGATCTCTAGCTGAAATAGGCAGTGTCTCAGGTGTCTCTATCTGAAATGGACAGTGTCTCAGGCATCTCTATCTGCAATGGACAGTATCTTGGGGTTTTCATCTGGAGTGGGCTGTGTTTCCAGATCTCTATCTGCAATGGACAGTGTCTCAGGGCGTCTATCTGCAATGGATAGTTTCTCGAGGTCTCTATCTGCAATAGGGAGTGCCTCATGGGTCTCTATCTGAACTGTGCAGTGTCGCGGGGTCTCTATCTGCGATGGACAATATCTCAGGGATCTCTACCAGCAATGGACAGTGTCTCAGGATCTCTATCAGCAATGGACAGAGTCTCAAGATCTCTATCTGCAATGGACAGTGTCTCAGGGATATCTATCAGCAATGGACAGAGTCTCAAGATCTCTATCTGCAATGGACAGTGTCTCAGGGATCTCTATCTACAACGGACAGCGTCTCAAGATCTCTATCTGCAACGGAGAGTGTCTCAGGGATCTCTACCTGCAACGGACAGTGTCTCAGGGATCTCTAGCTGCAATGGACAGTGTCTCAAGATCTCTATCTGCAATGGACAGTGTCTCAGGATCTCTAGCTGAAATAGGCAGTGTCTCAGCTGTCTCTATCTGAAATGGACAGTGTCTCAGGCATCTCTATCTGCAATGGACAGTATCTTGGGGTTTTCATCTGGAGTGGGCTGTGTTTCCAGATCTCTATCTGCAATGGACAGTGTCTCAGGGTGTCTATCTGCAATGGACAGTTTCTCGAGGTCTCTATCTGCAATAGGGAGTGTCTCATGGGTCTCTATCTGAACTGTGCAGTGTCGCGGGGTCTCTATCTGCGATGGACAATATCTCAGGGATCTCTACCAGCAATGGCCAGTGTCTCAGGCATCTCCATCTGCAATGCCAGTGTCACAAGATCTCTATCAGCAATGGACAGTGTCTTTGGGTTTCCATCTGCAATGGGCAGTATCTCGGGATCTCTATCTGCAATGAACAGTTTCTCAAGGTCTCTATCTCCAATAGGCAGTGTCTCCGTGGTCTCGATCTGAAATGGACAGTGTTTCGGGGTTTCTATCTGCAGTGGGCAACGTCTCACGTGTCACCAACTGCAATGGACAGTGTCTCGGGCTCTCTATCTGCAGTGGACAATGTCTCACGATCTCTTTCTATAATGGACAGAGTCTCGAGATCTCTATCTGCAATGGTCAGTGTCTCAGGATCTCTATCAGCAATGGACAGAGTCTTGGCGTCTCTATCTGCAATGGACAGTGTCTCAGGGATCTCTATCTGAAATAGGCAGAGTCTCAGGGGTGTCTATCTGCAATATGTAGTGTCTCAGGATCTCTATCTGCAATGGACAGCGTCTCGGGGGTCTCTATCTGCACTGTGCAGGGTTTCACGGGTCTCTATCTGCAATCGACAGTATCTCGGGGTCTCTATCTGCAGCGGACAGTGACTCAGGATCTTTATCTACAATGTACAGTATATCTGGGATCTCTATCTGCGATGGACAGTGTCTCAAGGGTGTCTATCTGCGATGGACAGTGTCTCGAGGATCTCTATCTGCACTGGACAGTGTCTCAGGGGTCTCTATCTGCAACGGACAGTGTCTCAGGGATCTCTATCTGCAATGGACATTGTCTCAAGATCTCTATCTGGAATGGACAGTGTCTCAGGATCTCTGTCTGCAATGAACAGCGTCTCAGGGGTCTCTATCTGCACTGTGCAGTGTTTCACGAGTCTCTATCTACAATGGACAGTATCTTGGGGTCTCTATCTGCAGCAGTCAGGGTCTCAGGATCTCTATCTACAATGGACAGTGTCACTGGGATCTCTATCAGCAATGGACAGTGTCTCAAGATCTCTATCTGCAATGGACAGTGTCTCAGGATCTCTGTCTGCAATGGACAGTTTCTCAAGGTCTCTATCTGAAATATGCTGTCTCAGTGGTCTCGATCTGAAATGGACAGTGTCTCGGGGTCTCTATCTGCAGTGGACAATGTCCCACGTGTCTCTATCTGCAATGGACAGTGTCTCAGGGTCTCTATCTGCAATGGACCGTGTCTCAGGGATCTGTATCTGCAATCGACAGTGTCTCAGGGATCTCTATCTTCAATGGACAGGGTCTCAAGATATGTATCTGCAACAGAGACTGTCTCAGGGATCTCTACCTGCAACTGACAATGTCTCAGGGATCTCTATCTGCAATGGACAGTGTCTCAAGATCTCTTTCTGAAATAGGCAGTGTCTCAGGGGTGTCTATCTGCAATATGTAGTGTCTCAGGATCTCTATCTGCAATGGACAGAGTCTTGGCGTCTCTATCTGCAATGGACAGTGTCTCAGGGATCTCTATCTGCAACGGACAGAGTCTCAAGATCTCTATCTGGAATGGACAGTGTCTCAGGATCTCTTTCTGAAATAGGCAGAGTCTCAGGGGTGTCTATCTGCAATATGTAGTGTCTCAGGATCTCTATCTGCAATGGACAGTGTCTCAGGGATCTCTATCTGCAAAGGACAGTGTCTCAGGGATCTCTATATTCAATTAACAGTGTCTCAGGGATCTCTGTATGCAACGGAGTGTCTCAGGGATCTCTCCCTGCAACGGACAGTGTTTCAGGGATCTCTATTTGCAACGGACAGTGTCTCCTGGATCTCTGTCTCCAATGGACAGTCTCTCAGGGGTCTGCATCTGCAATGGACAGTGTCTTTGGGGTGTCTATCTGCAATATGTAGTGTCTCCGGGATCTCTATCTGCAATGGACAGTGTCTTGAGGATCTCTATCTGTAATGGACAGTATCTCGGGCTCTCTATCTGCAGCGGACAGTGTCTCAGGATCTCTATCTACAATGGACAGTGTATCTGGGATCTCTATCTGCAATGGACAGTGTCTCCTGGATCTCGATCTCCAAGGGACAGTCTCTCAGGGTGTCTATCTGCAATGGACAGTTTCTCAAGGTCTCAATCTGCAATAGGGAGTGTCTCAGGGGTCTCTATCTGAACTGTGCAGTGTCTCGGGGTTTCTATCTGTGATGGACAGTATCTCAGGGATCTCTATCAGCAATGGACAGTGTCTCAGGCATCTCCATCTGCAATGGGCAGTGTCTTGGGGTCTCCATCTGCAATGGGCAGTGTCTCAGGATCTCTGTCTGCAATGGACAGTTTCTCAAGGTCTCTATCTGAAATAGGCAGTGTCTCAGTGGTCTCGATCTGAAATGGACAGTGTCTCCGGGTCTCTATCTGCAGTGGACAATGTCTCACGTGTCTCTATCTATAATGGACAGCGTCTCTGGGATCTCTATCAGCAATGGACAGTGTCTCAGGATCTCTATCAGCAATGGATAGAGTTTCAAGATCTCTATCTGCAATGGACAGTGTCTCAGGGATCTCTATCTACAACGGACAGCGTCTCAAGATCTCTATCTGCAATGGACCGTGTCTCAGGGATCTGTATCTGCAATGGACAGTGTCTCAGGGATCTCTATCTTCAATGGACAGTGTCTCAGGCATCTCTATCTTCAATGGACAGTGTCTCAGGCATCTCTATCTTCAATGGACAGTGTCTCAGGCATCTCTATCTGCAATGGACAGTGTCTCAGGATCTCTAGCTGAAATAGGCAGTGTCTCAGGTGTCTCTATCTGAAATGGACAGTGTCTCAGGCATCTCTATCTGCAATGGACAGTATCTTGGGGTTTTCATCTGGAGTGGGCTGTGTTTCCAGATCTCTATCTGCAATGGACAGTGTCTCAGGGTGTCTATCTGCAATGGACAGTTTCTCGAGGTCTCTATCTGCAATAGGGAGTGCCTCATGGGTCTCTATCTGAACTGTGCAGTGTCGCGGGGTCTCTATCTGCGATGGACAATATCTCAGGGATCTCTATCAGCAATGGACAGTGTCTCAGGCATCTCCATCTGCAATGGGCAGTGTCTTGGGGTCTCCATCTGCAATGGGCAGTGTCTCAGGATCTCTGTCTGCAATGGACAGTTTCTCAAGGTCTCTATCTGAAATAGGCAGTGTCTCAGTGGTCTCGATCTGAAATGGACAGTGTCTCCGGGTCTCTATCTGCAGTGGACAATGTCTCACGTGTCTCTATCTATAATGGAGAGCGTCTCTGGGATCTCTATCAGCAATGGACAGTGTCTCAGGATCTCTATCAGCAATGGACAGAGTTTCAAGATCTCTATCTGCAATGGACAGTGTCTCAGGGATCTCTATCTACAACGGACAGCGTCTCAAGATCTCTATCTGCAATGGACCGTGTCTCAGGGATCTGTATCTGCAATGGACAGTGTCTCAGGGATCTCTATCTTCAATGGACAGTGTCTCAGGCATCTCTATCTTCAATGGACAGTGTCTCAGGCATCTCTATCTTCAATGGACAGTGTCTCAGGCATCTCTATCTGCAATGGACAGTGTCTCAGGATCTCTAGCTGAAATAGGCAGTGTCTCAGGTGTCTCTATCTGAAATGGACAGTGTCTCAGGCATCTCTATCTGCAATGGACAGTATCTTGGGGTTTTCATCTGGAGTGGGCTGTGTTTCCAGATCTCTATCTGCAATGGACAGTGTCTCAGGGTGTCTATCTGCAATGGACAGTTTCTCGAGGTCTCTATCTGCAATAGGGAGTGCCTCATGGGTCTCTATCTGAACTGTGCAGTGTCGCGGGGTCTCTATCTGCGATGGACAATATCTCAGGGATCTCTACCAGCAATGGACAGTGTCTCAGGATCTCTATCAGCAATGGACAGAGTCTCAAGATCTCTATCTGCAATGGACAGTGTCTCAGGGATCTCTATCAGCAATGGACAGAGTCTCAAGATCTCTATCTGCAATGGACAGTGTCTCAGGGATCTCTATCAGCAATGGACAGAGTCTCAAGATCTCTATCTGCAATGGACAGTGTCTCGAGGATCTCTATCTGTAATGGACAGTATCTCGGGCTCTCTATCTGCAGCGGACAGTGTCTCAGGATCTCTATCTACAATGGACAGTGTATCTGGGATCTCTATCTGCAATGGACAGTGTCTCCTGGATCTCTATCTCCAAGGGACAGTCTCTCAGGGTGTCTATCTGCAATGGACAGTTTCTCAAGGTCTCAATCTGCAATAGGGAGTGTCTCAGGGGTCTCTATCTGAACTGTGCAGTGTCTCGGGGTTTCTATCTGTGATGGACAGTATCTCAGGGATCTCTATCAGCAATGGACAGTGTCTCAGGCATCTCCATCTGCAATGGGCAGTGTCTTGGGGTCTCCATCTGCAATGGGCAGTGTCTCAGGATCTCTGTCTGCAATGGACAGTTTCTCAAGGTCTCTATCTGAAATAGGCAGTGTCTCAGTGGTCTCGATCTGAAATGGACAGTGTCTCCGGGTCTCTATCTGCAGTGGACAATGTCTCACGTGTCTCTATCTATAATGGACAGCGTCTCTGGGATCTCTATCAGCAATGGACAGTGTCTCAGGATCTCTATCAGCAATGGACAGAGTTTCAAGATCTCTATCTGCAATGGACAGTGTCTCAGGGATCTCTATCTACAACGGACAGCGTCTCAAGATCTCTATCTGCAATGGACCGTGTCTGAGGGATCTGTATCTGCAATGGACAGTGTCTCAGGGATCTCTATCTTCAATGGACAGTGTCTCAGGCATCTCTATCTTCAATGGACAGTGTCTCAGGGATCTCTATCTACAACGGACAGCGTCTCAAGATCTCTATCTGCAACGGAGAGTGTCTCAGGGCTCTCTACCTGCAATGGACAGTGTCTCAAGATCTCTATCTGCAATGGACAGTGTCTCAGGATCTCTAGCTGAAATAGGCAGTGTCTCAGGTGTCTCTATCTGAAATGGACAGTGTCTCAGGCATCTCTATCTGCAATGGACAGTATCTTGGGGTTTTCATCTGGAGTGGGCTGTGTTTCCAGATCTCTATCTGCAATGGACAGTGTCTCAGGGTGTCTATCTGCAATGGACAGTTTCTCGAGGTCTCTATCTGCAATAGGGAGTGTCTCATGGGTCTCTATCTGAACTGTGCAGTGTCGCGGGGTCTCTATCTGCGATGGACAATATCTCAGGGATCTCTACCAGCAATGGACAGTGTCTCAGGCATCTCCATCTGCAATGGGCAGTGTCACAAGATCTCTATCAGCAATGGACAGTGTCTTTGGGTTTCCATCTGCAATGGGCAGTATCTCGGGATCTCTATCTGCAATGAACAGTTTCTCAAGGTCTCTATCTCCAATAGGCAGTGTCTCAGTGGTCTCGATCTGAAATGGACAGTGTTTCGGGGTTTCTATCTGCAGTGGGCAACGTCTCACGTGCCACCAACTGCAATGGACAGTGTCTCGGGCTCTCTATCTGCAGTGGACAATGTCTCACGATCTCTTTCTATAATGGACAGAGTCTCGAGATCTCTATCTGCAATGGTCAGTGTCTCAGGATCTCTATCAGCAATGGACAGAGTCTCAAGATCTCTATCTGCAATGGACAGTGTCTCAGGATCTCTTTCTGAAATAGGCAGAGTCTCAGGGGTGTCTATCTGCAATATGTAGTGTCTCAGGATCTCTATCTGCAATGGACAGCGTCTCGGGGGTCTCTATCTGCACTGTGCAGGGTTTCACGGGACTCTATCTGCAATCGACAGTATCTCGGGGTCTCTATCTGCAGCGGACAGTGACTCAGGATCTTTTTCTACAATGTACAGTATATCTGGGATCTCTATCTGCGATGGACAGTGTCTCAGGGATCTCTACCTGCAACTGACAATGTCTCAGGGATCTCTATCTGCAATGGACAGTGTCTCAAGATCTCTTTCTGAAATAGGCAGTGTCTCAGGGGTGTCTATCTGCAATATGTAGTGTCTCAGGATCTCTATCTGCAATGGACAGCATCTCAGGAGTCTCTATCTACACTGTGCAGAGTTTCACAGGTCTCTTTCTGCAATGGACAGTATCTCAGGGTCTCTATCCGCAGCGGACCGTGACTCAGGATCTCTATCTACAATGGACAGTATATCTGGGATCTCTATCTGCCATGGACAGTGTCTCAGGGATCTCTATCGGAAATAGGCAGTATCTCAAGGGTGTCTATCAGCAATGGACAGTGTCTCAGGGATCTCTATCTGCAATGGACAGTGTCTCAAGATCACTATCTGCAATGGACAGTGAATCTGGGATCTCTATCTGCAATGGACAGTGTCTCAGGGGTCTGCATCTGCAATGGACAGTGTCCTGGGGTCTCCATCTGCAATGGGCTGTGCCTCAGGGGTCTCTATTTGCAATGGACAGTGTCTCACGATCTCTATCTATAATGGACAGTGTCACTGGGATCTCTATCAGCAATGGACAGTGTCTCAAGATCTCTATCTGCAATGGACAGTGTCTCAGGATCTCTGTCTGCAGTGGACAGTGTCTCGAGGTCTTTATCTGCAATGGACTGTGTCCCACGCTCTCTATCTATAATGGACAGTGACTCTGGGATCTCTATCTGCAATGGACAGTGTCTCAGGATCTCTATCTGCAATGGACAGTGTCTCAGGGTGTCTTTCTGCAATATGTAGTGTCTCAGGGGTCTCTATCTGAAATGGACAGTGCCTCGGGGTGTCTATCTACAATGGACAGTGTCTCACAATCTCAATCTATAATGGACAGTGTCTCTGGGATCTCTATCAGCAATGGACAGTGTCTCAGGATCTCTATCTGCAATGGACAGTGTCTCAGGCTGTCTATCTGCGATGGACAGTTTCTTGAGGTCTCTATCTGCAATAGGGAGTGTCTCAGGGGTCTTTATCTGAAATGGACTGTGTCTCAGGGTCTCCATCTGCAATGGACAGTGTCTTGGGGTCTCCATCTGCAATGGACAGGGTCTCAGGATCTCTGTCTGCAATGGACAGTGTCTCGGGGTCTATATATGAAACAGGCAGTGTCTCAGGGGTCTCTATCTGAAATGGGCAGTGCCTCGGGCTGTCTATCTACAATGGACAGTGTCTCAGGGTCTCTATCTGCAATGGACAGTGTCTCAGGGGTCTCTATCTGCAATGAACAGTGTATCAAGATCTCTATCTGCAATGGACAGTCTCTCAGGGATCTCTATCATGCAATGGACAGTGTCTTGGGGTCTCCATCTGCAATGGACAGTGTCTCAGGGGTCTCCATCTGCAACGGACAGTGTCTCAGGGATCTCCATCTGCAATGGACAGTGTCTCCAGGATCTCTATCTGCAATGGACAGTGTCTCAGGGGTCTCTATCTGCAATGAACAGTGTATCAAGATCTCTATCTGCAATGGACAGTCTCTCAGGGATCTCTATCATGCAATGGATATGTCTCTGGAGTCTCTATCTGCAATGGACAGTGTCTCAGGGGTCTCCATCTGCAATGGACAGTGTCTCAAGATCTCTATCTGCAATGGAAAGTGTCTCAGGGGTCTCCATCTGCAATGGACAGTGTCCTGGGTTCGCCATCTGAAATGGGCATTGTCTCAGGGGTCTCTAACTGCAATGGACAGTGTCTCGGGATCTCCATCAGCAATAGACAGTGTCTCGGTGTCTATATCTGCAATGGACAGTGTCTCAGAGAACTCTATCTGCAATGGACATTGTCTCAAGATCTCTATCTGCAATGGACAGTGTCTTAGGGGTCTCGATCTGCAATGCACAGTGTCTCACGATCTCTATCTATAATGGACAGTGTCTCTGGGATCTCTATCAGCAATGGACAGTGTCTCAGGATCTCTGTTTGCAATGGACAGTGTCTCGCGGTCTCTATCTGCAACGGACAGTGTCTCAGGGATCTCTATCTGCACCGGACAGCGTCTCAAGATCTCTATCTGCAATGGACAGTGTCTCAGCGGTCTCTATCTGAAATAGGCAGTGTCTCAGGGGTGTCTATCTGCAATATGTAGCGTCTCAGGGGTCTCTATGTGAAATGGACAGTGTCTCAGGATCTCTATCTGCAATGGACAGCGTCTCAGGGGTCTCTATCTGCACTATGCAGTGTTTCACATGTCTCTATCTGCAGTGGACAGTGTCTCAGGATCTCTGTCTGCAATGGACAATGTCTCAGGATCTCTGACTGCAATGGACAGTGTCTCGGGGTCTCTATCTGCAATGGACAGTTTCTCAGGGATCTCTATCTGCAATGGATAGTGTCTCAGGGTGTCTATCTGCAAAGGACAGTTTCTCGAGGTCTCAATCTGCAATAGGGAGTGTCTCAGGAGTCTCCCTCTGCAATGGACAGTGTCTCCAGTATCTCCATCTGCAATGGACAGTGTCTCCGGATCTCTATCTGCAATGGACAGCATCTCAGGGGTCTCTACCTGCAATGGACAGTGTCTCAGGGATCTCTATCTGCAATGGACAGTGTCTCAAGATCTCTATCTGCAATGGACAGTGTCTCAGGATCTATATCTGAAATAGGGAGTGTCTCAGGATCTCTGTCTGCAATGGACAGTGTCTCAGGGGTCTCTGTCTGCACTGTGCAATCTTTCACGGGTCTCTATCTGCAATGGACAGTATCTCGGGGCCTCTATCTGCAGTGGACAGTGTCTCAGGATCTCTATCTACAATTGACAGTGTATCTGGGATCTCTATCTGCAATGGACAGTGTCTCAGGGATCTCTATCTGAAAGAGGCAGTGTCTCAGGGGTGTCTATCTGCAATGGACTGTGTCCTGGGGTCTCCATCTGCAATGGGTATTGTCTCAGGTGTCTCTATCTGCAATGGACAGTGTCTCTGGGATCTCTATTAGCAATGGACAGTGTCTCAAGATCTCTATCAGCAATGGACAGTGTCTCAGGATCTCTGTCTGCAATGGACAGTGTCTCAGGGTGTCCATCTGCAATGGACATTTTCTCGAGGTCTCTATCTGCAATAGGGAGTGTCTCAGGGGTCTCTATCTGAAATGGACAGTGCCTCGGGGTGTCTATCTGCAATGGACAGCGTCTCAGGGGTCTCTATCTGCACTGTGCAGTGTTTCACGGGTCTCTATCTGCAATGGACAGTATCTTGGGGTCTCTATCTGCAGTGGACAGTGTCTCAGGATCTCTATCTACAATGGACAGTGTATCTGGGATCTCTATCTGCAATGGACAGTGTCTCCGGGATCTCTATCTGCAATGGACAGTATCTCACGGGTCTCCATCTGCAATGGACAGTGTCCTGGGTTCTCCATCTGCAATGGGCATTGTCTCAGGGGTCTCTATCTGCAATGGACAGTGTCTCAGGATCTCTATCAGCAATGGACAGTGTCTCGGGGTCTCTATCTGCAATGCACAGTGTCTCACGATCTCTATCTATAATGGACAGTGTCTCTGGGATCTCTATCAGCAATGGACAGTGTCTCAAGATCTCTATCTGCAATGGACAGTTACTCAGGATCTCTGTTTGCAATAGACACTGTCTCGCGGTCTCTATCTGCAATGGACAGTGTCTCAAGGATCTCTATCTGCAACGGAAAGTGTCTCAAGATCTCTATCTGCAATGGACAGTGTCTCAGGATCTCTATCTGAAATGGACAGTGCCTCGGGGTGTCTATCTGCAATGGACAGTTACTCAGGATCTCTGTTTGCAATAGACACTGTCTCGCGGTCTCTATCTGCAATGGACAGTGTCTCAAGGATCTCTATCTGCAACGGAAAGTGTCTCAAGATCTCTATCTGCAATGGACAGTGTCTCAGGATCTCTATCTGAAATGGACAGTGCCTCGGGGTGTCTATCTACAATGGACAGTGTCTCAGGGGTGTCTATCTGCACTGTGCAGTGTTTCACGGGTCACTATCTGCAATGGACAGTATCTTGGGGTCTCTATCTGCAGTGGACAGTGTCTCAGGATCTCTATCTACAATGGACAGTGTATCTGGGATCTCTATCTGCAATGGACAGTGTCTCTGGGATCTCTATCTGCAATGGACAGTGTCTCCAGGATCTCTATCTACAATGGATAGTGTCTCGGGATCTCTGTCTTCAATGGACAGTGTCTCAGGGATCTCTATCTGCAATGGACAGTATCTCGGGGTTTCCATCTGCAGTGGGCTGTGTTTTGAGATCTCTATCTGCAATGGATGGTGTCTCCGGGTTTGTATCCCCAGTGGGCACGGCCTCGGGATCTCTATCTACAAAGGGCAGTGTCTCTGGGATCTCTACCTGCAGTGGACAGTGTTTCGGGAATCTCCTGATGAACAGCTTTTGCCCAAAACATCGATTCTTCTTTTCCTTGGATACTGCCTGACCGGCATTTCCAGCACCTCATTCTTCATCTCTATCTGCAATGGACAGTGTCTCCAGAGTGTCTATCATGCAATGCATAGTGTCTCAGGGGTCTCCATCTGCAATGGACAGTGTCTCAGGTGTCTCCACCTGCAATGGACAGTGTCTCACGATCTCTATCTATAATGGACAGTGTCTCTGGGACCTCTATCAGCAATGGACAGTGTCTCAAGATCTGTATCTGCAATGGACAGTGTCTCAGGGTGTCTATCTGCAATGGACAGTTTCTCGAGGTCTCTATCTGCAATAGGGAGTGTCTCAGGGGTCTCTATCTACAATGGACAGTGTCTCAGGGATCCCTATCAGCAATGGACAGTGTTTTGGGGTCTACATCTGCAATGGGCGGTGTCTCAGGGGTCTCTATCTGAAATAGACAGTGTCTCTGTGTGTCTCTGGGATCTCTATCTACAATGGACATTTTCTCAATCGCCTGATGATGGCTTTTGCCCAAAACATCGATTCTTCTTTTCCTTGGATACTGCCTGACCGGCTTTTCCAGCACCACATTCTTCATCTCTATCTGCAATAGGCAGTGTCTCAGGGGTATCTACCATCCTGATCTCTATTTGCAACGGACAGTGTCTCACGATCTCTATCTGCAATGGACAGTGTCTTGGGGTTTCCATCTGCAACGGACAGTTTCTCAGGGGTCTTTATCTGAACTGGGCAGTGTCTCGGGATTTCTGTCTACAATGGATAGTGTGTCTGGGTCTCTATCAGCAATGGACAGTTTCTCTGGATCTCAATCTATAATAGGCAGTGTCTCCGGGGTCTCTATCTGAAATGGACAGTGTCTCGGGGTGTCTATCTACAATGGACAGTGTCTCAGGGATCTCTATCTGCAATGGACAGTATCTCGGGGTTTCCATCTGCAGTGGGCTGTGTTTCAAGATCTCTATCTGCAATGGATGGTGTCTCAGGGTTTGCATCCCCAGTGTGCACTGCCTTGGGATCTCTATCTACAAAGGACAGTGTCTCTGGGATCTCTACCTGCAGTGGACAGTGTCTCGGGAATCTCCTGATGAACGGCTTTTGCCCAAAACAGTGATTCTTCTTTTCCTTGGATACTGCCTGACCGGCTTTTCCAGCACCTCATTCTTCATCTCTATCTGCAATGGACAGTGTCTCCGGGGTGTCTATCATGCAATGCATAGTGTCTCAGGGGTCTCCATCTGCAATGGACAGTGTCTCTGGGATCTCTACCTGCAGTGGACAGTGTCTCGGGAATCTCATGATGAAGGGCTTTTGCCCAAGACATCGATTCTTCTGTTCCTTGGATACTGCCTGACCGGCTTTTCCAGCACCACACTCTTCATCTCTATCTGAAATGGACAGTGTCTCAGGATCTCTGTCTGCAATGGACAGTGTCTTGGGGTCTCCATCTGCAATGGACAGTCTCTCAGGGATCTCTATCATGCAATGGATAGTGTCTCAGGAGTCTCTATCTGCAATGGACAGTGTCTCAGGGGTCTCCATCTGCAACGGACAGTGTCTCAGGGGTCTCCATCTGCAATGGACAACGTCTCCAGGATCTCTATCTACAATGGATAGTGTCTCGGGATCTCTGTCTGCAATGGACAGTGTCTCCGGTGTCTCTATCTACAAAGGGCAGTGTCTCTGGGATCTCTACCTGCAGTGGACAGTGTCTCGGGAATCTCCTGATGAAGGGCTTTTGCCCAAAACATCGATTCTTCTGTTCCTAGGATAATGCCTGACCGGCTTTTCCAGCACCACATTCTTCATCTCTATCTGCAATGGACAATGACTCCGGGATGTCTATCTGCAATGGACAGGTTCACCAGGGTCTCTATCATGCAATGGATAGTGTCTCGGGGTCTCCATCTGCAATGGACAGTGTCTTAGGGATCTCTATCTGCAATAGACAGTGTCTCAGGGGTCTCCCTCTGCAATGGACAGTGTCTCCAGTATCTTCATCTACAGTGGATAGTGTCTCGGGATCTCTGTCTGCAATGGACAGTGTCTCAGGGATCTCAATCTGCAATGGACAGTGTCTCAGGGCTCTCCATCTGCAATGGACAGTGTCCTGGGGTCTCCATCTGCAATGGGCATTGTCTCAGGGGTCTCTATCTGCAATGGACAATGTCTCACTATCTCTATCTATAATGGACAATGTCTCTGCGATCTCTATCAGCAATGGACAGTGTCTCAAGATCTCTATCTGCAATGGAAAGTGTCTCAGGGGTCTCCATCTGCAATGGACAGTGTCCTGGGTTCGCCATCTGAAATGGGCATTGTCTCAGGGGTCTCTAACTGCAATGGACAGTGTCTCGGGATCTCCATCAGCAATAGACAGTGTCTCGGTGTCTATATCTGCAATGGACAGTGTCTCAGAGAACTCTATCTGCAATGGACATTGTCTCAAGATCTCTATCTGCAATGGACAGTGTCTTAGGGGTCTCGATCTGCAATGCACAGTGTCTCACGATCTCTATCTATAATGGACAGTGTCTCTGGGATCTCTATCAGCAATGGACAGTGTCTCAGGATCTCTGTTTGCAATGGACAGTGTCTCGCGGTCTCTATCTGCAACGGACAGTGTCTCAGGGATCTCTATCTGCACCGGACAGCGTCTCAAGATCTCTATCTGCAATGGACAGTGTCTCAGCGGTCTCTATCTGAAATAGGCAGTGTCTCAGGGGTCTCTATCTGCAATATGTAGCGTCTCAGGGGTCTCTATGTGAAATGGACAGTGTCTCAGGATCTCTATCTGCAATGGACAGCGTCTCAGGGGTCTCTATCTGCACTATGCAGTGTTTCACGGGTCTCTATCTGCAATGGACAGCGTCTCAGGGGTCTCTGTCTGCACTGTGCAATCTTTCACGGGTCTCTATCTGCAATGGACAGTATCTCGGGGCCTCTATCTGCAGTGGACAGTGTCTCAGGATCTCTATCTACAATTGACAGTGTATCTGGGATCTCTATCTGCAATGGACAGTGTCTCAGGGATCTCTATCTGAAAGAGGCAGTGTCTCAGGGGTGTCTATCTGCAATGGACTGTGTCCTGGGGTCTCCATCTGCAATGGGTATTGTCTCAGGTGTCTCTATCTGCAATGGACAGTGTCTCTGGGATCTCTATTAGCAATGGACAGTGTCTCAAGATCTCTATCAGCAATGGACAGTGTCTCAGGATCTCTGTCTGCAATGGACAGTGTCTCAGGGTGTCCATCTGCAATGGACATTTTCTCGAGGTCTCTATCTGCAATAGGGAGTGTCTCAGGGGTCTCTATCTGAAATGGACAGTGCCTCGGGGTGTCTATCTGCAATGGACAGCGTCTCAGGGGTCTCTATCTGCACTGTGCAGTGTTTCACGGGTCTCTATCTGCAATGGACAGTATCTTGGGGTCTCTATCTGCAGTGGACAGTGTCTCAGGATCTCTATCTACAATGGACAGTGTATCTGGGATCTCTATCTGCAATGGACAGTGTCTCCGGGATCTCTATCTGCAATGGACAGTATCTCACGGGTCTCCATCTGCAATGGACAGTGTCCTGGGTTCTCCATCTGCAATGGGCATTGTCTCAGGGGTCTCTATCTGCAATGGACAGTGTCTCAGGATCTCTATCAGCAATGGACAGTGTCTCGGGGTCTCTATCTGCAATGCACAGTGTCTCACGATCTCTATCTATAATGGACAGTGTCTCTGGGATCTCTATCAGCAATGGACAGTGTCTCAAGATCTCTATCTGCAATGGACAGTTACTCAGGATCTCTGTTTGCAATAGACACTGTCTCGCGGTCTCTATCTGCAATGGACAGTGTCTCAAGGATCTCTATCTGCAACGGAAAGTGTCTCAAGATCTCTATCTGCAATGGACAGTGTCTCAGGATCTCTATCTGAAATGGACAGTGCCTCGGGGTGTCTATCTACAATGGACAGTGTCTCAGGGGTGTCTATCTGCACTGTGCAGTGTTTCACGGGTCACTATCTGCAATGGACAGTATCTTGGGGTCTCTATCTGCAGTGGACAGTGTCTCAGGATCTCTATCTACAATGGACAGTGTATCTGGGATCTCTATCTGCAATGGACAGTGTCTCTGGGATCTCTATCTGCAATGGACAGTGTCTCCAGGATCTCTATCTACAATGGATAGTGTCTCGGGATCTCTGTCTTCAATGGACAGTGTCTCAGGGATCTCTATCTGCAATGGACAGTATCTCGGGGTTTCCATCTGCAGTGGGCTGTGTTTTGAGATCTCTATCTGCAATGGATGGTGTCTCCGGGTTTGTATCCCCAGTGGGCACGGCCTCGGGATCTCTATCTACAAAGGGCAGTGCCTCTGGGATCTCTACCTGCAGTGGACAGTGTTTCGGGAATCTCCTGATGAACAGCTTTTGCCCAAAACATCGATTCTTCTTTTCCTTGGATACTGCCTGACCGGCATTTCCAGCACCTCATTCTTCATCTCTATCTGCAATGGACAGTGTCTCCAGAGTGTCTATCATGCAATGCATAGTGTCTCAGGGGTCTCCATCTGCAATGGACAGTGTCTCAGGTGTCTCCACCTGCAATGGACAGTGTCTCACGATCTCTATCTATAATGGACAGTGTCTCTGGGACCTCTATCAGCAATGGACAGTGTCTCAAGATCTGTATCTGCAATGGACAGTGTCTCAGGGTGTCTATCTGCAATGGACAGTTTCTCGAGGTCTCTATCTGCAATAGGGAGTGTCTCAGGGGTCTCTATCTACAATGGACAGTGTCTCAGGGATCCCTATCAGCAATGGACAGTGTTTTGGGGTCTACATCTGCAATGGGCGGTGTCTCAGGGGTCTCTATCTGAAATAGACAGTGTCTCTGTGTGTCTCTGGGATCTCTATCTACAATGGACATTTTCTCAATCGCCTGATGATGGCTTTTGCCCAAAACATCGATTCTTCTTTTCCTTGGATACTGCCTGACCGGCTTTTCCAGCACCACATTCTTCATCTCTATCTGCAATAGGCAGTGTCTCAGGGGTATCTACCATCCTGATCTCTATTTGCAACGGACAGTGTCTCACGATCTCTATCTGCAATGGACAGTGTCTTGGGGTTTCCATCTGCAACGGACAGTTTCTCAGGGGTCTTTATCTGAACTGGGCAGTGTCTTGGGATTTCTGTCTACAATGGATAGTGTGTCTGGGTCTCTATCAGCAATGGACAGTTTCTCTGGATCTCAATCTATAATAGGCAGTGTCTCCGGGGTCTCTATCTGAAATGGACAGTGTCTCGGGGTGTCTATCTACAATGGACAGTGTCTCAGGGATCTCTATCTGCAATGGACAGTATCTCGGGGTTTCCATCTGCAGTGGGCTGTGTTTCAAGATCTCTATCTGCAATGGATGGTGTCTCAGGGTTTGCATCCCCAGTGTGCACTGCCTTGGGATCTCTATCTACAAAGGACAGTGTCTCTGGGATCTCTACCTGCAGTGGACAGTGTCTCGGGAATCTCCTGATGAACGGCTTTTGCCCAAAACAGTGATTCTTCTTTTCCTTGGATACTGCCTGACCGGCTTTTCCAGCACCTCATTCTTCATCTCTATCTGCAATGGACAGTGTCTCCGGGGTGTCTATCATGCAATGCATAGTGTCTCAGGGGTCTCCATCTGCAATGGACAGTGTCTCTGGGATCTCTACCTGCAGTGGACAGTGTCTCGGGAATCTCATGATGAAGGGCTTTTGCCCAAGACATCGATTCTTCTGTTCCTTGGATACTGCCTGACCGGCTTTTCCAGCACCACACTCTTCATCTCTATCTGAAATGGACAGTGTCTCAGGATCTCTGTCTGCAATGGACAGTGTCTTGGGGTCTCCATCTGCAATGGACAGTCTCTCAGGGATCTCTATCATGCAATGGATAGTGTCTCAGGAGTCTCTATCTGCAATGGACAGTGTCTCAGGGGTCTCCATCTGCAACGGACAGTGTCTCAGGGGTCTCCATCTGCAATGGACAACGTCTCCAGGATCTCTATCTACAATGGATAGTGTCTCGGGATCTCTGTCTGCAATGGACAGTGTCTCCGGTGTCTCTATCTACAAAGGGCAGTGTCTCTGGGATCTCTACCTGCAGTGGACAGTGTCTCGGGAATCTCCTGATGAAGGGCTTTTGCCCAAAACATCGATTCTTCTGTTCCTAGGATAATGCCTGACCGGCTTTTCCAGCACCACATTCTTCATCTCTATCTGCAATGGACAATGACTCCGGGATGTCTATCTGCAATGGACAGGTTCACCAGGGTCTCTATCATGCAATGGATAGTGTCTCGGGGTCTCCATCTGCAATGGACAGTGCCTTAGGGATCTCTATCTGCAATAGACAGTGTCTCAGGGGTCTCTATCTGCACTATGCAGTGTTTCACATGTCTCTATCTGCAGTGGACAGTGTCTCAGGATCTCTGTCTGCAATGGACAATGTCTCAGGATCTCTGACTGCAATGGACAGTGTCTCGGGGTCTCTATCTGCAATGGACAGTTTCTCAGGGATCTCTATCTGCAATGGATAGTGTCTCAGGGTGTCTATCTGCAAAGGACAGTTTCTCGAGGTCTCAATCTGCAATAGGGAGTGTCTCAGGAGTCTCCCTCTGCAATGGACAGTGTCTCCAGTATCTCCATCTGCAATGGACAGTGTCTCCGGATCTCTATCTGCAATGGACAGCATCTCAGGGGTCTCTACCTGCAATGGACAGTGTCTCAGGGATCTCTATCTGCAATGGACAGTGTCTCAAGATCTCTATCTGCAATGGACAGTGTCTCAGGATCTATATCTGAAATAGGGAGTGTCTCAGGATCTCTGTCTGCAATGGACAGTGTCTCAGGGGTCTCTGTCTGCACTGTGCAATCTTTCACGGGTCTCTATCTGCAATGGACAGTATCTCGGGGCCTCTATCTGCAGTGGACAGTGTCTCAGGATCTCTATCTACAATTGACAGTGTATCTGGGATCTCTATCTGCAATGGACAGTGTCTCAGGGATCTCTATCTGAAAGAGGCAGTGTCTCAGGGGTGTCTATCTGCAATGGACTGTGTCCTGGGGTCTCCATCTGCAATGGGTATTGTCTCAGGTGTCTCTATCTGCAATGGACAGTGTCTCTGGGATCTCTATTAGCAATGGACAGTGTCTCAAGATCTCTATCAGCAATGGACAGTGTCTCAGGATCTCTGTCTGCAATGGACAGTGTCTCAGGGTGTCCATCTGCAATGGACATTTTCTCGAGGTCTCTATCTGCAATAGGGAGTGTCTCAGGGGTCTCTATCTGAAATGGACAGTGCCTCGGGGTGTCTATCTGCAATGGACAGCGTCTCAGGGGTCTCTATCTGCACTGTGCAGTGTTTCACGGGTCTCTATCTGCAATGGACAGTATCTTGGGGTCTCTATCTGCAGTGGACAGTGTCTCAGGATCTCTATCTACAATGGACAGTGTATCTGGGATCTCTATCTGCAATGGACAGTGTCTCCGGGATCTCTATCTGCAATGGACAGTATCTCACGGGTCTCCATCTGCAATGGACAGTGTCCTGGGTTCTCCATCTGCAATGGGCATTGTCTCAGGGGTCTCTATCTGCAATGGACAGTGTCTCAGGATCTCTATCAGCAATGGACAGTGTCTCGGGGTCTCTATCTGCAATGCACAGTGTCTCACGATCTCTATCTATAATGGACAGTGTCTCTGGGATCTCTATCAGCAATGGACAGTGTCTCAAGATCTCTATCTGCAATGGACAGTTACTCAGGATCTCTGTTTGCAATAGACACTGTCTCGCGGTCTCTATCTGCAATGGACAGTGTCTCAAGGATCTCTATCTGCAACGGAAAGTGTCTCAAGATCTCTATCTGCAATGGACAGTGTCTCAGGATCTCTATCTGAAATGGACAGTGCCTCGGGGTGTCTATCTGCAATGGACAGTTACTCAGGATCTCTGTTTGCAATAGACACTGTCTCGCGGTCTCTATCTGCAATGGACAGTGTCTCAAGGATCTCTATCTGCAACGGAAAGTGTCTCAAGATCTCTATCTGCAATGGACAGTGTCTCAGGATCTCTATCTGAAATGGACAGTGCCTCGGGGTGTCTATCTACAATGGACAGTGTCTCAGGGGTGTCTATCTGCACTGTGCAGTGTTTCACGGGTCACTATCTGCAATGGACAGTATCTTGGGGTCTCTATCTGCAGTGGACAGTGTCTCAGGATCTCTATCTACAATGGACAGTGTATCTGGGATCTCTATCTGCAATGGACAGTGTCTCCAGGATCTCTATCTACAATGGATAGTGTCTCGGGATCTCTGTCTTCAATGGACAGTGTCTCAGGGATCTCTATCTGCAATGGACAGTATCTCGGGGTTTCCATCTGCAGTGGGCTGTGTTTTGAGATCTCTATCTGCAATGGATGGTGTCTCCGGGTTTGTATCCCCAGTGGGCACGGCCTCGGGATCTCTATCTACAAAGGGCAGTGTCTCTGGGATCTCTACCTGCAGTGGACAGTGTTTCGGGAATCTCCTGATGAACAGCTTTTGCCCAAAACATCGATTCTTCTTTTCCTTGGATACTGCCTGACCGGCATTTCCAGCACCTCATTCTTCATCTCTATCTGCAATGGACAGTGTCTCCAGAGTGTCTATCATGCAATGCATAGTGTCTCAGGGGTCTCCATCTGCAATGGACAGTGTCTCAGGTGTCTCCACCTGCAATGGACAGTGTCTCACGATCTCTATCTATAATGGACAGTGTCTCTGGGACCTCTATCAGCAATGGACAGTGTCTCAAGATCTGTATCTGCAATGGACAGTGTCTCAGGGTGTCTATCTGCAATGGACAGTTTCTCGAGGTCTCTATCTGCAATAGGGAGTGTCTCAGGGGTCTCTATCTACAATGGACAGTGTCTCAGGGATCCCTATCAGCAATGGACAGTGTTTTGGGGTCTACATCTGCAATGGGCGGTGTCTCAGGGGTCTCTATCTGAAATAGACAGTGTCTCTGTGTGTCTCTGGGATCTCTATCTACAATGGACATTTTCTCAATCGCCTGATGATGGCTTTTGCCCAAAACATCGATTCTTCTTTTCCTTGGATACTGCCTGACCGGCTTTTCCAGCACCACATTCTTCATCTCTATCTGCAATAGGCAGTGTCTCAGGGGTATCTACCATCCTGATCTCTATTTGCAACGGACAGTGTCTCACGATCTCTATCTGCAATGGACAGTGTCTTGGGGTTTCCATCTGCAACGGACAGTTTCTCAGGGGTCTTTATCTGAACTGGGCAGTGTCTCGGGATTTCTGTCTACAATGGATAGTGTGTCTGGGTCTCTATCAGCAATTGACAGTTTCTCTGGATCTCAATCTATAATAGGCAGTGTCTCCGGGGTCTCTATCTGAAATGGACAGTGTCTCGGGGTGTCTATCTACTATGGACAGTGTCTCAGGGATCTCTATCTGCAATGGACAGTATCTCGGGGTTTCCATCTGCAGTGGGCTGTGTTTCAAGATCTCTATCTGCAATGGATGGTGTCTCAGGGTTTGCATCCCCAGTGTGCACTGCCTTGGGATCTCTATCTACAAAGGACAGTGTCTCTGGGATCTCTACCTGCAGTGGACAGTGTCTCGGGAATCTCCTGATGAACGGCTTTTGCCCAAAACAGTGATTCTTCTTTTCCTTGGATACTGCCTGACCGGCTTTTCCAGCACCTCATTCTTCATCTCTATCTGCAATGGACAGTGTCTCCGGGGTGTCTATCATGCAATGCATAGTGTCTCAGGGGTCTCCATCTGCAATGGACAGTGTCTCTGGGATCTCTACCTGCAGTGGACAGTGTCTCGGGAATCTCATGATGAAGGGCTTTTGCCCAAGACATCGATTCTTCTGTTCCTTGGATACTGCCTGACCGGCTTTTCCAGCACCACACTCTTCATCTCTATCTGAAATGGACAGTGTCTCAGGATCTCTGTCTGCAATGGACAGTGTCTTGGGGTCTCCATCTGCAATGGACAGTCTCTCAGGGATCTCTATCATGCAATGGATAGTGTCTCAGGAGTCTCTATCTGCAATGGACAGTGTCTCAGGGGTCTCCATCTGCAACGGACAGTGTCTCAGGGGTCTCCATCTGCAATGGACAACGTCTCCAGGATCTCTATCTACAATGGATAGTGTCTCGGGATCTCTGTCTGCAATGGACAGTGTCTCCGGTGTCTCTATCTACAAAGGGCAGTGTCTCTGGGATCTCTACCTGCAGTGGACAGTGTCTCGGGAATCTCCTGATGAAGGGCTTTTGCCCAAAACATCGATTCTTCTGTTCCTAGGATAATGCCTGACCGGCTTTTCCAGCACCACATTCTTCATCTCTATCTGCAATGGACAATGACTCCGGGATGTCTATCTGCAATGGACAGGTTCACCAGGGTCTCTATCATGCAATGGATAGTGTCTCGGGGTCTCCATCTGCAATGGACAGTGTCTTAGGGATCTCTATCTGCAATAGACAGTGTCTCAGGGGTCTCCCTCTGCAATGGACAGTGTCTCCAGTATCTTCATCTACAGTGGATAGTGTCTCGGGATCTCTGTCTGCAATGGACAGTGTCTCAGGGATCTCAATCTGCAATGGACAGTGTCTCAGGGCTCTCCATCTGCAATGGACAGTGTCCTGGGGTCTCCATCTGCAATGGGCATTGTCTCAGGGGTCTCTATCTGCAATGGACAATGTCTCACTATCTCTATCTATAATGGACAATGTCTCTGCGATCTCTATCAGCAATGGACAGTGTCTCAAGATCTCTATCTGCAATGGAAAGTGTCTCAGGGGTCTCCATCTGCAATGGACAGTGTCCTGGGTTCGCCATCTGAAATGGGCATTGTCTCAGGGGTCTCTAACTGCAATGGACAGTGTCTCGGGATCTCCATCAGCAATAGACAGTGTCTCGGTGTCTATATCTGCAATGGACAGTGTCTCAGAGAACTCTATCTGCAATGGACATTGTCTCAAGATCTCTATCTGCAATGGACAGTGTCTTAGGGGTCTCGATCTGCAATGCACAGTGTCTCACGATCTCTATCTATAATGGACAGTGTCTCTGGGATCTCTATCAGCAATGGACAGTGTCTCAGGATCTCTGTTTGCAATGGACAGTGTCTCGCGGTCTCTATCTGCAACGGACAGTGTCTCAGGGATCTCTATCTGCACCGGACAGCGTCTCAAGATCTCTATCTGCAATGGACAGTGTCTCAGCGGTCTCTATCTGAAATAGGCAGTGTCTCAGGGGTGTCTATCTGCAATATGTAGCGTCTCAGGGGTCTCTATGTGAAATGGACAGTGTCTCAGGATCTCTATCTGCAATGGACAGCGTCTCAGGGGTCTCTATCTGCACTATGCAGTGTTTCACATGTCTCTATCTGCAGTGGACAGTGTCTCAGGATCTCTGTCTGCAATGGACAATGTCTCAGGATCTCTGACTGCAATGGACAGTGTCTCGGGGTCTCTATCTGCAATGGACAGTTTCTCAGGGATCTCTATCTGCAATGGATAGTGTCTCAGGGTGTCTATCTGCAAAGGACAGTTTCTCGAGGTCTCAATCTGCAATAGGGAGTGTCTCAGGAGTCTCCCTCTGCAATGGACAGTGTCTCCAGTATCTCCATCTGCAATGGACAGTGTCTCCGGATCTCTATCTGCAATGGACAGCATCTCAGGGGTCTCTACCTGCAATGGACAGTGTCTCAGGGATCTCTATCTGCAATGGACAGTGTCTCAAGATCTCTATCTGCAATGGACAGTGTCTCAGGATCTATATCTGAAATAGGGAGTGTCTCAGGATCTCTGTCTGCAATGGACAGTGTCTCAGGGTGTCTATCTGCAAAGGACAGTTTCTCGAGGTCTCAATCTGCAATAGGGAGTGTCTCAGGAGTCTCCCTCTGCAATGGACAGTGTCTCCAGTATCTCCATCTGCAATGGACAGTGTCTCCGGATCTCTATCTGCAATGGACAGCATCTCAGGGGTCTCTACCTGCAATGGACAGTGTCTCAGGGATCTCTATCTGCAATGGACAGTGTCTCAAGATCTCTATCTGCAATGGACAGTGTCTCAGGATCTATATCTGAAATAGGGAGTGTCTCAGGATCTCTGTCTGCAATGGACAGTGTCTCAGGGGTCTCTGTCTGCACTGTGCAATCTTTCACGGGTCTCTATCTGCAATGGACAGTATCTCGGGGCCTCTATCTGCAGTGGACAGTGTCTCAGGATCTCTATCTACAATTGACAGTGTATCTGGGATCTCTATCTGCAATGGACAGTGTCTCAGGGATCTCTATCTGAAAGAGGCAGTGTCTCAGGGGTGTCTATCTGCAATGGACTGTGTCCTGGGGTCTCCATCTGCAATGGGTATTGTCTCAGGTGTCTCTATCTGCAATGGACAGTGTCTCTGGGATCTCTATTAGCAATGGACAGTGTCTCAAGATCTCTATCAGCAATGGACAGTGTCTCAGGATCTCTGTCTGCAATGGACAGTGTCTCAGGGTGTCCATCTGCAATGGACATTTTCTCGAGGTCTCTATCTGCAATAGGGAGTGTCTCAGGGGTCTCTATCTGCAATGGACAGTGTCTCTGGGATCTCTATTAGCAATGGACAGTGTCTCAAGATCTCTATCAGCAATGGACAGTGTCTCAGGATCTCTGTCTGCAATGGACAGTGTCTCAGGGTGTCCATCTGCAATGGACATTTTCTCGAGGTCTCTATCTGCAATAGGGAGTGTCTCAGGGGTCTCTATCTGAAATGGACAGTGCCTCGGGGTGTCTATCTGCAATGGACAGCGTCTCAGGGGTCTCTATCTGCACTGTGCAGTGTTTCACGGGTCTCTATCTGCAATGGACAGTATCTTGGGGTCTCTATCTGCAGTGGACAGTGTCTCAGGATCTCTATCTACAATGGACAGTGTATCTGGGATCTCTATCTGCAATGGACAGTGTCTCCGGGATCTCTATCTGCAATGGACAGTATCTCACGGGTCTCCATCTGCAATGGACAGTGTCCTGGGTTCTCCATCTGCAATGGGCATTGTCTCAGGGGTCTCTATCTGCAATGGACAGTGTCTCAGGATCTCTATCAGCAATGGACAGTGTCTCGGGGTCTCTATCTGCAATGCACAGTGTCTCACGATCTCTATCTATAATGGACAGTGTCTCTGGGATCTCTATCAGCAATGGACAGTGTCTCAAGATCTCTATCTGCAATGGACAGTTACTCAGGATCTCTGTTTGCAATAGACACTGTCTCGCGGTCTCTATCTGCAATGGACAGTGTCTCAAGGATCTCTATCTGCAACGGAAAGTGTCTCAAGATCTCTATCTGCAATGGACAGTGTCTCAGGATCTCTATCTGAAATGGACAGTGCCTCGGGGTGTCTATCTGCAATGGACAGTTACTCAGGATCTCTGTTTGCAATAGACACTGTCTCGCGGTCTCTATCTGCAATGGACAGTGTCTCAAGGATCTCTATCTGCAACGGAAAGTGTCTCAAGATCTCTATCTGCAATGGACAGTGTCTCAGGATCTCTATCTGAAATGGACAGTGCCTCGGGGTGTCTATCTACAATGGACAGTGTCTCAGGGGTGTCTATCTGCACTGTGCAGTGTTTCACGGGTCACTATCTGCAATGGACAGTATCTTGGGGTCTCTATCTGCAGTGGACAGTGTCTCAGGATCTCTATCTACAATGGACAGTGTATCTGGGATCTCTATCTGCAATGGACAGTGTCTCTGGGATCTCTATCTGCAATGGACAGAATCTCAGGGGTCTCCATCTGCAATGGACAGTGTCCTGGGGTCTCCATCTGCAATGGGCATTGTCTCAGGGGTCTCTATCTGCAATGGACAGTGTCTCACGATCTCTATCTATAATGGATAGTGTCTCAGGGATCTCTATCTGAAATAGGCAGTGTCTCAGGGGTGTCTACCTGCAACATGTAGTGTCTCAGGGGTCTCTATCTGCAATGGACAATGTCTCTGAGATCTCTATCAGCAATGGACAGTGTCTCAAGATCTCTATCTGCAACGGACAGTTACTCAGGATCTCTGTTTGCAATAGACAGGGTCTCGCGGTCTCTATCTGCAATGGACAGTGTCTCAGGGATCTCTATCTGCAACGGACAGTGTCTCAAGATCTCTATCTGCAATGGACAGTGTCTCAGGATCTCTATCTGAAATAGACAGTGTCTCAGGGGTGTCTATCTGCAATGGACCGTGTCTCGAGGATCTCTATCTGCAATGGACAGTGTGTCAGTGGTGTGAATCTGCAACGGACAGTGTCTCACGATCTCTATCTATAATGGACAGTGTCTCTGGGATCTCTATCAGCAATGGACAGTGTCTCAAGATCTCTATCTGCAATGGATAGTGTCTCAGGATCTCTGTCTTCAATGGACAGTGTCTCAGGATGTCTATCTGCAATGGACGGCGTCTCAGGGGTCTCTATCTGCAATGGACAGTATATCGGGTCTCTATCTGCAATGGACAGTGTGTCGGGGTCTCTATCTGCAATGGACAGTGTCTCCGGGATCTCTACCTGCAATGGACAGTGTCTCCGGGTGTCTATTTGCAATGGACAGTGTCTAAAGATCTCCATCTGCAATGGACAGTATCTCGGGGCCTCTATCTGCAGTGGACAGTGTCTCAGGATCTCTATCTACAATTGACAGTGTATCTGGGATCTCTATCTGCAATGGACAGTGTCTCAGGGATCTCTATCGGAAATAGGCAGTGTCTCGAAGCTACTTGAATGCTGCCTGAACTGCTGTGCTCTTCCAGCACCACTAATCCAGTATTTGGTTTTCAGCATCTGCAGTCATTGTTTTTACCTTGTTGATTTTAACCCTACTGCGAATCCTCTTGCAAGGATGCCTGCCTTGAAGAATTTTTCCTCCTCTCTCTACAAGAATCTCAGGGAGTCCCTCTCCCACTGCAACTCCCAGGTCATTTCCTCTGCGCTGAAGCTCTTCAACCATGTTGTGAAACAAACTCGGTATCACAGCCACATTTGCTTCCTCAGTGCCTGCCTCCGTAACCAACTCATCCCACACAGACTCCGGACCACCTTTAAACCAGCAGAGTTCGGACCCAAACAGGACAAACAGTACAGACTACAGATTCAAAAACACCAGCAACAGTTCTCCTTCAGGATCCTCCGCTCTACGCTTGCAGCAATGCGCCGGCACCTAACCTCTCTACAGTCAGCCCTGCCTCAGCTGAGGGCCACACTCTCTCAGGATTGCAAAGGACCCACTCTGTACTACATCCTCAGGAGAATTCATGCTCTCAACAAACAGTATTTCAATTCCATCTCAAACATCAAAAACTGTAAGTACAACAAACTTTTATCCACCCACCTCCATAACCAGCGCTCCTCAAACATTCCAGAAGATTCCACTGGCCTCGGAACCTATTCCACCATTAGCCATGCGGCTGATGCAGCTACCACCCCCACGCTGATTGATGATGTCACTTCCGCCCCCATCATGGCCACTCCCACAACCACTTCCACTCCTCACAATTCCTCATGCATCACACCTGACATCACTTCCGCCCCTCACATCATCGCTGATGCCACACGCTCAGTGACTTCCGCCACCCCTACTGCCGTGGTCACCACCACTTCCGCCCCCACCAGCGCCACTCACCTGCATTCTGCTGACATGCCCCCCACAGACCCCACTGTCACTATCCCCACCCCCCCAGAACCCCAAGGGGAACACTACCCCTGCTCATGACTCCACCCCCATTCCCCCCACCATCACACCCACTCCAGGTACTGGCTCCGACCCCACTCCCAGCTCCACACCCGCACCAGATCCCAGCTCCCGGCCCTGCCGAGTTGTCACCATCCCCCCAGACCTCCCCCTCACTGAGGACGAACGATCAGTCCTCAGCAAAGGACTCACCTTCATCCCCCTCCATCCACGCATCAATGAATTTAATACACGCCGTGACATCGAACAATTCTTCCGTCGCCTCCGTCTCCGAGCTTACTTTCACAATCAGGACTCCCGCCCACCTTCCGAGGACCCCTTCGCCCACCTCCAACACACTGCATCCACCTGGACACCCCGCGCTGGCCTATTACCCGCCCTCGACCTCTTCATTTCCAACTGCTGCCGGGACATTAACCGCCTCAACCTGTCTACCCCCCTCCCCCACTCCAACCTCTCACCCTCACAACGCGCAGCCCTCCAATCCCTCTGCTCCAATCCCAACCTCACCATCAAGCCAGCGGATAAAGGGGGCGCAGTGGTAGTCTGACGCACTGATCTCTACACCGCTGAAGCCAAACATCAACTCGAGGACACCTCTTCCTATTGCCCCCTCAACCATGACCCCACCCCCCCATCACCAAACCATCATCTCCCAGACCATACAGAACCTCATCACCTCAGGAGATCTCCCACCCACAGCTTCCAACCTCATAGTCCGGGAACCCCGCACTGCCCGGTTCTACCTCCTTCCCAAGATCCACAAGCCTGACCACCCTGGCCGACCCATTGTCTCAGCATGCTCCTGCCCCACTGAACTCATCTCTGCCGACCTCGACACTGTCCTATCCCCCCTAGTCCGGGAACTCCACTCATACGTTCGAGACACCACCCACGCCCTCCACCTCCTCCAAGACTTCCGTTTCCCTGGCCCCCAACGCCTTATCTTCACCATGGATATCCAATCCCTCTACACCTCCATCCGCCATGATCAGGGCCTCCACGCCCTCCGTTTTTTCCTCTCCAGATGTCCCCAACAGTACCCTTCCACTGACACTCTCATTCGTTTGGCCGAACTGGTCCTCACCCTTAACAATTTCACCTTTGAATCCTCCCACTTCCTCCAGACCAAAGGCGTAGCCATGGGCACACGTATGGGCCCCAGCTATGCCTGTCTCTTTGTTGGCTATGTAGAACAGTTAATCTTCCGTAATTACACCGGCACCACTCCCCACCTCTTCCTCCCTACATTGATGACTGCATTGGCGCCACCTCGTGCTCCCGCGAGGAGGTTGAGCAATTCATCAACTTCACCAACACATTCCACCCTGACCTTAAATTTACCTGGACCATCTCTGACACCTCCCTCCCCTTCCTGGACCTCTCCATCTCCATTAATGACGACCGACTTGACACTGACATTTTTTACAAACTCACCAACTCCCATAGCTACCTGGATTACACCTCTTCCCACCCTACCTCTTGCAAAAATGCCATCCCGTATTCCCAATTCCTCCGCCTCTGCCGTATCTGCTCCCAGGAGGACCAGTTCCACCACAGAACACACCAGATGGCCTCCTTCTTTAGAGACCGCAAATTCCCTTCTCACGTGGTTAAAGATGCCCTCCAACGCATCTCGTCCACATCCCGCACCTCCACCCTCAGACCCCACTCCTCCAACCGTAACAAGGACAGAACGCCCCTGGTGCTCACCTTCCACCCTACAAACCTTCGCATCAACCAAATCATCCGCCGACATTTCCGCCACCTCCAAAAAGACCCCACCACCAGGGATATATTTCCCTCCCCACCCCTTTCCGCCTTCCGCAAAGACCGTTCCCTCCGTGACTACCTGGTCAGGTCCACACCCCCCTATGACCCACCCTCCCATTCTGGCACTTTCCCCTGCCACCGCAGGAACTGTAAAACCTGTGCCCACACCTCCTCCCTCACCTCTATCCAAGGCCCTAAAGGAGCCTTCCACATCCATCAAAGTTTCACCTGCACATCCACCAATATCATTTATTGTATCCGTTGCTCCCGATGTGGTCTCCTCTACATTGGGGAGACTGGGCGCCTCCTAGCAGAGCGCTTTAGGGAACATCTCCGAGACACCCGCACCAATCAACCAAACCGCCCCGTGGCCCAACATTTCAACTCCCCCTCCCACTCTGCCGAGGACATGGAGGCCCTGGGCCTCCTTCACCGCCACTCCCTCACCACCAGACGCCTGGAGGAAGAACGCCTCATCTTCCGCCTCGGAACACTTCAACCCCAGGGCATCAATGTGGACTTCAACAGCTTCCTCATTTCCCCTTCCCCCACCTCATCCTAGTTCCAAACTTCCAGCTCAGTTACTGTCTCCTTGACTTGTCCGACTTGCCTATCTTCTTTTCCACCTATCCACTCCACCCTCTCCTCCCTGACCTATCACCTTCATCTCCTCCCCCACTCACCTGTTGTACTCTATGCTACTCTCTCCCCACCCCCACCCTCCTCTAGCTTATCTCTCCACGCTTCAGGCTCACTGCCTTTATTCCTGATGAAGGGCTTTTGCCCGAAACGTTGATTTCGCTGCTCGTTGGATGCTGCCTGAACTGCTGTGCACTTCCAGCACCACTAATCCAGTGTCTCGGGGGTGTCTAACAGCAATGGACTGTGTCCTGGGGTCTCCATCTGCAATGGGCATTGTCTCACGATCTCTATCTGTAATGGACAGTGTCTCTGGGATCTCTGACTGCAATGGACAGTGTCTCGGGGTCTCTATCTGCAATGGACAGTGTCTCAGGGTGTCTATCTGCAATGGACAGTGTCTCAGGGTGTCCATCTGCAATGGACAGTTTCACGAGGTCTCTATCTGCAAAAGGGAGTGTCTCAGGGGTCTCTATCTGAAATGGACAGTGTCTCAGGGATCTCTATGTGCAATGGACAGTATCTTGGGGTTTCCATCTGCAGTGGGCTGTGTTTCGAGATGTCTATCTGTAATGGATGGTGTCTCCGGGTTTGCACCCCAGTGGGCATTGCCCCGGGATTTCTATCTTCAAAGGGCAGTGACTCTGGGATCTCTACCTGCAGTGGACAGTGTCTCGGGAATCTCCTGATGAAGGGCTTTTGCCCAAAACATCGATCCTTCTGTTCCTTGGATACTGCCTGACCAGCTTTTCCAGCACCACATTCTTCATCTCTATCTGCAATGGACAGTCTCAGGATCTCTGTCTGCAGTGGACAGTGTCTCTTTGGTCTCTATCTGCAATGGGCAGTGTCCCACGATCTCTATCTATAATGGACAGTGTCTCAGGGATCTCTATCAGCAATGGACAGTGTCTCAGGATCTCTGTCTGCAATGGACAGTGTCTCGGGGTCTCTATCTGCAATGGACAGTGTCTCAGGGTGTCTATCTGCAATGGACAGTTTCTCGAGGTCTCAATCTGCAATAGAGAGTGACCCAGGTGTCTCTATCTGAACTGTGCATTGTCTCTTTGGTCTCTATCTGCAATGCACAGTGTCTCAGGATCTCTATCTGCAATGGACAGTGTCTCAGGATCTCTATCTGCAATGGACAGTGTCTCAAGATCTCTAACTGCAATGGACAGTGTCTCAGGATCTCTGTCTGCAATGGGCAGTGTCTCAGGCTGTCTATCTGCAATGGACAGTTTCTCAAGGTCTCTATTTGCAATAGGCAGTGTCTCAGGGATCTCTATCTGAAATGAACCGTGCCTCAGGGTATCTATCTACAATGGACAGTGTCTCAAGATCTCTATCTGCAGTGGACAGCGTCTCAGGGGTCTCTATCTACAATGGACAGTGTATCTGGGATTTCTATCTGCATTGGACACTGTCTCCGGGATCTCTATCTGCAATGGACTGTGTCTCAGGGGTCTCCATCGGCAATGGACAGTGTTCTGGGGTCTCTATCTGCAATGGACAGTGTCTCACGATCTCTATCTATAATGGACAGTGTCTCTGGGATCTCTATCAGCAATAGACAGTGTCTCAAGATCTCTATCTGCAATGGACAGTGTCTCGGGGTCTCTATCTGAAATGGGCAGTGCCTCGGGGTCTCTATCTGCAATGGACAGTGTCTCAAGATCTCTAACTGCAATGGACAGTGTCTCAGGGATCTCTATCTGCAATGGATAGTGTCTCCGGATCTCTGTCTGCAATGGACAGTGTCTCAGGGATCTCAATCTGCAATGGACAGTGTCTCAGAGGTCTCTATCTGCAATGGACAGTGTCTCACAATCTCTATCTACAGTGGACAGTGTCTCTGGGATCTCTATCAGCAATGGACAGTGTCTCAAGATCTCTATCTGCAATGGACAGTGTCTCAGGATCTCTGTCTGCAATGGACAGTGTCTCGGGGTCTCTATCTGCAACAGACAGTGTCTCAGGGATCTGTATCTGCAATGGACAGTGTCTCAGGCTGTCTATCTGCAATGGACAGTTTCTCGAGGTCTCTATCTGCAATAGGCAGTGTCTCAGGGGTATCTACCGTCAATAGGCAGTGTCTCCTGATCTCTATTTGCAACGGACTGTGTCTCACGATCTCTATCTGCAATGGGCAGTGTCACACGGATTCTTTCTGCAATGGACAGTGTCTCGGGGTTTCCATCTGCAACGGACAGTGTCTCAGGGGTCTTTATCTGAACTGGGCAGTGTCTCGGGATTTCTGTCTACAATGGAGAGTGTGTCCGGGTCTCTATCAGCAATGGACAGTGTCTCTGGATCTCAATCTATAATAGGCAGCGTCTCAGGGGTGTCTACCTGCAATAGGCAGTGTCTCAGGGGTCTCTATCTGAAATGGACAGTGTCTCGGGGTGTCTATCTACAATGGACAGTGTCTCAGGAGTCTCTGCCTGCAATGGACAGTGTCTTGGGGTCTCCATCTGCAATGGATAGTGTCTCAGGGGTCTCTATCTGCAATGGACAGTGTCTCAGGGGTCTCCATCTGTAACGGACAGTGTCTCAGGGATCTGTATCTGCAATGTACAGTGTCTCAGGGGTCTCCATCTGCAATGGACAGTGTCTCAGGGATCTCTATCTGCAATGTACAGTGTCTCAGGGGTCTCCATCTGCAATGGAGAGTGCCTCCAGGATCTCTATCTACAATGGATAGTGTCTCGGGATCTCTGTCTGCAATGGACAGTGTCTCCGGGATCTCTATCTGCAATGGACAGTATCTTGGGGTTTCCATCTGCAGTGGGCTGTGTTTCGAGATTTCTATCTGCAATGGATGGTGTCTCCGGGTTTGTATCCCCAGTGGGCACTGCCTCGGGATCTCTATCTACAAAGGGCAGTGTCTCTGGGATCTCTACCTGCAGTGGACAGTGTCTCGGGAATCTCCTGATGAAGGGCTTTTGCCCAAAACACCGCTTCTTCTGTTCCTTGGATACTGCCTGACCAGCTTTTCCAGCACCACATTCTTCATCTCTATCTGCAATGGACAATGTCTCCGGGATCTCTATCTGCAATGGATAGTGTCTCGGGGTCTCTGTCTGCAATGGACAGTGTCTCAGGGATCTCAATCTCCAATGGACAGTGTCTCGGGATCTCAATCTGCAATGGACAGTGTCTCAAGATCTCTATCTGCAATCGACAGTGTCTCGGGATCTCTATCTGCAATGGACAGTGTCTCAGGGATCTCTATCTGCAATGGACAATGTCTCAGGGTGTCTATCTGCAATGGACAGTTTCTCGAGGTCTCTATCTACAATAGGGAGTGTCTCAGGGGCCTCTATCTGAACTGTGCAGTGCCTCGGGGTCTCTATATACGATGGACAGTATCTCAGGGATCCCTATCAGCAATGGACAGTGTTTTGGGGTCTCCATCTGCAATGGGCAGTGTCTCTGTGTGTCTATATACAATGGACAGTGTCTCAGGGATCTCTATCTGCAATGGGCAGTGTCTCAGGGGTCTCAGTCTGAAATGGACAGTGTCTCAGCGGTATCTACCGTCAATAGGCAGTGTCTCCTGATCTCTATCTGCAACGGACAGTGTCTCAGGGATCTCTATCTGCAATGGGCAGCATCTCGGGGTTTCCATCTGCAGTGGGCTGTGTTTCGAGATCTCTTTCTGCAATGCATGGTGTCTCCGGGTTTGCATCCCCAGTGGGCACTGCCTCGGGATCTCTATCTACAAAGGGCAGTGTCTCTGGGATCTCTACCTGCAGTGGACAGTGTCTTGGGAATCTCCTGATGAAGGGCTTTTGCCCAGAACATCGATTCTTCTGTTCTTTGGATACTGCCTGACCGGCTTTTCCAGCACCACACTCTTCATCTCTATCTGCAATGGACAGTGTCTCAGGGACCTCTATCTGCAACGGACAGTGTCTTTGGGGTCTCTATCTGCAATAGGCAGTGTCTCAGGGGTCTCAATCTGAAATGGACAGTGTCTCGGGGATATCTATCTGCAATAGGCTGTGTCTTGGGATCTCAAGCTGCAAGGCACAATGTGTCAGGGATCTCTATCGACAATGAATGGTGTCTCCGGGGTCACGATCTGCAATGGACAGTGTCTCAAAGATCTATATCTGCAATGGACACTATCTCGGGAATCTCTTGATGAAGGGCTTCTGCCCAAAACATCGATTCTCCTGCTCCTTGGATACTGCCTGACCGGCTGTGCATTTCCAGCAACACATTCATCATCTCTATCTGCAGTGCACAGTATCTCAGGGATCTCTATCTGCAATGGGCAGTGTCTCAGGGATCTCTATCTGCAATGGGCAGTGTCTCAGGATCTCTATCTGCAATGGACAGTGTCTCAGGATCTCTATCTGCAATGGACAGTGTCTCAGGGATCTCTATCTGTAATGGACAATGTTTCAGGGGTGTCTATCTGCAATGGGCAGTGTCTCTGCCAGATCTCAAAATAATTCCAATGACTGGATACACAACCTTTGAAATATTCTAACAGCTTTTTAACTCTTTTTGATAAACTTAATACAGGACTTACCAAAAGTCTCAAGTGAGGAAAACTCCAGGTCAGTTGTAATCCTGATGCTGGTTCGCACTGTGTGCTGCAGCCAGGCTACTTCAGGTCGCTCTCGCTACCAAGCCCTGACTGTATTGTCAGCATCGACTTCCTGAACAAGGAGCACTGTTCAGGGCTCTGGGGAGGAGACTGAGCTCGATCATCATCGTTCTGAACAGGAAAGACAGGCTGAGCAGGAGCCAGATTCATGTGGTAGAAATTACATGTAGATTCAGAGAGTGAAATAAACTCAGACACTGGACAAATTTTGCCTTTGCTTGTGTGTTTGGAAGTAGCAACAAGAATAAAGTTAGAGAGTAGGGATTTGAGTCACCACGGCAACCAAATCTTGCCAGTTGTTGTTTTCATTCATTCATGGGATGTAGGTGTTCGGAAAGATCAGTATTTGTTACCCATCCCCAATTGCTTTTGATCTTAGTTGCTTACTTGGCCATTTCAGAGAGCTGTTAAGAGTTAACCATATAACTGTGGTTCTGGAGTCACATATGGGCCAGCGAGGTAAGGATGGCAGATTTCCTTCTCTAAAGGACACGGGAGAATTGGATGTGTTTTTTGTTTAATTAATAGTTTTTTTTAATTCACTCATGGGGTGTGGGCATCTATGGCTGGGACAGCATTTACTGCTTGTCTCTAGTTGAGAAAGTATTGGTAAGATACCTTCTCAAACAGCTACAACCCACAATGCCCTTAAGGGAGGGAATTCCAGGATTTTGACCCAGCGAAACCGAAGGAACGGTGCTATATTTTCAAGTAAGGATGGGGAGTGGCTTTGTGAGGGGGATCTTGTCGGGGGTGGTGTTCCCATGTACCTGCTGCCCTTGTCCTCAAAATGGAACTGGTAATGAGTTTAGAAGGTGATGTAAGAAAAGTGGATTTAGCAACCATAATTGGAATGTATTGCAATGTAAGGAGCCTGAGGAATATGGTAGATGATCTGAGGGCACAATCAACACATGGAAGTAAGATATCATTATAAGACCTGGCTGAAAGATGGGCAAGGTAAAAACAATGACTGCAGATGCTGGAAACCAGATTCTGGATTAGTGGTGCTGGAAGAGCACAGCAGTTCAGGCAGCATCTAAGTAGCTTCGAAATCGACGTTTCGGGCAAAAGCCCTTCATCAGGAATAAAGGCAGTGAGCCTGAAGCGTGGAGAGATAAGCTACAGGAGGGTGGGGGTGGGGAGAGAGTAGCATAGAGTACAATGGGTGAGTGGGGGAGGGGATGAAGGTGATAGATCAGGGAGGAGAGGGTGGAGTGGATAGGTGGAAAAGGAGATAGGCAGGTAGGACAAGTCCGGACAAGTCATAGGGACAGTGCTGTGCTGGAAGTTTGGAACTAGGGTGAGGTGGGGGAAGGGGATATGAGGAAACTGTTGAAGTCCACATTGATGCCCTGGGGTTGAAGTGTTCCGAGGCGGAAGATGAGGCGTTCTTCCTCCAGGCGTCTGGTGGTGAGGGAGCAGCGGTGAAGGAGGCCCAGGACCTCCATGTCCTCGGCAGAGTGGGAGGGGGAGTTGAAATGTTGGGCCACAGGGCGGTGTGGTTGATTGGTGCGGGTGTCCCGGAGATGTTCCCTAAAGCGTTCTGCTAGGAGGCGCCCAGGGTGTAAGGGTATATAAAGGTAAGGATGTAAGGGTATATAAAGGTGAGTGTGTAAAGGTATATGAAAGTGAGGGTGTAAGGGTATATAAAGGTGAGGGTGTAAGGGTATATGAAGATGAGGGTATAAGGGCATATACTGGTATATGAAGGTGAGGGTGTAAGGGTATATGAAGGTTAGTGTGTAAGGGTATATAAAGGTGAGGGTGTAAGGGTAAATGAAGGTGAGGGTGTAAGGGTAAATAAAGGCGAAAGTGTAAGGGTATATGAAGGTGAGGGCATAAGGGTATATGAAGATGAGGGTGTAAGGGTATATGAAGGTGAGGGTGTAAGGGTATATAAAGGTGAGGGTGTAAGGGTAAATGAAGGTGAGGGTGTAAGGGTAAATAAAGGCGAAAGTGTAAGGGTATATGAAGGTGAGGGTGTAAGGATATATAAAGGTAAGGGTGTAAAGGTATATAAAGGTGAGGGTGTAAGGGTATATGAAGGTGAAGGTGTATGGGTATATACTGGTGAGGGTGTAAGGGTATATAAAGGAGTGGGTGTAAGGTTATATGAAGGTGAGGGTGCAAGGGTATATAAAGGTGAGGGTGTAAGGGTATATGAAGGTGAGGGTGTAAGGGTATATAAAGGTGAGGGTGTAAGGATATATGAAGGTGAGGGTGTAAGGGTATATACTGGTGAGGGTGTAAGGGTATATAAAGGTGAGGGTGTAAGGGTATATGAAGGTGAGGGTGTAAGGGTATATAAAGGTGAGGGTGTAAGGGTAAATGAAGGTGAGGGTGTAAGGGTAAATAAAGGCGAAAGTGTAAGGGTATATGAAGGTGAGGGTGTAAGGATATATAAAGGTAAGGGTGCAAAGGTATATAAAGGTGAGGGTGTAAGGGTATATGAAGGTGAAGGTGTATGGGTATATACTGGTGAGGGTGTAAGGGTATATAAAGGAGTGGGTGTAAGGTTATATGAAGGTGAGGGTGCAAGGGTATATAAAGGTGAGGGTGTAAGGGTATATGAACGTGAGGGTGTAAGGGTATATGAAGGTGAGGGTGTAAGGGTATATAAAGGTGAGGGTGTAAGGATATATGAAGGTGAGGGTGTAAGGGTATATACTGGTGAGGGTGTAAGGGTATATAAAGGTGAGGGTGTAAGGGTATATGAAGGTGAGGGTGTAAGGGTATATAATGGTGAGGGTGTAAGCGTATATGAAGGTGAGGGTGTAAGGGTATATGAAGGTGACGGTGTAAGGGTATATAAAGGTAAGGGTGTAAGGGTAAATGAAGGTGAGAGTGTAAGGGTAAATAAAGGCGAAAGTGTAAGGGTATATGAAGGTGAGGGTGTAAGGATATATAAAGGTAAGGGTGTAAGGGTATATAAAGGTGAGGGTGTAAGGGTATATGAAGGTGAAGGTGTATGGGTATATACTGGTGAGGGTGTAAGGGTATATAAAGGAGTGGGTGTAAGGTTATATGAAGGTGAGGGTGCAAGGGTATATAAAGGTGAGGATGTAAGGGTATATGAACGTGAGGGTGTAAGGGTATATAAAGGTGAGGGTGTAAGGGTATATAAAGGTGAGGGTGTAAGGATATATGAAGGTGAGGGTATAAGGGTATATACTGGTGAGGGTGTAAGGGTATATAAAGGTGAGGGTGTAAGGGTATATGAAGGTGAGGGTGTAAGGGTATATAATGGTGAGGGTGTAAGCGTATATGAAGGTGAGGGTGTAAGGGTATATGAAGGTGAGGGTGTAAGGGTATATAAAGGAGAGGGTATCAGGGTATATAAAGGTGAGGGTGTAAGGGTATATGAAGGTGAGGGTGTAAGGGTATATAAAGGAGAGGGTATCAGGGTATATAAAGGTGAGGGTGTAAGGGTATATGAAGGTGAGAGTGTAAGGATATATAAAGGAGAGGGTATCGGTAAATAAAGGTGAGGGTATCAGGGTAAATAAAGGTGAGGGTATAAGGGTATATAAAGGTGAGGGTATCAGGGTATATAAAGGAGAGGGTGTAAGGGTATATAAAGGAGAGGGTGTAAGGGTATATGAAGGTGAGGGTGTAAGGGTATATGAAGGTGAGGGTGTAAGGGTATATAAAGGAGAGGGTATCAGGGTATATAAATGTGAGGGTATCAGGATATATAAAGGAGAGGGTATAAGGGTATATAAAGGTGAGGGTATCAGGGTATATAAAGGTGAGGGTGTAAGGGTATATAAAGGTGAGGGTGTAAGGGTATATAAAGGAGAGGGTGTAAGGGTATATAAATGTGAGGGTATCAGGATATATAAAGGAGAGGGTATCAGGATATATAAAGGAGAGGGTATAAGGGTATATAAAGGAGAGGGTATAAGGGTATATAAAGGAGAGGGTGTAAGGGTATATAAAGGTGAGGGTGTAAGGGTATATAAAGGAGAGGGTGTAAGGGTATATAAAGGTGAAGGTGAAAGGGTATATAAAGGAGAGGGTATAAGGGTATATAAAGGAGAGGGTATAAGGGTATATAAAGGTGAGGATTAAGCAAACAAGAAAAGCTCATGGCATGTACCCAAGGCTCAATACAGCAGAGTCCTTAGAGAAGTAAAAAAGTACAGGGGGGCAATTAAATAGGAATTCAGGAAATCTAAGAAAGTGTATGAAAAAAGCATTGATGGGTCGAATAAAGGAAAACCCAAAAAACTTTTTTTTAAAATAAAGAACAAGGAAATACTTAGGAAAAAGTTCAGGTATATTAGGGACCTTAGAGGTAATCTGTGGTGGACCTACAGTCCTCGATACATCCTTTATATTGGTCTTCATAATGAAAAAGGACAACACAGGTGTAGGTTATTAGAAGTTGAGAGATGGCGGGAGATTACTGTGAATTATTAGAAGAAATTAAACAGAGAGTGAGGTGGTACTACTGGGTTTCGCAGTCTTAAATATGAAAAAAATCTGCAGGCCTGGATGAGTCATACTGTCACAGGATCATGAAGTTATAAAGGACTTTCACCCATCGAGCCCATACTACTAAAAACAGACAACTATCTATACCAATCCCAGTTTGCCCCCGTGAGGCAGCACACGCACACACATGCACACACACATGCACACGTGCGCACACGCATACACACACACACATGGCACATGCATACACACACACAGACACACGCATACATACACAGACACACACATACACACACACAGACACACACATACATACACAGACACACACATACACACACACAGACACACACATACATACACAGACACACACATGCACACACACACGCGCATATACACACACGCACACACTAATTATTTCATTCTAGATTATTTTCGGTCAAAATAATACCTGACCTTAGCTTAAAACAGACAGATTCAAAGCAGGACCTCACACCTAAGTTGCATTGCCTAACCTGAGATGTCACCTCTTGTACATTGATAAAACCTTTAATTATCCAAGGACAAACACTTGAAAAGGACCTGGAGTTTGCATTTCAATCAGCAGTCTACTTCCAAACTGATTAAAGGATTCAACAAGAGCAGTAATGTTTGAAGTTGTTAACGTTTTGATTATAAATACTGTCTTATACCTCCCTATCTTACCACGCCTGAGGACGGAGCTGAGCTCCAAAAGTTTGCAATTTCAAAATAACCTGTTGGACCATAATTTGGTGTCATTTGATTTTTGACCTTTTTAAAGGTTGTGAAGTGTTTCACCTCAACTACTTTCCTGGCGAAAAATATTTTCCTCAAATCCCCTCTAAACCTCCTGCCCTTCACGCTAAAATCATTCCCTTTGTTATTGACCTTTCAACTAAGGAGAACAGCTCTGTCCATCCATGTCCCTCATAATCTAATCCACCTCGATCAGGTCCCCCCCTCAGCCTTCTCTGCTTTAAAGAAACCAACCTGAGCTTCTCCAGCCTGTCTTCATCACTAACCTGCTCCATCCCAGGCAGTATCCTGGTGAATCCCCTCTGTACCCCCTCCCAGTACAATCACATCCTTCCTATAGTGTGGGCACCAGAAACTGCAGATGTGGTTGAACCAAAATTCTGTACAGCTCCAACAAGACATCCCTTCTCTTATAATCCGCACCATCACAGATAATGGCAAGGAAAGGACAAAGAACAGTACAGCTCAGGAACAGGCCTTCGGTCCACCAACAAGGCATGATGCTACATCCTCTGTCTCCCTGTATTCTCTGCGTGTTCATGTATCTGTCAAGATGCTTCTTAAATGATGAAGAGTCACTGAACTCAAAACATTCACTTTGATTTCTCTCCAAAGATGCTGCCAAACCTGCTGAGTTTTTCCAGTAATTTCTGTTTTTCTTTCTGATTTCCAGTATCTGCAGTTCTTTAGTTTGTTTCCCTCCTAAATGTTGCTGTTGTATCTGCTTCCATCACCTCGACTTACTATCCTCTGTGCAACAAACTTGCCTCTCATATCTCCTTTAAACTTTCCCCTTTCATCTCAAACCAATGTCCCCTAGTAATTGACATTTCTATCCCGTGGAAAAAGACTCTGATTATCCATGCTATCCCTGCCTCTCATAATTTTGAAAGTTTCTATCAGGGTGCCCCTCAGCATTTGACACTCAAATGAAAACAAACTAAGTTTGTCCGATCTCTCTCCTCATAGCTAATACCCTCCAAACCAGGCAACATCCTGGTATACTGTTTCTGTACACTCTCCAAAGCTTCCACATCCTTCAGGTGCTGTGCCAACTAGAACGTACATAATATTCCAAGTATTGTGTATACCTTCTTATCTATGCTATTATCCTGTCTTGCTACCTTTAGGGATCTCTAGACAAGCACCCGAAGATCCCTCTGTTCCTCTGAGCTTCCTCTTATCCTGCCATTCATTGAATGCTCCCTTATTCCTTTTTCCAAAGTGCATCACCTCAAGGTTGAATTCCATCTCCCATTGATCTGCCAATCTGACCAATCTATTTTTAATGTTCTGGGACCTAAGATCTCCAAGATTCTTAAGGTGAGAGGGGAGAGATACAAAAGGGTCCAGAGGGGCAATTTTTTCACATAAAGGGTGGTGAGTGTCTGGAACAGTAGCAATTGAGGTGAGTGCAATTTTGTTATTGAGATGGGACATTGTACACAGATGGCATAGGTATGGAGGGATACCGACCAAATGCAGGCAAGTGGGACTGAACTAATTATGAAAACTGGGCGGCATGGAGAAGTTGGGCCGAAGGGCCTGTTTCCTTGCTGTAAATCTCAAGGACTCTACGGCTCTTTCTCCCCACTGTCAATCACCTGGTCAATCTTTGTGTTACAGTAGTGCCTCTAATTCATTCCAGGAGGCTGTTCGGATTGCGAAAAGTTCGAATTCCAAAACAATTTTCCCCATAAGAAATGATGGAAAGTGAACTAATCCGTTTCTGGACCCACACATACTGCTCTCATGCTTCGTGATAACTTCTTTCTTCAACTCAATTGTCGTTCTCATGGACTTCCTCTTACTCTTATTTACTTCACTGCTCTTCTTGGGTGCCATGGTGAATGCACAAGGGTGATAATAAAAAAAACAGCACAAATCAAGATGTAAACACGAGGTAAACTAGTGATGGACACATGAGAGATGCTTTCACGATTACTTCCTAGGATGAACTGAACAAACAATGTGCAACCTAAACGGTACGTGGTGTTCGGATTCTGAAAATATGTTCGGATTTTAAGGCAAACTTTTCTCAAAATAATTGTTCGGATTCCAACCCGTTCGAACAATAGGGAGTTCGGATTCCGGGGTCGCCACTGTATTTGCAAATTTACTTACCATCACTCCCACATTCTCATCGACATCATTTGTGAATATCACAAAAGGTAAGGGACCCAGCACTGGACATTGTCCTTCTATCAAACAGCCTCCTACCACCACTCTCTGTCACCTATGACTTTGTGAATTTTGGAGTGAACACGCCAATATTGGATCCTATGAATGTCTACCGTTATCAGTTTCTCATATCAGGCCTTGTCAAAAATGCTTTGCTGAAATCCATACAAACTACCTCAACTGCCCTACCCTCATCCAAAAACTTGGTCATCTCTTTAAAACTTTCCACTAGATTTGTTAGGCGTGACTTCCCTTTGACATCAGCGAGAGGGAAATTGTTGGAGAAGATTGTTAGGGATAGGATTTATGGATGACACAGTGGCTCAGTGGTTAGCACTGTAGCCTCACAGCACCAGGGGCCTGGGTTCAAGTCACACCTGGGTCTGTGTGGAGTTTGCCTGTTCTCCCAGTGTCTACCACCCTTTGTGTAAAAACTTTTCCTTGCACATCTCCTTTAAATTTTTCCCCCTCACATTTTAAATCTATGCCAACTAGTATTTGAGAATTCCACAATGGGAAAAAGAATTTAACTATCTACCCAGCCAATGCCTCTCATAATTTTATATATTGCTATCAGGTTGTTCCCCAGCCTTCGATGCTTTAGAGAGGGTGCAACAGAGGTTTACCAGGTTGTTGTCAAGATTGGAATGTCTTCGCTGTAAAGAGAGTGTGGGAAAACCTGGATTGTTTTCTCTAGAGCTTCGATGGCTGAGGACACTCTTGATAGAAATATATAAAATGATGAGAGGTATGGATAGGGTGGATAGTCAGTCTTTTTCCCAGGGTGGAAATGTCAAATACTAGGGGCATACATTTAAGGTGAGAAGAGGTTAATTCAAAAGAGATGTGCAAGGAAAGTTTTTTACACAGACGGTGATAGGTGCCTGGAACACACTACCAGGTTTAGTGCTAGAAGCAGATACGATAGCAATATTTAAGAGATATTTAGATAGACACATGTACAGGCAAGGAGTAGAGAGATGAGGATGATGTGCAGGCAGATGGGATTAGTTTGCGATGGCCATGGTCAGCACAACATGGTGGGCCGAAGCCTGTTCATGTGCTGGACTGTTGTATGGTCTACGTTGTAAGTTCTGACTATCCCTGATCAAACCTTGCCTCTCTAAATGGAGATTAATTTTCTTCTTCAGAATTCTCCCCAATACCTTTCCTTACAAATGATGTGAGACTCACCAGTCTATGGTCTCCTGGTCTATATATACTATCCTTCTTAAAAAGTACCACCTTTAGCTGAGCTCCAGTTTTCTGGCACCTCTCTTGAGGCCAGAGGCAATTTGAACATTTATGGCAGGACTCCTATAATTTCCTCCTTTGTCTCCTACAGCAGCCTGAGATATAATGGATTAGTGGTGCTGGAAGAGCACAGCAGTTCAGGCAGCATCCAATGAGCAGCGAAATCGACCTTTCGGGCAAAAGCCCTTCATCATTCCTGATGAAGGGCTTTTGCCCGAAACGTCGATTTCGCTGCTCGTTGGATGCTGCCTGAACTGCTGTGCTTTTCCAGCACCACTAATCCAGTATTTGGTTTTCAGCATCTGCAGTCATTGTTTTTACCTTGAGATATAATGGATCCAGACCTAGAGATTTATCAGCTTATAAACCCTCCAAAACTACCAATAACTCCTCATTTCCTATTTCTATCTGCTCAAGAATGTCATATTCCAGCTTCTCCAATCCTGTGTTTTCATCCTCCTTCTCCTGACGAAAGACAAATGTGAAGTGTTCATTTAACTCTCGACCAATATCCTTAAGTTTTGTGCAGACCCTATACTTTCCCTGGTCAGCTCCTTCCCTTTGATGTACTTATAGAATATCTTAGGATTCTCCCTAATCTTACCCGCCAGTGTTTTCTCATGTCCCCTCTTGGCTGTCCTAATTTTTTTTTGAGTTACCTCCGTCCCAACACTTCCAATACTTCTCTAAGGTCTCAGATGCTTTGCTCCCTTTGTACCTGCTAGACATATCTCTTTTCATTTTTATCAGTCTTGAATATTCCTAAAAATTGAGGACTCACTGGGTTTGCTGCTTCTACGTTTCACTCTGAAGACGATGTGCTGGACCTGTACATGGAGCTCTCCCTACCCCCTCAATCTCTTCCCACAGTCTCCACCTCCTCCTCCCCTGGTCCCCATCCCCTCTTCCACTGTCTCAATGCCCTCCTCCCCTCAGTCCTCCCCACCAAAACCTCCTCTTGTGGTCCTCACTTTCCCCCTTCCATCACCTGTTCCATTTTGAATGTGTCCCACTGTTCTTTTCTATTTTTTACCTTTAATTAGCTGCTTCCACTCTACTTTGGCCAGATCCTGACTTATTTCAGTAAAATCTATCTTACCTCAATCCAAAAACACTTTTTTTAGACCAACTTTCTCCTTTTCTATAACAAACTTAAAATGTACAGTGTTGTGGTCACTATCACTAAAATGCTCCCCTGTAATCACCTTGAGCACCTGTCTGGCTTCATTCCCCAGAGTTCAGCCCCAGCACTGTATCCTTCAGTGACATAAAACACATTTCAGGAGGTTTCCCTCCTGTGAACCCTTTATACCACAACTATTCGAATTAATATTGAGCTTGTTGGAAATCCCGTAGTATTACCCGGTTAGTTTTATGTGCTTTAATGAATTGATGACAAACATGGTCTTCAATTGACCACTGACTGTTTGAGGGCCTCTAATGTATTCCTAACGATGTAACTGCCCTCTTTTTATTCCTAAATTCTATTCCTAAATACTTTTCACTCAGAGGGTGGTAGGAGGCTGGAATTCATTGTCTGAAAGTATGAGTGAGTCAAAAATGTTTTGTAACATTGAAGCAATATTTGTTCAGTTGCTCTGAAACTGCAAGTTCTCAGTTTGTCTGTTAAGTAAACCTGTTTATCATTTTATGATTTGAAACCATACTACTGAGTAATCCCGTTTGTGTGTAATAATTCTTGCATTAAAGGGATAACAGATAGAATTGTTTGACAGTGGGAAAGGAGTGTATGAAATATTCAAGTTCATCTAAGGGTGGAGCCAAGAGAATACCTGGTGCTGTCCATTGGGAATGTGAGCACGTCTGTGCTGGAGATAATGATAACAATTGTATTACAGCAACTGTGGTTTTGTTGATATATTCTGTTTTCCTTGTTCTAGGTCATTGTCTGTTGGACGGTTTGTTTTGGATGGGATATGGAGTGCTAGATATTTGACATGAGAGACTGACCGAGCACATTGCTGGCGTGCTACAAGGTCTAAGATTCATCTCCACAGGGAGGTGATGTTGAAAGAGAAATCCATGTGAATAAAGTGTAAAGTAAGCGAGCAGCTTGAGTTACTGGGCAAGAGCTGATTTACTGACACTGTATACGGGAACTGTGAGCACCATTGTTATTTCAGTGGATTGAATGCTAGAATCAACAAGGTGCAGAGATGCTGGAAGAGAATGAGATCTGAACACTGAAGCAGCTGTCACAGACAAAGGGGTAATGGGGAGATTAAATTATTGTTGCTTTTCCCCTCTGAAGCCCCAGACAATAAAGTATTGTTTGATTTACTCCTTTCCTTTTTACCCTGTCCCACACTGACGGAGGTGAAGCAGGTTCTCCAAATCCTGGCTTTTGGGTTAAAATGTTTGGAAGCAAAAGCACATCAAAAATCCTATAAAATAAATTAAAAATTGGATTTATTAACAAGACATTCAAACATGCTGTTGGATGCGAATCTTATCAGATTGAGTGGATTGGTTGGAGAGACAGATAGAAGCGATAAGGAATTTGCAACAGCAACAGTATGTGATGGATGGCAGTTATAGGAAGGGGGGAAATGTCTCATAGATGGGTTAACTCCAGATGGGTGAGAGAGGTCAGCACCTAGTGCAGGAGTCTTTTGTGGATATACCCATTTCAAACAGGTATGCTGTTTTGGAAAATGTAGGGGGTGATGGATTCTCAGGGGAACGTAGCACAAACAGCCAAGTTTCTGGTATTGAGACGGGCTCTAATGCAACGAGGGGTACGTCGGCTTCCAAGAGGTCAATTGTGTTCGGGGATTCTGTAGTCAGAGGTACAGACAGACATTTCTGTGACCAGCAGAGAAAAAGCAGAATGGTGTGTTATTTCCCTGGTGCCAGGATCAAGAATGTCTCAGAGAGGGTGCAGAATGTTCTCACAGGGGAGAGGGGCCAGCAAGAGGTCATTGTCCACATTGGAACCAACGACATTGGAAGGGAAAAGGTGGAGACTCTGAAGGGAGATTACAGAGAGTTAGGCAGAAATTTAAAAAGGAGGTCCTCAAGGGTAGTAATATCTGGATTACTCCCAGTGCTACGAGCTAGTGAGGGCAGGAATAGGAGGATAGAGCAGATGAATGCATGTCTGAGGAGCTGGTGTATGGGAGAAGGATTCACATTATTGGATCATTGGAATCTCTTTTGGGATAGAAGTGACCTGTACAAGAAGGACGGATTGCACCTAAATTGGAAGGGGACTAATATACTGGCAGGGAAATTTGCTAGAGCTGCTTGGGAGGATTTAAACTAGTAAGATGGGGGAGGGGTGGGACCCAGGGAGATAGTGAGGAAAGAGATCGATCTGAGACGGGTACAGCTGAGAACAGAAGTGAGTCAAACAGTCAGGGCATGCAGGGACAAGGTAGGACTAATAAATTAAACTGCATTTATTTCAATGCAAGGGGCCTAACAGGGAAGGCAGATGAACTCAGGGCATGGTTAGGAACATGGGACTTGGATATCATAGCAATTACGGTAACATGGCTCAGGTATGGGCAGGACTGGCAGCTTAATGTTCCAGGAGACAAATGCTACAGGAAGGATAGAAAGGGAGGCAAGAGAGGAGGGGGAGTGGTGTTTTTGATAAGGGATAGCATTACAGCTGTGCTGAGGGAGGATATTCCCGGAAATATATCCAGGGAAGTTATTTGGATGGAACTGAGAAATAAGAAAGGGATGTTCACCTTATTGGGATTGTATTATAGACCCCCCAATAGTCAGAGGGAAATTGAGAAACAAACTTGTAAGGAGATCTCAGCTATCTGTAAGAATAATAGGGTGGTTACGGTAAGGGATTTTAACTTTCCAAACATTGACTGGGACTGCCATAGTGTTAAAGGTTTAGATGGAGAGGAATTTCTTAAGTGTGTACAAGACAATTTTCTGATTCAGTATGTGGATGTACCTACTAGAGAAGGTGCAAAACTTGACCTACTCTTGGGAAATAAGGCAGGGCAGATGACTGAGGTGTCAGTGGGGGAGCACTTTGGGGCCAGCGACCATAATTCTATTAGATTTAAAATAGTGATGGAAAAGGATAGACCAGATCTAAAAGTTGAAATTCTAAATTAGAGAAAGATCAATTTTGACGGTATTAGGCAAGAACTTTTGAAATCTGATTGGAGGCAAATGTTCGCAGGTAAAGGGACAGCTGAAAACTGGAAGCCTTCAGAAATGAGATAACGAGAATCCAGAGAAAGTATATTCCTGTCAGGGTGAAAGGGAAGGCTGGTAGGTATAGGGAATGCTGGATGACTAAAGAAATTGAGGGTTTGGTTAAGAAAAAGAAGGAAGCATATGTCAGATATAGACAGGATAGATCGAGTGAATCCTTAGAAGAGTATAAAGGAAGTAGGAGTATACTTAAGAGGGAAATCAGGAGGGCAAAACGGGAACATGAGATAGTGTTGGCAAATAGAATTAAGGAGAATCCAAAGGGTTTTTACAAATGTATTAAAGACAAAAGGGTAACTAGGGAGAGAATAGGGCCCCTCAAAGATCAGCAAGGTGGCCTTTGTTTGGAGCCTCAGAAAATGGGGGAGATACTAAATGAATATTTTGCATCAGCATTTACTGTGACAAAGAATATGGAAGATATAGAATGTAGGGAAATAGATGGTGACATCTTGTAAAATGTCCAGATTACAGAGGAGGAAGTGCTGGATGCCTTGAAACGGTTAAAGGTGGATAAATCTCCAGGACCTGATCAGGTGTACCCGAGAACTCTGTGGGAAGCTGGAGAAGTGATTGCTGGGCCTCTTGCTGAGATGTTTGTATCATTGATAGTCACAGGTGAGGTGCTGGAAGACTGGAGGTTGGCAAATGTGGTGCCACTGTTTAAGAGCGGTAAAGACAAGCCAGGGAACTATAGACCGGTGAGCCTGACCTCGGTGGTGGGCAAGTTGTTGGAGGGAATCTTGGGGGACAGGATGTACATGTATTTGGAAAGGCAACGACTGATTAGGAATAGTCAACATGACTTTGTGCGTGGGAAATCGTGTCTCACAAACTTGATTGAGTTTTTTGAAGAAGTAACAAAGAAGATTGATGAGGGCAGAGCAGTAGATGTGATCTATATGGACTTCAGTAAGGCGTTCAACAAGGTTCCCCATGGGAGACTGATTAGCAAGGTTAGATCTCATGGAATATAGGAAGAACTAGCCATTTGGATACAGAACTGGCTCAAAGGTAGAAGACAGAGGGTGGTGGTGGAGGGTTGTTTTTCAGACTGGAGGCCTGTGACCAGTGGAGTGCCACAAGGATCGGTGCTGGGTCCTCTACTTTTTGTCATTTACATAAATGATTTGGATACGAGAATAAGAGGTACAGCTGGTAAGTTTGCAGATGACACCAGAATTGGAGGTGTAATGGACAGCGAAGAGGGTTACCTCAGATTACAATAGGATCTGGACCAGTTGGGCCAATGGGCTGAGAAGTGGCAGATGGAGTTTAATTCAGATAAATGCAAGGTGCTGCATTTTGGGAAAGCAAATCTTAGCAGGACTTGTACACTTAATGGTAAGGTCCTAGAGAGTGTTGCTGAACAAAGAGACCTTGGAGTGCAGGCTCATAGCTCCTTGAAACTGGAGACGCAGGTAGATAGGATAGTGAAGAAGGCGTTTGATATGCTTTCCTTTATTGGTCAGAGTATTGAGTACAGGAGTTGGGAGGTCATGTTGTGGCTGTACAGGACATTGGTTAGCTCATTGTTGGAATATTGTGTGCAATTCTGGTCTCCTTCCTATTGAAAAGATGTTGTGAACCTTGAAAGGGTTCAAAAAAGATTTACAAGGATGTTTCCAGGGTTGGTGGATCTGAGCTACAGGGATAGGCTGGGGCTATTTTCCCTGGAACATTGGAGGCTGAGGGGTGACCTTATTGAGGTTTACAAAATTATGAGGGGCATGGATAGGATAAATAGACAAAGTCTTTTCCCTGGGGTTGGGGAGTCCAGAACTAGAGGGCATAGGTTTAGGGTGAGAGGGGAAAGATATAAAAGAGACCTCAGGGGGCAACTTTTTCACGCAGAGGGTGGTACATGTATGAAATGAGCTATCAGAGGATGTGGTGGAGGCTGGTATTATTGCAACATTTAAGAGGCATTTGGATGGGTAAATGAATAGGAAAGGTTTGGAGGGATATGGGCCGGGTGCTGGCAGGTGGGACTAGATTGGGTTGGGATAGCTGGTCAACATGGATGGGTTGGACCGAAGGGTCTGTTTCCATGCTGCACATCTCTATGAATCTATGACTCTATGAGGGAAATGCTTCACTACTCCATACAAATACACAGGAAATTAAGGAAGACAAACCAGGAAGTGAGGATATTTGTTGATGATTGCACTATGATCAGTACCATTTGCTCAGATAGAATATAGAACATAGAAAAGTACAGCAGAGTACAGGTCCTTCAGCCCACAATGTTGTGCTGAGGATTATTCCTAATCTAAAAGAAAATAACCTAACCTACACACCCCTCAACTCACTGCTGTCCATGTGCATGTTCAGCATGACTCTGCTTCCACCACCACCGTTGGCAACACATTCCATGCATTCACAACTCTCTGTGTAAAGAACCTACCTCTGATGTCCCCATTATGCCTTCTGATAAGGGATGACATAACAACAAGTGCTTAGAGAGGATATAGAGTGCTTAAGGGATCATCAAATGATGATTAAAACTTAGAAACAAGAAGTGTATGGTTATCTCTGCTGGGACTGCAGTATAGACCCCCAAATAGCCAGCAGGTACTAGAGGAGTATATGTGTAGAGAGATTGCAGATACCTGTAGGAAAAATAAAGTAGCATTGGTTGGAGATTTTAATTTCCCCTGTATTGACTGTGAAACCTGAAAGGGTTCAGAAAAGATTTACAAGGATGTTGCCAGGGTTGGAGGATTTGAGCTATAGGGAGAGGTTGAATAGGCTGGGGCTGTTTTCCCTGGAGTGTCGGAGGCTGAGGGGTGATCTTAAAGAGGTTTACAAAATCATGAGGGGCATGGATAGGATAAATAGACAATGTCTTTTCCCTGGGGTGGGGGAGTCCAGACTGTAGGGCGTAGATTTAGGGTGAGAGGGGAAAGATATAAAAAAGGCCTAAGGGGCAACTTTTTCACGCAGAGGTTGGTGCCATCACACACGACACCTTCCCATCACACACGACACCTTCCCATCACACACGACACCTTCCCATCACACACGGCACCTTCCCATGCAATCGCAGAAGGTGCAACACCTGCCCCTTTACCTCTTCCATGCTCACCATCCAAGGCCCCAAACACTCATTTCAGATTAAGCAGCGTTTCACTTGTACCTCTTTCAATTTCGTCTATTGCATTCGTTGCTCCCAATGTGGTCTCCTCTATATCGGAGAGACAAAATGCCGACTGGGTGGTCGTTTTGCTAAGCACCTTCAGTCTGTACGCAATCAGGTCTCGGACCTTCCTGTGGCTTGCCACTTCAACACACAATCCTGCTCCCATGCCCACATGTCTGTCCTTGGCCTGCTGCACTGTCATTATCACCTCTTTATTGCTACCTTTGCTTCTGGAACCATGACTCACCTTCTCTCAGCCTCATATAAAATACCTCCCTATTTCTCCCCTTTTTTTAGCTTTGACAAAGGGTCAGTTAGACTCAAAACGTCAGCTCTTTTCTCTCCTTACAGATGCCGACAGGCCTGCTGAGATTTTCCAGCATTTTCTCTTTTGGTTTCAGATTCCAGCATCGGTAGAAATTTGCTTTTATAAAGTCCGAGCTTAGTCAACCTTTCTTCATAAGACAAGCCCTCCAGTCCAGGCAGCATCCTGGGAAACCTTCTTTGCAAAATGCATCACTTTACATTTATCCAGGTTGAACTCCATCTGCCATTTCTCAGCCCAGCTCTGTATCCTGTCTATGTCGCACTGCAGCCTGCAATAGCCCTCGATACTATCAATGGCACCTCCAACCTTTGTGTCATCTGCAAATTTACTAACCCACCCCTCAACCTCCTCATCCAAGTCATTTATAAAAACTACAAAGAGCAGAGGCCCCAAGAACAGGGCCCTGTGGGACCCCACTCAACACTGACCTCCAGGCAGAATACTTTCCATCTACAACCACTCTCTGCCTTCTGTCAGCCAACTAATTCTGAATCCAGATAGCCACATCTCCCTGTATCCCATACCTCCTGACATTATGAATGAGCCTACCATGGGGAACCTTATCAAATGCCTTGCTGAAGCCCATGTACCCCGTATCCACTGCTCGACCTTCATCGACCTGTCTGGTCACCTCCTCAAAGAACTCAATAAGATTTGTGAGGTATGACCTGCCCCTCACAAAGCCATGCTGACTGCCTTTAATCACACTATGCTTTGCCAAATACTCATAAATCCTATCCCTCAAGATTCTTTCTAAAACCTTGCTGACCACAGATGTAAGACTGACTGGTCTGTAATTGCCAGGGATTTCCCTATTCCCCTTCTTGAAAAGAAGAACAACATTCCCCTCCCTCCAATCCTCCGGTACGACTCCCGTGGAGAGTGAGGAGGCAAAGATCCTCGCCAGCGGCTTAGCAACCTCCTTTCTCGCTTCCCAGAGCAGCCTCGGATAAATCTGCTCTGGCCCTGGGGACTTATCAATCTTCATGTTTGCCAAAATTTCTAGCACATCAACTTCATCAATCTTGATCTGGTCAAGCCTGTTTCCCAGCTCCTCAAAGTTCTCATTCACAACAAGGTCCCTTTTCTTAGTGAAAACCGAAGCAAAAAACTCATTTAGGACTTCCCCTATCTGCTCAGACTCCACGCACAAGTTCCCTCCGCTATCCCTGATCGGTCCTACCTTCTCCCTGATCATTCTCTTATTCCTCACGTATGAGTAAAACGCCTTTGGGTTCTCCCTAATCCTTCCTGCCAAGCCTTTTTCGTGCCCCCTCCTGACTCTTCTCAGTCCATTTCTGAGCTCTTTTCTAACAAGTCTGTAATCCTCTAAAGCTGTGCTAGATCCTTGCTTCCTCCACCTTACGTGAGCTGCCTTCTTCCTTTTGATGAGAAGCTCCTCTGTTCTCGTCATCCAAGGCTCCTTAATCTTTCCCCTTCTTACCTGTCTCAGAGGAACAAATTCATAAATCACTCGCAACAACTGCTCCTTAAATAGTCTCCACATGTCTGCTGTGCCCTTTCTGTGGAACAATTGCTCCCAGTCTGTACTTCCCAACTCCTGTCTGATAGCGTCATAATTTCCTTTCGCCCAATTAAATATCTTCCCTCGGTAACTGCTCCTTTCCCTCTCCAAGGCAATGCTAAATGTGAGGCAGTTGTGGTCACTGCCACCAAAGTGCTCTCCCACCATGAGATCTGACACATGTCCTGGCTCATTGCCGAGCACCAAATCCAAAATGGCCTCTCCCCTCATCGGTCTGTCTACATACTGAGTAAGGAAATCCTCCTGAACACACCTGACAAAAACGGCTCCATCCAAACCACTATTGAATTCTTTGAGAAGGTGACTAAGGAGGTAGATGAGGGGAAAGCGGTAGATGTGGTATATATGGATTTTAGTAAGGCGTTTGATAAGGTCCCCCATGGTAGGCTACTGCAGAAAATACAGAGATATGGCATTGAGGGTGAGTTGGAGGTTTGGATTAGGAATTGGCTCTCTGGAAGAAGACAGAGGGTAGTAGTTGATGGCAAAGGTTCATCTTGGAGTGCCGTCACTAGCGGTGTTCCGCAAGGATCTGTTTTGGGACCATTGCTGTTTGTCATTTTTATAAATGACCTGGAGGAAGGGTTAGAAGGTTGGGTGAGCAAGTTTGCGGATGATACGAAAGTCGGAGGAGTTGTAGACAGTGAGGAAGGATGTGGCAGGTTACAGCGGGATATAGAGAAGCTGCAGAGCTGGGCAGAAAGGTGGCAAATGGAGTTCAATGTAGCTAAGTGTGAAGTGATTCACTTTGGTAAGAGTAATAAAAAGATGGATTACTGGGCTAATGGTAGACTACTTGGTAGTGTGGAAGAGCAGAGGGATCTTGGTGTCCATGTACACAGATCTCTGAAAGTTGCCACCCAGGTAAATAGTGCAGTGAAGAAGGCATATGGCGTACTGGCTTTTATTGGTAGAGGAATTGAGTTCCGGAGTCCTGAGGTCATGCTGCAGTTGTATAAGACTCTGGTGCGGCCGCATCTGGAATATTGTGTGCAGTTTTGGTCGCCATACTATAGGAAGGATGTGGAGGCACTGGAACGGGTGCAGAGGAAGTTTACCAGGATGTTGCCTGGTATGGTAGGAAGATCCTATGAGGAAAGGCTGAGGCACTTGGGGTTGTTTTCATTGGAGAAAAGAAGGTTTAGGGGTGATTTGATAGAGGTGTACAAGATGATTAGGAGGTTAGATAGGGTTAACCATGAGAACCTTTTCCCACGTATGGAGTCAGCTATTACGAGGGGGCATAGCTTTAAATTAAGGGGGGGTAGATATAGGACGGATGTTAGGGGTAGGTTCTTCACTCAGCGAGTCGTAAGTTCATGGAATGCCCTGCCAGTAGCAGTAGTGGACGCTCCCTCTTTATGGGTATTTAAGCGGGCATTGGATAGGTATATGGAGGATAGTGGGTTAGTGTAGGTTAGGTGGGCTTTGATCGGCGCAACATCGAGGGCCGAAGGGCCTGTACTGCGCTGTATTCTTCTATGTTCTATGTTCTATGTTCTAAGGAGGTTCCAGTCGATATTGGGAAAGTTGAAGTCACCCATAACAACAACCCTGCTATGTCTGCACTTTTCCAAAATCTGCCCAGCTATGAGTTCTTCAATCTCCCTACTACTTTTAGGGGGTCTATAGAAAACCCCAATGAAGTGGTGCTCCCTTGCTGTTCCTAACTTCTACCCATACTGCCTTTATGAACCTTACCAACTGCAACATGAAACAAAGTAGAACATAGAACATTCCAGCACAGTACAGGTCCTGCAAACCTCGATGTTACGCAAACCTGTGGAACCGATCTGAAACCCATCTAACCCACACTATTCCATTTTCATCAAAATTTTATCCAATGAACATTTAAATGCCCTTAAAGTTGGTGAGTCTACTACTGCTGTAGGCTGAGCGTTCCACGCCCCTACTACTCTCTGAGTAAAGAAACTACCACTGACATCTGTGCTATATCTATCACTCCTCAATTTAAAGCTGTGTCCCCTCATGCTAGCCATCACCATCTGAGGAAAAAGGCTCTCACTCTCCACCCTATCTAACCCTCTGATTATCTTATTTGTCTCAATTAAATCAACTCTCAACCATCATCTCTCTAATGAAAACAGCCTCAAGTCCCTCAAACATTCCTCATAAGACCGCTCTCCATATCCTAGTATATCTCCTCTAAACCCTTTCCAATGCTTCCTCATCCTTCCTATAATGCGGTGACCAGAACTTTACACAAAACTCCAAGTGCGGCCACACCAGAGTTTTGTACAGCTGCAGCATGAACTCATGGCTCCGAAACCCAATCCATCTACCAATAGAAGCCAACACACAGTATGCCTTCTTAACAACCCTATCAATCTGGGTGGCAACTTTGAGGGATATATGCACCTGGACACCGAGATCTCTCTGCTCTTCTACACTACCAAGAATCTTACCATTAGCCCAGTACTCTATTCCTGTTGCTCCTTCCAAAGTGAATCACCTCACACTTTCCCACATTAACCTCATTTGCCACCTCTCAGCTCAGCTTTGCAGCTTATTTATATCCTTCTGTAACCTGCAACATCCTTCAGTACTGTCCACAACTTCAGTGACATTAGTGTCATCCGCAAATTTACTAACCCATCCTTCTACACCCTCATCCAGGTCATTTATAAAAAATGACAAATTAATATGTAACATTCATGCCACACAAATGGCAGGCAAAGATCATCTCGAACAAGAGAGAATCTTACCATTACCTGTTGACAATAAGTGGTGTTATCATCACTGAAACCTCCACTATCAACATCCTGGAGGTTACCATTGACCAGAAACTGAACTGGACTCACTATATAAACATCGTGGCTACAAAAAGAGGTCAGAGGCTGGGAATACTGCAGCAAGTAACTCACTTCCTGACTCCCAAAGCCTGTCAATCATCTACAAGGCACAAGTCTGGAGTGTGATGGAATACTCCCCATTTTCCTGGATGGGGGCAGCTCCAACAACACTCAAGAAGCTTGACACCATCTAGAACAAACTAGTCTGCCTGATTGGTCTCACATACACAAATATTCACTCCCTCCACCACTGACAGGAGCAGAAATGTGTATTATTTACAAGATACACTGCAGGAATTCATCAAACTCCTTTTCAGGAGTTCCAAATCCATGCCCATTTCCATCTAGAAGGACAAGGGCAACAGATGTATGGGAACATCAGTATTTCTAAGCCCAGAGTTTTTTTCTTTACTCATTCATGGGATGCGAGCATCACCACAAGGCCAGCATTTGTTGCCAGCCGTAATTGCCTTACATCTGGATGCCTTGGCTGACCATTTCAGAGGGCAAATACGAGTCAACAACATTAGATCATAGAACAATCCGGAGCAGAACAGGCCCTTCGGCCCTCGATGCTGCGCCGACCTGTGAACTAACCTAAGCCCTACACTATCCCATCATTATCTATGGGCGTATCCCAGGATTGTTTAAATGCCCTTAAAGTGGCTGAGTTAAATACATTCCATGCCCATTCTCTGAGTAAAGAACCTGCCTCTGACATCTGCCTTAAATCTATCACTCCTCAATTTGTAGCTATGCCCCCTCGTACAAGCCCCCTCTTAGCCTTCTTATCTCCAATGAGAACAGACCCAAGTCCCTTAACCTTTCCTCATAAGAGTTTTCCTTCTGACCAGGCAACATCCTGGTAAATCTCCTCTGCACCTTTTCCAATGCTTCCACATCCTTCCTGTAATGGGGAGACCAGAACTGTAAACAATATTCCAAGTGCAACTGGACTAGCTTTTTGTACATTTGCAGCATGACATTACAGCTCCCAATCTCAAACCCTCTACCAGTAAAATCTAACACACCGTATGCCTTCTTAACAGCACTATCCACCTGGGTGGCAACTTTCAGGGATTGATGTACATGGACACCAAGATCCCTCTGCACATCCACACTACCAAGAATCTTTCCGTTGACCCAGTGTGGGAAAAGATCTGCCACCCTGCTAACATGATAGGCCCACAAAAGCAAAATTGGCCAATGGTACCAAAAAACACCCAGAATGCCACAGCAGGGACCAAGCAGGCTGACAAGCCAAACTAGGCAGCACTTGCAGACAAGGGAATACACTTCCCAGCACCTACTAACAATGACAGAGCACCACAGCTGTCCCAAAGCCCCAAGGGCAGTTTCACAATCCAGCAATACCAAGGTCACACAAAGAGCAGGTCAGACATTGAGGCACCAGCAAGGACATTGCTCCCAGGAACAGGGCAATGGAAGCACCTCACCGCTTCAGAGGAGACATTAGCACCTACGTGCGAAGGTCAATGGAACCATGATAGTGTCAGAATGTTGCATTGTGTGAAGGAACAGAACATTCATCCGATAACCGTTTTCCAATTAGCATCCTTGTAACTAGATTACTCCATTTCCAGGTACATTGTATTTTCCCCATTTCTAATTAGCCTCATTGTACAGCATTATTATAAAAACCAATCTCCTCCTGAGCTCTGGGAAGACAATTTTCGACTGCCTGTTCAGACTCTCTGTACTGTTTCAGCTTCATCAGTTTCTCTTCCAGTGATATCGCAGTACTAATAAACTGCTTGTCAATTTCACTTTAAGCTGTGCTTTGTGATCTCTAACTTATTCGGCAAATTTCTCTAACACCCAGTATTCTGCCTTCCTATTATTCTTCCCAAAGTGCATCACCTCACATTTAGCTGCATTGAACTCCATTTGCCACCTCTCAGCCCAATTCTGCAGTTTATCCAAGTCCCCCTGCAACCTGTAACATTCTTCCGCACTGACCACCACTCCACCAACTTTAGTGTCAACTGCAAACTCACACTGTTTTGGTATGAAGTTGCAGCTACACCAGACCCAGTAAGGACAACAGATTTCCTTCCCTCAAGGACATTAGTGAACCAGTGCTCTCAGATTGAAGTACTTTTGATGATCTCATGTTCGTGGTTTCCACGGCCTCCTTCGTCCCTTTCCTTCAGAAGTGCGAACAACATTTTTGGGTCAAAGATTGTGAAATTTCTCTGACAATTAACAGTGGTTTCATGCTATAAATTCCAGACTTTTTAATTAAGGAGGAGACATGAGAAGTTGTTGGCGGATAGGATCAGGGTAAACCCTAAAGCTTTCTGTAGGTATTTAAGGAATAAAGATTAGGGCCAATCAAGGATAGTAGTGGGAAGTTGTGTGTGGAGTCAGAGGAGATAGGGGAAGCACTTAATGAATATTTTTTGACAATATTCACTCTAGAAAACAACAATTTTGTCGAGGAGAATACTGAGATACAGGCTACTAGACTAGGTGGGATTGAGGTTCACAAGGAAGAGGTATTAGAAATCCTGCAGAGTGTGAAAATAGATAAGTCCCCTGGGCCGGATGGGATTTATCCCAGGATACTCTGGGAAACCAGGGAGGAGATTGCCGAGCTTTTGGCATTGATCTTTAAATCGTCATTGTCTACAGGAATAGTGCCAGAAGACTGGAGGATAGCAAATGTGGTTCCCCTGTTCAAGAAGGGGAGTAGAGACAATCCTGGTAATTATAGACCAGTGAGCATTACTTCAGTTGTTGATAAAGTGTTGGAAAACGTTATAAGAGATAGGATTTATAATCATCTAGAAAAGAATAATTTGATTAGGGATCGGGAATTGGGCGGCACGGTGGCACAGTGGTTAGCACTGCTGCCTCACAGCGCCAGAGACCTGGGTTCAATTCCCGCCTCAGGTGACTGACTGTGTGGAGTTTGCACATTCTCCCCGTGTCTGCGTGGGATTCCTCCGGGTGCTCCGCTTTCCTCCCACAGTCCAAAGATGTGCAGGTCAGGTGAATTGGCCATGCTAAATTGCCCATAGTGTTTGGTAAGGGGTAGATGTAGGGGTATGGGTGGGTTGCGCTTCGGCGGGGCGGTGTGGACTTGTTGGGCCGAAGGGCCTGTTTCCACACTGTAAGTAATCTAATCTAATCTAATCTAGTCAGCACGGTTTTGTGAAGGGTAGGTCGTGCCTCACAAACCTTATTGAGTTCTTTGAGAAGGTGACCAAACAGGTAGATGAGAGTAAACCAGTTGATGTGGTGTATATGGATTTCAGCAAGGCGTTCGATAAGGTTCCCCACAGTAGGCTATTGTACAAAATGCAGAGGAATGGGATTGCGGGAGATATAGCAGTTTGGATCAGTAATTGGCTTGCTGAAAGAAGTCAGAGGGTGGTGTTTGATGGGAAATGTTCATCCTGGAGTCTAGTTACCAGTGGTGTACCACAAGGGTCGGTGTTGGGTCCACTGCTTTTGTCATTTTTATAAACGACCTGGATGAGGGCGTAGAAGGGTGGGTTAGTAAATTTTCAGACAACACTAAGATTAGTGCAGTTGTAGATAGTGACGAAGGATGTTGTAGGTTACAGAGAGACATGGATAAGCTGCAGAGCTGGGCTGAGAGGTGGCAAATGGAGTATAATGCGGACAAGTGTGAGGTGATTCACTTTGGTCCGAATAACCGGAATGCAAAGTAATGGGCTAATGGTAAGATTCTTGGGAGTGTAGATGAGCAGAGAGATCTCGGTGTCCAGGTACATAGATCCTTGAAAGTTGCCATCCAGGTTGACAGGGTTGCTAAGAAGGCATACAGTGTTTTAGCTTTTATTAACAGAGGAATCAAGTTCCAGAACCATGGGGTTATGCTATAGCTGTACAAAACTCTGGTGCGGCCGCACTTGGAGTATTGTGTACAGTTCTGGTCACTGCATTATAAGATGGATGTGGAAGCTTTGGAAAGGGTGCAGAGGAGATTTACTAAGATGTTGCCTGGTATGGAGGGAAGGTCTTACGAGGAAAGGCTGAGGGACTTGAGGCTGTTTTTGTTAGAGAAGAAGGTTGAGAGGTGACTTAATAGAGACATACAAGATAATCAGAGGGTTAGATAGGGTGGACAGGGAGAGCCTTTTTCCAAGTATGGGGACGGTGAGCATGAGGGGGCATAGCTTTAAATTGAGGGGTGATAGATATAGGACAGATGGCAGAGGTAGTTTCTTTACTCAGAGAGTAGTAAGGGTATGGAATGCTTTGCCTGCAACGGTAGTAGATTCGCCAACTTTAAGTATATTTAAGTTGTCATTGGACAAGCATATGACGTACATGGAATAGTGTAGGTTAGATGGGCTTCAGATTGGTATGACAGGGCGGCGCAACATCGAAGGCCAAAGGGCCTGTACTGCACTACAATGTTCTATGTTCTATGTTAAGTTCAAATTACTGCTATGATGGGATTCAAACACATGTCCCAAGAACATTGACCTGGGTTTCTAGATCACTATTGCAGTGATTTACTACTCTCCCCCTTCCAACACACACATGGCCATTCCTTTAGTATCACTTGTTGAAACTCTGTAATGTCCTCCCCAAGGGCATCGTGAGTTTGCGTACACACGTGGACTGCAGTGATTCAAGAAGGCAGCTCACCACCACCTTGTCAAGGGGCAACTAGGGACGGGCAATAAACGCTGGCCCAGCCAGTAACACACATATTCCCCAAATTATTTTAAAATGTTTCTCTGTTCCTGTGTGTAATTTAAAATTAAACATTTCTGTTGCTATTGCCTCTCCTAAATGTTTGCATTTAGTTAAATCCCTTCACATTTCTCTGCATCAGATTTCATCAGTAATTTTGCCACATCTTCCTTGCCTGTTTGTTATTGCTCTTTATATCATTCATTGCTCTCAGACTTAAGTACTTTTGACAATCTCAAGTCCATGGTTTCCATTGCCCCCTTAATCCCTTTCCTTCAGGACTGCTAACAAATCTTTTGGGTTAAAGCTTGAAATTTCTCTTGGAAGTTGATAGGGGCAACATTGACTGTGTGTCCATCAGCATGTGGATGGATGTACATGGATACAGGATTGTCTAACCAAGAGAAGACAGAGGGTTAGGATAAGTTGGGGGAGGAGAGGTACATTTTCAGGATGATAACCTGCAACTAGTGACGTGCCACAGGGATCAGTGCTGGGGCTACAATTATTTACATATTAATAATCTGGATGAGGCAAGTGTTGGTACTCTAGTCAAATCTCCTCTCAGTCGTCTACTGTCCGAGGAGAACTATCCCAACATCTTCCATCTATCCCCATAACTGAATATCCTCATTACAGGAGCCACCTTCAATGACCTGAACACACATCTCTCTCTGTCTCTCTGCCCCTTCAAATGCTTTTGAACAGCATCCCATTTTATATTGTCTTACAATGTTCTTAATGGACCTAATTTTAGGAATTGGTATCCTCTGCCATGAAGATCGATGCTTTGTACGTATTCAACTCTTAGAAACAGACTATAAGAGCAGGAATATGCCATTCAGCTCATCAAGCCTGCATTGCCATTCATTATGATCATGGCCGATCATCCAACTCAATCGCCTGTCCCTGCCTTTCCCACATATCCTTTGATCCTTGTAGACCCAAGTATTAGATCCAACCCTTTCTTGAAATGTTTTGGCATTAATTGCTTTCTGTAGAGCATTAGTCATTGGGGATTCCATAGTCAGGGGGACAGATAGGAGGTTCTGTGAGAATGAGAAAGACTCCCAGTTGGTGCGTTGCCTCCCAGGTGCCTGGGTCCGTGATGTCTCGGATCATGTTTTCGGGATCCTTGCGGGAGAGGGGGAGCAGCCCCAAATCATAGGTACCAATGACATAGGTAGGAAAAGGGATAGGGATTTAAGGCAGAAATTCAGGGAGCTAGGGTGGAAGCTTAGAGCTAGAACAAACAGAGTTGTTATCTCTGGTTTGTTGCCTGTGTCACGTGCTAGTGAGGTGAGGGATAGGGGAGAGAGGAGTCAAACACATGGCTACAGGGATCATGCAGGATGGAGGGTTTTGGATTCTTGGATAATTGGAGCTCTTTCTGGGGAAGGTGGGATCTCCACAAACAGGACGGTCTTCACCTGAACCAGATGGCTACCAATATCCTGGGGGGAAATTCACTAATGCTCTTCGGGTGGGTTCAAACTAAATCAGCGGGAGGATGAGAACCAAAATTGTAGTTCCAGTGTCCACGAGGTTGAGTAGTGAGGTCAGAAATATGGTTGCAAGAGTTCACTGGCAAGCTGGAGGTCTACTTCAATGCCAGGAGCATCCAGAATAAGGTGAGTGAACTTGCAGCATGGGTTAGTACCTGGGACTTTGATTGTGGGTGTTTCAGAGACATGGATAGAGCAGGGACAGGAATGGTTGTTACAGGTTCTGGAATTTAGATGTTCCAGTGAGAACAGAGAAGGTGGTAAAAGAGGGGGAGGTGGGGCATTGTTAGTCAAGAACAGTATTGCAATGGGAGAAAGGACTTTTGAGGACTCGTCTACTGAGGTAGTATTGGCTGAGGTTAGAACCAGGAAAGGTGAGGTCACCCTGTTGGGAGTTTTCTATAGGCCTCCGAATAGTTCCAGAGATATAGAGGAAAGGATAGCAAAGAGAGGGTCATGTTGTTTTGGGGCTAGTTAATGTTCATTAGAAGCCTTACATACAGATAAGGAAGGACACTACTTCGACTAGGACAACACATCCATCCTAGGACAAGCCAAACAGTGACACTCACGAGAATTCCTAGAAGCATGGCATTTGAACTGGAACTCTATCAATAAACACATCGAGTTAGACCCCACCTACCACTCCCTGAGAAAAAGAATAGGAAATGACATCACCACAGGAAATAACATCACCACAGGAAATGACATCACCAACCCAAAGAAACCCAAACATATAAATAGAAAGTAGGAATCATCAGTGATGCTTCGCTCAGAGGCCACTGAAGATGTTACCTAGTATGGTGACAAAACATCTGGAAATGAACCTTCCAGCTCAGCGAACAAACCTACATCCAGAACCTCAACCTAAGCTACAAATCTTCTCAAAACTCACGAAGAAAGGAGGTGCTGCGAGTGGTGCATGAGCTACCACTTGGAGGTCATTTAGGGGTGAGGAGAACACAGGCTAAAATACAAAGACATTGTTACTGGCCTGGACTACACAAGGATGGAGTTGAATTTTGCCAGACGTGTCATACCTGTCAGCTAATCGGAAAACCACAGGCACTTATAAAACCTGCACTTTTAATACCTATTCCTCATTTGAGGAGCATTTCACAAGAGTCTTGATTGATTGTGTAGGTCCCCTACCTCAAACAAAAAGTGGGAGTCAGTATTTATTAACAATAATGGACATGTCGACTGGATTTCCAGAAACAATCCCATTACACAACATCACAGCTAAAAGTGTTGTAGAAGAATTAATTAAATATTTTACTAGATACGGACTGCCAATAGAGATCCAGTCAGATCAAGGATCCAACTTCAGATCCAAACTATTCCAAGAGGTTATGGATAACCTCGGAATAAAGCAATTCAAATCTACTGTGTACCATCCGGAATCGCAGAGAGCGCTAGAGAGATGACATCCAACACCAAAGACCATGTTGAGGGTTTATGGTCAGGATTATCCCGATGATTGGGATAAGGGAATTCTGTTTGTATTTTTTGCAATCAGAGATGCACCAAAAAAGTCAACCAAATTCAGTCCATTTGGATTAATTTTTGGGCATGAAGTAAGAGGATTGTTAAAATTGATGAAGGAGAAATTAATAAGTCAGAATTCAGGGATCACCCATTTGGACGATGTGTCACATTTTAGAGAATGATTAAACAGAGCTGGAGAGTTGACTAGACAGCATTTAAAAGTATCACAGCATACAATGAAACAGGAAGTGGATAAGAAATCACAAATTCACAACTTTGCAACTGAGGATAAGGTATTGGTGTTATTTCCAATAACAGGTGAGCTTTTAAAAGCAAGGTTTAGTGGACTGTATCACATTGAGAAGAATTTGAGTGAGGGGTGAATTACTTGATAAGGACTCCAGACAGGAAGAAGTCTCACAGAGTGTGTCATGGAGGTCATGTGGTGGCTGTACAGGACATTGGTTAGGCCACTGTTGGAATATTGCATGCAATTCTGGTCTCCTTCCTATCAGAAAGATGTTGTGAAACTTGAAAGGGTTCAGAAAAGATTTACAAGGATGTTGCCAGGGTTGGGGGATTTGAGCTATCGGGAGAGGCTGAACAGGCTGGGGCTGTTTTCCCTGGAGCGTCGGAGACTGTGAAGTGACCCTATAGAGGTTTACAAAATATGACGGACATGGATAGGGTAAATAGGCAAAGTCTTTTCCCTGGGGTGGGGGAGTCCAGAACTAGAGGGCATAGGTTTAGGGTGAGAGGGGAAAGATACAAAAGAGACCTAAGGAGCAACTTTTTCACACAGAGGGAGGTACGTGTATGGAATGAGCTGCCAGAGGAAGTGGTGGAGGCTGGTACAAATGCAACATTTAAGAGGTATTTGTATGGGTATATGAATAGGAAGGGTTTGGAGGGATATGGGCCGGGTGCTGGCAGGTGGGACTAGCTTGGGTTGGGATATCTGGTTGGCATGGACGGGTTGGACCAAACGGTCTGTTTCCATGCTGTACATTTCTATGACTCTATGTGAATATGCTCAAAAGGTATTTTGAGAGGGAAGGAAAGCAAGAGGAGAAGGTGTTAATGATGACAGTACAGAAGGAAGAACCAAGCTCAGAGGATTCTGAATTGGACATTCCTCAAATCAAATTGGACAATGAGGAAGTTGTCAAAACTTGTGATAATTATTGACTTTCCTTCCACAAGAAAATCGAAATGACTTGAAAGAGTTATTACTATCACATGGGGAGACATGTGAAAATAAACTGGGAGGTACTAACCTAATTGTACATGATGTAGATATTGGAGATGCTGTTCCAATTAAGCAACATCCTTACAGACATAACCTCTAAAGTTAGCACAGGCTCAGAAGGCGATAGAATGCATGCTCTAAGATGGCACAATTGCAGTGAGTTACAGTGACTGGAGATCACCCATAGTCATGGTGCCAAAGCCAGATGGTACCCAACGGTTATGTGTGGACTATCGCAAAGTCAGCACCGTTACAGAGACAGATGCATATCCAATTCCACAGTTGGAGGTCTGTGTCGAAAAGGTGGGACAAGTAACTTACATTTCTAAGTTGGACTTGCTCAGAGGCTACTGACAAGTGTGTCTGTCAGAGAGAGCGAAGGCAATTTCATCTTTCGGAATGCCACATGGACTATATCAGCTCAAAGTCATGCCATTTGGTAGGAAAAACACTCCAGCCACATTTCAGAGACTGACTAATAAGGTCATTGTGCGATTACCCAACTGTGTGATATATATTGATGACCTGGTGATTTTTAGTCACTCATGGAAGCAACATTTACAGCATTTATTGGACTGGTTCGATCGACTTCGGAAGGCAGGTTTGGTGGTAAAGCTAGATAGAAGTGAATTTGCCAAAGCCCAAGTCACCTTCCTGGGCCATGTTATTGGACATTGACAAATAGCTCCACAGGATGCCAAAACTAAAATAATTGGGGAATTTCCCACACTGTCGACAAAAAAAGTAGTACTACGGTTCCTGGGCTTGAGTGGATTTTACCGAAAGTCTGTGCCGAACTTTAGCAGTGTGGCTGCTCCACTCGCTGAATTGTTAAAAAAAAGGGCAAGAAGTTTCAGTGGACAGCGGACTGTCAAAAGGCATTTGACAGCCTAAAAACTGTGTTAACCATTGCCCTAGTATTAGCCACACCGGATTACACAAAGCCTTACAAGGCAGCTATCGATGCCAGTGATGTGGATGTCGATGTGGTATTCCTGCAGGAGGATGACGAGGGAATAGAAAGACCCATTGGGTATTTTTCCAGGAAGTTGTATGTTCATTAACAAAAATATTAAATGGTGGAAAAAGAGACTTTGAGATTTCAGTGTTTATATTACCAGCAATGCATCTGAGACAATCGTACACACTGATCACAACCAATTGACATTTGTGAAAAATTTTAAGGACAAAAATGCCAGCCTGTTTAGATGGAGCTTGTTGTTACAGCCATTCAATTTGACAATTGTACATGTGGCAGGTCGCGGAAACGTGATTGCCGATGCATTATCGAGATTCGAATGAGATACGGAGGTGTTTGGTGGTGGGTGTACCGCGGCCTGAATTTGCATGTAGTTGAACATGTTTGCATGTTTATAGGTAGTATAGTTATCTGTGTGTTTAGACTACTAACCCGGTTTTGAAGGGTTAAAACTGAAGCCATCTTTTGGTATCAATGGTTCACTTTTTTAAGAGGGGGGCGTTGTCACAAAGCTAGTCCCTTTTTTTACTTGGCTCAAGGAGACTCTGTCCTTGATTTTTTTCAGAGGGGTAATAAACCAGGCCGGGCTCCAATCAGACTGGTTTGGGACAGAGATGAAAAGGATTTTGAGAGGCCTTTTGTTTCTGTGTAACAGATGAGACTTCAGGCCAAAGTGGTCATGTTTTAGAAGTGACCTGTATAATGAAAGGGGAGTGGTCAACTCTCTAGCTGAGCTGAGCATTTTTCGTTCAGTCTTGAACTGGGAAGTTCAACAGGGAGTTGAGTGGAAACTCTCTCTCTCTCTCTCTCTCTCTGCCCTTCAACTTCAACCTGTATGTGCTCCATTTATACAGGGTTTTAAAGGGAGTTTGCTTATTGGGACTGTTTTCCATATTCAGAACAGCATACTCAAGTCTGGCTGGATAGGTTGAGTTCTGTAAGGGCTCTTTATTCTGTTCTTTGTGTTTCATTGTGTAACTTTGGGAAGACATTTTTGTCTGCTTTAAAATCAGTAGTCAACCTAGCTAATGTAATCCGGGCAATTTTCATCGTACACTTACCGAAACAAATTGCAAAGTTAAGATCTGGGGCTGCCTGCTTAAGAATGCTTTGAGTGGTCTGGTTTAGTCCATAACAGTACAACCTGGTTGGTCAATGGGAGGAATGAATCCAGTTGGTGGCAGGGAGCAGCGGAAGGGAGGGGGAGCGGCTGGGAAGGGAGTCAGGGGATGGGAAGGAAGATTATTTGAAATTGAAGAACTCAATATTGAGTCCTCCAGGCTGTAGGATGTCCAGGCGGAAGATGAGGTCTTGTTCCTCAATTTGCAGTTTGGTTCGTTGTGGCAACGGAGGAGGCCGAGGATGGTCATGTCAGAAAGGGAGTGGGAAGGGGAATTAAAATAGGTAGTGACTGGGAGGTCCAGTTGGCCCCTGCAGACCCGACTGAGATGATTGTGAAACCATTCCCTAAGCTAAAGTTTGGTCTCCCGATATAGAGCAGACCACATCGGGAGCATCTGATGCAGTAAACTCGGTTGGAGGAGAGGCAGGTGAACCTCTGTTTGGAGCCCTGGATGGAGGTGAGGGCGATGGGGTACTGGCAGGTTTTGCATCTTTTCTGTTTGTAGGGAAGGTTCCTGAGGGTTTGGGGAGGGGGTTGGGGGGGGATAGTGGCACAAACCAAAGATTGGCAAAGGGAATGATCCTTGCAGAATGCAGAGAGGGGTGGGGAGGGGAAGATGTTCTTGGTGGGGTCTAGTTGGAGATTGCTGAAATGTTTAAGGATGATGTGTTGTATGTGGAGACTGTGTGGGATGGTAGGGGAGGACAAGGGGGACTCTGTCTTTATTGTATTTGTGGGTTTAGAGCATGGAATGGAGAATAGAGACATTATGGTGAAGGGCTGTTTGGAGAATAGAGACATTATGGTGGAGGGCTGTTTGGAGAATAGAGACATTATGGTGGAGGGCTGTTTGGAGAATAGAGACATTATGGTGAAGGGCTGTTTGGAGAATAGAGACATTATGGTGAAGGGCTGTTTGGAGAATAGAGACATTATGGTGGAGGGCTGTTTGGAGAATAGAGACATTATGGTGAAGGGCTGTTTGGAGAATAGAGACATTATGGTGAAGGGCTGTTTGGAGAATAGAGACATTATGGTGGAGGGCTGTTTGGAGAATAGAGACATTATGGTGGAGGGCTGTTTGGAGAATAGAGACATTATGGTGAAGGGCTGTTTGGAGAATAGAGACATTATGGTGAAGGGCTGTTTGGAGAATAGAGACATTATGGTGCAGGGCTGTTTGGATGACAGAGGAGGGGGAAGCACATTGTTCAAAATAGGTGGACATCTAGGATGCTTGGGAGTGGAATGTCTCCTTGTCCGAGCACATGAGCTGGAGGTGGGGTAATTGGGAGAACAGGATGGAGTCCTTGCATGATACTGATACCACCAATACCCTCCTCTGCCTCACTGAACCAGTGCTCACCCTTACTAACTTTTCCTTTAACTCCTCCCATTTCCTCCAAATCCAGGGGGTGGCCATTGGCGATCTTAGTTGAGAAACTGCACATAGTACTCCAGGTGTGGCCTCACCAGCACCCTGTACAGCTGTAACATAACCTTCCTGCTTTTAAACTCAATCTCTTCAGCAATGAAGGACTAAATTCCATTTTCCTTCCTAATTACCTGTTGTACCGGCAGACCAAACTTCTGTGATTCATGCACAAGGACACCCAGGGTCCCTCTGCATTGCAGCATGCTGCAACTTTTTACCATTCAAATAACAATCCTTTTTACTGTTACTCCTACCAAAATGGATGACTTCACATTTATTAACATTGTATTCCATCTGCCAGACCTTTGCCCACTCACTTAAACCACCTATATTCTCTGCAAAGTTTCACAATTCCCTGCGCACTTTGCTCTGCCACTCATCTTAGTGTCACCTGCAAACTTTGACACACTACATGTGGTCCCCAACTCCAAATCATCTGTGTAAATTGTGAATAATTGCAATCCCTACACTGGTTCCAGAGGCACACCACTAGTTATTGATTGCCAACTTAGACTAGCACTCATTCATCCCCACTCTTTGCTTCCTGTTAGTTAACTAATCCTCTATCCATGCTAATACATTGCCTATAACACCATGCATCTTTATCCAACGCAGCAGCATCTTCTGTGGCACCTTGTCAAAGGCCTTTTGGAAATCTAGATACACCACATCCACTGGGTCCCCATTTTCTATCATGCTCATAATGTCTTCATAGAATTCCAGTAGATTAGTTAAACATGACCTGTCTTTCATGAACCCATGCTGCAACTGCCCAATGGAATGATTTCTATCTCGATGCCTTGCTATTTTTTCCCTGATAATAGACTCAAGCACCTTCCCCACTACAGAAGTTAAGCTAACGAGTCTATAATTCCCCATCTTTTGTCTACTGCCCTTTTTAAACAGAGGTGTCACATTTGCTGTTTTCCAATCTGCTGAAACTGCCCCAGAGTCCAGCAAATTTTGGAAAATTACCACAAGTGCACTTGCTATTTCTTCCGTCATCTCTTTTAGTACCCGGGGATGTATTCCATCAGGGCCAGGAGACTTGTCTATCCTCAATTCCATTATCTTGCTGAACACTACCTCTTCCATGATAATGATTGTTTCCAGGTCCTCACGACCTTCATGGCTTTGTCAATTACATTTCATATTCTCCGCTGTGAAGACAGATACAAAATACCTAATCAATGCCTCGGCCATTTCATCATATTCCATGACTAAATGCCCCTTGTCATTCTCTAAAGGACCAATGTTTACCTTAGCCATTCTTTTTTATTTTATTAATATTTGTAGAAAACCTTTGCTATCTACCTTTATATTCTGAGCTAGTTTTCTTTAAAGTTTTCCCAATCTTCTAGTTTCCCACTGGTCTTTCCCACTTTGTATGTCTTATTTTTTAATTTCTTAGTGTCCCTTATTTCCTTAGACATCATGGCACATTACCCCTTTCCTACAGTGCTTCCTTTTCTCTGGTACATACTTTCACTGAGCACTTTGAAAAACTGCTTTGAAAATCTGCTACTGTTCCTCAATTGGCCCACAATATAGTCTTTAGTTCCAGTCTATCGTAGCCAACTCCTCCCTCACCCTGTTGTAGTCTCCTTTGTTTTAAGCACAGGACCCTGGTATTGGATTTTATCTTCTCACTTTCCACCAATATTCTAAATTCAACTATTCTGTGACCACTCCTTCCAAGAAAATCTCTAACTTTGAGATTATAAATTATTCCTGTCTTATCACTCAGGACCAGATCTAGGATGGATGGCTTGCTCCCTCATCGGTTCCATTATGTACTGTTGGAGGAAACTATCACGGAGACATTCAATGAGCTCCTCCTCGAGACTGCTTTGACCAACCTGGTTCAACCAATTGACTTGTAGATTAAAATCCCTCATGATAATTGCTGTACAATTTTTACAGGCATTAGTTATTTCATTGCTCATTGCCTACCGCACTGTGACATTATTATCTGGTGTTGTATATACTATGCCTATCAGTGACTTTTTCTTCTTAGAATTTTTAATTTCCACTGAAATGGATTCAATCTTATTCTCCATAGAACCTACATCATCTTTCAGCACTGTCCTGATGTCGTCCTTGAATATCAGAGCTACACCACCCTCCCTGACCTTCCTGTCTGTCCTTCTGAATAGTCTGATACCCCTGGATATTTACCTCCCAGTCGTGACCAACTTGTAACCATGTCTCTGTAATGTTTACTAAATCATATTCATTCACAAAGATTTGTGCCATTAACTCATCAATCTTGTTTCAAATACTACAAGCATTCAAATAAAGTGCCTTCATGCTAGTATTAATATCTTCTTACTGAAGTCTAACATCTCCATTAATAATATCTCCTGAGTTTTCCTTCCTTTAACTTCTTTCATAGACTTTGATGTAGTTAAACCCTCCTGCACATGTTAATCTGCTGCTTTCTTTTCTATTTGCCATTATACTTCCTGTTGTTATCCCCTTCCTTCCCTCCAATTCACTAGTGTCAATTGCCATCTACATAATTTATCTTCTTGAATGCCTGCTGCACCTGCATCCTTACCTTCAGTGAGTGGTGTTACAGGATACCCACATTCCTCCCTCTCAATTTATAGCCATTCAGATAATAACCTGCCCTCCTGTTTTTCTACACAACATTTTCAAATAAGGGTGCTACACTGGCAATTTTCTGATCCTCTGGGTCTTATCCAGAATCTAAGGATTCTTGGACACTTACTATCATTACATTGACTATCTCTGTAGCCACTTCCTTTAATATCCAGGGGACATATTGGCTATTAGTCCCAATAGTTTCCCCTCTCAGTTTTTCTATTGTGATAGTTATTGTTATTTTTACTCTCATTTTTAGATTAGATTAGATTAGATTACTTACAGTGTGGAAACAGGCCCTTCTGCCCAACAAGTCCACACTGCCCCGCCGAAGCGCAACCCACCCATACCCCTACATCAACCCCTTACCTACACTATGGGCAATTTAGCATGGCCAATTCACCTGACCTGCACATTTTTGGACTGTGGGAGGAAACTGGAGCACCCAGAGGAAACCCATGCAGACACGGGGAGAATGTGCAAACTCCACACAGTCAGTTGCCTGAGGCGGGAATTGAACCCGGGTCTCTGGCGCTGTGAGGCAGCAGTGCTAACCAAGTGCTCCTCTATTAATTTTTTTATAATGGATTCTAGCATTTTCCCATGTGCCAACATTGCCATTTCCTGGTTCCCTATTATCATTTCCCCTGCATCATTTTCCAAGGGCACTATGTCCACATTTTTTCTGCCTCATCCTTTTTATATATTTTAAAACAATCTTCTTGTCCATTTTGGTATCACTTTTAAGTTTACCCTAAATGTTTATCTTTACCCTCTTTATATTTTTTAGTCATCTTTGTTGATTCTTAAAACATTTCTGATCCTTTTGTTTATCACTAATCTTTCCATTCCACATTGCATTTTTTCCTTTCAATTTGATGCAATCCTTAATTTCTCTGGTTAAATTCTGCCATGTTATGGTCACTGTTTCCTCGGGGATCTTTTACTCTGACTCATTTATTAAACCTGCCTCATTATACATCAGCTGATCCAAAATAACCTGATCTCTGGTTGAATCCATCACATACTGTTCTGGGAAACTGCTCTATGAATTCTTCTTCATGGCTACCTCTACTAATCTAAATATCCAAATCTATACGATGATTTGAGTAACCCCTGTTAGTGCACTGACTTTTTTTTACATGCTTTCATTATCTCTTGATTTATTCTCTGTCTATCATATTGCTGCTATTAGGAGTACTATAGTCTACACCTACTACTGGTTTTTTCAACTTGTTGTTAACCTCCACAATTATGGATTCTACATGCTCTTATGCAAGACCTTGAAATACTGAATATAATGCAAGATCTTACTGCAATAGAGTTAGTCTTTCCCTCTTCTTCTTGTTACCCTCCACTAATCCTCGATTCCTTGCTTGACATCGGCTGGGGGTTTCTGTAGAAGTGCATTTTTAGTAGAACACAAAGGTAAACTACCAAAAACAAACATAAAAATGGAAAAGCTCCAATATGTACTTAAAAAGGAAATGTTTGGTTTGATGTAATGTTTTAATTATTATCAGAATTAGGGAACTGTATAATGAAGAATAGTGAAATGGCAGAGAAACTCAATGATTACTTTGTACCTGCTTTTGCAGAGGAAGACCAACAAGAGCGTAATTGATATGTGGAACTTGTTCAAGGAGCAACTATTGAGTGTCCTTGATAAGTATGTACCTATCAGGCAGGGAGGAAATGGTCGTGTGAGGGAGCCGTGGTTTAATAAGGAGTTGGAATCCCTTGTTCAAGGGAAGAGGGCGGCCTTTGTAAAGATGAGGCATGAAGGTTCAATAGGGGCGATTGAGAGTTATAAGGTAGCCTGGAAGGACCTGAAGAGAGAGCTAAGAGCAGCAAGGAGGGGACATGAAAGGTCCTTAGTGGGTAGGATTAGGGAAAACCCTAAGGCTTTCTATAGGTATGTTAGGAATAAAAGAATGACTAGGGAAGGAATAGGTCCAATCAAGGATAGTAATGGGAAGTTGCGTGTGGAGGCTGAAGAGATTGGGGAGGCGCTGAATGAATACTTTTCATCAGTATTCACTCAGGAACAGGACATTGTTGTTGATAGGAATACTGAGGCACGAATAAGTAGAATGGATGGCTTTGAGATATGTAGAGAAGAGGTGTTGGAAATTCTGGCAAGGGTGAAAATAGATAAGTCCCCTGGGCCTGATGGCATTTATCCTAGGATTCTCTGGGAAGCAAGGGAGGAGATTGCAGAGCCATTGGCCTTGATTTTTGTGTCCTCTTTGTCGACAGGAGTAGTGCCAGAGGACTGGAGGCTAGCAAACGTGGTTCCCTTGTTCAAGAAGGGGAGTAGGGATAATCCTAGTAACTATAGGCCAGTGAGTCTCACTTCTGTTGTGGGCAAAGTCTTAGAGAGAATTGTAAGGGATAGGATTTATGAACATTTGGATAGGAATAATGTGATCAAGGATAGTCAGCATGGTTTTGTGAAGGGCAGGTCGTGCCTCACAAACCTTATTGAATTCTTTGAGAAGGTGACTAAGGAGGTAGATGAGGGGAAAGCGGTAGATGTGGTATATATGGATTTTAGTAAGGCGTTTGATAAGGTCCCCCATGGTAGGCTACTGCAGAAAATACAGAGATATGGCATTGAGGGTGAGTTGGAGGTTTGGATTAGGAATTGGCTCTCTGGAAGAAGACAGAGGGTAGTAGTTGATGGCAAAGGTTCATCTTGGAGTGCCGTCACTAGCGGTGTTCCGCAAGGATCTGTTTTGGGACCATTGCTGTTTGTCATTTTTATAAATGACCTGGAGGAAGGGTTAGAAGGTTGGGTGAGCAAGTTTGCGGATGATACGAAAGTCGGAGGAGTTGTAGACAGTGAGGAAGGATATGGCAGGTTACAGCGGGATATAGAGAAGCTGCAGAGCTGGGCAGAAAGGTGGCAAATGGAGTTCAATGTAGCTAAGTGTGAAGTGATTCACTTTGGTAAGAGTAATAAAAAGATGGATTACTGGGCTAATGGTAGACTACTTGGTAGTGTGGAAGAGCAGAGGGATCTTGGTGTCCATGTACACAGATCTCTGAAAGTTGCCACCCAGGTAAATAGTGCAGTGAAGAAGGCATATGGCATACTGGCTTTTATTGGTAGAGGAATTGAGTTCCGGAGTCCTGAGGTCATGCTGCAGTTGTATAACACTCTGGTGCGGCCGCATCTGGAATATTGTGTGCAGTTTTGGTCGCCATACTATAGGAAGGATGTGGAGGCACTGAAACGGGTGCAGAGGAAGTTTACCAGGATGTTGCCTGGTATGGTAGGAAGATCCTATGAGGAAAGGCTGAGGCACTTGGGGTTGTTTTCATTGGAGAAAAGAAGGTTTAGGGGTGATTTGATAGAGGTGTACAAGATGATTAGGAGGTTAGATAGGGTTGACAGTGAGAACCTTTTTCCACGTATGGAGTCAGCTATTACAAGGGGGCATAGCTTTAAATTAAGGGGGGGTAGATATAGGACTGATGTTAGGGGTAGGTTCTTCACTCAGCGAGTCGTAAGTTCATGGAATGCCCTGCCAGTAGCAGTAGTGGACTCTCCCTCTTTATGGGTATTTAAGCGGGCATTGGATAGGTATATGGAGGATAGTGGGTTAGTGTAGGTTAGGTGGGCTTTGATCGGCGCAACATCGAGGGCCGAAGGGCCTGTACTGCGCTGTATTGTTCTACGTTCTATGTTCTATGTTCTATGTTCTATGTTCTATGTTCTAAATCTCCCAAAATTAGAGACTCAAGAGAATAAGGAGAATGTGGTGTTGAAAGAAATTAGTTGAAAGAAATAAATAAGAAGGTTGTGCTGGGGAAATTAATGGAGCTGAGGTTTAATAAGTCTTCGGGAAATGGTAACCTACATCACAGAAGGTTGAAGGAAGTGGCTGTACACATAATTGATGCTTTGGTTATCGCCTTCCAAAATTGCATAGATTTTGGAATAATTCCTGCAGATAGAAATTTCAAATGTCACCACTATTTAAGAAAGAAGCAAGGTAATAAAAACTTTACTACAGACTTGTCAGTCAACAGGAAAATGCTGGAATCTATCATAAAGAATGTGATAAATGGACACTTGGCTAAAACGTGATCTGATTGGGTACAGGCAGCATGGATTTGTGAATGGGATATTTCATTTGACAACTTTATTCGAATTTTCTAAGGATGTTAGGAGCAAAATTGGTAAAGGAGAATCAATCGATATGGTATATTTAGGTCTTCAGAAAGTTTTTGATAAGGTCACTTGCAGGAGGTTAGTTAGCAAAACTAAAGCAGATGATATAAGAGGAAAGTACTGGCATGAATTAATGATTGCTAACTGACAGTAGGAATAAATGGGTCTTTCTCGCATTGACAGGCTGTGATCAGTGCAGTACCACTGGATCAGTACTTGAGCCTTTGCTGCTCTCTCTCTATATTTTTTTTAAAAAATGATTTGAAATGGGGATTCCAACCGGGGTTTACAGACGCCACTTTTAAACTCTGGAGATCCAGGGGTATCTCATGTCTAGGGGCCCTATTTAAAGATGGGGTCTTGATGTCTTTTGAACAGCTGCCTCAGAAATTCGGATTACCTAATGGAGACTTCTATCGATACTTCCAAGTTCGAGATTATATACAGAAGAAGACTACGTTATTAGATACTGAAAATGTGTTGCTGGAAAAGCGCAGCAGGTCAGGCAGCATCCAAGGAACAGGAAAATCAACGTTTCAGGCATAAGCCCTTCTTCAGGAACCTCTCCAGCATCTGCAGTCCTCACTTTCTCCTACGTTATTAGATAGTCTTTATAAATCAGATAGAGAATGTAGAGTACTACGACCAATGGGGGTATCCTCCATCAGTACTATTTATCATTTACTACATGATGAAGTATCGGGAGATATGGACAATCTGCTTAAAACATGGGATCAGGAATTGGGACTAGAAATCTCTATAGAAACGTGGAATGACATTTGGGAAAACGCCAGAAGAATCACCATCTGTAACAGAACTCAGGCTATCCAGCTGAAGATACTTCATAGGGCCCATATAGCACCAGATCGATTGGCAAAATTTAAGGCAGGAGCATCTCCAATGTGTCCCAAATGTAAAATAGAGGTGGGCACTCTTGTACATTGCCTATGGACCTGTCATAAGATCCGTAGATACTGGACTAAAGTAGCAAGTACTCTGACAGAAATTTTAGGAACAGAAATTAAAGTGGACCCTGTATCTCTCCTTTTGGGCTTTTTGAACTTACCCTCCCTGGATATGCACGGGACGAGACTATTTTCTATTCTCTTTTTCTGTGCAAGGAAAAATATTTTGGTAAACTGGGTGACTGAGGCCCCCCCTGGACTATCAAATTGGCACAGATTAATTATGGAATGTATTCCCCTTGACTTCCTTACAAATATGGTGCACCAAAAGACCGAATTATTTTAGAAAATATGGCAGCCCTTCTTGAATTATATGAATACAGATATTTTGGCCATCCTAACAAAGGCTTTTATTTAATTGAGATTACGAACCTGGCTGGTCCGGGGCCCCTTGCGAGAGGAATCCCACACGAATATGGGTTTTGTTACATTTAATGTTAACACATTCCGAGCATGTAACTCACTACCCAATTTCTATGTTATCCGCTGTTTTTTTTTTCTCTTTCTCTTATTTGAATAATGTAAGAGACTTAAATATACACTCTGGTTAGTTGTAGGTTAGATTAGTAGTTAGTTGCGTTGTGTTTATTTTTCTCGGTATTTTTCTTTTGTTAAATTTTGGTTATTATATATTTAAGATTTAATTGTATATGAATGTTTGTACTTGAGAGTTTTGTTTATTTTTGTAAACTTGTAAAAATGTTAAATTTCTAATAAAAATATCTATTAAAAAATGATTTGAAGGTGGGTCAAAAGGTAATATTTACAAATTTTTAGATGATTCAAATCTAAGTGGGAATGTATGTTGTTAGGAAGATGTCAAGTGGCTTCAGGAGAATTTGGACAGGCTTGGTGATTGGTCCAGAATATGGTCACCATACTATCAGAAGGATATGAAGACTTTGGATAGGGTATATTTACAGGACATAGAAGAAAATATGGAGCGGGGGTGGGCTGGGGGGTGGTGGGGTGGGGGGGTAGTGTGATTGGTAACTTTATGGGTGACAGAAAGATTTGCCGAATGGATGACAGTGAGAAAGAAGGTCTTAGTTTGCAGCAGGTTATTGGTTGGTCAGATAGACAGCTCAAAGGCAGATGGAATTAAACCTGGAGAAATGTGAGGGGATGCACTTTGGAAGAAGGAACAAGACAAGGGAATACTCTGAATGACAGGACACCAGGAAGTTCAAATAGTTTGGATGTAACAGTTCCTGTCAGGTGTGTCCAGGAAGGGTTCCTGATGCAATATGTAGATAGGCCGACTAGAGGGGAGGCCATATTGGATTTGGTGCTTGGCAATGAACCATGCCAGATGTCAGATCTCTCAGTGGGAGAGCATTTCGGTGATAGTGATCATAACTCCCTGACCTTTATTATCCCAATGGAGAGGGATAGGAGCAAATGGTATGGGAAAGTATTTCATTGGGGGAGGGGAAATTACAATACTTTTGGGGAGGAACTGGGGCATCTAAATTGGGACAGATATTCTCAGGAAAATGCACAACAGAACTGTGGAGTTTGTTTAGGAAGCACTTGCTGTGAGTGCTGAGGTATGAGGTAAGGAAGAGATGGTAGAGTGAAGAAACCATGTTTCTTGGGTGACAATGGATGTGGAACATCTAGTCAAGAGGAAGAAGGAAGCTTACTTAAGGTAGAGGAAACAGGGATCAGACAGGGCTCTAAAGGGTTACAAGGTAGCCAGGAAGGAACTGAAGAATGGACTGAGGAGAGCTAGAAGAGGCAGGAAAAAGCTTTAGCAGGTGGAAAACCCTAAGGCTTTCTACACTTAGGGGGAACAAGAGGATGGCCAGAATGAGGGTAGGGCTGATCAGGGAGAGTGAAGGGAACTTGTGCCTGAAGGTGGAGAAAGTAGGGGAGATCTTTAATAAATACTTTGCGTCAGTATTCACTACTAAGAGGGACCTTGATGTTTCTGAGGACAGCATGAAACAGACTGATATGTTTGAACAGGTTGATGTTAGGAAAGTGAATGTGCTGAAAATTTTGAAAAACATAAAGATAGGTAAGTCCCTGAGACCAAACAGGATATATCCTAAGTTAATACCGAAAGCGAGGGAAGAGATTGCTGTGCCTTTGGCAATGATCTTTGTGTCCTCACTGTCCACGGAGTAGGGCCAAATGATTGGAGGGTGGCAAATGTTATTCCCTTGTTCAAGAAAGGGAATAGGGATAATCCTGGGAATTAGAGACCAGTCAGTCTTCCGTCTGTGGTGTGCAAATTATTGAAGAGGACTCTGAGAGACAGGATTTATGCTTACTTGGAAAACCATAGTTTCATTAGAGACAGTCAGCATGGCTTTGTGAGGGGCAGGTCCCCCTTACAAACCTTATTGAATTCTTTGAGGATGTGACAAAACACATTGATGAAGGTAGAGCTGTGGATGTGGTGTACATTGATTTTAGCAAGGTGTTTGATAAGGTTCCCCATGGTAGGCTCATTCAGAAAGTAAGGAGGCACAGGATACAGGGAAACCTGTCTGTCTGGATACAGAATTGGCTGGCCCATATGTCACAAAGCTAGTCCTTTTTTTCCTAAAAGCTGTTCCTTGGTTCAGGGAGACTCTGTCCTTGATTTTTTTCAGAGAGGTAATAAACCAGGCTGGCTCCGATCAGACAAAGATGAAAAGGCCTTTAGTTTATATGTAAACAGATGAGACTTCAGGCCAAATTGGTCATGTTTGAGAAGTGACCTGTATAATGGAAGGGGAACTGAGCAGTTTTAGTTCAGTCTTAAACTGGGAAGTTCAACAGGGAGCTGAGTAGCAACTCTCTCTCTCTCTCTGTCTCTCTCTCTGCCCTTCAACTTCAACTGTAAGCATGTGTTCCATTTATACAGGGTTTTAAAGGGAGTTTGCTTATTGGGACTGTTGTCTATATTCAGAGCAGCATAATTAAGTCTAGCTGGATAGGCTGAGTTCTGTAGGCGTTCTTTATTCTGTTCTTTGTGTTTCATTGTGTAACTTTGTGAATAAATTTTCTGTCTGTTTTAAAATCTAGTCGTCAACCTAGTTAACTTAATCGGGTAATTTTCACTGTACTCTTGCTGAAACAAATTGCAAAATTAGATCTTGGGCTGCCTGCTTAAGAGTGTCTATAACACATAGAAGACAGAGGGTGGTATTGGATGGAAAGTATTCAGCCTGGAGCTTGGTGACCAGTGGTGTTTTGCAGGGATCTGTTCTGGGATCTCTGCTGTTTGTGATTTTTATAAATGACTTGGATGAGGAAGTGGAAGGGTGGGTTAGTAAGTTTGCCGATGACACAAAAGTTGGTGAAGATGTGAAAGTGTGAAAGTCTGTTGAAGTTGCAATGGGACATTGACAGGATGCAGAACTGGGCTGATAAAGTGGCAGATGGAGTTGAACCTGGAAAAGTGTGAAGTATTCATTTTGGAATGTGGAGTTTGAGAGAATACAGGGTTAAAGGCAGAATTCTTGGCAGTGTGGTAGAACAGAGGGATCTTGGTGTCCATGGCCATAGATCCCTCAAAGTTTCCAGCCAAGTTGATAGGGTTGTTAAGAAGGTGGACGGTGTGTTTGTTTACATTAGCAGCGGGATTGAGTGTAAGGGCTGTGAGATTATGCTGCAGCTCTGTCGAGCCCTGGTTAGACTACATTTGGAATATTGTGTTCCGTTCTGGTTGCCTCATTATAGGAAAGATGCGGAAGCTTTATTGAGGGTGCAGAGGAGATGCTGCCTGGACTGGAGGGCATGTGTTATGAAGAAAAGTTAAGGGAGTTAGGGCTTTTCTCATTGGAGCAAAGAAGGTTAAGAGGTGGCCTGATAGAGGTGTACAAAAGGCATATAATGGATAGCCAGAGACTTTTTCCCATGGCGGAAATGGCTATCACGCAGGGGCATCATCTTAAGGTGATTGGAGGAAGGTTTAGGGGAGATGTCAGGGGTAGGTTCTTTACACAGAGTGTGGTGGGTGTGTGGAATGCACTGCCAGTAGTGTCAGTAGAGTCAGAGACATTAGGGACATTTAAGCGATTCTTGGATAGGTAGATGGAAGATAGTACAATGAAGGGTATGTAGGTTAGTCTGGTCTTAGAGTAGGATAGATGGCTGGCAAAACATCAAGGGCTGAAGGGCTTGTACTGTACTGTACTGTTCTATGTTCTAGCTACAGGGCCACCCTATCCACTTTACTTGTTCGGTCTTTGAAGAACTCCAGCAAATGAGTCAAGCGCGATGTATCCTTTATAAAATCACGCTGACTCTGACGGTGAAATAACTCTCCAAACACTGGTATCCCATCATGAAGTCACCCTTTATCCACACATGAACATACCCAGAGACTGTATCCACATCAAAGACATCTCAGAGATGACTACCAGACTACTCTGGCCCCTTAGCATCATGGTATCCCACAAACCTACCAACACACTGAAACAGTTCCTGATGATCAACCAGCAAAATGAATGTCATTTATAAAATGCCCTGCAGAACTATAATAAACACTACATTAGACAGACGGGCAGAAAACTAGCCACCAGGATACACGAACACCAACTAGCTACCAAAAGACATGACCCACTCTCACTAGTATCCTTACACACAGACAAAGAAGGACACCACTTAGACTGGGACAACACATCCATCCTGGGGCAGGCTAAACAGAGACACACATGAGAATTCCTAATGGCCTGGCATTTAAACTGGACCTCCATCAATAAACACATCGGGTTGGACGCCATTTACCAACCTCTGAGAAAAAGAACCAGAAATGATATCACCCGCCTTAACAGACCAAGACACATAAATAGAAAGTGGGAGATAACACCAGTGCTTCACTGGAGACTCACTGATAATGTTACCTAGCATGGTAATAAAATGTCTGAAAACAAACTTGCCATCTCAGTGAGCAAACTTACGACCTGAACCTCAACCTGAACTACAAATCTCCTCAAAAATTGTAAAGTGTCTTTCATCTCCACAGGAGCAAAGACGAGAAAATTCACAGTCATACTGACTCACTCAGCAGTGCTGATTTACTGACATTAGTTTTTTTCAAATTAATTCTCAGCTGTATCTAAGGCAAGGTGCTCCTTTCAAATGCCAAGGTTCATGTGCAGATTTATATGGTTTCTGCCTCCAAATTGAAAATAACTGTGCCAGAATTCACACGTTTCTAGAATGATGGCTGATTCATGTAATAACATGAAAATCGTTTTTTTCAAGTCATACCAAGTCATGACCCCCAGTAGTTAGCTGTGATCAGGGATCCAATTCTAGTCACAGGTAACTGTGTGGAGTTTGCACATTCTCCCCCTGACTGTGTGCATCTTCTCCAGGTGCTCCAGTTTCCTCCCATGGTCCAAAGATGTGCAGGTTAGGTGTATTGGCCATGCTAAATTACCCATAGTCTTCAGGAATGTGTTGGTTAGGTGCATTAGTCAGGGGTAAATATAGAGTAATAGGGTAGGGGAATGGACCTGGGTGGGTTGGTCTTTGGAGAATTGGTGTGGACGTGTTGGGCAGAAGGGCCTGTTTCCACAGTGGGGGGATTCTAAGATAGGCATTGGAAGCAGATCCAATAGTAGCCAAAAGAGAACTGGATAAAGATTTGAAGGTGGTATGGGGGGAGGAATTACAGGACCACTGGGAAAGCACAAAAGAATGAAATTAATCTGGTAATTAATTCAGTAGTTTCAAAGAATCAGCACAAGCCTGACAGACTGAATGTCCATCTGTAATATATCGACTTTTCTATGATTTCATCATTCCCTAAGTCCAGTGTACTTGCTCATCCTGTAAATGGCTGTGATTCTGTGGATGGCATAGTGAGAGTGATTGCAATGATCACCCATGGGTAACTAGTATTCAGAGCACTTTACAGTTTAATTCACGTGAGGTATAAAGGGTGTGAACACAGTCTGATTGTACTCTGGCTTTTCTCTGACCTTTGTTTTTCAGTTGATTCAGACAAGTCTCACGGGTTTGGGCACTCCCTAACCAGCTGAAAGAGTTGAGTTTGGGATAATGTAAGGAAGATCCTTTTACACAGATACTGAGGTGGGACTCTCTCACATTGCAAAATAATCTGATTCCCACTAAAGCCAGAACTTTATTTGAACAGATCAGGACTGCTTTTCATCTTTAAATTAAAGGCCTTCAGTGAACCCTTTGTGATTTAGGACATACAATAAGAACAGATTAAAACATGTCAATATAAAAGCAACTTTGGAGTTTAAGAAATGAAAATGCAAACACAAACTGGGTGTTTTATGCAGAGACTGAAAGTCATCAGTGAGATGCCAAAGGGAAGAATTACCGAGAATTATCAAGGCTGATGTGAATAGGTGAGAAAATGAACAATGAATCTAAATAGTGATCTGATATCATCATTGGATTTCACAGTAACAGACTATAGCTCATCTCAGGAGTTTGATAATTCACAGAGTCTTCTCTAAAAGAAACACAGAGACTGGACTGTAAACAAGAAACATGGTCTCAGAGAAACATGGAAACATAGAAACCAGGAGCAGGCCAATCTGCCATTCGATATACTCCCCTCACCCCCATACTCCATGATGCCTTTAATGTCTAGAAATCTATCAATTTCTGTCTTAAATACATTCAGTGACTTGACCCCACAGTTTTCTGAGGTAGAGAATGCCACTGGTTCATCACTTCCTCTGGAAGTTCATTCCACACATGAACCATGTTTAAATGTAACAAGTTTGGACAATATCTCGGGGAAAATGAGGACGGCAGATGCTGGAGATTAGAGTCAAAATGTGTAGCACTGGAAAAGCACAGCCATTCAGGCAGCGTCCAAGGTGCAGGAGAATCAACGTTTTGGGCATAAGCCCCTCATCAGGAATGTGGGGTGGGGGATGCCAAGGGGGCTGAGAGATAAATAGGAAGGGCGGGGTGGAGCTGTGGGAAAGATAGTTAGAAATAAAATAAGTGAATGAAGGTGGAGGTGAGGGTGATAGATCAGAGAGGACGGTAGAGCAGACACGTGGGAAGGAAGATGGACAGGTAGGTCAGTTCGAGAGGGTGGTGCCGAGTTGGAGGGTTGGATTTTGGATAAAGTGGGGGGAGGGGAGATGACGAAACTGGTGAAATCGACATTGATTTATCTTCCACCCCTCCTTGCCCACATTCCTGATTATGCTCCTGCTCCTCGGATGCTGCCTGACCTGCTGTGCTTTTCCAACATCACACTCTCGGCTCTAATCTCCAGCATCTGCAGTCCTCACTTTTGTTTACCATCCAAGATACAGCAGTCACTCGATTGGCACCATATCCACAAACATTCACTCCCTCCACCACCGACGGTCAATAGCAGCAGTGTGTACTATCTGCAAGATGCACTGCACAAATTCACCACAGATCCTCAGACAGCACCTTCCAAACGCACGACCACTCCCATCCAGAAGGACAAGGACAACAGATACATGGGAACACCATTCCCTGCAAGTTCCTCTCTAAGCCACTCAACATCCTGACTTGGAAATTTATCATTATTCCTTCACTGTCACTGGGTCAAAATTCTGGAATTTCCTCCTTAATGGACTGTAGTGGTTCATGAAGTCAGCTCATGGAGAAAGTGAGGAATCCAAACCCTAACCCTTTCAAGGGGCAACTAGAGACAGGCATTAAACGCTGACCAACCAGTGATGCCCAAATCTCACGAGTCAATTTAAAAAATATCCCGGAGAGTGGTGAGCTTGTGGAAGTTGCTACCACAGAAAGAAGCCAACCCTTTAAATGCTTTCCAGAAGAAGTTAGTTCTAGCTCTTGGGACTAAAGGGACCGAAAGGTAATAGGTTGGAAATGGGCACTGAATTGGATGATCAGACATGATTGTATTGAATGACAGAACAGGCTTTCGGGCTGAATGGACTTCTCTTGTTCCTATTTTCTATACTTCTATGCAATGAAGGCCACATACCATTTGCTTTCCTAACTGTTTGCTGTACCTGCATGAATGCTTTCAGTGACCACTCCAGAAGTACACCCAGCTCCCTTTGTCAATTTAACACAATGTAAATATTACTGTCATTTCTGTTTTTCCCACAGAAGTGGATAATTTTACATACACCCAATTTACGCTGCATCTGCCATGTTTTGCCCTTTCATTCTTTAGATCCTTCTCACCAATCACACTCCTGTCAAGTTTTGGGTTGTCACCAAACCCAAGCCTTAGGGTTACTTCACTGGTCGCCACCTTTCACTCCAAAAATGACCCAATTATTCCTGCTCTCTGTTTCCTATCTGCAAACCAGTTCTCAATAGCTGCTGTAAATTATCACCAAACCCATGTACGTTAGTTTTCACCTAATATCTTTATTAAAATCTTCCTGAAAATCTATATCCATCATATCCACTAGTTCTCCCTTACCTGTTCTACTTGTGACATCCTCAAAACCTCCAGTAGATTTGACTCACTAAACCCTTATACAACTGCAGTAAGATTTGAGTAAAGGGCTGGAATAAGGATTGGAGTCTTAGTTCAAACATGAATGAAACAGCTGAATTCTGAAGGTGATGTGCAACTGACAACCCTTGACCTCAAGGTCATATTCAACTGAGTGTAGCATCAAGGAGCCCTGGCAAAACTGGAGTCAATGGAATCAGGGACAACTCACCACTGGTTGGAGTCTTATCTGGAACAAAGGAGCTGTAATTTTGCATTTGGAGGCCAGTCATTTCAGCTCCAGGACATCTCTGCAGGAGCTCCTCAGGGTAGTGTCCAAGGCCCAACCATCTTCAGTTGCTTCATCAATGACCTTCCCTCCACCATAAGGTCAGAAGTGGGAATGTTCATAGAATCATAGAGTTCAGAAAGGCCCCTATGACCCATCAAGTCTGCACTGATACGTGAGAAACATCTGACCTTCAACCTAATCCCATTTTCCAGCACTTGACCCATAGCTTTGAATATTATGATCTGCCAAGGTCTCATCCAGGCACTTTTTAAATAATGTAAGGCAATTTGCTACAGGACTACTACAGTCCAAAGGTGTGTAAGTTAGGTGGATTGGCGATGGGGGATGCAGGGTTACAGGGAGAGGGTGGGATGGTCTTTGGAGGAACAGTGTTTAGAATAGCCTTCTTCATCTCATCATATTCCGAGAATGTTCCTCCAACAGGGATCTCTTGTGCTTTACCAGTCAATTTTTTCGACATGGGCAAAACAATCCAATCTGTTTTTGGCCACCTCATCTGCATCACTCTCTTCTCAAATTATGTCAAAATATTTCCACATCCTTCTCTTCACATTTTGACAAAGTCTGCGCAACATTAAACATCATATGACTGAACAGTGGATCATGACAAGGAATTTCCTCTTCTAAGTCTTCCCAATCATTTGGTTTAACTTGACTAAGCTGCATCATTTTTCATTTAAATTCCCTTCTTCCTTTCTCACTTCCTATTTTCCTGTCTTTTTCTTTCTCTTTTATCCTTTTCTTTTGTTTTTTGTCCTGCCCTTTGGAATTCTAGTTTTTTAAGTTTTAATTCCATTTGAAACTCCATCACTAATTTTCTCATTTCTGTTTGTCTGGACTCAGAGTTCATTAATGCATCCAATGAACTGTCCACACTATCTGGCCTCTCTATTTCCACAAAACCCAAACGTTTCATTCTTAAATCTATAACGTCTTAGCTTGCTCTGACAACTTTATTTTCAATCTTCTGGGTAATTCTGCTAGTTTATCTATGCTCATATCCTAGAACAGCACCAGGGAAACTTCTGATGTTCAACAATGCTTAAACAATTTCCAGTGCCGTTTTAAGTCTGAGTACAAACCTAGTGTCTGGTTATCCACTCTAAATACCAGAATCCAATTCCAGACTTATGTTGTCTATGTTTCAAGATTCTGGACTAGCCCCTAGTTATGTTATGACTCAGAGACACTCAGCCAAACCAAATCAGCCATTCTACATCTGAATTCACAACACGGTAAATTGAAACCTCAAAAGATTCTCAAAATTGAAACAGTTCCAAACCAGACTTTTTGAATAACCAATCCCAGACATCGTGAGTAATCATTTGCCAACACCAGGTTTGTAGCTTAAACAAAAGACTTAACAATTTACTAACAATACAATAACTCCAACAGAGCAAAAATAAAACAACAAAGATATTTAATTGCTCTATGCTTTAAATTCAATGGCATTTGTTTTCAGCTCCAGTCGCATAAAAGACAGACAGACAAACAAGCACAGGTAAGGCACCCAGATTCACTTTGATGTCTCTCTTTTTATATATATAAAGAAGCTATTATCTCGACGATGGAACTGTGGTTATAGTTGCTAGGTTTGCAGATGACACAAACTTAGGTGGGGGGACAGGTAGTGTTGAGGAAGCAGGGAGGATGCAGAAGGACTTGGACAAGCTGGGAGTGTGGGCAAAGAAACAGCAGATGGAATACAATGTGGGAAATATAAAGTTATGCACTTTGTTAGGATGACTTAAGAGTCCTCATTCTGGATTCTCTGAAGGTTAACATGCAGGTTCAGTTGGCAGTTAGGGAGGCAAATGTAACGTTTACGCTTATTTCAAGAGCGTTAAAATAAGGGACCCAAGATGGCAGTGATCTAAGAGGTCTGCTTTGTTGAGCTTTGCATCTCAGTTCAGGCAAAGTAGCACTCTCACCTCCCCGCTTAAGTTATTTCTATGAAAGTTCAGCATTTAAAAGAACTCTAGAACTTAGAGACTTACACAATTTCTTTTAACAAATTCTGTTTTATTAAAGAAACATGACAAAAGGTAAAGGTTCCAGCAAGTCCCAACACACGGGACACCCACCTGAGAAGTCGGTCACTTCAATGGCTGCAGCTACAGCTCCTTTCACTCGTCCATCGGAGTTGGTCACCCACCAGGCCCTGGTTACAGAGTTTGCGAAACTGCGAGATACGATCGAGTCCGTGATTGAGGAGAAGTTCCGTGTTAGGCTGGACCTGCTTGCAGCCATGCTCCAGAATCACAAGGAGCAGCTGGAAGGCCTTGAACACCGAGTGGAGGAGGTTGAAAGAAGGACCGCAGCTTGGAAACTGAGATTGACTCTTTACAGGAATGAATTTGACCTCTCGAGAAGCAGGTCATTATCTTACTGGAACATGTTGTTGACCTCGAGAACGAAGGTAGGCAGATGAATGTCTGCATCGTGGGGCTACCAGAGGGAGTAGTAGGCCACCAGCCAGCAAGTTTCTTTGAGAGCTGCCAGCCACGGTTTCTTAGTCTGATGGCCATGTCAGACGAGGTGAAAGGTGAAAGGTGAAAGGGCCCATCGGGTTGCATGCGCAGGCCCAGCTCGGACCAGCGCCCCATACGGTCCTAGTGCGACTCCACAACTGCAGGGACAAAGTTAAAATTATGGAGGCCTCCTGAATAAAGAGAAAGGATCCACAGGCCTTAATTTACAAAGGTTCCAGGATAATGTTGTTTCAGGACTTCTCTGCAGCTGTAACTCATAAAAGGAAGACCTTTGATGAAGACAAGAGAGACCTTGGGATCCAGTAATCCCTGAGGTATCCAGTGGTGCTTTGCTTCATGTTCCATAGGTCTGTGTGCTCTTCAGAAAAAGTGAAAAATTTTTGAACACTTTAAAATAGACAGGATAACTTAAAGGGTGGGGACAATAGTGTTTCTGTTTCCTTTTTCTCTCTCCTGCTCTTTAAGAAATTGCTGCTGAATTTTTTTCTGATATTAATGGGTGTTAATGTATATTTGGGGATGTGTAGAGTATCTACTTTTAATTTTCTTGTTAATATTATATTTTTTCTCTCTCCTTTTCTGGCCTGGGCCTGGGATGCAGCTCAAGCTAGAAGGAGGTATGAAGGTATAAAAGCAAATTACTGTGGATGCTGGAATCTGAAACCAAAAGAGAAAATGGACAAGTGGTGGGCTTGTTAGTGGGTGAACATTTTGGTGATGGCGACCACAATTCTGTCACTTTCACCTTGGTTATGGAGAGGGATAGGTGCACACAACAAGGAAGTTTTTACAATTGGGGGAAGGGAAATTACGATGCTGTAAGACAGGATTTGAGGAGCATACGTTGGGAGCATAGGCTGTCAGGGAAGGATGTGGTGGAAATGTGGGACTTTTTCAAGGAGCAGATACGACGTGTCCTTGATATGTATGTACCGATCAGGCAGGAAAGAAATGGTCGTGTGAGGGAGCCTTGGTTGACGAGGGAGGTTGAATGTCTAGTAAAGAGGAAGAAGGAGGCTTACATAAGGTTGAGGAAACAAGGTTCAGACAGAGCAGTGGAGGGATACAGGATAGCCAGAAGGGACCTGAAGAAAGGGATTAGGAGAGCTAAGAGAGGGCATGAAAAATCCCTGGCGGATAGGATCAAGGATAACCCCAAGGCATTCTATGCGTATGTGAGAAACCTGAGAATGACGAGAACGAGGGTAGGTCCGATCAAGGACAGTGGTGGGAGACTGTGTATTGAGTCGGAAGAGATAGGAGAGGTCTTGAACAAGTACTTCTCTTCAGTATTTACGAACGAGAGGGACTGTATTGTTGAAGAGGAGAGTGTGAAACGGACTGATAAGCTAGAAGAGATATCTGTTAGGAAGGAAGATGTGTTGGACATTTTGAACAACTTGAGGATAGACAAGTCCCCCGGGCCTGACGGGATATATCCTAGGATTATGTGGGAAGCAAGAGAGGAAATTGCAGTACCGTTGGCAATGATCTTCTCGTCTTCACTGGCAACGGGGGTGGTACCAGGGGACTGGAGAGTAGCGAATGTTGTGCCCCTGTTCAAAAAAGGGAATAGGGATAACCCCGGGAATTACAGGCCAGTTAGTCTTACTTCTGTGGTAGGCAAAGTAATGGAAAGGGTACTGAGGGATAGGATTTACGAGTATCTGGAACGGCACTGCTTGATTAGGGACAGCCAGCACGGATTTGTGAAGGGTAGGTCTTGCCTTACAAGTCTTATTGAATTCTTCGAGGAGGTGACCAAGCATGTGGATGAGGGTAGAGCAGTGGATGTAGTGTACATGGATTTTAGTAAGGCATTTGATAAGGTTCCCCATGGTAGGCTTATGCGGAAAGTCAGGAGGCATGGGATAGAGGGAAATTTGGCCAATTGGATAGAAAACTGGCTAACCGGTCGAAGTCAGAGAGTGGTGGTAGATGGTAAATATTCAGCCTGGAGCCCAGTTACAAGTGGAGTTCCGCAGGGATCAGTTCTGGGTCCTCTGCTGTTTGTAATTTTTATTAATGACTTAGATGAGGGAGTCGAAGGGTGGGTCAGTAAATTTGCAGATGATACAAAGATAGGTGGAGTTGTGGACAGTGAGGAGGGCTGTTGTCGGCTGCAGAAGGACTTAGATATGATGCAGAGCTGGGCTGAGGAGTGGCAGATGGAGTTCAACCCTGCCAAGTGTGAAGTTGTCCATTTTGGAAGAACAAATAAGAATGCGGAATACAGGGTTAATGGTAGGGTTCTTGGTCAGGTGGAGGAACAGAGGGATCTTGGGGTCTATGTACATAGATCTTTGAAGGTTGCCACTCAGGTGGATAGAGTTTGTAAGAAGGCCTATGGAGTATTATCGTTCATTAGCAGAGGGATTGAATTCAAGAGTCGTGAGGTGATGTTGCAGCTGTACAGGACTTTGGTTAGGCCACATTTGGAGTACTGTGTGCAGTTCTGGTCGCCTCACTTTAGGAAAGATGTGGAAGCTTTGGAGAGGGTGCAGAGAAGATTTACCAGGATGTTGCCTGGAATGGAGAGTAGGTCATACGAGGATAGGTTGAGAGTTCTCGGCCTTTTCTCGTTGGAACGGCGAAGGATGAGGGGTGACTTGATCGAGGTTTATAAGATGATCAGAGGAATAGATAGAGTAGACAGTCAGAAACTTTTTCCCCGGGTACAACAGAGTGTTACAAGGGGACATAAATTTAAGGTGAAGGGTGGAAGGTATAGGGGAGATGTCAGGGGTGGGTTCTTCACCCAGAGAGTGGTGGGGGCATGGAATGCGCTGCCCGTGGGAGTGGTAGAGTCAGATTCATTGGCGACCTTTAAGCGGCATTTGGATAGGTACATGGATGGGTGCTTAATCTAGGATAGAAGTTCGGCACAACATCGTGGGCCGAAGGGCCTGTTCTGTGCTGTATTGTTCTATGTTCTATGTTCTATGCTGGAAAATCTCAGCAGGTCTGGCAGCATCTGTAAGGAGAGAAAATAGCTGTTGTTTCAAGTCTAACTGACCCTCACATTTTTGATAGAGGCATTCTCCAAATTGATGGCTCTTGCACCGGGCCGATTATTAAAGGGGGAGACTTTAATTGCCTCATGGATCCCGCGGTGGATAGAATTCCTACAGGCCCCTCGACATGTTCTTCACAACCTAATCAACTAATGGACTTATGTGCAGAATTGGGATTGGTGGATGTCTGGAGGCATCTCCACCCCAAGGGTATGGACTTTATGTTCTTTTCTAATCCGCACAAATGTCATACTAGGATTGATCTTTTCCTAACCCCTGTGTTATCCTTGGATTCAGTAACATCCTGCATTATTGGAAGTATCACTGTTTTGGATCACGCTGCAGTATAGAAGAATACAGTGCAGTACAAGCCCTTCGGCCCTCGATGTTGCGCCGATCAAAGCCCACCTAACCTACACTAACCCACTATCCTCCATATACCTATCCAATGCCCGCTTAAATACCCATAAAGAGGGAGAGTCCACCACTGCTACTGGCAGGGCATTCCATGAACTTACGACTCGCTGAGTGAAGAACCTACCCCTAACATCAGTCCTATATCTACCCCCCCTTAATTTAAAGCTATGCCCCCTTGCAATAGCTGACTCCATACGTGGGAAAAGGATTCTCATGGTCAACCCTATCTAACCCCCTAATCATCTTGTACACCTCTATCAAGTCACCCCTAAACCTTCTTTTCTCCAATGAAAACAACCCCAAGTGCCTCAGCCTTTCCTCATAGGATCTTCCTACCATACCAGGCAACATCCTGGTAAACTTCCTCTGCACCCGTTCCAGTGCCTCCACATCCTTCCTATAGTATGGCGACCAAAACTGCACACAATATTCCAGATGCGGCCGCACCAGAGTCTTATACAACTGCAGCATGACCTCAGGACTCCGGAACTCAATTCCTCTACCAATAAAAGCCAGTACGCCATATGCCTTCTTCACTGCACTATTTACCTGGGTGGCAACTTTCACAGATCTGTGTACATGGACACCAAGATCCCTCTGCTCTTCCACACTACCAAGTATCCGACCATTAGCCCAGTACCCCATCTTTTTGTTACTCTTATATTTAGAGATTGAGGTTGAAGGTAACGTTACAGGCTCTCGGCACTGGCGAATGGATCCCTTTATTAAGGGCAAAGAATTTACAAGCATACTGCCGGGACCAATGTTAGATTTACTGTATAATTACTCATACAGCCACAATTGCCTCCTGCCATCCCTGAGAGAGGCTAATCTCTCTCTCATTCTTAAGAAAGGGAAGACTCCAGAGGAATGTGCCTCCTTTAGACCTATCTCACTTTTAAATTCTGATTTTAAAATTTTGTCTAAGGTTCTTGCATTAAGATTGGAAACTGCTGCCTTTCATTGTCAAGGACAACGAGACTGGTTTTATAAAGGGCTGTAGGTCTTCCAATAATGTCAGGAGATTACTAAATATGATTCAAGCGTGTCAGCAGCAGTCAGTTCAGGGAATAGTGATCTTCTTGGATGTAGAGAAGGCATTGGATCAGGTCGAGTTGCCGTATTTTTTCTATACCCGTGAACAATTTGGATTGGGGAGGTTTTTAATCAGATGGGTGAGGGTCCTCTATATGGATCCTCTGGTGGTGGTTCTTGCCAATGGTGTGAGATGTAGTAATTTAAATATTTGTAAGGGCTGTTCCCTCTCACCATTACGATTTAGATCCTAATATAGCTGCCCCGGAAGTAGATCACATGAACATGGATGATGTTCTTGTTTTCTTGTCGAATCCTGTTGCATTGGTACTCCATTTGATACAATGTATCAATTCATTTGGACCTTTTTTGGGTTATAAGATTAATTTCTCAAAGTCGGAGACTATGCCTATGGAGGGGTCTTAGGAAAATATTTGATGTGGACGGTGAATCACGATTCCCCTTTAAATCGTCATGGGGTGTGGGGGGTGGGGGAGGTTTCCTTATTTAGACATCTTTCTTACTCCTGTCTTTGATCATTTGTTTAAGGCCAACTTTGCCCATTTGCTCAACAGGATTAAGCAAGATCTTTAGCGGTGGGAGGCACTTCCTGGCTAGGCCAAGTATCTCTTATCAAAATGAATGTTTGCCTCCATTTCCTATATCCTATACGAATGCTCCCCTAATTTTCCCCAGGCAAACATTCTGGAGACTCAATGGATAGTTTAGTTCCTGTATCTGGTGCCGCAGGTGACCTTTTATCAAGCTGGCTAAATTGCAGTTGCTCCACGGGTCGGGGGGAGTGGACCTTCTGGATATTAAAAGACACCAGTTCCCTTCTATCTCTTGTTAGTGACTGGGCTTGTGAGGATCTGCTGTCAATATGGCTACATATTGAGGCCTCCCAGGCAAAGTGTCTCCTCATTAACCTGTTGTTCTTAAATAAAATGAAGACAGTTATGGAATATTGACATAATCAGATAATTATTAATATTTATGGAGGGCATGGAGGGCAATGCGGTAGAGTGAGGGTGATATGTCCAGAACGTCCTTTCTTACCCCTATAGCTGGTATGCCAGGCTTTCAGCTGGGGATAATGGACTCGGGTTTAAGCGCTGGGTAGCTGGAGAATCTCCTGTTTGAGTGATTTGTCTGAAGGTGAAATAATGATGTCCTTTAGCCAAATAACCCGTAAGTATGGTTGAGCTAGCAGAGATCTTTCTCGTTTTATTCAAAAAGGGACCAAGCTTTTGACTGGCCCCTGCAGATCTGTTATGGAGAAGAGGGTGCTTCATGCTAAAAGTGCTCTCTCTGTTAGTACTCTCTATCATATGTTAGAGAGTGATGTTTGAGAAAATGTTGAGCCGCTTGTGGGGTCTGGGAGAAAGAGCTAGGGGTTAAGATCTCTAAGGTGACATGGGAGAACTTTGTGAAAATGTGAGAAAGATTTCGATCTGTAATAGGACCCATGCCGTGCAGTTAAAGATTCTGTATAGGATCCATTTGGCCCCAGACGTCTCACAAAATTTAAGGTGGGAGAATCTTCATTTTGTCCAAAGTGTGAAATAAGTATCGGTACTCCCACTCCTTGTCTGTGGTCTTGCTGCAGGCTTCATACATGTTGGAGTGCTGTGGCAGGAGTAATAGGGAGGGTCATGGGGACTGAGGTTAAGATGGAGCCAATCTCTCTTCTCTGAACACTCATGGGGAAAAAAAACCTATTTAATATTGTGACCTTTTGTACAAGGAAAAATATTTTAATGTGTTGGGTTTCTGAGAACCACCCCCCCTCCCCCCCCCCCACTCCCCAACTCCCCAACTCCTCAACTCCCCAACTGCCCAGTCTGTCAGGTTGGCATAAGCTTAGCGTGGAACATATCCCTCTGGACGTTTTTACAAATATGGTCCACCGGAAAACTAAAAATCTTTATAGAATATGGCAGCCCGTTTTGGACTATCTAGATGTAGATTTATATGCCGTTTTAACTAGGGCTTTTGTGTATACATGATGGTTTGATCTAGTGTACTTGATGATCTTGAAAGAAACATTTCGAAGAAATTCATGCGTAATACTCAATGAGTTGGGAACTAATGTTTTGTTGTGCTGAACTGTTTTATTTATTTATATTACCATTACTAATTTTCTTATTTTGCACATGAGTATGGTTTTTTTTTCATTGTTATATACATATAATGTTTTTTGTTGTTGGTTTGTTGGTGCTGTAATTTTTTGTAATTTTATAAAGTATCTTTCTTCCAATAAAAATATCTATTTAAATAGAAAGAGCTAAAATAGCAGAGCAGAAATGTGGTGCTGAGGCTGTATAACGCTCTGGTCAGACTGCATTCAGAATGTTGTGAGCAGTTCTGGGCCCTGAATCCAAGGAAGGGTTTACAAGAATGATCCCAAGGATGAAGGGCCTGTCATCTGAGAAGCTGTTGAGGACTCTGGGTCTATACATGATGGAGTTTAGAAGAATGGGGGAGGATCTCAATGAATACCAAGAGGCCTGGATAGATTGCACATGGAGATGTTTCAACTGGTAGGAAAGACTAGGACCCGAGGGCACAGCCTCAGATGAAAGGACAATCCATTAGAACTGAGATAAGGAGCAAATCCTTCAGAAAGAGGGTGGGGAATCTGTGTAACTCATTGCTGCAGAAGGCTGTGGAGGCCAAGTCACTTAGTGTATTTAAGACCGAGATAGAGAAGTTCTTGATTAGTAAAGGGATTAAGGATTATGAGGAGAAGGCAACTGAAAAAGCTATCAGCCAAGAGTGAATGACAGAGCACACTCCATGGGTTGAGTGGTCTAATTTCTACTCCTATAACTTATCGTCTTATTGTCAGTTTTTAAATTCCTCGCTAGTTTGCCTTGAAGCTTATTTTCTCTGTTTTTATCATCGTTTTAGTCTTCCTTTGCTGGATTCTGATATCATCCCTGTCTTTGGGGCTATGACTAACATTGGCCTCCCTACATGCTTTTGCTTTCAACTTAATACTTTCAGGACAGATACAGCATGGGGTTAGATACAAGGTCAAGCTCTCTATACACTGTCCCCATTAAACACAGGGAAGAAGGATGCGAGTATCGAATTCAAGAAGATGGCCTGCAAGGTTTTGAGCAGATTGATAGAAAAAGTGAGGAGGAATTGGAGGTTTCGATGGGTTTAAAGGTGAACAAATCCCTAGGTCTGGATGAGTTGGCTCTCAGGCTGCAGTTGGGAACTTCAAGAAGGAAAGATCACCTCCAGAGTGAGAGACAGCCTGAGAGAGTGCATATTTCTGGGATTTTAGTGGGAATTTGGTGCAGAGGGAAAGGGGTGCTTTTGCTTGCAATTTTGGTTCATAGTTTGCATGATCATTTAAAAAAGATAAATTGTAACCCAGGCTCAGGGGGCCAGCACAAAACAGAAAGTGACATCACAGTAAAATCACATGTTCATTGGTTGATAATAGCTATTTGACAATTATATTTGACTTTCAGATCAAAGCAACAATAAAAAGAAGAAACATTATGCAGATTAAAAACTGTAAGACCAGTAGGAAATTTAAAAAGCAAACAAATTAAGGACTAAGAAATTAAAATAGATGCAGAGCCAAGTGATATTGTGCCTACATGATGTGGGGACAGATGGACCCCACTGTGGTTAATATTGACCCTGCGTTTCAGGAGGCAGTCACACTCTTTAGATTAATGACTTTGAAATTTAGTCAGTAGAGAGGGACAGGAGGGTGTGAATATGAGTGAGGCAGATAGAGGGATCCAGGACTGTTGAAGAAGCCTCAGCCCTTGAGCTTGTCTAACAGTTTTGAGATTCTTGCTCCCCGTGTGGACGAGAGAGGGGACTATAGGGAAGTTGAATAAATTGACATTAGAATCATGGTACAGGGAGCAATTTGGGGGGTACAGAGAAAAGAGAAATATATTTGTAATTGGGGATAGTATAGTCAAAGGAAGAGACACTGTTCTCTGTTAGTGAGTTCTAGGAAGATTTGTAGCTCAGGTTTACATTCTGGATGTAAGTTTACTCACTGAGCTGGAAAGTTCATTTTCAGACATTTCGTCATCATACTGGGTAACATCATCAGTGAGCCTCCAGCGAAGTGCTGGTGTTATAGCTTTAGGTTTAGGTTTCCTTGGGTTGATGATGTCATTTCCTGTTCTTTGTGGCCAGGATTGAGATTCCTAAAGGCTGTGCTGTTTGCCTGTGCCTGGGGAGGGGAATGGTACAACTATCTTGGTCCAAGTGGGTACCAATATCATCTCAGTAGGATGAGAAAAAAGGTTCTGCTAAAAGCTATGGGCTAAATTATAAACCACAATAAAAAAGGTAGTAATCGCCAGATTATGACCTGAGCTAATTGGTACAGGGTCAACAAAATTAAAGAAGTAAATATGAGGCTCAGTGATTGGAAGGCAGAAGTGTTCTAATGAGATATGCTCCAGCTGAATCATGCTTAGACCAGAGTCTAGGTGAATAGCATAATCAGAGCTTTAATGTAAATAACTTGGTGGGGGTGGGGTATTGTAGTTATTTGGAAAATTGGAACATCAAAGGCAAAGAAGTTGGGATTGCAGGTCAGTGATGGGGCTGATTGTTATCAGTAAATAAAAGGGACAGAATATGTGAATGACATGTTGCATCAAGGAACCATAAAAGTCATAGAAACAGAGCCTTCAGCTCACCATGTCCACACCAATTAATAAACACCAAACTATATTAATCCCATTTACCTGAACTTCATCTATATCCTACTCATTTCATACAGTGCAGAAAAGGCCCTTCAAATCTGCACCACCAATAACTATCACTAAAAGTTTGTTAATCCCAATTTCCTGCACTTGTCCCATGTCCTTGAATGTTATGACATTTCAATTACTCATACAAATATTTTTTTAAAGACTGTAAGGTTGCCAGCCTCCACAAGCTTCCCAGGCAGTGCTTTCCCGCTATCCCCCACCAGCTGAGTGAAAATGTTTTTCCCCAAATACGCTTGCCTTTACCCTAAAATTCTGTCCTTTTGTGATTCACCCCTCAACTAAGTTGACCTACTGCTCTCTAGTCACCCTGTCCATACCCCTCATAATCTTTCACACCTTAGGCATGTCCCCTTTAGCCTTCTCTACTCTAAAGAAAACAATCCAAGTTTATCTAGCCTCTCCTTTTAGCTCAGTTTTTCCATCCCAGGCAATATCCTGGTCAACCTCCTTTGCTCCTCCTCTAGTGCTATCACATCCTTTCTGTAGTGAGGTGACCAGAACTGCACACAGCACTCCAGTTGTAGCCTAACCAATGCTCTGGACAACTCTAACATTATCTCCTTGCTCTATACTCTATGCCATGACTGATGAAAGCAAGTGTCCCATACACAACATTAACACGTGTTCTGCTGACTTCAGGGTTCTGTGATAATTACCCAAGGTCCCTCTGTTCCTCTAACCTACCCAGTGTCCTGCCATTCATCTTGTTTCTTCTTCCAAAGTGCAGCATCTCGCACTTATCTGGATTAACTACCATCTGCCACTGGTCTGCCCATCTGACAAACCCATCTACATCTTCCTGTAACCTACTACCATCTTCTTCGCTATTAACCACACGACCAATCTTGGTGTTGTTTGCAAATTGGCTGAACATTATTCCCACTTTTTTTTTTCTATATCTACAAGTACTGATCCTTCTGGTACACCACTGGATATAAGTCTCTGGTCACTCAAACAGCCTTCGTGTCCTATTGCTAAGACAGTTTCTGATGCATCTCACCTTAATTCCGTGTGATTTAACCTCCAATGTGGGACCTTGTCAAAAGCTTTGATAAAATTCATACAAAATAGATCAACTAACTTCCCTCATCCATACAATTGGTTACATTTTCAAAACAATTCTAACAAATTTGTTAGGCATGACCTCTCTCTAACAAAGTCATTGCTAACTATCCCTAATTAAGACACCTTTCCAAGTGGGTATTAATTCACTCCTTCAGAATTTTCTCCACCAGTTTCTCAACCACTAACTCACTGGTCTGTAATTTCCTGGTTCATCTCTACCACCCCTCTTAAAATGTGAAACCACATTCGCCACCTTCCAGTCCTCTGATACTTCCCCCATGATTAGAGAATTAAAACTTTGTGTCAGCGCCCCCGCAATTTCCTGCCTCACGTCCGGCAGCAGCCTGGGATGCATTTCATCTGAGCCGGAGATTTGTCTGTTTTAAAGCTTTACAGAGCCTCCAATACCTTCCCATTTCCAATGCCAAATTGTGCAAGTTCCTCACAGTCCCCCTTTCTTGAATTAGAGAAGTATCCATTCAACACACTTCCAGCATCCTGAGGTTGTCCCATTGGCCCCTAATAAGCCCTATTCTTCCCCTCGATAACCTCTTCCCTTTAAAGATTCTCCCTAATCCTGTTCACAAGTCATTTTTCATGCCAGCATTTTGCTCTTCTAATTGCTTTCTTAAGTTCCCTCCTGAACCTTCTGTATTCTTCTCAAGCCGCAGCTGAGTTGTTCTCTTTGGACTTGCTAAAATCTCCAATCTTCTTTATCTAGTCTTGAACTGTCCTAGAGATCCAAGGTTCTCTAAATTTATTGCTTCTACATTTCCCTCTAAAGGCTATGTGTTGGACCTGTGCTCTCCCCAGCTCCTTTTTGAGTGTCCCCTCCACCATTGCTCTGCTATGGATGTTCATTCAAGAAGCTTACCCCTAAGTCAACTGTGACAAGATTATGCTTTATTTTAGTACTGTGTTATGGTTGCTCATGCTAAAATATTCCCCATTGCAACAGCGAACACATGTCTGGCTTCTTTCTCCAGAACCAGAGATACTTCTGTGCTGTCCCTTGTTGGGCCTTCTACATATTGATACAAAATGTTCCTCTGGATACATTTCAAGAAATCTGCCTCCTAAACCCTGAACACTACGCCTACCCCAATTTATGTTGGGAAAGTTGAAATCCCCGAGTATAATTACCTGATTATGATTGTCTCACACTCCTGTGAACTGTCTACATACTTGCTCCTCTATTTCTCACTGACTCTTTGGGGGCCTATAATATACTCCCAGTAAAGTTGCTGCCCCATTAATGTTCCTATGTTCTATCCACAAGGCCTTGTTTGAGGACCCTTCCAAGATATCATTAATTCATCAGTCTTACCTATTACACTCCTGGAATTAAAGACCATCCAGCCTTGCCTTGCTGTCTCAACACTCTACATAGCTGAACTCACTTCCTTTGCTGTAGCACCATGTGTCTGTTTTGTCAATATTCTGTGTCCCCCTCCCTCTCCCATCAGCACTATCAAACCTACCTGTAGGATGTTGCTCCCAAAGTGGTTCAGGTACAGACTGTCCTATTTTTTGCATGTCCTATCTTCCCCAAAAAATGGTCCCAGTGATCCAGGAATCTAAAACCCTCCCGCTTGCACCGATTCTTGAGCTACGCATTCACCTATCTTATTTCCTATTTATAAACTTGCTAGCATATGACACTGGGAGTAATCCAGAGATTACTGTCATTGAGGTCCTGCTTTTTAATCTACCAGCTGGCTCCCTGAATTTTTGATGATAGACCTAATTTCTCACTTTGCCAATATCATTGGTTCCAACATTTACTATGACCTCTAACCCATCTCCCTCCCATTTCAGGATGCCCTGCAACTGTTCAGTGACATCCCTGACCCTGGCACCAGGGAAGTAACACAACATCCTGGAGTCACGTCTTTGGCAGTGTCTCCCCTTCTGCTCCCCTGACTGAAGTATCCCTGATTATTGTTGCTCTTCTTTTCTTTTCTAGCCCTGAGGTCAAGCTGCTTGTGATGCCAGAAGTTTGGCTCTGCCTGCATTCCTCTGAGTTACCAGCTTCACAAATGGAATACCGGTTAATGAATAGGACCCCAGGGGACTCCTGTATACCTGCCTGTTCTTTCTGGACTGTCTGGTGGTCCCCCATTCCTTTCTTCCCTCTGGTTCCTTGATTTGCTGTATGACCATCTCTCTAAACATACTATCCACATAACTCTCAGCTTTGTGGATGCGCCAAAATCTCCAACTGCTGTTTAAGCTCCGAGTCCTGGAGAGTGGTGACACTATTCAACACTATTCACTGTATTTTGCAAAAAAAAATATGACAATAAATAAATTAATCAAATCAAATCACAATCTGGTGGAGACAATTTTCCTCAAATCCCCTTTCAAACACATTCTTCTCATTTTAATCTTATGCCTTCTGGTCTTAGACACGTCTGCCATGGGAAGAAGATTCTCACGGTCTATGCCTCTTATAATTTTGTGTAGTCCAATCATATTTCCTCTCACAGCTGTCCAGTCTGTCCTCATAACTAAGAATTTTCATCCCAGGCAGCATTCTGGTGAATCTCCTCTGCACCCTCTCCAGTGCCATTATGTCTGACAGTGTAGCCACCAGATCTGCAACTAACATTCCATCTATGGCCTAACCAATGTTTATAAAGTTAGAAGACTTCCCTGATCCTCAATATTATGCCCTTGCTAATGAAGACAACTATTCTGTATGCCTTCTTCACCACCCTACCTACGCAGTTACACCTTTGGAGATTCCAGGAAAGGTGTTGAAAAACTTGATAATAGGACAAACTTAAAGGCTTTGTATCGTAATGCACAAACCATTCAGAATTAGATGATTTGCACCATCATTTCAGCTAAGGTTAATCTTGTAGTCATTATAGACATATGGTAACATGGAGATCAAAATTTGGAACTTAACATTCGGGGAAATTTCACTTTTTGGAGGGTTGGAATGGATGAAAGAGCTTTGGGGTAGCATTATTGATAAGAAATCAAGTGAGGACAGTTGTGAGAGATGGTCTACGCTCAGATGAAATACAGTCCATTTGGGCTGAGGTGAAAAACTTCAAAGGAGAAATGACATTGGTAGCAGAGTACAGACCAACAGAGTCACCAGTCTGCGAAAGGCTATAAATTAACAAAATATAGGGTCATTTCAGAAGAATAGAGCAATAATTGTGGGTGACATGAATCTTCATGTTGATTGGGTTAATTAAATTTGAAAGGGGGTAGCTAGAACAGAAATTTGATGGAGTGTGCTCAGGATGGTTTCCTAGAGAAACATAACACGGAGCCAAGCAGGGGGCAGGCTAAGTTGGATTTGGTAATGAGTAATGAATAAACTCAGAGTAAAAGATGCCTTAGGAAGTAGTGATCATAACGTAAGAGAATTTAATATTCAGTTTGAGAGTGAGGAACTTCGGTCAGCAACATCTGTGTTTAATTTAAATGGAGTTACAATGGAATGAAGGTAGAGTGAGCTGAAGTGAACTGGGTGGACATGTGAGCAGGAATGACAGTAAACAAGTCGTGTAGATAATTCATAACTCTCAGGAAAAATATATCGGAGTACGGAGGGAAGATTCTAAGAGAGGGATAAACCAACCATAGCTAACCAAGAAAATTATGGAGAGTATTAAGTTGAAAGAAAACACATATAAAGAAATAAAAGTTACGATAACTCCAAAGACTGGGATACATTCAGAATCCAACAAAGGAAAGCTAAAAGGATAACAAAGTCAGAGAAAATAACCACAAGGGCAAAGTAGTGAGCAGTATAAACACAGGAAATAAGAGCTTATTTAAATATAGAGAGGGCAAAGTGAATGTAGGTCCTTTTAATAAAAAATGAATCTGGGGAGATTGTTGGGGAAACAAAGAAATGGCAAAGGAGTTAAATAGATATTTTGTATCTATCTTTCCAGTGGAAAATACTTCAAACATCCCATAATGCTAAAGAATATGGGGAAGGAATTAAGTGCCAACATTAGAGAAGCACTAAAAGGCAAACTAATGGGGGCAAAAGGTGAATATGTTCCCTAGATCTGATGGCTCACAACCTAGGATCCTAAGAGAAGTAAGCTACAGCGATAGTGAATGAATTGATCAAAGTGACCAATTTTACATAAACTCTTGGTGCAGGTTCACATTTCCTTGAAAGTAGAGTCCCAGGTAGACAGGATAGTGAAGAAGGCATTTGGTATGCTTGCCTGTATTGGTCAGTGAATTGAGTATAGGAGTTGGAAGATCATGTTGCAGCTGTACAGGACTTTCGTTAGGCCACTGTTGGAATATTGCATGCAATTCTGGTCTCCTTTCTAATAGGTAAGGTGACGCACTTTAGAAAAAAGTAACAAGAAAAGGAGTATTCAATGAATGATAGGACACCATCAGAGGAACAGAGAGACCTTGGGGAGCTCATCCACGGATACCTGAAGATGACTGGACAAGTTAACAGTGTAGTTAAGAAGGCATATGGGATGTGTTATGATGTTGAAGGCGTGCACTGTACCTTTGAGAGCTATTCTGAACTGAGAGATTATAAGCACCTGGCAGTCCCAGGGTGTACTGGAAAGTTGAAAATATATAATATTTGGCTGTGAAATGGATACCTGAGTTTCGGTTGCTGTTTTGAGAACAATCTGAATTTAACCAGTTTAAATTATGCCCTAGGGATACTAAACCCCAAATGAGTTTGAATTTATTGATTTGCCAATATCGAACCAATGAGATGATCCGATGTTGGGGGTATAAAACACAGACCGTTTGAAAATTGGTCAGAGAGAGCAACTGCCACCGAGACAGATAAGCCTGGGGATCTAACATTTTGCTCTCCAAGAAATGAGGAAACACTCTCTATCAAAGGAACCTTCTCCTATGAAACGTATTTCGCTGTAAAAAGAAAGACGATGACCCAGGGAGATCTTCAACCAGAAGACAGACAGACACAGAAGATAATAGCGGCTGTGTGGTTTTGAAATTCATGTGGTGTAATGTTAATGTGCCTTGTTGGAACAGCATGTTGTTATACAGTTGGAGGCAGATAATAAGCAGTTAGAGAAAAGGGGGCTTAGAACTGTGAATAGTTGTTTAATGTTCACTTTTAGAGTTAAAAAATAAACTGATGTGATTTTCTTTAAACAGTAGAATTTGTGAGTTCTCTGTCACTCATACTTTAACAGATTACAAGGCGAGGCGAGCTTTTCTGGGTGTTCGGTTTAATTTACAGAGGGGTTCACCGCCCTGTAATAACAGTTTGGGGGGCTCAGGTCTGAGATTTGTGCTAGTAAGGATGTTGTTGATAATGTTGTAAGTTTCCTCTAATTTGTTCCGTTTCAAAATGTCAAAGGTGTCATCCACATGGTGGACCCACAGTTTTTTGTTCGAGTCTCTCTACTCACCTCACCTTCAATGCAAGACCAACAAGCAAGTCAATGGGACCCCAAAGGGATCACCAATATCAGGATTCTTAGCAGAAGCAGTAATGCAGAGCCCTTCCCACGACCCAACCCTAGCTATGCAGATGACACCTTTGTCATCACAAAATGAAATTAGAGGAAATCTACAATATCTTTAAGAACATCCTTACTGACATAAAATTTCACCAAAGAGGAAGAGAATAACAACAGGCTCCCATTCCTAGATGTTATAGTAGAACAAACAGTTAATGGAGAACTGCAGACCGGGGTCTACAGGAAAGCAACACACACACACACACACAGAGCGGATACTCACCTACAGGAGCAATCATCCCAACACCCACAAACAGAGCGGCATCAGGACATTAGTAAAACAGGCCACAACACACTGCAGTACCCAGGAACTACGAGCAGCAGAAGAAAAATACCTATACTGCATATTCAAGAACAATGGGTACCCGATAAACACAGTCTGCCAATTCTTAAATAGCAAATCCAAACAAGAAGACACAAGACACCCAGAAACTCTAGCCACAATGCCATACATCTTGGAGATGACTACCAGAATACTCCAGCCCCTTGGCATCATGGTATCCCACAAACCTACCAACAGACTGAAACAGCTCCTGATGAACCTAAAAGGACCCTGTACCAACAACTAGCAAAATGAATGTCATTTACAAGATACCGTGCAAGGACTGTAATAAACACTACATCGGACAGACAGGCAGGAAACTAGCCACCAGGATACATGAACACCAACCAGCCACTGAAAGACAAGACCAGCTATCACAAGTATCCTTACATACAGATGGAGGAGGACACTACTTTGACTGGGACAACACATCCATCCTGGGGCAGGCTAAACAGAGACACACACGAGAATTCCTAGAGGCATGGCATTCAAACTGGAACTCCATCAATAAACACATCGATTTGGATCCCATTTACCAACCTCTGGAAACAGAACTGGAAATGATATCACCCACCGTAACAGACCAAGACACACAAATACAAAACGGTTCAGAACACCAGTGCTTCACCGGAGGCTCACTGATGTTACCTGGGCATGGTGATGAAACGTCTGAGAACAATTCTACTGACTCAGTGAACAAACTTACATCCTGAGATTTGAACAGATTCGGGGTACAAAAGATTCCAGAGAATTTAAACACTTGATGATTAGTGTCCATGATCTTTAAATAAAACATAGGTGGGAAAATTTGTTTAATTTTGGTTAGTTGTGGCTCGTTAAATTAAAAGTGAGGGAAGTAGCTTTTAAGATTGCTGAAGAGGTTCTGGAATTTGAAGATGCTTCTCAAATTTGTCAAGTAAGTTTAGAAAGATAGAGGAAAGACTTAGGTTAGAATTGGGTTTAACCAGGGACAAAAGGAAAGCTGAAATTGTAATGGAGTTTGTCAAGCACTTAGGTGTATCAGAGAAACAGACAAGTGCAGTAGGGTTAGAAAACCTTAAATTACAATTAAGGCAAATGGAGTTAGAAGATAAAGAAAGGGAAAGAAGAGCCATGTTAGAGGGAAAAGAAAGGGAGAGAAGGTTCTTAACTGAGCAAAGAGAAAAAGAGAGAAAAAGTTAGGGGTAGGTTCTTCACTCAGCGAGTTGTAAGTTCATGGAATGCCCTACCAGTAGCAGTAGCGGACTCTCCCTCTTTATGGATATTTAAGCGGGCATTGGATAGGTATATGGAGGATAGTGGGTTAGTGTAGGTTAGGTGGGCATTGATCGGTGCAACATCGAGGGCCGAAGGGCCTGTACTGCGCTGTATTCTTCTATGTTCTATGTTCTAGAAAGAGAAAGGGAGAGAATTTGAACTTCAGACATTGCGAATTAGTCTGGAAAGTCAATTTAACAGGATGGAAATGAAGAGACAATATAGTGATGTACACAAATATGTTAAAATATTGCCACATTTTGATTAAAAAGATGTTGAAGCCTTCTTTATTTTATTTGAAAAATTAACTAGGCAGATGAAGTGGCCAGAGAATGAGAGTAATGCTAGTTCAGGCTAAGCTGGTAGGCAGAGCTAGTGAGGTATTTGCAGCGCTGTTAGATGAGGGGAGAGCAGAGATTACGCAGATGTCAAACAGGCTATTTTGAGTGTCTATGAATTGGTACCAGAAGCTTATAGACAGCGGTTCAGAAACATAAAGAAGGAACCATGTCAGACTCACGTTGTGTTCAAAAGAATTAAACATATTAATTTTTGATAGATTTGAGTGCCTTAAAAATAGATAAGACCTATAAGGCTCTGAGAGATTATTCTGCTGGAGGAGTTTAAAAACTCCCAGAGATGATAAGAATTCATGTGGATGAACAGAAAGCTCAAAAATTGAGAAGTGCAGGAGAGATGGCAGATGAATATTCATTGGTGCGTAAGATGAAATTTAGCTACCGACAGGAATTTAATCCTGTGAGGGATAGAAATTGGGAGAAAGGGAGGTCCTACACTACAAAGTGTAGGGCATACTGGTAATAATTTACCACAGGTGGAAAAAGCAGCCCAAGAGGCTGAAAAAGAGGTAAAAGGCCTCAGGTGTTTTCATTGTGGTAACATGGGGACACGAAGTGCTCGTCATTGAAGAAAGGCATTGTGGGAAAAGATGTGGGAAAAGAAGTTAAGCAAGTGGGAATAGTGGAAGTAGCTGAAAATGTGTTGCTGGAAAAGGGCAGCAGGTCAGGCAGCATCCAAGGAACAGGAGAATCGACGTTTCGGGCACAAGCCCTTCCTGCTGCGCTTTTCCAGCAACACATTTTCAGCTCTGATCTCCAGCATCTACAGTCCTCACTTTCTCCTCGAATAGTGGAAGTAGTCAAGGACTTAACAGAAGACTTAACAAATAATCCAGGTCTTTTTCAACATATAATTTCTGTTACGTCACACTGTAAACTTTTGCTATAAATTCTGTGTCTTACAATTGTGTCCTCCACAACCACCTGATGAAGGAGCAGCACTCTGAAAGCTAGTGCTTCCAAAAAAACCTGTTGGACTATAACCTAGTGTTGTGTATTTTATAACTTTACACCCCAGTCCAACACCGGTGTCTCCAAATGCAGGAGAGTGCACAATCTAGGCAGGAACTGGGTGTTAAATTAGTGCCCCACCTCTAATAAAGACTTAACCTCTGTGGGTAAAGTTTACTCAGGAAAAACAGGGGGAGAAGGGAAAAAAGTTACAATTTTGAGAGATACGAGAGCTAATCAGTCTCTAATAGTAAGAGATGAATGTATTTGCACTCTTTCTGACATGTTACCTGAGAGACTGGTATTTTGTGGAATAGATGGACAAAAATTTAGCATTCCCCTGTGTAACATCAGGTTGGAGAGCTAAATCAAAACTGGTGAAGTAACAGTGGGTGATTGACAGTGTCAGTTCTAGGAATACAGATGTTCTTGGGAACGATTTAGCAAGATCCAAGGTGGGAGTGACACCCCTTGTTGTAGAGAAGCCAAAGGAAGACCAGGGAATTGAGGAGTTCAAAGAAAAATACCCTGGGAATTTTCCAGACAGTGTTGTAACAAGATCCCACTGTTGTATGTCACAGCAAGGAGCAAAAACTAAACAGAAAGATGAAGTAATTGAGGTTTAGCTAGCTGACACCCTGTTTGATGTAATGGTATAGGAAAACCCTGAACAGGTGGAGGGTCAAGGCTAATGGACTTATAACAGAAAGCTGAGACTATATACATAGTCAGAAAACGAATCAGAATGCATCCCTGAGGGACTCACAGCTGGTGTGTTGCATCCCAGGTGCCAGGGTTTGTGATGTCTCTGATCTTGTTTCCGGTATCATTGAGGGGGAGGGGGAACAACCCCAAGTTGCAATCCACATAGTCATCAACGACATAGATAGGAAAAGGGATGGGGATTTAAGGCAGAAATTCAGGGAGCTAGGAAGGAGGCTTAGAGCTAGAACAAACAGTTGTTATCTCTGGTTTGTTGCCCATGCCTCATGCTAGTGAGGCGAGGGATAGGGAGAGAGGGGAATTGAACACGTAGCTCCAGGGAGGAAGGGGTTTGGATACCCGGATAATTGGGGCTCTTTCTGAGGTAGGTGGGACCTCTACAAACAGGACGGTCTTCACTTGAATCAGAGGGATACCGGGCTGGGATTTGCTAATGCTCGGCAGGTGGGTTTAAACTAATTCAGTGGGGGGGGATGAGAACCTAAATTGTGAATCAAGTATACAGGAGATTGAGAGTAGTGAGGTCAGAACTAAGGTTTCAAGGTTGCAAGATGGCACCAGCAAGCAAGAAGTTGGTTTGAAGTGTCTCTACTTCAACGCCAAGAGCATCCGGAATAAGGTGGGTGAACTTGCAGCATGGGTTAGTACCTGGGACTTTGATGTTGTGGCCATTTTGGACACATGGACAGAGCAGGGACAGGAATGGCTGTTGCAGATTCTGGAATTTAGATGTTTCAGTAAGAACAGAGAAGATGGTAAAAGAGGGGGAGTTGTGGCATTGTTAATCAAGGACAGCATTACAGTGGCAGAAAGGACGTTTGAGGACTTGTCTACTGAGGGAGTATGGGATGAGATTAGAAACAGGAATGGAGAGGTCACCCTATTTGGAGCTTTCTATAGGCCTCTGAATAGGTCCAGAGATGTAGAGGAAAGGATAGCAAAGATGATTCTTGATAGGAGCGGGAGTAACAGGATAGCTGTTATGGGGCACTTTAACTTCCCAAATATTGACTGGGAATACTATAGTTTAAGTAATTTAGATGGGTCAGTTTTTATCCAATGTGTGCAGGAATGTTTCCTGACAGTAAGTAGATAGGCCAACAAGGGGCAAGGCCACTTGGATTTGGTAAAGGGTAATGAATCAGGCATGGTGTTAGATTTGGAGGTAGGTGAGCACTTTGGTGATAGGGACCACAATTTGGTTATGTTTACTTTAACAATGGAAAAGGTGAGAGTTATAGCTGGGGGAAAGGAAATTATGATGCGATTAGGCAAGATTTAGGACACATAGGATGGGGAAGGAAACTGCAGGGGTTGGAATCTGGAGCTTATTCAAGGAACAGCTACTGCAGGTCCTTAATAAGTATATAACTGTCAGGTAGGGAGGAAGTAGTCGAGTGAGGGACCGTGGTTTACTAAGGAAGTTGAATCTCGTCAAGAGGAAGGCGGCTAGGAATGATGACATCAGCTTGTACGCGGGGGCACAACTACAAATTGAGGGGTGATAGATAGATTTAAGACAAATGTCAAAGGCAAGTTCTTTACGCAGAGAGTGGTAAGGGGGTGGAATTCCCTACCTGCTAATGTAGTCAACTCAGCCACATTAAGGAGATTTAAACAATCCTTAGATAAGTTCATGGACGATTTTGGGGTAGTGTAGGGGGACAAGAATAGTTCACAGGTCAGCGCAACATCGAGGGCCAAAGGAGTGTTCTACGCTGTATTGTTCTATGTTCTAAGGTGGCTTATGTTAGGATCAGACGTGAAGGCTCAGTTAGGGCACTTGAGAGTTACACGTTAGCCATGAAAGACTTAAAGAGAGAGGAGAACCTTATCAAATGCCTTACTGAAATCCATATCAGTAAGGGGACATGAGAAGTCACTGGCAGATAGGATCAAGGAAAATCCTAAGGCTTTCTACAGGTACATCAGGAATAAAAGAATGACTAGAGTAAGACTAGGACAGTAGTAGAAAGTTGTGTGTGGAGTCAGAGGACATGGGGAAGAGCTAAATGAATATTTTTTGTCAGTATTCACACTGGAAAAAGAGATGTCATGGAGAACACTGAGATACAAGCTACTATACTAGATGGGATTGAGGTTCACAAGGAGGAGGTGTTAACAATTCTGGAAAGTGTGAAAATAGATAAACCCCTGGGCTGGCTGGGATTTATCCTCGGATTCTCTGGGAAGCCAGGAAGGAGATTGCAGAGCCTTTGGTTTTGATCTTTATGTTGTCATTGTCTACAGGAATAGTGCCAGAAGATTGAAGGATAGCAAATGCTATTCCCTTGTTCAAGAAGGGAGAGAAAACCCTGGTAATTATAGACCAGTGAGCCTTACTTCGGTTGTGGGTAAAGTGTTGGTAAAGTTTATAAGAGATAGGATTTATAATCATCTAGAGGGGAAAAAGTTGGTTAGGGATAGTCAACATGGGTTTGTGAAGGGTAGGTCATACCTCACGAACCTTATTGAGTTCTTTGAGAAGGTGATAAACAGGTGGATGAGGGTAAAGCAGTTGGTGTGGCGTATATGAATTTCAGTAAGGCATTTGATAAGGTTCTCCAAGGTAGGCTATTGCATAAAATACAGAGGCATGGGATTGAAGGTGATTTAGCGGTTTGGACTAGAAATTGGCCAGCTGAAAGAAGACAGAGATTTTTAGATTAGATTCCCTAGGGTGGTGGTTGATGGGAAATGTTCATCCTGGAGTTCAGTTACTAACAGTGGACAGCAAGGATCTGTCTTGGGGCCACTGCTGTATGTCATTTTTATAAATGACCTGGATGAGAGCGGAGAAGGATGGGTTCGTAAATTTGTGGATGACACTAAGATCGGTGGTGTTGTGGATAATGCCGAAGGATGTTGTGGGTTACAGAGGGACATAGATGAGCTGCAGAGCCAGGCTGAGATGTGGCAAACTCTGGTGCTGCCACATTTGGAGTATTGCATACGGTTCTGGTCACCACTTTATAGGAAGGATGTGGAAACTTTGGAAAGGATTCAGAGGAGATTTACTAGGATGTTGCCTGGTATGGAGGAAAAGTCTTACGAGGAAAGTCTGAGGGACTTGAGGCTCTGTTCGTTGGAGAAAAGGTTGAGAGGTGACATAATTGAGAAATATAAGATAATCAAAGGGTTAGATAAGGTGGACAGTGAACGCCTTTTTCCTCGGATGGTGAAGGCTAGCATGAGGGGACATAGCTTTAAATTGAGGGGTGATAGATATAGGACAGATGTCAGAGGTAGCTTCTTTACTCAGATAGTAGTAGGGCGTTGAACGTTCTGCCTGCAACAATAGTAGACTTGCCAACTTTAAGGGCATTTAAATAGTCATTGGGTAAACATCTGGATGAAAATGGAATAGTGTAGGATGTACAGGCTTCAGATTGGTTTCACAGGTCGGCGCAACATTGAGAACTGAAGGGCCTGTACTGAGCTGTAACACTATGTTCAACAAAATAGAGACAGGGAACTGGAGAAGCAGGTGTTAGTTATTGCCCTGTCGAGTGAGGAATCAAATCCAGGTGTTATGGAATTTGATGTACCTCAAAATACGTTAAACAATGATGAAGTCCTTGAGGAGTGGGATAGGTTCGTGAGTTGTCTCAGGAGCAAAGAACAGAGTTGAAAGGTTTGTGGCAACCGTATGAGGATATATGCAGGAATAAGATGGGGAAGGCTAATACTATTGTGCATGAGGTGGATATATAAAACATCACCCCTACAGGCTTAATCTTCTCAGAGCCACGCAGGTCCAGAAGGAAGTGGATGCGAGATTCAATGAAGACATCATCGAACCAAGTCAGATTGCGTTAGTTCCCAAGCGTAACAGGACTCAACGATTTTGTGTTGATTATCAGAAGGTCAACGCCATACAAGATCAGACTCATACCAAGATTGGAGGACTGTATAGATAAAGTTGGACAAGCCACTTACATCACCAAGTTGGACTTACTGCATGGTTATTGGCAGGTACCTTTACCAGAGAAAGCAAAAGTTTCTGCATTTGTAACCCCAAATGGGATAGGTCAATTCAAAGTGATGCCCTTTGGAATGAAGAATGCACCAGCCACATTCCAAAGATGCATGAACAGAGTTGTGGCCGAATTAACAAACTGTGCAGTTTATCTGGATGATGTAGTGATCTTTAGCAAAACGTGGAAAGATCACATGGTACAATTCAACACTTTGAACGATTAAGAGAAGCAAAACTGGTAACAAACTTAAAGAAAACAGAATTCTCAAACTCAGAGGTGATGTTCTTGGGACAAAACATTGGGCATGGAAGGTTGACCCCAAGGAACGTGAAGACAAAAGGCCAATAAGGAATTTGCACGACCAACCTGAAAGAAAGAGGTGCTTCTATGTTTGGGACTAAGCGGATTCTACCAGACATTTGTTCCGAACTTCAGCAGCGTGGTGACATCACTAACAGATTTACTAAATGAACAACACAAATTTTCAGTGGACAGAACAATGCAAGGAAGCATTTGCGAATTTAGAAGCAGTATTTGCAGATGATACAAAGATAGGTGGAGTTGTGGACAGTGAGGAGGGCTGTTGTCGGCTGCAGAGGGACTTAGATATGATGCAGTGCTGGGCTGAGGAGTGGCAGATGGAGTTCAACCCTGCCAAGTGTGAGGTTGTCCATTTTGGAAGAACAAATAAGAATGCGGAATACAGGGTTAATGGTAGGGTTCTTGGTCAGGTGGAGGAACAGAGGGATCTTGGGGTCTATGTACATAGATCTTTGAAGGTTGCCACTCAGGTGGATAGAGTTTGTAAGAAGGCCTATGGAGTATTATCGTTCATTAGCAGAGGGATTGAATTCAAGAGTCGTGAGGTGATGTTGCAGCTGTACAGGACTTTGGTTAGGCCACATTTGGAGTACTGTGTGCAGTTCTGGTCGCCTCACTTTAGGAAAGATGTGGAAGCTTTGGAGAGGGTGCAGAGAAGATTTACCAGGATGTTGCCTGGAATGGAGAGAAGGTCGTACGAGGATAGGTTGAGAGTTCTCGGCCTTTTCTCGTTGGAACGGCGAAGGATGAGGGGTGACTTGATCGAGGTTTATAAGATGATCAGAGGAATAGATAGAGTAGACAGTCAGAAACTTTTTCCCCGGGTACAACAGAGTGTTACAAGGGGACATAAATTTAAGGTGAAGGGTGGAAGGTATAGGGGAGATGTCAGGGGTGGGTTCTTTACCCAGAGAGTGGTGGGGGCATGGAATTCGCTGCCCGAGGGAGTGGTAGAGTCAGATTCATTGGCGACCTTTAAGCGGCATTTGGATAGGTACATGGATGGGTGCTTAATCTAGGATAGAAGTTCGGCACAACATCGTGGGCCGAAGGGCCTGTTCTGTGCTGTATTGTTCTATGTTCTATGTTCTATTAACCACCACACCACGTTTAGCTGCACCTAATTTTGTGAAATCCTTCAAAGTTGCAAACGATGCTAGTGATATAGGAGTTGGAGCTGTACAGTTCCAGGATGATGATGATGGATTTGAACAGCCAATTGGCTACTTTTCAAAGGAACTCAACACCTATCAGAGAAAATTCTCTACCATCAATAAAGAATCATTGAGTTTGGTACCAGCCTTACAATATTTTAATGTTTATATGACGAACAATGTTTTGGAGACAGTTGTGTACACTGACCATAATTCTCTTACATTTTTGGAAATATTTAAAGCAAAAATGAGACTATTCATTGGAGTCTTATGTTACAGACTTTTAACTTATAAATCATACATGTTGCGGGTCGTAAAAATGTGACAGCAGATACATTATTTGTGTTTAAGGAAAAAGTGTAGATAAGATTTGACAGATTCCAATGTTATATGTGTGCAGAAACTAATATGAAAAGTATAATTTAGATTAATGACCTATTATTTCATCTTAATGGGATTAAGAATTAGAATTAAAAAAGCAATATTTTCATTATGGATAGTTATTTTCTTCTCAAGGAGGAAAATGTTATGAAGTTGAAGGAGTGTATTGTACCTTTAAGAGAGAATGAATGCTGTTCTGAACTGACAGCTTACAAGTACCTGGACATATGACTAGATGGCAGTTCCAGAGTGTACTGGAAAATTGAAAATATGTAACCATTGGCGGTGAAATGGATACCTGAGTTTTGGTTGCTGCTTTAATTAAATTCAAATTGTTGTCAATAAGTTTAAATTATGCCCCAGGATACTAAAACCCAATCGAGTTTGAATTTATTGTTTGCCAACATTGAACCAAAGAGGTCATCTGATGTTGAGGGGGATATAAAATGCAGACCATTTGAAAATTGGTCAGAGAGAGCAACAGCCATCAAGACAGATGAGCCTGGGGATCTAACATCTTGCTCTCCAAGAAATTAGGAAACACTCTCTATCAATGGTATCTTTTCCTATGAAACGTACTCGCAGTAAGAAGAAAGACGAGAAGTCAGGGAATTCAGCAGCCTGAAGAGTGAAGTCACAGAAGACGAGAACGGCTGTGTGGTTTTGAAATTAAGGTGATGTAATTTTAGTAAGTGTCCTTTTGGAACAGCATATTGTTATAGAGTTGGAGGCAGATAATAAGCAGTTCAGAGAAAGGGGGGCTTGGAGTTGTTAGTAGTTGTTTAATGTTCACTTAATGTTAAAAAGTAAATTGATACGATTTTATTTAAGTAGTGGAATTTGTGAGTTCTCTGACACTAATATTTTAGCAGATTACAAGGCAAGATTAGCTTTTCTGGGTGTTTGGTTCAACTAACAGAGGGGTTAACCTTAACAGATGCTTATCTTTATCTGTTAAGGTACAGGTTAGAAGAGCAGAGAGATCATGTTGGTGCTCTCCAGCAATCTGACTAGGCCACAGCTGGATAACTCTGCACGGTTATAGTCAGCACATTGTAGGGAGGATGTGACCGGTCTGGTGCTTTGGGAGATGAGGGGTTGGTGTAGAAGGCTGCCTGGGTTGGAACATTTTAGCTACAAGAAAGGCTGGATCAGCTCAGATTGTTTACTTTGAAGCAGAGGAGGTTGAAGGGCGAGACCTGGGAGTGATAGTGTGAATACAGAGCAACTGTTCCTCTCAATTGAAGTGCCAAGATCAAGAGGACAAGTGCAATGTAGGAGGTTTACAGGGGACTTGAGGAAATACTTTGCCAGCCAGAGTGGACTGGGGGACTGGTACACACTGCCTGGGAGGATAGTTGAGGCGAGAAACCTCACCACCTTTAAAAAGTACTTGGATAAGCCCTTGAAATATCATAATATTCAAGGCTGTGGGCCTAGTGTGGGAATGCGTGATTAGTGTAGATTGTCGTGGATCTTTGGCAGTACAAACTGATAGGCATTTTTGGTCGATAAGATTATACGACATGTTCACAGTATAGGTACAGCAAGAGGGTGATATAGAATAAGACTCCCTCTAAACTGTGCTTAGGACAGGACATTGAAACAGCAGAACAGGATTGTGCTCCCATATTTCTGTAAAATGAAGCTTGTTTTTCCTTGGTGATAAACCTATTGGTCAAAGTCCTATCCTGCAGCATGTAAGAGTGCAAGAGAGCAGTTGTCTAAATAGGTGTCTGACTGTGAGACAGATTGAATCAGTGCCCTTGATTAAAACCAAACAATGTCAAATCCACTCCTAAAATAATCCAATTATACCTTTATTCAGTTTCTCATCCGCAAAGTACTTTACATTAAAATAATGAAATAATTTGTGTATCAAATACATAAAAACAAGTGTATTGAAAAGGACATTCTCCCTGGTGCAGTATCTTAAATGCAACAAGGTTGGTTTTACGTAACAAGATGAATTTCTTCTTTGCAAGGAATTCTCAATAATTTCCCTGAAACAGGAGGGCTCATTAAGTCCCTGTAATTAAGCTGTGTTATTCCAGATAAACTGCTCAATATCAGAGTCCAGCTGACTGTGATCAACATGTTCAGACTGAAAACTTCAATCTCTAGAAGGGAAACAGAAATTAATTTGAAGGCCAAACACGTATTAGATGACAGTGAGGACCTAAGGAATAAGCACAGCAAACTGAAATATAATTGTATGGGGACATATGTATGTATGTGAAGGGAAAGGATCAATGGAGGCGGTCCAGTTTAGCCTGCAATGATTTGAAATTTCCAATTGTTGCCTGTAAGGTACTGGTTGGGCTCATAGACTGAAGTTCAACAAGGAACCGGCCGACTGCATCCAAGCAACTATTGGTGAATTGCCGTCTGTAACAAAAGAAGACTTTGTAAGATCCAGTTGTCACACTCAGAATAAGCTTCTCAACATTTATGTAACACTCTAAAATATTCTGCATTTCACAAGAGAGGAATAAAACTCACCTCTCATGGGCTGGAACTTTATTGGGTTCCTGCACATAGGCACTGAGAAGGACATGAATGCACTCGAGCAAATGAAGAGGCTTTTTGACCCGCTGCCAGTAAGGATCCTAAACAGACAGCATACGAGAAAGTCAGAAAGAGCAGCTGCAACCACAGCCTCTCAAAACCATGACCCGCAGCACTGAAAATAGGCACATGTACATTGACAAATACAAACGTAAACACACGAGCTAACGTCATATGTAACACAACCACTCACTCGGAAATACTTCAACAGGGGTTAAACAAAAATATCGACATACATTTGACTCCCATGGACACTGCTGATATGGAAGTGGTGGCACAGTGGTCATGTCATAGAATTCGTAATGCAGAAGGCTAACATAGATTCAAATTCCACAATGGTCTCACTGTCAACAAAACAGCTGATTTTTCTGTCATTAGCAAAATGACTGTCAACCCCCGTCACATTCTTATCTGCAAACAATAAGGGACCCTTTGGTACGTCACAAGACATTGGCTTCCAGTCACACAAACAGCCCTCTACCACCACCCTCTGCCTTCTGTCATCCTTAGCTGACCTGGCCTACATGTGCCTTCAGGCTCACAGCAATGTTGGTTGACTCTTAACTGCCCTCTGGACAATTAAGATGGACAGTAGATGCTGTTTTAGTCAGCAAAGCCCACCGCCTAATGAATAAATGGAAAATTATTCTCCAAATCAGCCTTACCCGCGTCTTGAAGAGCTGATTATACACCTGAAGCAGTCTGGGTAAACTTATTCCAATCTCTTGCATGGTGAAGGTGACAAAACCAGTGTCCCAATTGAGCACGCAGGACTGCTGTTCCAGGTACTGAACCAAAAACTCTAGAAAAGGAATGAGAACAACCATGCATAATCCATCAATTCCAGTTCACTCCAGACACTTTCTTCAATTCTCCAGCTCCAAAAGTAGCTTCCCATCCCTGCCACAGCTTATTATAGGATTCCAGCTATTTAATACGTGTCCATGCATGAGATTGGAAGCAGAGAGAGTCAGGGTTGGAGAAGAGATGGGGTTAGGAGACTGTCCTTAGAGAGACAATATCTCTATCAGAGACAAAGGATCTCCATCTGTACTGTGACAAATATAGTGCCTCCATTTAATAACACATACATACCCAATGGAAAATAGCGAGGAGTCCCTGCATAAAGTTTTCCCAAAGACACAAGCTTCATACTCAGGGTCTGCATCCGGTCCATGCAACTCATCAACCTGCTGTCAGCCAATTCTGAAAACACAGGAACAGAAAGAATCAGAGGAACAGAAAAGAAAGATGGAAAGGCTGGAGATTTAAGCTTTCCCACAACACTCACCTCTCTCAATTATTTCTTGCCAAAGGGTTTGCACAAGGATGGTGTCTGAGTGACCTGCACAATGGATGATAGCCAGCTTACACTCCGAGAGACGGAAATGGTCAGCAAACTCTCCATACAACTGAGAAAAGCAGAGGAGAGAATCAACACAATGTTATCATACAGGACTGAGGAAAGGTATTTGGTTATGAAAGAATTTCCCTTTGTCCTATTCTTCATTCTGCCCTTTCATAGAGTAAAAAGCACCTGAGAAATAAATGGGGAGTCCAGGCTGGTGGACATGTATATGGACTGGCAATAGGTGGGCGAACGTAGGTGATTGTGATAGGTCGGTGTCAAGTGTGAAGTGGATGGTGGGACAGGTACATCAGGTCAACAGAGCGCTGCTGAGTCAGAGAGGTTGGATCTGGGATGAGGTGGTGGGGAGAGAAGATTTGGAAACTGGTGAATTCAATGTTCGGGCCATGTGGTTGTTGACTCCTGAGACGGAAAATGAGGGGGAAGGTAGCTGAGCATGCGATAGGAATAACGAAAGTGGGGGAGAAGGTGATAGATCAGAGAGGAGGGCGGAGCAGATAGGTGGGAAGAAAGATGGACAAGTAGGACAGCTCAAGAAGGCGGTGCTGAGTTGCAAGGTTGGATCTGGATAAGGTAGGGGGGGGTTAAAATGTTCGGCCACAGGGCGGTGTGGTTGTTTAGTGCGTGTCCCCCAGAGGTGTTCTCTGAAACGATCCTCAATTTGGCATCCTGTCTCCCCAATGTAGAGGAGACCACATCAGGTGCAACGGGTACAATCTCAGATGGCAACGAAACAGATTTTAGACGGGAGATGGAAGACCTGGAAAAATGGTGCACTGAGAACAACCTAGCTCTCAATGCCAGCAAAACCAAGGAACTCAATATTGACTTTTGGCAGGATGTTACTCAGGCCCCCCCCCACACATTAACAGCACAGAGTTGGAACGAGTGGAGAGTGTCAAGCTCCTGGGAGTGGTTATCCACAACAAGCTTTGTTGGAATCACGTGGAAGCAGTGGTTACAAAGGTCCAAAGTCTCTTCTTCCTCAGGCAGCTGAGGAAATTTGGCATGACCGCAAGTACACTTGTCAACTTTTATAGGTGCGCCAACAACAGCATTCTGTCTGGATGTATCACTACCTGGTATGGCAACTGTACCATTCAGGATCGGAGACGGTTACAGAGAGTGGTGAACTCGGGCTGGACAATCACAAGGGCCAACCTCCCATCTATAGAATCCATCTACCAGGCCCGCTGTCAAGGAAAGGCCGCCAGCATTCTCAAAGATCCATCCCACCCTGGCAATGTTTTTCTATAACCTCTATTATTGGGGAGAAGGTACAGAAACCTGAACACACGCACCAGCCGGTTTCAAAACAGTTTCTACCCTACTGTTGTTAGATTACAGAGTGCATTCAACAATCTCTAACATTTACCTGTACCTGTGTATTTGTTTTTGCCGCTGTTTACCTATTATTTACTATCTATGCTACTTTGTTATCTGCCTGTAATGCTTGCAAGACAAAGCTTTTCACTGTGCCTCGATACACATGACAATAAATTCAATTCAATTCAAGTACAGGTAAATTTCTGTCAGATGTGGAGGATTCTTTGGGGCCTTGGACGGAGGTGAGGTGGTGGTGTGGGAGCAGGTTTTGCACTTGTGGCTGTGTTTTACAGGTGTTGCTCTTTTACCTGTTACCCACATCCCAAAGCATCAAGGAATTGACAGATTCAGGCACTTATTATTCCTTCTTAATTGCCCTCAAGGTGGTGGTGATATGCCCCTATCGTGAAGCAGTGCAATCCATCTGATCCAGCTTCTCCAATAACACTCAGACAGAGCCGAGACAAATGGGTGACAGGGACTAGACAGATGGGGGAACAGAGTTGAGAAAGGGTATCAGACAGAACGCTGTTAAGCCATTTTATGACTGAGATTGTTTAAATAAACACAAGATTAACTTGCTTACCCAAGTCCTCCTGCAGTCTATGTAGTAAGAAGTAACATGCTACCAGCTCACCATGACCTTCTCAAAGAGAACTAGGGATGGCCCATACATCGAAACCCACATTCCATGAATGAATAAAAACTGTCCTTGACATCCATGTTGTTACCATCGTTGAATTCCCCATATCAATACCCTGTGGGTTTCCATAACCCAAAATCTTAAATGCCACAGCCTCAGAAATACTATGGCTATAACAGCAGGTTAGATGCTAGAAGGTAACACCTCCCGAATTCTCAAAGTTCAAAAGGATGATGGAATACTCCCCACATACCTAGATGGGCCTAGCTAGAACAATACTCAAAAAACTTAACCCTAACCAGGGAGCCGATCCGATTGTTGTGAGGGTGATACCAGGGAGCCGAGCCGATTGTTGTGACGGTGATACCAGGGAGCCGAGCCGATTGTTGTGACAGTGATACCAGGGAGCCGAGCCGATTGTTGTGAGGGTGATACCAAGGAGCCGAGCCGATTGTTGTGACGGTGATACCAGGGAGCCGATCCGATTGTTGTGAGGGTGATACCAGGGAGCCGAGCCGATTGTTGTGACGGTGATACCAGGGAGCCGAGCCGATTGTTGTGACAGTGATACCAGGGAGCCGAGCTGATTGTTGTGAGGGTGATACCAAGGAGCCGATCCGATTGTTGTGACGGTGATACCAGGGAGCCGAGCCGATTGTTGTGAGGGTGATACCAGGGAGCCGAGCCGATTGTTGTGAGGGTGATACCAGGGAGCCGATCCGATTGTTGTGACGGTGATATCAGGGAGCCGAGCCGATTGTTGTGAGGGTGATACCAGTCAGTCACTTTACCACCTACACCTCTACAGGATGCAGTGCAGAAGGCCCTTAGGCAGCACCTTCAAAACACATGATCATTCCCATCCAGAAGGACAAGGGCAGTAAATACATGACATTATGAGAGCAAGTTTCCTCTAAGCCACTCATCATCCTGACTTGGAAATATAACCATTCCTTCACCGTCGATTGGTCAAAATCCTGGAATTGCCTCCCTTGTTTCACTGTGGGTCTACTGACAGCTCATGAATTGCAGTGATTCAAGGCAGCACTCACCATCACCTTCTCAAGGGCAACTAGGGATAGGCAATTACTGCTGGCCCAGCATTACCGAAAGCAATAGGTCCATGGCAGATGCCATCCACCAGGAATATCTGGATAACGATACCTATGTCTGACTCCTATTTATTGACTTTAGCTCAACCTTCAACATGATAATTCCAACCAAACTCATCTCCAAACTCCGAGAATCTGATCCCCCTCTGCAATTGGATTCTCAACATCTAGACACAGACTGCAATCAGTGAGGATAAGTGACAGCCAGCACCTTCTCCACAATAACCCTCAACACCAGTGTCCCAGAAAGCTACCTACTCAGCCCCTTACTATACTCCTAATACATTCACAACTGTATGGCCAAATTCTGCTCCAACTCCATTTACATGTTTGCCAATGACATCACCTTGGTGGGTCAACTCTCAAATAATGAGACAGAGACCAGGAGGAAGACAGCTCAGTGGCATGGTATAAGCAATCTTGCCTTCTATGTTTGCAAAATAAAGGAGCTGGTCATTGACTTCAGGAAGTGGATGGAGGACACACCCCTGACTGTATCAATGCTGAGGTGGAGGAGGTTGAGAGTTTCAAGTTCCTATGAATAAATATCACCTACAATCTATCCTGGTCCATCCATGTCAATAGTACAGTCAAAAAAGCACACCAACATCTCTATTTTGACAGAAGGCGAAGAAAATTGGGTATGTCCACAATAACGCTTACAAGTTTTATATGTGCACAATAGAAAGCATCCTAACCAGATGCACCACAGCTTGGTAGGCAACTGCTCTGGCCTGCAAGACTGCAAGAAATTACAGAGTTGTGAACGCAGCCCAGTCCATCACAAAAACCAGCCTTCCTGCCACTGACTCCGCCCACACTTCCCGCTGCCTCTGGAAAGAAACCAAAGACCCGGGTTCAATTCCCGCCTCAGGCGACTCTGTGTGGAGTTTGCACATTCTCCCCGTGTCTGCGTGGGTTTCCTCCGGGTGCTCCGGTTTCCTCCCACACTCCAAAGATGTGCAGGTCAGGTGAATTAGCCATGCTAAATTGCCCATAGTGTTAGGTCAGGGGTAGATGCAGGGGTATGGGTGGGTTGCGCTTTGGTGGGGCGGTGTGGACTTGTTGGGCCGAAGGGCCTGTTTCCACACTGTAAGTAATCTAATCTAATCTAAAACATCATCAAAGACCACTGCTACCCCAGTTATAGTGTCTTCTATTGGACAGAAGACACAAAGATTTTAAAAGACAGACAAACTGATTCAAGAACAGCTTCTTTACTGCTGTTAGCAGACTTATGAACAGATTCTCATGTACTAGAGTTGATCTTTCTCTGCCAGTTCTCTGTCACTGTAACACCATATTTTATGCTCTGTTCTATTACCTTCATGTACTGATGTAAGGTATGATTTGTCGGGTTAGCATGCAAAACAATACTTGTCACTGTATCTTGTGACATGCAACAATAATAAAACAAATCAATTTAGCCAATGACATGTACATCCCATGAATGAACAAAATCAGATTTAGGATATTCTTCTTTAGAACATAGAACATAGAAGAATACAGCGCAGTACAGGCCCTTCGGCCCTCGATGTTGCGCCGATCCAAGCCCACCTAACCTCCACTAACCCACTATCCTCCATATGCCTATCCAATGCCCGCTTAAATACCCATAAAGAGGGAGAGTCCACCACTGCTACTGGCAGGGCATTCCATGAACGAATGTCTATGTCTCCATATAATAACAGGAAACACCCAGGATTAACCACCCTGTGATAACACAAGCAAGACAATGTACACAATTATGAGAAGAAGGCAGCTGTTCAGCCCCATGAGTGGTGACAGAATCAGTCCAACTCAGCATGGATTCACTAAAAGGAAGTCGTGCTTTACAAATCTTCTGGAATATTTTGAGGATGTGACCAGCAGAGTGGACAAGGGTGAATCAGTGGATGTTGTGTTTCTGAACTTTCAAAAGGCTTTTGACAAGAGCTCATGCAAGAGATTAGTTGGCAAAATTAAAGCTCATGGTATCGGACGTAATGTACTGACATTGGTAGAGAACTGGTTGGTAGGCCGCAGGGTTCAGTGCTGAGACCCCAGCTGTTTCCAATATATATTAATGACTTGATGAAGGAATTGAAAGCAATATTTCCAAATTTGCACTGCAGAAATTCACCAAAGATCCTACGACAGCACCTTCCAAACCCACGACCACTTCTATCTAGAAGGACAAGGGCAGCAGGTACTTGGGAACACCACAACCTGCAAGCTCCCCACTAAGCCACTCACTGTCCTGACTTGGAAATATACCGCTGTTCCTTCATAGCTGTTGGGCCAAAATCTTGGAATTCCCTCTCTACCGGCATTGTGGGTCAATCCACAGCAGTTGGACTACAGCGATTCAAGAAGGCAGCTCACCCCACCTTCTCAAGGGCAAATAGGGATGGGCTATCAATGCTGGCCAGCCAGTGACACCCAAATCCCAGAATGAATAAGAAAAAGTTAATACTTTACAATTAACATGGCTTTGTCAAGGACAGTTCATGTCTGACAAACTTAATTGAGTTCTTAGACAAAGTAACAGATGCAGTGGATCAGAGTAGTGCTGTGGATTTCATATAAAACGGGATGAGCTGGGTGTGTTTTTTTGGGAGCCAGTGTAGACATGATGGGTCAAACGGCCTCCTTCTACAGTGATATTGGTTCTATTTGCCTTTTTGATTATGTACTGGACCTGTAGACCAAGATTTTGAGATTCATGCACTGGAACACTTAAATCCCTCTGCATTTTGGGATTCTGCAGTTGTTTCCTATCTAACTAACATGCTGTTTCTTTTATTCTTACTGATCTGTCCCCCTAATCTAGCATCCTAGTTTACTTCAGCTGGCTCAGCTTAAAAGAATGGTGAAGGCAGCAAATGGGAAACCTGTCGTTAAATCAGTCAAGGTTTCGATCATAAATACATTGACGTTATGTTGGAACTGGACAGAACATTGGTTGGGCCACATCTGGATACCCTGTGCGGTTCTAGTTACCGCACTACATGAAGTATATAATTGCATTAGAGAAAATTAACCAGAATGTTGCCTGCGATGGGGTAGTTTAGCTGTGAAGAGAGACTAGATAAACTTTTGTTTTCTTTGGAGCTGAGCAGATTTTGAGGTTGGGGGGGGGGGGGGGGGGGGGGTGGTGGCAGGAACCACCTGACTGAGGAACATAGAATATGATGAGGGGCACAGACAGGGTGGAATGAAAACAGCTGCTCCCCTGAATTATCACTAACTAGAGTCATAATTTTAAGGTGAAAGGCAGGAGGTTTCATTGGGATTTGAGGAAGCATTCTTTCACACAGAGTGATACTCACAAGGTTCAGTGACTGGGATAAGCAACTCTCTGATACTCAGTGGTCAGTGACCAGGATAAATTTCTCTCTCTTTGATTAACGGTGAAGAAGATAACAAAGAGATCTCGAATAATTAGGCCAACGGGCCAAAGATTGGCAGATGAAAGTTTAATTTGGATAAATACGAGGTATTGCATTTTGTTAAAACAGACAAGAGCAGAACTTACATAGTTAATGGCAGAGCCATGGGTAGTGCTGTCAAGCAGGGAGACCTAGGGTTTCAGATACATAGTTTTTTCAAAAGGTGGACAGGGTGGTTAAGGCAGTTTTTGGGCATGCTTGCCTTCATTGCTCAGACAATTGAGTATAAGAGTTGGGGACGTCATGTTGAGGTTGTATAGGTTATTGGTGAGGCCACTTTTGGAGTACTGTGTACAGTTCTGGTTATCCTGCTATTGGAATGATATTAGTAAATTGGAGAGGGTTCAGAAAAGATTTCCCAGGATGTTGCTGGGATTGGAGGGTTTGAGTTATAAGGAGAGGCTGGATAGACTGGGATCTTTTTCACTGGAGCAGAGGATGTTGAGGGATAACCTTGTAGAGGTTTATAAAATCATGAGGGGCTTAGGTAAGGTGAATACCAAAAGTCTTTTCCCTGGGATGGGTGATTTCAAAACTAGGGTCATATTTTTAAGGTGAGAGGAGAAAGATTTAAGGAGGACCTTTGGGGCAACATTTTCACACAGAGGGAAGCTCGTATGTGGTACAAACTTTCAGACAAAGTGGTAGTTGTAAGTACAGTTACAACACTTAAAAGACATTTGGACAGGTACAAAAAAAGGTTTACAGGTATCCGGGCCAAATGCAGGCAACTGGAACTAGTTTAGTTTGGGAAACTTGGTCGTCGTGGAGGAGTTAGACCAAAGGGTCTGTTTCCGTGTTGTATGACTCTACTCATAGGAACCAGCGACAAGGGATAGATCTTCTTCTGATACTCCCAGACAACAATGACGGGGAATATATCTCTCTGCTGCACACAAAGGAAGCACTGGCGTTGCAGTTGTAAAACTCACTTGTCAGCCATGCAACAGTTTAAAGTTATATGAATTCCATTGAGAATTTGAAATAGATTCTGAATCCTGGACAAGGCAGTGCAAGTGGTCTGTGATTTGGTGTTCCCTAGAGTAGTCTTATCCTATCAGAGGTAGACTCATGCGCTTACCTTGGTGATATCCATGAGCTCCACATCAAGTTGAGAGATTGCTTCCTGCACAGAGGGATGTTGAGAATAATTGCGTGTTAAAGTGTCCTGAATCTGCAGCTGGATCCTGGCCACCTGTTGAGGGTGAAGGACAGAGAGATAGTTAGTCAGGAACATTTTTACAAAAGCAAAATTCTTGAGTACGCAATAAATCTGAATTAAGATCAGAAAATGCTGGAAATAGTCAGCAGATGAGGCAGCACTATGGAGAGAAAATAGTTACAACTTCAGATTGATTACCTTTTGTCGAAACCATTATCAGTGTAGTGGGGGCAAACCTTCTGCTGATCTACAAAGCATAAGTCAGGCATGTGATTGTTTATCCCCACCTGCTTGGATGTGTGCCGCTCAAAAAACTTGATACCATTCAGAACAATGACGTGTTTGAAGAGATCTGGAGGTATTGGTCTTTGGAATGCTAAAAGGGGAAGGAAAGTTTCATTGGCACCACATGTACAAACATCTACTCCCTCCCCCATTGATGTTCAATAGCAGCAGTATTCTGTACAAGGTGCACTGCAGAAACTTGCAAAGAATCCTTAGACAGCACTTGACAAATCCACGACCACTTCCACCTCGAAGGACAAGGGAAACAGAAACATGGGAATACCAGCATCTACAAGTTCGCCTGCAAGCCACTCACCATCTCGACTAGGAAATATATAATGCTGTTCCTTCACTGTCACTGGGTCAAAATCCTGGAATTCTCTCCCTAACAGCATTGTAGGTCAACCCATAGCATGTGACTGCAGCAGTTTAAAGGTGGGTGCTCACAATCACCTCATCAAAGGTAACGACAGGAATAGTGCCAGAAGACTGGAGGATAGCAAATGTGGTTCCCCTGTTCAAGAAGGGGAGTAGAGACAACCCTGGTAATTATAGATCAGTGAACCTTACTTCAGTTGTTGGTAAAGTGCCGGAAAAGGTTCTAAGAGATAGGATTTATAATCATCTAGAAAAGAATAGTTTGATTAGGCATAGTCAGCATGGATTTGTGAAGGGTAGGCTGTGCCTCACAAACCTTATTGAGTTCTTTGAGAAGGTGACCAAACAGGTAGATGAGAGTAAACCGGTTGATGTGGTGTATATGGATTTCAGCAAGGCGTTCGATAAGGTTCCCCACAGTAGGCTATTGTACAAAATGCGGAGGAATGGGATTGTGGGAGATATAGCAGTTTGGATCAGTAATTGGCTTGCTGAAAGAAAACAGAGGGTGGTGGTTGATGGGAAATGTTCATCCTGGAGTCCAGTTACCAGTGGTGTACCGCAAGGGTCGGTGTTGGGTCCACTGCTATTCGTCATTTTTATAAACGACCTGGATGAGGACGTAGAAGGGTGGGTTAGTAAGTATGCAGACAACACTAAGGTCGGTGGAGTTGTGGATAGTGACGAAGGATGTTGCAGGTTACAGAGAGACATAGATAAGCTGCAGAGCTGGGTTGAGATAGGCAAGTGGAGTTTAATGTGGACAAGTGTGAGGTGATTCACTTTGGTCGGAGTAACCGGAATGCAAAGTACTGGGCTAATGGTAAGATTCTTGGTAGTGTAGATGAGCAGAGAGATCTCGGTGTCCAGGTACACAGATCCTTGAAAGTTGCCACCCAGGTTGACAAGGTTGTTAAGGAGGCATAGAGTGTTTTAGCTTTTATTAATAGAGGGATCGAGTTCCAGAACCATGAGGTTATGCTACAGCTGTACAAAACTCTGGTGTGGCTGCACTTGGAGTATTGCGTGCAGTTCTGGTCACCGCATTATAAGAAGGATGTGGAAGCTTTGGAAAGGGTGCAGAGGAGATTTACTAGGATGTTGCCTGGTATGGAGGGAAGGTCTTACGAGGAAAGGCTGAGGGACTTGAGGCTGTTTTTGTTAGAGAGAAGAAGGTTGAGAGGTGACTTAACAGAGACATATAAGATAATCAGAGGGTTAGATAGGGTGGACAGGGAGAGCCTTTTTCAAAGTATGGTGACAGCGAGCACGAGGGGGCATAGCTTTAAATTGAGGGGTGATAGATATAGGACAGATGTCAGAGGTAGTTTCTTTACTTAGAGTAGTAAGGGTATGGAATGCTTTGCCTGCAACTGAAGTAGATTCGCCAACTTTAAGTATATTTAAGTCATCATTGGACAAGCATATGGACGTACATGGAATAGTGTAGGTTAGATTTTTTTTTAGATTACTTTACAGTGTGGAAACAGGCCCTTCGGCCCAACAAGTCCACACCTACCCGCCGAAGCGCAACCCACTCATACCCCTACACTTACCCCTTACCTAACACTACGGACAATTTAGCATGGCCAATTCACCTGACCTGCACATTTTTGGACTGTGGGAGGAAACCGGAGCACCCGGAGGAAACCCACGCAGACACGGGGAGAACGTGCAAACTCCACACAGTCAGTCGCCTGAGGTGGGAATTGAACCCGGGTCTCTGGCGCTGTGAGGCAGCAGTGCTAACCACTGTGCCACCGTGCCGCCCATGGTGATGGGCTTCAGATTGGTATGACAGGTCGGGCCAACATCGAGAGCCGAAGGGCCTGTACTGCGCTGTAATGTTCTATGTTACTATGGGCAGGCAATAAATGCTGGCTCAGCCATTAATACCCTTGTCCCACAAATTTAAAAACAAACTTGTGATGGAACCGAGTTCAAGCAAGCAGAGTAGGAAAAAATGAAGAACAAAAGAGAATAAATGTTATCATGTGGAAGGCAGACATGTTTTAAACTACCCCCTTTTAATATTCCGAAAAACATCACCTCCAGATCTCTTCAAACACCTCAGCAACTCTCTTCTCTTCCAAACCTGTTGACCTCACATATTACTTGCAGAGAAAAATGACTTCATCCTTAATGAAATAAAATGAAGAATTGTATATGTTGGAGATCTGAAACAAAAACAGAAACTGCTGGTGAAACTCAGAACTCTGACAATGAGTCAGTGGACTCAAAATGTTAAATCTGCTTTCTTCTAACAGCTACTGCCAGACCTGCAGCAATTTTTGCAGCAATTTCTGGTTTTGTTCCTCATCCTTACTGATGTGCCAGCTGTATCCTTAACAGTTTTGGAAACAAGTCTCGTCTTCACATTGAGAATGCCCTCCAGTATGTTGTGTTGCACTAATTCAAACTGGGACAGAATTCGAACAGATGTCGCAACTCAAGAATGAGGCGCTGAGAGCCATCAACAGCAGAATATACTCCATAACAATCTGATCCTCACAGCCCAGCATATCCCTCAATCAGCCAATACCATCAAGTCAGGGGATCAATCCTGGTTCAATGGAGAGTGCAGAAGAGCATGCCAGAAGCAGCACCAGGCAAATCTGAAAATGAGGTGGTAACCTGGTGAAGATGCCAAACATCATTAGTAGCAAGTGATAAACGTGTTAAGCAATCCCACAAACAATGGATCAGATCCAAGCTCTGCAGTCCATGCCACATCTTGTTACAAGTGGTGGTCAATTAAACAACTCACTGGAGAAGGGTCCAAAGACATTCCCATTAGAAGTGATGATACATCCCTACACTTCAGTGCAAAAGATACGGCCAAATCATTTGCAGCAATCTTCAATCAGAACCAAGTGGATGGTTCACCTTGGCCTACTCAGTGGTCCCCAGCATCCCAGATGCCAGTCTTCAGCCTGTTCAATTCTCTCCACATATTACCAAGAAACAGTTGGAAGTATTGGACACTGCAAAGTCTATGGTACCCTGACAACATTCTGGTAATAGCGCTGAAGACTTATGCTCCAGAATATGTTGCGCTCCTAGTCAAGCTGTTCCAGTACACAGTCACAACACTGGCCAAATTGGAAAACTCCACAGCCTGTGTCCTCCATACCAGAAACAGAACAAACCCAACCCAGACAATTACTGCCCCATCAGTCTAATACTGATCATCAGTAAACTGTTGGAGGGTGCCATCAACAGTGCTATCAAGCAGCACTTGCTCGGAAATAACCTGCTCCCAGTTTGGGTTCCACCAAGGCCACTCACCTCCAGACCTCATTAGAGCCTTCGTTCAAACATGGACAAATATGAGAGGTGAGATGAAAGTGACAGCCATTGACATGAAGGCCACATTCAACTCAATGTGGTGAAAAGCCTTAGGAAAACTGGGGCCAGTGGGAATCAGGGAGCAAACCCTCCACTAGTTGGAGTCATATCTGTCACATAGGAAGAGAGATATGGTGATTGGATGTCAGTCATCTCAGCTCCAGGACATCGCTCCACATATTGCACATATCTGAAACAGATGGAACTTCAACATGGGTCTTTTGGCTCAAGGCAGGGATGGTAGGGTAGTTTTCCCAGGTTTACTTGATGCCACATTCAGTCAAATGCAGTCCTCATGTCAATTGCTGTTTGAACTGAGGCAACTATGCCAGAAGAACTCCAAATTCTTCAGGGCAATATCCTTGGCCTAAATATCTTCAGCTGCTTCAATAGCCTTCCCTCCATCATAAAGTCAGAAGTGGGGATGTTCACCAATGATTGCATGACGTTCAGCGCCATTTACAACTCCACAAATAGTGAAGTGGTCTACACACAAGTGCAACAAGATCTGGACAATATCCAGACACACTTGGCAAGTAATATTTGCGCCACATAAATGCCAGGCAATGACCATCTTCAATAAGGGACAACATAGCAACATGTTATCTAAAAGTGTTAGTATTACTGAATCCCCACTATCAACATCCCGGGGGTTACTATTGACCAGAAACTGAACTGGACTCCTCACATAAACACTGTGACCACATGGGCAGGTCAGAGGCTAAGAATAGTGTGGCGAGTAACTCACCTTCTGACTCCCACCATCTACAGGGAACATGGACTGTAACAGTTCAAGAAGGCCTCTCGCCACCACCTTCTCAAGGGTAACTAGAGGCAGGCAACAAATGCTTGCCAGTCAGCAAAGTCCATATTCCACAACTGATTTAAAAGAAACCATCAATGCAAGTTTACTTGTTTGAATGCAGTGTGCTGAATTTACTGTTTACAATGCAGTTCTCTCTACCTGAGGGAGACTAAACACAAACTTGTTGACCATTTTGTAGAACCACCTTTATTCAGTGTCAAGGTGGCTCTTACTTTCCAGTCACCTGTTGTTATTTCAATTCTCAACTCCCTGTGATCTGTTGTTTGCCTCCTGCAATCACAGTGGGCTCGAGAAACATTGCCTCAGATTGTGGCCTGCAAGGTTCAGTAACAGAAAATATTGCAAACACTCAGCAGGACTAGCAGCATCTGTGGAGACAGAAACAAATCCGACCTTTTCAGATCAATGACTTTTCTTAAAACTTTTCAGATCGACAAATATTAACTCTGCTTTTCTCCACTGATGCTGCCAGTCCTGCTGATTTTTCTAGTATGTTCTGTTTTTATTTCAGTCATCTATATTTTGCCTTTGCTTTGGATTCAAATTTCAAATCCAAATATCTCCAGTTTTGTTTTTGAGGGACAGTTGTTAATGATGCCACTCTCTTCCTCTAGACCCATCTTTCATTTCTTAATTTCTCTCCATGACCTTCTCTTTTCCCTTGCACTAATGTTCTGTCATTTAATCACTCCTGCCTTTCACAGACCCTTCTCACATGTTTTATTTTGTTTCCAACTGCTCCCACTTTGCTTGTTTCTGAAATTGTCACGTGGTTAACTTTTTACAGTTATGATCAAAGATCACAGCCTGAAATGTTAATTCTGTCTCTCTCCACTGATGCTGCCAGACCTGCTGGGTTTCATACAACAGCAAAACTTGGTTGTGAAGTGCTTTCAGATGTCCTCAGGTCATGAAGGACTCGAGCTAGATCTAATTTCTCCATTTGTTGGACACATTTCAGAAAGATTTCCCAGCAGTATCCTCGTGACTTCTTTCACTGAGTGACTCACCTCCATTTTCTCCTCGAGCTCGTGTAAAAACTCGCCATCAGCAGCCTGTGATGATGTTGTCGTGGAGCTTTTTGCACTGAGGATGGCCCGAGATATGTATTCGATCCTTTGCTGTAGTGAGATCTCGGTGCTGATTTATGGGGGGGGAAGAAATCATTACCATCAAAGTACTGAATAACCCGTAAAATACACACTACTGAACAAACTGGAAAGTCTTAGCATTGTGATTGGTCAATTCCCTGAAGAAACCTCAAGCAAAGCTGTTCTAATGGAGCTATAATACTGGCATCAACGTGTCAAATTGCACAACAATATCCTGCTCGAGTTAGGTGAGAAATCCTATCCTACCCTACCAGATGCCACCCATCAGTCAGTAATGGAAATGAGACAAAAGACATAGGAGCAGAAATTAGGCCATTCAGCCCATTGAGTCTGCACTGCCATTCAATCATGGCTGATAAGTTTCTCAACCCCATTCTTCTGCTTTCTCCCTGTCACCCTTGATCCCCTTGACAATCAAGAACTCATCAAGTCTTAAATATACTAAATGACCTGGCCTCCACAGCCTTCCGTGGCAATGAATTCCATAGATTCACCACTCTCTGGCTGAAGAAGTTTCTCCATATCTATGTTCTAAAAGGTCTTCCCTTTACTCTAAGGCTGTGCCCTCCGGTCCTAATCTCTCCTACCAATGGAATCATCTTCCCAACATCCACTCTGTCTAGGCCATTCAATATTCTACATGTTTCAATTAGATTCCCCCCTCATCTTTCTAAACTCCATCGAGTATAGACCCAGCTTCCTCAAACGTTCCTTAGACGTTAAGCTTTTCATTCCTAGGAGCATTCTTACAAACCTCCTCTGAACACAGTCCAGGGCCAGTACATCCTTCCTGAGATATGGGACCCAAAACTGTGCACAATACTCCAAATGTGGTCTGACCAGAACCTTATAGAGCCCCAGAAATACATCCCTGCTTTTAGATTCAAGTCCTCTCAAGGTAAATGCAATCATTGCATTTGTCTTCCTAACTACTGACTCAAACTGCAAGGTTACCTTGAGAGAATCCTGGACTAGAATTCCCAAGTCTCTTTGCACTTCAGACTTCTGAATTTTCTCCCCATTTAGAAAATAGACTATGCTCCTATTTTTCCTATCACAGTGCATGACCTCACACTTTCCCACATTGTACTCCATCTGCCACTTTACCCACTCTCTGAAACTGACTAAATCCATCTGCAAGGGGACTGCAGAGTCAAGATTAGAGTGGTGCTGGAAAAGCGCAGCAGGTCAGGCAGCATCAGAGCAGCAAGAAAATAGACGTTTTGTCTATGATGAAGGACCTTTGCGTCGATTTTCCTGCTTCTCTGATGCTGTCTGACCTGCTGTGCTTTTCCAGCACCCACTTTAATTTTGACTCAAATCCTTCTGCAGCCTCCCCAATACTACCTGCCCCTCCACCTATCTTTGTATTGCCTGCAAATGTAGGCAGAATGCCCTCAGTTCCTTCATCTAGATCATTAATGTATAAAGTGGAAAGTGCAGTGCCAACACTGATCCTTGTGAAACACCACTTGTCACTAGCTGCCATCCTGAGAAGGACCCTTTCATTGCCACTCTGTTTTCTGAGAGACAGCCAAGCTTCTATCCATGTTGTCAAATGAGGCACTTAGCAATTTTGTAGTCATTTTGGGGCGACAGTGGCATGGTAGTGAGATTATTAGACCAGTAACCCAGAAATCCAGGGTAATTTTTAAATCCCTTCCCCCACCAAAGCGCAAATCTGGAATTGAAAGCCCTCGAACTCAGTAATAGTGATTGTTTTAAAAACGCATCTGCCTCAGAAACATCCTTTAGGAAAGGAAATCTGTTGTCTTCACCTACACATGATTTTAATTGCATAGCAAGGTGGTTGACTCTGAAATCATTTAACAATTCACTCATTTTAAGGGCAATCATAAATTGGAAACAAATATTGACCATACAAAGCTAGGTGGTAGGGTGAAATGTGATGAGGATGTTAGGGGATTACAGGGTGACCTGGACAAGTTAGGTGAGTGGGCAGATGCATGGCAGATGCAGTTTAATGTGGATAAATGTCTGGTTATCCACTTTGGTGGCAAGAACAGGAAGGCAGATTACTACCTCAATGGTATCAAATTAGGTAAAGGGGCTGTTCAGAGAGATCTGGGTGTTCTTGTCCACCAGTCAATGAAGGCAAGCATGCAGGTACAGCAGGTCGTGAAGAAGGCTAATAGCATGCTGGCCTTCATAACAAGAAGGATTGAGTATAGAAGCAAAGAGGTGCTTCTGCAGCTGTACAGGGCCCTGGTGAGACCACACCTGGAGTACTGTGTACAGTTCTGGTCTCCAAATTTGAGGAAAGACATTCTGGCTATTGAGGGAGTGCAGCGTAGGTTCACGAGGTCAATTCCTGGAATGGCAGGATTGCCTTACACGGAAAGACTGAAGCGACTGGGCTTGTATACCCTTGAGTTTAGAAGACTGAGAGGGGATCTGATTGAAACGTATAGGATTATGAAAAGGACTGGACACTCTGGCAGGAGGGAACATATTTCCATTGATGGGGGAATGCCGAACCAGAGGACACAACTTAAAAATACGGGGTAGACCATTTAGGACAGAGATGAGGAGAAACTACTTCATCCAGAGAGTGGTGGCTGTGTGGAATGCTCTGCCCCAGAGGGCAGTGGAGGCCCAGTCTCTGGATTCATTTAAGAAAGAATTGGATAGAGCTCTTAAAGGTAGTGGAGTCAAGGGGTATGGAGATAAGGCTGGAACAGGATACTGATTAGGGATGATCAGCCATGATCATATTGAATGGCGGTGCAGGCTCGAAGGGCAGAATGGCCTACTCCTGCATCTATTGTCTATTGTCTATTGTCATATCAGCGATGCCCAATTCTAATGAGAGGTGGCATCTTCCAGCGTCACTTACTACCTGATTTGATTTGGTTTGGTTCTGAAGAGTCATGGGTCTCGAATGCTAAGTTTATTTCTTTCTCCACAGATACTGCCAGGTCTGCTGAGTTTCTCCAGCATTTCAGCTTTTATTTTAGCGATCATTATAGCCTTGCTCCAAACACAGACAAAAGAGCAGAACGCAGGAGATGTGATGTGGGTGACTGCTCTTCACATCAAAAGTAGCATTTGATCAGGTATTGCATCAAAGAGTTCTACCAAAACTGTAATGATTTGGAACCAGGGGAAAGCTCTTTGCTGTTTAGAATCATACCTGGCTCAGACAAGATGGTTGTAGTTATTGGAGGTCATCTCAGCTCTCGGACACCACAGGGTAATGTCCCATCCCCAACTATCTACAACTGATCACCAATGACATTCCTCCATCATAGAGCCAGAAATGGCGATGTTCACTGATGATTGCACAATATTTAGTGCCACTCATGACTGCTCAGATTCTGAAGCAGACCATGTCTAAACACAGCAAGAACTGGACAACATATAGGTTTGGGCTGATAAGCAGTAAGTCACATCTGAGCCATAAAAATGCCAGGCAAAGAGATGATCTAAGCATAAAGCCTTAACAGTCAACGTGTTGCCATCACTGAATCTTTCCACTTTCAACATTCTGGAGGTTACTACTGACCAGAAACTGAACTGGACTAGCCATATAAAAGTTGTGACTGCAGGAGCAGTTCAGAGCAAGGAACCTGGCAACAAATAACTCACATCCTGCCTCCTCAGAGTAAAGGCACAAGTCAGGAGTGTGTTGGAATACTCCCCACTTGCCTGGATGAGTGGAGCTTCAACAATACTTAAGGACATTAGGGATATTTAAGCGACTCTTGGGTAAGTAGGTTAGTTTGATCTTATAGGATAAAAGGTCAACACAATGTCGAGGGCCGAAGGGCCTGTACTGTTTTGCGTTCTGACACTTAGATCCTGTGCAAACCAACTGGCAGAGATATTCACTGACATCTTCAACCTCTCCCTCCTACAAAGCGAAATCACCACCTGTATCAAAGAAAGTACATGCAATGTGCCTTAATGACTACTGCCCAGGGGCTCTGACCTCCATAATCATGAAGTGCTTTGAGAGGCTGGTCATGGCCCACATAAGCTCTAGCTTCCCAGCCTGCCTTGAAATGACATAATAGGTCATTAGCCCTGCCCATCCATGTCAGGGTCATACTCAATGACTACAGCTCTGCCTTCAATACCACAATCACTTCCAGACCAATCACAAAACTGAGACCGAGGTCTCTGCTATGCCCCCTGCAATTGGAACCTCAGCTTCCCGACCCACAAACCGCAACCAGTGAAGATAGGCAACTGTACCCCTTCCACAATAACTGTCAACACTGAAGCACCCCAAGGATGCGCTCTCAGCCCCCTATTTTACTCCCTGTACATCCACGACTGGTAACAGCGAACACTGCCCAGACAAGTCAACCTTCCATCCATTGACTCCATCTACACTTCTCGTTGCCACAGAAATGCAGCAAACACCATCAAAGATCCCTCCCACAGTTTAAAATCTCTTCTAACCTAAGGGACTGTATTTAAAAGCAGGGAGCTTATGTTACAGCTGCACAGGGTGCTGGTGAGGCTACACCTGGAGAAAGTGAGGACTGCAGATGCTAGAGGTCAGAGTCAAAGAGTGGAGCTGGAAAAGCACAGTGGGCCAGGCAACATCCGAAAAGCAGGAGAGTCGACGTTTCGAGCATAAACCGTTGATCAGGAACAAGGCTTTTGGGCTAGGGGTGGGGGGGTGGGGGGGGCGGGTGGGGGGGGAGGCTGCTGGGAATATGATAGGTAGATGAAGTAGGGGGTGAAAGTGATACATCAGAGAGGAGGGTGGAACGGATAGATGGGAAGGCAGATGGACTGGTAGGACAGCTCAAGAGGACAATGCTGAGTTGGAAGGCTGGATCTGGGATAAGGTTGGGGGAGGGGAAATGAGGAAACTGATGAAATCCACATTGATCCAGTGTACCTGGAGGGTCGAACGCAGAAGATGAGGTGTTCTTCCTCCAGGCATCGGGTGGTCAGGGTTTGGTGGTGGAGGGGACCCAGGACCTGCATGTTCTTGCCAGAATGGGAGGGGGAAGTTAAAGTGTTCGGCCATGGGGTGGTGGGGTTTTACTACTACTCTACTACAAACCCACCGACTCTCATAGCTACCTGAATACACCTCCTCCCACCCTAACTCCTGTAAAAACGCTATCCCTTATCCCCAATTCCTCTGCCTCCACTGCATCTGTTCCCAGGATGGCAAATTCCACCGCAGAACATCCCAGATGGCCTCTTTCTTCAAAGACCACAACTTCCTCTCCCACGTGGTTGACTATGTCCTCCAGCAAATCTCATCCACTGTGTGCACCTCTGCCCATGAACTCCACCCCTCCAATCGCAATAAGAACTGAACTCCCCTGGTCCTTACCTCCACCCTACGCCTCTCTTCCACCTTGGACCCTCCAGGCACATTGGATCAATGTGGATTTCACCAGTTTCTTCATTTCCCCTCCCCCCATCGTATCCCAGTTCCAACCTTCCAACTTGGCACCGTCCTCTTGATCTATCCATCTTCCTTCCCACCAATCTGCTCCACCCTCCTCTCTGACCTATCACCTTCTCTCTCACCTTCATCTACCTATCACATTCCCAGGTACCTTCCCCCCCCCCCCCCCCTCCCCCCTCCACCCCAGCCCCATCACCCTTCCATTTATCTCACAGCCCCCTTGGGCCACAAGCCTCATTCCTGATGAAGGACTTATGCTCGAAACGTCAATTCTCCTGCTCCTCGGATGTTGCATGACCACTGTGCTTTCCCAGCACCACACCCTTTGACTATTCTATGATTTTTGTATATTATGATCTGCCTGTACTGCATACAAAATGAAACGTTTCACTGTACTGAGGTATCTGAGGTAATAATAAATCAAACCCTCATGACAATGTCGATCTACCTACAGCACAAACTGCTATGGTTCAAGATGGCAGTTCACCACCAACTACTCAAAGGCAATTAGGGACATGCTTGAAATTCTGACCCAGCCAGTGAGTGAATAGAAAAGAACACTACCATCTTCTCAATCTGTTGCACCTCCAAAACTCCAAGTTAACTTGGCCCAAATTTTTCTTTGAGGAGAAAGTGAGGACTGCAGATACTGGAGATCAGAGCTGAAAATGTGTTGCTGGAAAAGCGCAGCAGGTCAGGCAGCATCTAAGCATTCTTCAGGATTCCTGAGGGGCTTATGCCCAAAACGTCGATTCTCCTGTTCCTTGGATGCTGCCTGACCTGCTGCGCTTTTCCAGCAACACATTTTCAGCCCAAATGTTTCTTTCTCAAAGTTTCCCAATGCTGAATTTAAACTCACTGGCTTAAAATTTGCTGGAATGATCTTTACATGCTTTTGAACAAGGATGTAACATTTACAATTCTCCAATCTATTGGCACTACAAATGGAAAACTTATAGTCAGTGCCTTCATAATTTCCATGATTAGATGCAGCCAATATGGATTTATGAAGAGAAGTCATGTTTGACAAACCCAGTCGATCTTTTTGAGAATTAGATTAGATTACTTACAGTGTGGAAACAGGCCCTTCGGCCCAACAAGTCCACACCGCGCCCGCCGAAGCGTAACCCACCCATACCCCTACATCTACATCTACCCCTGACCTAACACTACGGGCAATTTAGCATGGCCAATTCACCTGACCTGCACATCTTTGGACTGTGGGAGGAAACCGGAGCACCCGGAGGAAACCCACGCAGACACGGGGAGAACGTGCAAACTCCACACAGTCAGTCGCCTGAGGCGGGAATTGAACCCGGATCTCCGGCGCTGCGAGGCAGCAGTGCTAACCACTGTGCCACCGTGCCGCCCACGATGTCAGCATAGTTGCTGAGGGGGGAACCAGTCAATGTAATGTATTTGGATTTTCAGAGTCTGTGTTACCATAGACTGAGGATTGGTTAAGAAGTGAAAAGCAGGGAGCAGGAACAATTCATCATTCTCAAGATGGCTGGCTGCAACTGGGGGCATAACACAAGGATCGGTATTTGGACCTTAGCCATTCATACTCTATTTGAATAATGTGGATACAGAGACCAACTGAAATGTACCTAAGATTTTAGATCACACAAAACTTAGCAGGAATGAGAATTTTGAGCATTTCAAACATGTAACAGGTCTTAACCACAGTCGTAGCACAGTATGCCATCTTGACAAAATGCCCAATCAGTCGAGGGCTGTTACAATCACTTTGCCTCCTCCTATCACCTCACCTTTAGGAGGCATCGACTCTGTAGACTTACAATTGGTGAACCTTACCCTGAACACACAAGGTTCAATGGAGGAAAAGTATCATTTGCTCCCTACCTGTGCATGTCTGCAAGGCGAGCTAGAATTCTTGCAGCATTGCTGAAATTGCGATTCTTCTCATAATATCTCCAAAGCAAGTCCATGTAACGAACTTTGTTCTGATCTTGCTTTGCCATTCGGACCAAATATGGCTCAAGAAATGGAGAATTAACCTGCAACAAAATGCTGACTGTATCAAGTCCTCACTTATGTTGAGGTTCAGTTCTTGAAAAACACAAATTTAGGTGAAGCAATTTTAAATGAATCATAGGTTGCCACAGAAATCACTGATAAAATTGGACTAAAATTGATTTTTAACTTTGTACACCCCAGTCCAACACCGGTATCTCCAAGTCAAAATTGGACCTGACAGTGTCAAGTTTTAATGTCATTTAGCTAGTAATCCAGTGAACCAGGAAAATGCTCAGGGAACAAGTTCAAATCCCATCACAGCAGCTGTGTAATACAAACTAAAGTAATAAATTTGTAATATAAATTCTTGAATGGTGATCACAAAATCTTTTGATTGAAGTAAAAATGCATTGAATTCACAATTGTCCTTTAAGAAAAGAAATCTGCCTACATGTTATCCTGGGCACACAACAATGGGGTTGACTTTTAACTGCTCTCTAAAATGGCCCAATCACTCAGGACATTTGGGGATTGGCAACAAATACCCATATCTCATAAAAGAATAAAGAATGCCCCTCACACCCAGAAATTATTGGCAAATTACACACATATTCCTAAAACTACAACCCCAGACACAGAGTGAAGGTAACTGGAACAAGAAGCCTGGTTATATGAACAAACTTTACTGTAAACACAGGAACTGACTATGATCTTGAAACGACTGGAACATTTTGAGGATGTAACTAGTACAGTTGATGAGGGGGAACCAGTAAATGTGGTTTACTTGGACTTTAATAAGGCTTTTGATAAGATTTGATTTGATAAGCAGTTAGTATGTAAAACTGAAGTGCATGGGACTGAGGATAATGTAACAACATGGATAGGGAAGACAGTCAAGATGAGAATGGTGCTGGAAAAGCACAGCATGCCGGGTAGCATCCAAGGAGCAGGAAAATCAATGTTTTGGGCAAAAGCCCTTCATCAGGAATGAGGCTGATGAAGGGCTTTTTACCTGAAATGCTGATTTTTCCTGTTCCTCAGATGCTGCCTGGCCTGCTATGTTTTTCCAGCACCATTCTCATCTTCAGCATCTGCAGTACCCACTTTTGCCCTGGATAGAGAACAGACAGGCAAACAAGCAGCAAAGAATGAGACTAAGTGGATCTTTTTCACAGTGGCAGACCAGGACTAGTGGGGTACTGCAGGGATTGGTGCTAGGTCTCCAGGTATTCATGATATATATTAACGATTTAGGTGAGAGAATTAAGTGATTTTACTAAATGTGCACATGGCACAAAACTGGGCAGGTGAGCGCATGTGTGTCGGGGTGGGAGGGAAGTGAGGTGTACTGTGAGGAGGATGAAGACATTTTTCAGTGTGATTTGAACAAACTTAGAGAAAATACATGGCAGATGGAATGTGACATCAGTGATTGGAAAATTACTGGCAAAGATTCTGAAGGAAGGATAGGCAAAAACTCTTGGAAAAGCATGGATTTGTTAGAGGGAGATCCAGTCTGATTGACTTAAATGAATTTTTGGAAAAGGTGACTAGTTAATGTGGTTTACATAGACTTCAATAAGGCCTTTAAACGTCCCACTCGGAAACCTGGTTCAAAAGGCAGGAGCTCATAGGATCCAAGGCAAGCTGGCAAACTGGATCTAAAACTAGCTTGCAAAAAGTAGACCAAGGGTGATGAGGGAGGGTTGTTTCTGTGATTGGAAGCCTGTGACATGCAGCATACCACAGGGATCGGTGCTGAGATCCTTTCTGTTTGTTATGCACATGAATGACATGGATTTGAATGTACAGGGTGTAATTAGGAAATTTGCAGATGACACAAAAAAGGAATGTTGGATAATCATGAGGAGGAAGGTCTTATGCTATAATTTGATATTGATCAGCTGATAAATTAGGCAGTTAGAATTTAATCCTGACAAATGCAAGATGAAGCATTTTGGGAGGTCTAATAAGATAAGGATATAAACAATGAATGATAGGTATCCACAGAATACTGAGGAACTAGTTCCTAAACCCGAGGTCAGCACATTCCTGATGAAGGGCTTATGCCTGTAACGTCGACTCTGCTGCTCCTCGGATGCTGCCTGACCTGCTGTGCTTTTCCAGCACCACTCTCTTTGACTCTGATCTCCAGCAACTGCAGTCTTCACTTTCTCATGTCAGCACAGGTAGACAAGTTGGTGAAGAAGGTATACGGGATGCGTGCTTTCACCAGCCAGGAGGTCTTATTACAACTTTAGGAAACATTGATTAGGCCACAGGTAGAATACTGAGGTAAAAACAATGACTGCAGATGCTGGAAACCAGATTCTGGATTAGTGGTGCTGGAAGAGCACAGCAGTTCAGACAGCATCCAAGTAGCTTCGAAATCGACGTTTCAGGCAAAAGCCCTTCATCAGGAATAAAGGCAGTGAGCCTGAAGCGTGGAGAGATGAGCTAGAGGAGGGTGGGGGTGGGGAGAAAGTAGCATCACGACATGGTTGAAGAGCTTCAGGGCTAAGTGCAGACAAATGAGATTTGTGTAGCATAGATATTGGGGAAACTATGGCTTAGTGGAAATATGATTGGACTTTTAATCCAGAGACCCAGACAATGTTCTGGGGACCTGAGTTTCAATCCAACTGTGGCAGAGGGTGGAATTTGAATTCAGGAGATGACCATGAATCTATTGGCAAATGCGGGAATAACCCACTTGTTTCACGAACGTCCTTTGGAGAAGGAAACAGCCATCCTTACGTGGTCTGGCCTACGTGTGGCTCCAGACCCACAGCAATGAGGTCGACCCAACTGCTCTCTGGGCAATTAAGGATGAGCAATAAATACTGCCTAGCCAGCGAAACCTTCATCCCGTGAATGAATTTAGAAAATGGTGGGCCAAAGGGCCTGGTTCTATGCTGTATGACTGTCCAAACTATAATGTGAATATAAGATGAAGTCGAAGGATAAGTATGAGGTTATCCATTTTCAACCAAAAACAGGAAGACAGGTGAATATCTATCTAAATAGCGATAAATTTAGAGAGACGAATATGCAATGAGACCTGGGTGTCTTTGTACACCAGTGACTGAAGGTAAGCATGCAGGTGCTGCAGGCCTTCAAGAAGGTAAATAATATGCTGACCTCCATAGTGAGGGCATTTGAGTACAGGAACAGGCATGTCGTACTGTAATTGTACAGGGCTTTGGTGAGACCAGACATAGAATACTGTGTGTGCACTTTTGATCTCATTACCTGAAGAAGAATGTTCTTATGGTTAGCAGAAGTTTTCCAGACTGATATATTGAATGGGTGGACTGATGTTTGAGACAGTCAGTTAGGATTATATTCAAGTTCAGAAGAATGAGGAGGGATCTCATGGAAGCCTATAAAATTCTAAGTGGATCAGACAGGGTAAACGCAGGATGGATGTTCCAGGTGGCCGGGGAGTCCAGAACCAGGGGTCACCATTTAATTATATGGAGTCGGTCATTTAGGGTAGCAATGCGGAGAAATTTCTTCACCCAGAGAGTGGTGAGCCTGCGGAATGCTTTGCACAGAAAGCAGTTGAGGTCAAAACACTGAACATTTTCAAGGCATTACAAACAGTTCTTCAGGATAAAGGGATCAAAGGTCATTGAGAGAAAATGAGAACAGGGTCCTACGTTGGATGATCTGCCATGATCATATGAAATGGTTGAGCAGGCTTGAAGGACTGAATGGGCTTTTTCTGCTCCTGTTTTCCAAAGTTCAATGAGTCAGATTGTATCTTGCCTCCTCAAATGATAATATTAAAAACGACCAGAAGATACTGTTAGATAATGAAGGCAGAGTGGTAGCTTTGATCTATATGGACTTTGGTAAGGCGTTCAAAAAGGTTCCCCATGGGAGACTGATTAGCAAGGTTAGAGCTCATGGAATACAGGGGGACCTAACCATTTGGATACAGAACTGGCTCAAAGGTAGAAGACAGAGGGTGGTGGTGGTAGAGGGCTGTTTTTCAGACTGGAGGCCTGTGACCAGTGGAGTGGCACAAGGATCGATGCTGGGTCCTCTACTTTTTGTCATTTATATAAATGATTTCAATGTCAGCATAAGAGGTACAGTTAGTAAGTTTGCTGATGATACCAAAATTGGAGGTATAGTGGACAACGAAGAAGGTTACCTCAGATTACAACAGGATCTTGACCAGATGGGCCAATGGGCTGAGAAGTGGCAGATGGAGTTTAATTCAAATAAATGCAAGGTGCTGCATTTTGAGAAAGTAAATCTTAGCAGGACTTTTAGACTTAATGGTAGGTCCTAGGGAGTGTTGCTGGACAAAGAGACCTTGGAGTGCAGGTTCATAGCTCCTTGAAAGTGGAGTCGCAGGTAGATAGGATAGTGAAGGCGGCGTTTGGTATGCTTTCCTTTATTGGTCAGAGTATTGAGTACAGGAGTTGGGAGGTCATGTTGTGGCTGTACAGGACATTTATTAGGCCACTATTGGAATACTGTGTGCATTTCTGGTCTCCTTCCTATTGGAAAGATGTTGTGAAACTTGAAAGGGTTCAGAAAAGACTTGCATGGATGTTGCCAGGATTGGAGGATTTGAGCTATAGGGAAAGGCTGAACAGGCTGGGGCTGTTTTCCTTGGAGCATCGGTGGCTGAGAAGTGACCTTATAGACGTTTACAAAGTTATGAGGGGCATGGATAGGATAAATAGACAAAGTCTTTTCCCTGGGGTGGGGAAGTCCAGAATTAGAAGGCATAGGTCTAGGGTGAGAGGGGAAAGATATAAAAGAGACCTAAGGGCAACCTTTTCACACAGAGGGTGGTATGTGTATGGAATGAGCTGCCAGAGGATGTGGTGGAGGCTGGTATAATTGCAACATTTAAGAGGCATTTGGATGGGTATATGAATAGGAAGGGATTGGAGGGATATGGGCCGGGTGCTGGCAGGTGGGACGAGATTGGGGTGGGATATCTGGTCAACATGGACGGGTTGGCCCAAGGGTCTGTTTCTGTGCTGTACATCTCTACGACTATTTTGTGAAAAACTCCAAATGTAACACAAGATATTCTTATTTCTTCACACTGGAAATTGTTACGATATGAAATTTACTGTCTGAATGGGTGATGGGAGCAGAATCAACACTTATGGTGAAAAAGTTGAATAATTACTTGAATTGTAGGGCCATGGGGGTCAAGCAGTGCAACAATTTGAAGGACAGTTTCAAAGAACTTAGATCAAACTGAGAGACCTTCCTTTCTGTTATTCCATTTTACAGACTGAGGCAGAGAGACAGATGATGCAATATCTGTTGATGGAAATCTTTACAAAGAGGGTTGGTTGGTTGGTTAGAGGGCTTATTGTCAGAGGTGGTGTTAGTCAGAAATATGAGATGGGGATCTATTTTGGAATTGTTGGGTGGGTGGTCAGAGCTGTTCAGGTGGGGGATAGGTCAGGTAAAAGCAAGTGGAGCTTTGGGCAGGGGTGAGGTGGCATCCAGAGTCAGAGGTGGATGAAGCTGTTATACAGAACACTAAGGATTAGAAGGAGGCTCACAGAGAAATAATTGTGACGTAAAGAAAAACCAAAAGAACTGTGGATTCTATAAATCAGAAACAAAAACTAAAATTGCTGGAAAAGCTCAGTAGGTCTGGTAGCATTTGTGAAATCAAAGCAGAGTAAACATTTTGGGAAGTGACCCTTCCACAGAACACAGAGGAAGGCTCACCAGACCCAAAATGTTAACTCTGATTTCTCTGCATAGATGCTGTCAGACCTGCTGAGCTTTTCCAGCAATTTCTGTTCCTTGTTTCTGATGGTAACATAACGATGGCTCCATGGACAGTTCAGAATTTGATGGAGAGAAACAAGGTCAAATGTTGCACAAAGAGCAGCCATGGTCAGTTAAGTTAGTTAGTATTTCTGACCAGGCATATAAGGAGCCGACATGGTCATGAACTTGGATCAAGTGATCATTTCGTTACACTTTGGATCTGGACTACAGTTACCAGCTCATTCGCACTTTGCCTCAGTTGCTTGACTTACCTCCAGCAGCTTGTCCATCAGGTCAGCCTGGATCAGCCAATTAAATAAAGCGATGTTGAAGAGTTCGTCTGTTGACCTCTGAGCAAGCTTCAACATTTGCTCAAACTGTGACAAAGTGAAGAAACAAAATAATATCTTAATACCAAACACAGATATCCATACGCCCGTATACCAAAACACACTAAAACCAACTACTATCACTACTGAATACCAATTTGTGTACACATAACCTCCAAATCAGACACCAACGCGGGATGCACAATACACCACATACACGTGTGCTTTTAATTAGATATTCATATAACCAGACATTTCAGCTCAGAAGACTGCCCATGAGAGTGTGAGACAACTAAATAGAAAGGTGCTCAGATTAGGGATTTTACAAGCTGGGATAGATAATGTCTGCTGTAGCCACAAACTCAAGGCCCAAAGGATGTGCAACCTACTCAATATCAGGTTTGTGAGAGAAGAATTTTAAAAATGTAATAAATTATGTTGGGTAGTCCATGTTATAACAAACAACATGGGCAGGAACAGGGAGGAGGCCCTGCTGAGCAAATATCACCATTTAGGAATTCAAGTAAAAAGCATGATCTGAGAATTACAGCCTGAACAATGTGTGAATTGTCACAGAGAAACAAATCACATTAAATCAACTTGTGGCTAAAGGACTGGTGTCAGAAAGAACATAGATCAATACAGCACAGAACAGGCCCTTCAGCCCACGATGTTGTGTCGAACATTTGTCCTAGCTTAAGCACCCATCCATGTACCTATCCAATTGCCGCTTAAAGGTCACCAATGATTCTGCCTCTGCCACTCCCACAGGCAGCGCATTCCATGCCCCCAACACTCTCTGGGAAAAGAACTACCCCTGACATCCCCCCTATACCTTAAATTTATGTCCACATAAATACCAGTTAAACTGATTTACAGTCACGGACTTCTCGACCTGGCTATGCTCTCTAGCTAGACTGAATATAATGAGGCCCCCATTTGCAGATCGATCGCTCATCAGCAAATCGCTGTGAGACTTATAGTCATTGTGAGGGGGTCAGGGTGATAGTGACGCACTAAGTGTGACAGGGTCAGGGTGACAGTGACGCAGCAAGTGTGAGGGGGTCGGCGAAAATTTATGTTAAGAGTTTAGCAACATAGGAACAGACCACTGAGACCCTCCAGTCTGTACCACTGCACAAGAGATCATGACTAATGTGCAATCTTCCAAATGTCTGTTTGGGTTCTGCTGTTGGCATGCAACTCGTAAAGCAGACACGGTATGTAATGTACAGAACCATGTGATTGTACAACCAGTAAATCTGATTGAATACTTTACAGTCTGGCAAACATTAATGAAAACTACATAACTCACTGGAGGAGTCTCCATAAATAACCCCATCCTCAGTGCAAAAGATAAGGCTCAAGCATTTTCAGCCAGAAACATTGACTGCATCCCCACAGGCTTCCAGCATCTCAGATGCCAGCCACAGAATTTCAGAGGTATGAAGATGAAGGAGGAGGCCATTTGCCCCATTGTGTCTGTTCTGGCTCTTGAAATGAGCATCTTGACTTAATGACAATTCTCCCTTCTCCCTTTACCTACCACATTGATTCTGTTCAAATAATCCTCTTGAATGTTTCAAATGAATCTGCCATACTTCCGAGCAATACATTCCAAACTCTATTTATGGAGTAAAAAAGTTCTCTCACTTCACATTTCCTTCTTCTTCAAATCTGTACCCTCTTCATCTTAATTTTTCAAATTACTCTACCCATTTATTCTGTCCAGCCTGCACCATTTTGAAAAATCACAAACTCTCAAATCTACCCTCATAAGTGGGATTTCTCATTCCAGGAATGATTCTTGAAAATCAGAACAGCAATATATTTCCAACTCAGGATGGTGAGTGGCTTGGAGTGAAGCTTGCAGATGGTGGCAGCTCCATGTATCTGCTGTCCTTATCCTTCTAAATGGAAGTGGCATGGCTTTGGAAGGTGCTGAAGGAGCCTTGGAGAATTTCTGCAGTGCATCTTATAGAAAGTACACAGTACTGCAATTGAGTGTTGGTGGTGGAGTGACTGAATGATTCTTGATGGGGTGCTTATAATCAGGCTGCGTTGTCCTGGATGGTGTCATGTGAAACCCATCCATACAAGGGGAGACTATTCTATTATACCATTGACTTGAGCCTAATAGATGATGGACAAGCTTTGGGCAATCAAGAGGTGATTAACTCACTGCAGTATTCGTAGTCTCTGACCTCCTCTTGTAGCCACCATGTTTATATGGTGAGTCTAGCTGAGTATTTGATCAATCGTAATTGCCACTATCTTAATAGTGGGGGATTCAGTGATGGTAACACCATCAAATGTCAAGGAGCTGTGATAAGATTAGATTAGATTACTTACAGTGTGAAAACAGGCCCTTCGGCCCAACAAATCAACATTGACCCGCCGAAGCAGAACCCACCCAGACCCATTACCCTACATTTACCCTTTCACCTAACACTACGGGCAATTTAGCATGGCCAATTCACCTGACCTGCACATTTTTGGATTGTGGGAGGAAACCGACGCAGACACGGGGAGAATGTCTGTGTGGAGTTTGCACAGTCACCTGAGGCGGGAATTGAACCCGGGTCTCTGCCGCTGTGAGGCAGCAGTGCTAACCACTGTGCCACCGTGCTGCCCATGGAAATGGTCATGGCCTAGCAATTGTGTGGTGCGAGCCTTACTTGACACTTGTCAACACAAACTGAGATGTTATCCAGATCTTGCTGCATTTGAACATAAACAGCTTCAGTATCTAAGAATTCTCAAATGGTGATGGACAATGTGCAATCATTGGTGAACGTCCCCCACTTATGATCTTACGACGGATGCAAGATCGTTTGGACCAAAGACACTACCCTGAGGAACTCTGGCAGAGATGTCCTGGAGCCGAGATGACTGACCCCCAACAACACAACCATCTTATTATACACCAGATATAACGCCAACCAGCAATTCATTTGCCACTTTAAAACTATTGATTCCAGTCTTGCTTGGGCACCTTAATACCATACTCAGTCATAAACCCCCTTGATGTCAAGGGCTGCCATTCTCACCTCCGCTCTGGAAGTCAACACTTTTGCCCATGTTTGAACCAAGTTTGTAAATGAGGACAAGAGCTAATTGACAAGAGAAATGCATACACAATACCCAGATACTAACATGCTGCGTTGCCTCTTCATTACTCAACATGTTGGGGTCAGATGACAGGACTGGAGGACCTGGTAGCTTGGGGACACTGGGAGACTGTGGAGCAGCTTTACTCTGGTTCACCAGTTCTTGCAGTGTGTCCGAGATACATTTATAACAGTTCAGCCTGTAGAACACAACACAATTCAGGTTTAGCTATTAGGCAAAGAATGAATTCAGCAGGGTTTGAGTTTGGGGTCAAGCAGGTCAGAGTAAGGTTTCCAAGATAAGGAAAGAGACATCATATTTAGAGTGAAACATAGTTTGGGGATGAAGGGTTTGTTACATAGAAAATTATGGAAAAAGCAGAAAGGTAGGGAAGGACTCAGCAGAGATTATTACAGTTTCCAGAACAGGTAATAGGAAAGAGAGTCTAGAAACAGTCAAGAATCTAACTTTGGGCACAATAGATCAGGGGACAACTATGAGAAAGGAGCAGTCAACGCAGGACTGAGGCAGTTGTACTCAGGTACACGCAGTGATGAAAGGAAGTAATTGAGCTTGAGGCACAGATTGAAAAGTGATAGGAATGATGTTGTGAGTATCACAGAGACTTTGCTGTAAGGAGATCAAGGCTGCAAATTAAATATCCAAGGATACGAGTCCTATCGAAAGACAGGCAGGTGGTCGCCTTGTTAGTAAGAAATGAAATTAAATCGATAGCAAGCAGTGATATGGGGTCGGAAGGCGTAGAAAGTGTGTGTGCGTAGATTTGAAAAACTGCAAAGGAACCTGATGGGTATTATGTACAGGCCTTCCAAGCAGTAGTCACAGTCATACAGCAAGGAAACAGACCCTTCGGTCCAATTAGTCCATACCGACCATGCTCCCAAACTAAACTAGTCCCATCTGTCTGCCTTTGGCCCACGTTCCTTCATACACTTTCCTATTCATACACTTACCCAAATGCCTTTTAAACATCGAACTGTATGTGCATCCACCATTTCCTCTGGCAGTTCATTCCATACACTAAACACTCTAACATGTTGGCCCTCAGGTCCTTCTCAACTCTTCCTCCTCTCACCTTAAAAGTATGCCCATGAGCTTTGAACTCCCCTCCTAAGGGAAAAGACCCTCGTTATTCATCCATCTGTACCTCTCATGATTTTTAAATGTCTATAAGATCACTCCACAACCTCATACATTCCCAGTCATGGGGAGGCAATGGACTAGGGGCATTACCCCTGGACTGTAAAGGCAAAGACCCAGGTAAAGTTCTGGGGACCCAGGTGGTGGAATTTGAATTCAATAAATATCTGGAGTTAAGAGTCTAATTATGACGACAAATCCATTGTTGATTGTCAGGAAAAACCCATCTGATTCACAAACGTCCTTCAGGGAAGGACAGTGTCATCTTCTTCTGGTCTGATCTGCATGTGACACCCAGATCCACGGCAATGTGGTTGACTCTGAACTGCCCTCTGGATAATAAGGGATGGGCAATAGATGCTTGGCTAGCCAGAGATGCCCTCGTGCCATGAATGACGAAAGAAAAAAAAGCCCCACCCTATATTTATAAATCAAACCCTCCATTCTCAGCAACATGCTGGTAACTCTTTTATAAATCCTCTCCAAATTAATAATATCCTTCTGATAGCAGAGTGACCAGAATTGCACACAGTACTAGGTAAGAACCCTCACTAACATCCTGTACATCCTCAATGTGACAACTCAACTCCTGTACTCAAAGGTCTGAGCAATGAAGGGAAGTGTGTTAAATGCCTTCTTAACCACCCTGTCTACCTGTGACACAAACTTCAAAAGTATTATGTAGCTGAACCCCTCAGTCTCTCTGTTCTACAACACTATCCAGGGCCCTACCATTCACTGTGTAACTCCTGCCCTTGTTTGTTTTACCAAAATGTATAACCTCGCATTTATCCAAATTAAACTCCATCTGCCACTTCTCAGCCCATTGACCCAATTGATCAAAATCACTTTGCAATCTTAGATAACCTTTTGTACTCTTCACCAGACTACCAATTTTGGTGTCATTCGCAAACTTACTAACCATGTCTCCTACATTCTCATCCAAATCATTTATTTAAATGACAAACAATGGTGGATGTGGGCAAGAAAATAAATCAGGAGATAGGAAAGGCATGTAAGGAAGGTACAGGTAGACGAGCCTTTATCTGAAATTCAAAATCCAAAAAGCTCTAAAATCTGAAGGTTTTTTTTGTGAACTGTTTTCTCATTGTTTGGCATACAAACAGTTGACCCAAGTCGACACCCACTCGATGTAAGTCTGAGTGCGTGTGAGGGCATGGCCCAGCACTGGCAGGCGTGGATTCTCTCTCCTGGCCTGTTTTAGTTCATAAATCTGTCCTCCGGTAAGATGTTTTAAAATTTCACTATCAAACTGTCACTTATTCTGAAATTTGAAAAAATTCTGAATTCTAAAAAAACAGCTGGTCCCGATAATTTCAGATAAAGTATTGTCTACCTGTACTAATACAATAATCATAGGGGACTTCAATATGCAGGTGGACTGGGAAAATCTGACTGGCAGTGGATCCCAAGAGAAATAATTTGTGGAATTTTATGAGATGGTTTTTTTGGAGCAAATTGTGGAACAGACAATTCTGGATTTAGTGATATTTAATGAGAGAGACTTGGTTAGTAAGCTTAAGGGAAAAGAATCCCAGGTGGGCAGTGACCATAACATGACAGAACTCACGCTGCAGTTTGAGTGGGAGAAGCTGGAATCGGCTGTAATGGTATTGCAATGGAGTAAAAGGTAACTACAAAAACATGAGGGAGGAGCTGGTCAGAGTTGATTGTAATGGGAGCCTTGCAGGGAAGACAGTGGAGCAGCAATGGCAGGTGTTTCTGGGGGTAATTTGGGAGGCACAGCAGGAAGAAGAAACCCATGGAGGGGAGGATGAGGCAACTACGACTGACAAGGGAAGTTAGCGACAGCATAAAAGCAAAAGTAAAAGCATAAAGAGAGACTGGGAAACCTTTAAAAACTAGCAGAGGGTAATGAAAAAGACATTGGGGGCAGGGAGTAGGGGCGGTTGACTGCGAGGAAGAAGAATGAAGTAAGAGGTTCAGTTAACTAGTAATATATAAAAAGACTGCAGATATACCAAGGGTAAGACAGAGGCAAGACTAGATATTAGACCAGCGAGAAATGAAACTAATGAAGTAGTAATGGTGGGAGAACTGAACTGTAGTTTGCATCAGTCTTCACAGTGAAAGACACCAGCAGCATACCAGAACTTCGAGAACGTCAGGGGCAGAGGTTAGTGTGGTGGCCATCACTGAGGGAAGGTGCTGGAGCAGTTGAAAGGTTTGAAGACAGATTCATCACCTGGGTTGGATTGAATACACCCCAGAGTTCTGAAGGAAATAGCTAAGGAGATGGTAGGGGCATTGATGGTAATCTTTCAGGAATCACTGCAGTTAGGGAGGGTCCCAAAAGGACTGGAAAGTGACTAACATACCACTCCCATTTAAGAGGGGAGGGAGGCAGAAGACAGGAAATTATAGCCTGATCTTGGTCATTGGTAAGATTTTAAAGTTCATTAGTGTTTGGTAAAGTAGGGCTGAGTGAGCAGAGGAGAAAGTGAGGACTGCAGATGCTGGAGTACCAGAGTTGAAAAATGTGGTGCTGGAAAAAAACAGCAGGCCAGGCAGCATCCGAGGAGCAGGAGAATCAACGCTTCGGGCATCAGCCCTTCTTCAGGGCTTATGCCCGAAACGTCAATTCTCCTGCTCCTCGGTTGCTGCCTGGCCTGCTGTGTTTTTCCAGCACCATATTTTTCAACTGAGTGAGCATAGCTTCATCAAGGAGAAATCAAGCCTGAAAAATCAGTTAGAATTCTCTGAAGAGCTAACGAGCAACTTAGACAAAAGGAGTGCCAATGGAAGCCAAAATCATAGAGCTGGAAACAGACTCTTCAGTCCAACTCACCTGTGCCATACAGACATCCCAAACTGACCGAGTCCCATTTGCCAGCATTTGGCCTAATTCCTCTGAACATTTCTATTTATATACCCTTCCAGATGCCTTTTGAATGTTATTGTACCAGCCTCCACCACTTCCTCTGGCACGTCATTCCATTCACGCACCACCCTCTGCATGAATATGTTGCCCCCTAAGATCCCTGTTATAATCTTTCCCCTCTTATCCTAAACCTTTGCCCTCTAGTTCTGGACTCCCCAATCCTGGGGAAAAAGATTTTGTCTATTTACCCTATCCATGCCCCTCATGATTTTATAAACTTCTATAAGTCATCCCTCAGCCTCCAATGCTCAAGAGAAAATAGCCGCAGCCTATTCAGCCCCTTCCCAGGGAGACCAGAATTGTACACGGTATTCTAAAAGTGGACGATTCAATGTCCTGTGCAGCCACAAAATGATCTCCCAATTCCTATACTCAATGCACTGACCAATAAAGGGAAGCATACCAAATGCCGCCTTCACTACCCTGTTTACCTGCAACTCTGCTTTCAAGAAACTATGAATCTGCATAACCCTCACCCACCACCCTCTGTCTTCTACCTTCGAACCAGTTTTGTATCCAAATGGCTAGTTCTCCATGCAGTCAATGTGATCTAACCTTGCTGACCAGTCTACCATGTGGAATCCTGTTGAATGCCTTACTGAAGATTATATCGATCACATCCGCCATTCTGCTTTCATCTGTCCTGTGTTACATCTTCAAAAAAAATCAATTAAGGTAGTAAGACACAATTTCCTAAACACACAGCTATGTTGACTATCCCTAATCAGTCCTTGCCTTTCCAAATTCATATAAATCCTATCCCTCAGGATTCATCCAATATCATGCTCACTGATGTCAGGCTCACCAATCTACAGTTGCCTGGTTTGTCCTTACCACCTTTCTTAAACAATGGCACCATGACCGCCAAGCTCCAGTCCTCCAGCACTCACCTGTGGCTGTTGATGATACAAATATCACAGCAAGGGCCCCGCAATCACTTCCCCAGATTCCCACAAAGATCTAGGGGACACCTGATCAGGTCTGAGGGATTTATTCACCTCTATTCATTTTAAGACATCCAGTACCACCTCCTTTCTAATGATGAAAATTTTTCAAGATGTTGCTATTTATTTCCCCAAGTTTGTGAGCTTCCATATCCTTCTCCAAAGTAAACACTGATGCAAATACTCATTTAGTAATGCCCCCATCTCCTGCAGTTCCACACAAAGGCAGCCCTTGCTGATCTTTAAGGGGCCTTATACTCTTCCTAGTTGCCCTCGATCTATTTGGATTTCCAGAGGGCCTTTGACAAGGTGCTGCACAGGAGGCTGCTAAAGACGACAAGAGTCCACGGTGCCAGGGGCAAGGTACTGGCGTGGGTGGAGGATTGCTGACTGGCAAAAAGCAGAGTAAATCAAATGGGACAAGGGTTCCTGGGTTAGACAGGGCATGTGTTCAGGGTCAGGTGTCGTCGCACTTCAGCAGAGCCAAGCAGAATTGAGGGGTGAGACTTCATGTTAAAGAGGACAACAAATCTGGATTGCAACCTGAAGGTGAAACATCCAGACGGAGCATGAGCTCACCTCTCCTGGAAGGCTTGCTGTCCCACTGGATCCTCCTCTGGCTCTCCATTCTTATAATAATGAAGACCCAGTCCCTGTGGATCCTTTTTATCAGCAGCGGAGAGGCTCAACTCAGCCACAGCCTCATAGCAACGCACTGGAAAAACAAAGGGAACAGGAGCATTATCAAATCTTGCCAGAATTACTACTGTAAACATTCACATCCAGATAACATAGGAGAAAGTGAGGACTGCAGATGCTGGAGAATCAGAATTGATAGAATGTGGAGCTGAAGAAAGCACAGCAAGTCACCTTGTCTGAACAGCCTTGTAAACCAATGCTCTCACCTTGTCTGAACTGTGCACAGACACTGGGAAGGTCAACTTGGTGCCCGATCTCCTGATACAGGCACAGTGACTCTCTTAATGCTTTCTCTTTCTCTGCCTTGTTCTGAACCTGTCGTGCACTCTGCAACAGCTCATTTGCCTGGAAAATAAGCCAATCAGAAATACATAAGTAATAATAATTATTCAGTAAAACAGAATGGTCAATAATATATAACCATTTCATCATTCACAACGCCTCAGATGCCGAATAAGTCCATGTCCAAAAGATGCAAGTCCTGCTCAATAGCCTGGATTAGATTGAAAAGTGAAGAGTAATGGCTATCTCCAAAAAGACATACTCCCAGTTTACCTGGATGAGTGCAGCTCCAACAACACTTAAGAAGCTTGATGCCATCCAGGACGAAGCAGCCACTTGATTAGCATCACATCCACTCCCTCCATCATTGACACTCAGGAGCAGCAGTGCGCACAATCTATAAGATGCACTGCAGAAATTCACCAGCGCTCTTTTACATAACACCTTCCCACCCTAAAACCACAGCCATCATAAAAGCAACGGCACAAGATGTGTGGGAACAAATCCACCTGCAAGTTTTTCTCCAGGCCACCCACCTCCCTGACATGGAAATATATAACCATTTCATCATTGTCACTGGGTTAAATACTGGAACTCCCTTTCGAACAGCCCAAGGACTGAATTTCAAGAAGGCAGTTCACCACCAAGTTCCCCAGTGAAGTTAGAGCCAGGAGTAAATGCTGGCCCAGCCAACAACACGCACATCCCTGTGATTGGAAGAGGATAGTCAGCTAATGGCTAGGCTGTCTACAGGGAGTGGAAGGATTCACATCTGTTGCTTCTTAAGCTCTGATTTTCATTACCTGTAAAATTCTGCCTTTAGTTTTAAGTTTCAATGAAGCTTTGTTGGGAGGGAGCACAGTCCTCAGGATGAGGGACATTGATCAGTTCAGGGATGACTTGTCAGATAGACTGCACTGCTATTCACTAAGATAGCAAAACAGACACCCTGTAGCATAACTGAGCCCATGCCTTCCAGATTCTTAATCCATCCCCTAACTGACTGTACCTTGGAACAGACTGCATCGTCGTTGCTGTAGAGCAGGGGGCAAGTATCCCTCAGGTGTTTACTGATGGCATCTACCGAGGCATTGTCCCCAATGTATCGGTTAATGAGTGAAGTAATGAGTGCCCCACATAACTCCTTCCCTCGGATAACCAAGTCCCGGAACGGAGTTGATTTCAACTGTTCCTGGAGCTCCTGCAAAAAGGAAAACATGCTCAGCGTTGGTGCTCAAATTTCACGATGGATTTTATCCCTAGAAGGTTTAAAACAATTTCTAGGTTTTGCACCAATCTATTCATATTTTTCAATGGGAACAAATGCATTGGGTTTAGGGTTAGGATTAGGATTGGCAGACAGAGTTATAAATCACTTAATAAAGGGGGATCATAAGAAAGCAGGAAACTATGGGACTGTTAGCTCAACGTTTACCATCAAAACATACCAACAGGACGACCAACACACAGTCTGTCAAACCTGCTATGCCATTCTATTACATCAGGGCTGATTCTTTATCTCAAAGCCACATTCCTACATCCCTTCAATGTCTTTAGTTCCCAGAAACCTGCCAACTTCGCACAATGTCTCTTGAACATTTACAATGAGCTTCCTCTGTGGTAGAGAATTCCAAATACAGGCTTTTCGGCCCTCGATGTTGCGCCGACCTGTGGAACCAATCTGAAGTCCATCTAACCTATACTATTCCATTTTCACCTAGATATTTATCCAATGACCATTTAAATGCCTTAAAAGATGGCGAGTCTACTACTGTTACAGGCTGGGCATTCCACATCCATAGTACACTCTGAGTAAGGAACCTACCTCTGACATCTGTCCAATATCCATCACCCCTTGATTTAAAGCTATGTCCCTTTGTGCTAGCCATCACCATCCCAGGAATAAGGATTTCACTGTCCACGCTATCTAAACCTATGATTATCTTATATGTCTCTATTAAGTCTCTATTAACAAAGAGACCTTGGAGTACGGGTTCATAGCTCCTTGAAAGTGGAGTCGCAGGTAGATAGGATAGTGAAGGCGGCGTTTGGTATGCTTTCCTTTATTGGTCAGAGTATTGAGTACAGGAGTTGGAAGGTCATGTTGCAGCTGTACAGGACATTGGTTAGGCCACTGTTGGAATATTGCGTGCAATTCTGGTCTCCTTCCTATCGGAAAGATGTTGTGAAACTGAGGGGTGACCTTATAGAGGCTTACAAAATTATGAGGGGCACGGATATGATAAATAGACAAAATCTTTTCCCTGGTATTGGGGAGTCCAGAACTAGAGGGCATAGGTTTAGGGTGAGAGGGGAAAGATATAAAAGAGACCTAAGGGGCAACTTTTTCACGCAGAGGGTGGTACGTGTATGGAATGAGCTGCCAGAGGATGTGGTGGAGGCTGGTATTATTGCAACATTTAAGAGGCATTTGGATGGGTATATGAATAGGAAGGGTTTGGAGGGATATGGGCCGGGTGCTAGCAGGTGGGACTAGATTGGGTTGGAATATCTGGTCGGCATGGACGGGTTGGACCCAAGAGTCTGTTTCCATGCTGTACATCTCAACGACTCTAAGTCATCTCTCAACCTTCTTCTCTTGAACGAAAACAGTCTAAAATCATTCAGCCTTTCCTCATAAGACCTTCCCTCCATACCAGGCAACATCTTGGTAAATCTCCTCTGCACCCTTTCCAAAGCTTCCACATCCTTCCTATAATGCAGTGACCAGAACTGTGTGCAATACTGCATGTGCGGCCGCAACAGAGTTTTGTACAGCTACAGCATGACCTCATGGCGCCAAAACTCAATCCCTCTACCAATAAAAGCTAACACACCTTATGTCTTCTTAAAAACTCAATCAGCCTGTGTGGCAACCTTCAGGACACCAGCATCTCTCTGCTCATCCACACGACCAACAATCTTAATATTAGCCTAGTATACTTTATTCCTGTTACTCCTCTGAAAGTGAATCACCTCACATTTTTCCACATTAAACTCCATTTGCTACCTCTCAGCCCAGCTATACAGCTTATCTATGTCCCTCTGCAACCTGCAACATCCTTCAGTATTGTTTACAACTCCACCGACCTTAGCATCATCTGCAAATTTACAAACTCATCCTTCTATGTCTTCAACCAGGTCATTTATAAAATTGAAGAACAGTGGCCCCAAAACATATTCTTGTGATACATCACAAGTGACTGAACTCCAGGATTAATATTTCCCATCAACCACCACCCTCTGTCTCCTTTTAGCTAGCTAATTTCTGACCCAAACCATTGAATTGCCCTCAATCCCATGCCTCTGTATGTTGTGCAATAGCGCTCTGTGGGGAGCGCTATCAAATGCTTTAGTGAAATCCATATTCACCACATCAACTGCTTTACCCTCACCAACCAGTTTGGTCATCTTATCAAAGATCTCAATAAGGTTGTGAGACATGACCTATCCTTCACAAAACCGTGTTGACTATCCCGAATAAAATTATTCCTTTCCAGATGATTATAAATCCTATTACTCATAACTCTTTCCAACACTACCCAAAACTGAAGTAAGGTTCACTGGTCTATAATTACCAGGATTGTCTCTACTTCCCTTTTTGAACAAGGGACAACACTTGCTATCCTCCAGTCTTCTGACACTATTCCTGTAGACAATGAAGACAAAGATCAAAGCCAAAGGCTCATCAATCTCCGCCCTGGCTTCCCAGAGAATCCTAGGATAAATCCCATCCAGCCTAGGGGACCAATCTATTTTCCCACTTTCCAAAATTGCTAACACCTCTTCCTTGTGAACCTCAATCTCATCTAGTCTAGTAGCGTGTATCTCAGTATTCTCCTCGACAACATTGTCTTTTTCTAGTGTGAATACTGACAAAAAATATTCATTTAGCCCCTCTCCCATCTCTTCAGACTCCACATACAACTTCCCACTGCTGTCCTTGACTGGCTCTAATTATTCCTGATATACCTATTGACAACTTGATCCTACCCACAAAGATTTCTCATGTCCCCTCCTGGCTCACTTGTAACTCTCAAGCGCCCTAACTGAGCCTTCATGTCTCATCCTCATATAAGCCGACTCCTTCCCCTTGATAAGAGATTAAACTGCTTTGGTAAACCAGGGCTGCCTCGCTTGACCACTTCCTCCCTGCCTGACAGGTACATACTTATCAAGGACATGCAATAGCCTGTTCCTTGAATAAGCTCCACATTTCAATTGTGCTCATCCCCTGCAGTTTCCTTCCCCATTCTATATATCCTAAGACTTGCCTAAACGCATCATAATTGCCCTTCCCCCAACCATCACTCTTGCCCTGCGGTATATACCTACACCTTTCCATCACGAAAGTAAACATAACCGAGTTGTGGATACGATCACCTGCCTCCAAATCGAACACCTGGCCTGATTCATAACCCAGTACCAAATCCAATGTGGCCTCGCCCCTTGTAGGCCTATATACATACTGTATCAGGAAACCCTCCTGCACACACTGGACAAAAACTGACCCATATAAAGTACTTGAACTACAGCATTTCCAGTCAACATTTGGAAAGTTAAAGTTCCCCATAACAACTACCCTGTCACTCTCGCTCCTATCCAGAAGCATCTTTGCAATCTCTTCCTCTACATCTTAGGAGCTATTTGGAGGCCTATAGAAAACTCTCAACAGAGTGACCTTCCCTTTCCTATTTCTAACCTCAGCCCACATTACTTCAGTAGATATTACGTCCTTTCTGCCACTGTAATACTGTCCTGGATTAACAATGCCTCACCTCTCCCTCTTTTACCATCTTCTCTGTTCTTACTGAAACATCTAAACCCTGGAACCTGCAACAACCATTCCTGTCCCTGCTCTATCCATGTCTCCGAAATGGCCACAACATTGAAATCCCAGGTACCAACCCATGCTGCAAGCTCACCCACATTATTCGGATGCTCCTGATGTTGAAGTAGACACACTTCAAACTACCTTCCTGCTTACCACTACACTCTTGAGACCTTGAAAGCTTATTTATAACGTCACTACTCTCATCCTCCTGGACACTGAAGCTACAATTCAGGCTCCCATCTCCCTACTGTATTAGTTTAAATCTTCCCGAAGAGCATTAATAATTTTACCTCCCAGGATATTGGTACCCCTCTGGCTCTGGTCTAGACCATCCTGTTTGTTGGGGTACCACCTACCCAAGAATGAGCCCCAAGTATCCAAGTATCCGAATCCCTGCCTGCGCGCAGGTTTGGTGCCCTTGTCCAAGGAAGAATGTTCAGACTGTGAAGGATGATCAACAAAGGATTCTTGAAAAAAATCCAACAGGACTGGACAGGCAGATGCAGCAAGGGTATTCTGATTGCGGGGGAGATGGAACTGGGGTCACAGTCTAAGGATACAGGGTAAACCATTTAGGATTAAAGTAAGGAGAAATTTCTTCACCTTGAGTGTGAGGAGTATGTGGGATTCACAACCAGAAAAAGCAGGCAAGGCCAAATCATTAATATTGATACATGGAACTGGATACAGCACTTGAAGATAAAGGGATCAAAGGATATGAGGGAAATGTAGGTACAGTCTATTGAGTTGAAATATCAGCTACGATTACAAGGAATGGTCTAGCAGGCTCAAAGGGCTGAATAGCTTCCTTCTGCTTCTTTTTCCAATGTTTCCTATAGACATCTACAAAGTTATAACAGGACTACATACAGTAAACCATAGGAAGGGTGTTCCTGACGACCTGGGAGTCTGGAACTAGGAACCACCATCTTAAGGATATGAGATAGGCAATTTATGACTGAGATGAGGACACTTCTTTTCCACCCAGAAAGCAGTGAGCCTGTGGAATTCTTTGTCACAGAAAGCAAAGAGGCCAAAACATGAAATTTTTTCAAGAAGTTAGATGTGGTTCTCAGGGCTAAAGTGCTAAAAGAGTATTTGGAGAAAGCGGGAACAGAGTACTGAGTTGGATGATCAGCCAGTGATGGAGCAGGTTCAAAGCACCAATGGTCAATCCTGATCTGACTGTCAATGTAACCTTAGAGAAAAAAAAAAGTGTGCTTTTGACACATGTCAGATAAAAAAACACAATGTAGAATAAACAAGAATGTCCAAGGGATGGAGACAGGAGAAAAGGGGAACAAAAGAATCAAAGAGGAACTCTGAGAAAAGATTAGCAGCTAACACAAAGGAAGTCTTCTGTAAACATAAAAATATTAAGAGAGGTTAAAGGAGGAATAAGGCCGATCAGAGAATAGTAGTGTTGACACATGGAGGCATGGGGCCTAGCTCAAATATTAAATAGACACCTTGCATGTGTCTTTACAGAAGAGGAATTTGGTGACAGAGAAAGGAACGTGGGTGTTGGAGGTTGGGGCGAGGTATGAGGGAAATTAGAAAACCCAAAGTTAAAGTAAGAGTGCTGATTAGGAATATGGCGGATGGTTACTAGACAATAAAGGTGAGGGACAGAATAGGTGAATGTTTTTATGTACCAAGGAATTATAAAAAAATAGGGAAATTTACCAGCAGAACAAATTTAAAAGCTTTGCATCTAAGTACACAAAGCATTCAAAACAAAACTGATGAGTTAATGGCACAAATAGAATATAGAACATTACAGCGCAGTACAGGCCTTTCGGCCCTCGATGTTGCGCCGACCTGTCATACCAATCTGAAGCCCATCTAACCTACACTATTCCATGTACGTCCATATGCTTGTCCAATGACGACTTAAATGCACTTAAAGTTGGCAAAGTATTCCATACCCTTACTACTCTCTGAGTAAAGAAACTACCTCTCACATCTGTCCAATATCTATCACAAATAGAGACAAAGGGCACAATTTGGTAGCAATTCCAAAAAGGAAGAAAGATCCTAGGAGGAGGCATGGGTGGCTGTGGCTGATGAGGGAAGTTAAGAAACATATGAAGTTAGAAGAGAAAAAGTATAACATAGCAAAGGTAAGTGGGAAAACAGAGGACTGGGAAGCTTTTAAAGAACAACAGAGGATTACTAAGAAGGAAGTACGCAGAGTAAAAATGAGGTACGAAGGTAAACTGGCCAAAAATATAAAGGAGGATAGTAAAAGCTTATTTAGGTATGTGAAAAGCAAAAAAAATGGTTAAGACTAAAATTGGGCCCTTGAAGACAGAAACAGGGGAATATATTACAGGGAACAAAGAAATGGCAGAAGAATTGAATTGGTACTTCAGATCTGTGTTCACTGGGGAAGACACAAGCAATCTCCCAGAGGTAACAGTGGCTGAAGGACCTGAACTGAATGGAATTTATATTTGCCAGGAATTGGTGTTGAAGAGACTGTTAGGTCTGAAGGTTGATAAGTCTCCGGGGTCTGATGGTCGACCTCCCAGGGTACTGAAGGAGGTGGCTCGAGAAATCTTGGATGCGTTGGTGATTATTTTTCAGAGTTCGATAGATTCGGGATCAGTTCCTGAGGATTGGAAGGTGGCTAATGTTGTACCACTTTTTAAGAAAGGTGGGAGAGAGAAAGCAGGAAATTATAGACCAGTTAGTCTGACCTCAGTGGTGGGAAAGATGCTGGAGTCTATTATAAAGGATGAAAGTATGACACATCTGGATAGTAGTAACAGGATAGGTCAGAGTCAGCATGGATTTATGAAGGGGAAATCATGCTTGACTAATCTTCTGGAATTTTTTGAGGATGTAACTCTGAAGATGGACGAGGGAGATCCAGTAGATGTAGTGTACCTGGACTTTCAGAAAGCTTTTGATGAAGTCCCACACAGGAGGTTAGTGAGCAAAATTAGGGCGCATGGTATTGGGGGCAAAGTACTAACTTGGATTGAAAGTTGGTTGGCTGACAGGAAACAAAGAGTAGTGATAAATGGCTCCATTTCGGAATGGCAGGCAGTGACCAGTGGGGTACCGCAGAGATCAGTGTTGGGACCGCAGCTTTTTACAATATACGTTAATGATATAGAAGATGGCATTAGTAATAACATTAGCAAATTTGCTGATGATACTAAGCTGGGTGGCAGGGTGAAATATGAGGAGGATGTTAGGAGATTACAGGGTGACCTGGATAGGTTAGGTGAGTGGTCAGATGCAGTTTAATGTGGATAAATGTATGGTTATCCACTTTGGTGGCAAGAACAGGATCTGGGTGTTCTTGTACACCAGTCAATGAAGGTAAGGCATGCAGGTACAGCAGGTCGTGAAGAAGGCTAATAGCATGCTGGCCTTCATAACAAGAGGGATTGAGTATAAAAGCAAAAAGGTTCTTCTGCAGCTGTACAGGGCCCTGGTGAGACCACACCTGGAGTACTGTGTGCAGTTCTGGTCTCCAACTTTGAGGAAAGACATTCTGGCTATTGAGAGAGTGCAGCGTAAGTTCACAAGGTCAATTCCTGGAATGGCGGGACTACCTTACGCTGAAAGACAGGAGCGACTGGACTTGTATACCTTTGAGTTTAGAAGACTGAGAGGGGATCTGATTGAGACATATAAGATTATGAAAGGATTGGACACTCTGGAGGCAGGAAACATGTTTCCGCTGATGGGTGAGTGCCAAACCAGAGGACACAGCTTAAAAATAAGGGGTAGACCATTTAGGACAGAGATGAGGAGAAACTTCTTCACCCAGAGAGTGGTGGCTGTGTGGAATGCTCTGCCCCAGATGGCAGTGGAGGCCCAGTCTCTGGATTAATTTAAGAAGGAGTTGGATAGAGCTCTCAAGGATAGTGGAATCAAGGGTTATGGAGATAAGGCAGGAACAGGATTAAGGATACTGGATTAGTGGTGCTGGAAGAGCACAGCAGTTCAGGCAGCACCAACGAGCAGTGAAATCAACGTTTCGGGCAAAAGCCCTTCCGAAACGTTGATTTCACTGCTCGTTGGATGCTGCCTGAACTGCTGTGCTCTTCCAGCACCACTAATCCAGTATTTGATTTTCAGCATCTGCAGTCATTGTTTTTACCACAGGATTAAGGATGACCAGCCATGATCATATTGAATGGTGGTGCAGGCTCAAAGGGCAGAATGGCCTACTCCTGGTTACAAGGAGACCAGTTCTGGAAACTGAATATCCTAGAGTACTCAGCATTTTGGAAAGGTAAGGGAAACAATGTTGAATTTGTAGAAGATCACTTAATAGGAAAGAAGTAAATGTATTGGGGACAGTGCAGAAGAGATTTACAAGAATGGTTTCAGGGATGAGAAAATTCAGTCATGAGGATAGACTGAAGAAGTTGGGACCATACTCCAGTAAGAGAAGACTTGAAGAAGAAAAGAAATTGAGAGGAGATTTGATGGAGGCATCCAAAATCATGTGTGATCTGGATAGAGGAGGATGTAATAACAGAACATTTGCAAGTACATAACATAATCAGGCAGAATCAGCAAAGCCTTTTGGCTAAACTATTAGAATTCTTGAGGAGGTAAAAGCAGGATAACTAAAGGGGAACCAGAGGATCCAAGACATTTGGATTTCCAGAAGACATTTGGTGAGAAACCAATCACCAGATTACTTAAGAGATTCAAAGTCCAAGGTGCTGGGGATAGTTTATCCTTGGATAACATCTTCCAAATTCATGACCATACCACCTGCCCAACCATCTAGGGCAGCAGATACACAGGAACATCCTCATCTGCAAGTTCCCCTCTACCACCTTGACTTGGAAATACATTGCTGTTCCTTCAATAGGTGCAAATCCTGGAATGCCTCCCTAATGACATTGTGGGTTTACCTCAGCCAATGGACTACAGCAAGAAGCTGTTCACCACCACCTTTAGGATAATTAGGGAAAGGTAATAAATGCCCCCACATACCTGAATGAATAAAAATGATTCAACTTAATCAGCTCCACTCAAAACATGGCTTCTTAGAAGTAACAAACGTTCGTAAGCAGGGATCATTCTCTACAAGCAAAAGAAAATTTTCAATCTTCATACCTTTGTGGAGGTTGCTGGGAATTTGGGGAGTCTATTGTTCTCTGTTGCTTTGTCATCACAACGATCTGATAAATTAAAACTGATTTACAAATATTGGAAGCCTTTCCTCTTCTTGTATTAGATGTTATTATCATTTGAAATTTGACATTTATGCATTTGCCCTGATCAGCGCAAGACAAAAAGTTTTGATAACATGTCATGTTTTCAGGAATCTTCTAGACTAACTGTTCTCAAGTATGGTTGATCTGATTCTTCACTGTCAAAATCCTGAAATTAGCCTTGTAGTATGGCTAGACTATTAATCCCGAGACCCAGGTAATGTTCTGGGAACCCGGATTCAAATCCCATTATGGCAGTTGGTGAAGTTTGAATTCAGAACAAGAAAATCTGGTATTAAGAGTATCATGATGACTATGAGACCATTGTTGATTACTGGAAAGAACGTAAAATAAAAGCAAATTACTGCGGATGCTAAGATCTGAAACCAAAAGAGAAAATGCTGGAAAATCTCAGCAGGTCTGGCAGTATCTGTAAGGAGAGAAAAGAGCTGACGTTTCGGGTCTAACTGACCCTTTGTCAAAGCTGGAAAGAACATGTTCATTAATGCCCTTTCGGGAAGGAAACTACTATCCTTACCGGTCAGAGACAGCCACAGTGAATTTTTTAAAAATTGTGATCAAGAATGGCCATTTTAGAATGTCGATAGGGGGAGCTTTTGCTACGATATTGCTGTTGAACATTCAAATATATACCAAGATATCATTCTCGACAAGATGGAAGCTAACTGCTTGATATTTGTTTATTATGGTTGTTGGAATCAATTATCTAACTTAGGACAAAGCTGTAGGAATGTCTCACAGTTGAGTCCTTAACCAAACTATCTTCAATTGACATGCTCTCCAACATCATCGATACCTAAAATGTTCAGTAGCAGTCTGCAACATTGTACAAGACTCAAAATTTAGGCCTTCCCTAATAACTGGCAGGAAACATTTGCAAAACATAAGTGCAGTCAATAACCACCCCCAATAAAAAGAAAGCAAATTATTTCTCAACAGTATTACCATCAGTGAATCTAACACCATCATCTTCATGGCAGCACTCCATGAACAGAACTTAACGAGACCAACACACACATACACACACACACACTTTTTGTAGAGAAGCAGATTAAAGTCTCCTTTGACAATGCCTTCTAAACTAACAAACTCCACCATCTGAAAGAATAAAGGCAGCAAATCACGGCAGGAGCATCACCTGTACTTTCTCCTGCAAGTCCCACAGCTTCCTCACCTCAAACCGTACTGCTGTCTTTCCATTGTATTTGGGTCAAAATCCTGGAACTCCCTAACAGGAGCATGATATACCTTCATGGCATGGACCCTGGTGATTTAACAAAATAGCTTGCCACATTAAGCAATTAGGATGGGCAATACATTTTGGCCTTCTGTAACTCTCATACTCCATGAATGAATTAAAAATACCTTCTGTAAATCTGCAATGATTACGCCAAACTGGTGATCGCAGAGCATCTTCCAAAGAGTTAGTGTCTGACAGGTGTAATGGATCAACTGCTGTATACCCTGTAGTGACAGCTTCTCATAAGCCTGTGCTTCGGCTGAGGAAAGAAGGAGCAGGTTAGTCCTGAGGTCAGGTTTGAAGACTGCGAAGTTTAGAAATGAATGATATCACACAATCACAGATGTACATGTAGAAACATTAGCAGGCTATTCAGCCCATTGAGCCTGCTCCACCATTCAATACCATCATGGGTGATCGAATTCTTCAGTGCCTTTATTCACCTCATTCAACTGATAATCGGAAATCAATCCCTACCTAAAACATACTCAGAGACTGAGCTTCCACAGCTCTGTGGCAGAGAATTCCAAATATTCACAACCTTCTGCGTTAAAATAATTCTTACCCTCAACTTAAATGCTACCCTTTTATTTTTAAATTGTGCCCCCTGGTTTTAAACCTTCCAATCTGGGAGAAGAATTATAATAGATTTAAAATTATTGTCAGAGACGAGGTTCTGAATGGTTTGGCAGATTTATAAGTTGATAAATGGAGAAAAACATGAGAAAGGTGCAAAACAAAAGGCTTTGGGAACACTTGTGCATGAAATGCAGAAAGCTGGCAAACGATGAAGCAGGTAATCAGCAAAGCTAATAGAATATTGACTTCTACTTTAGGGTGATTGGATTATAAGAGTAAGGAAGTCACTCCAACTGTACAAGGTCCTGTTGAGATCACATCTGGAGCACTGAGTGTAGCTTTGGTTCACTTACTTTAGGAAATATATCATTTCAAAGGAAATACTAGAGAAAAGGTTTACTAGGATTATCCCTCATTTGGGTGAATTGTCTTATGAGCAAAGGCTATGCAGGTTGGGAATCTAAGTTGAGAAGAATGAGAGGTGGTCTCATTTATTCTTAAAGGGTTTGACATGGTAAATGCTCAGAGAATGCTGGGGAGGTGATGACCTAGTGATGTTATTGCTGAACTGTTAATCCAGAGACCCAGGTAATGTTCTGGGGGCCTGGGTTCAAATCCTGCCTGCTCAGATGGTGCAATTTGAATTCAATAAAATTCTAGAATTAAGAGGTTAATGATGACTACAAATCCATTGTCGATTGTCAGAATAACCCAACTGCTTCACAAATGTCTATTAGAAAAGGAAATTGCCACCCCTATCTGATCTGGTCTACATGTGACTCCAGACCGACAGCAATGTGGTTGACTCTGAACTGCCCTCTGGGCAATTAGGTATGGGCATTAAATGCTGGCTGAGCCAGCAACACCCTCATCCTGAGAGCGAATTAAAAAAAAGTCTCCCTTACTGTCTCAGAATAAAGAGGTACAAATCTAAGGCAGAGATGAGAAAGAATGATCGCTCTGCGATTTGAGCCTTTGGAACTCCTTGCTATAGAGAGTTGTGGGGGCAGAGTCCTTGTGTACAATTAAGGCTGAGATAGATAGATTTTTGAACAGAAGGGGAATCAAGGGTTGTGGGTGTGAGGAATATCAAGTCAGCCATGATCTTATTGATTGACAGAGGAGGCTCAAGGAACCAAAAGGCCTACTTTTGTACCTTTACTGATGGAGTCATAAAGTTACACAACAGAGAAACAGGACCTTCATTCCACCATGTCTATGCCAACTAACAGACACCATACTGATCCCATTTACCTGCATTTGGTCCATCACCAACAACATCCTGGCATTTTAAATGCTCGTCCAAGTGCTTCTTAAATGTTGCGAAAGTACTTGCTTACACCACCATGTCAGGCAGTCCGTTCCATACTCCACCCTCTGGGTGGAAAAAAAACTCTTCCTCAGACTTCCTCTAAATCACTTACTCCTCACCTTAATCTTAGGCCCTCTGGTCTTATAAATCTCCAGAACTGGATGACATGCATCCGAAGCATTTGACTGAGGCAAGACAGGAACTTTTAGGAGTACTTCCAATATTTTTCAATTCCTGTCTGGCCACAGAAAAGGGGCCAAGGGACTTGAGGACAACAATTATGGCATAATTACTCATCAAAAGTACAAAGGATAAATCTGGAAACTATAGACCAATCAATCCAACCTCAGTGGTGGGGAAACTATCGAAAGGAATTCTGAGGGATAGAAATAACCTGCGCTTGAACAGACAGGGAGTAATCAACAACAGTCAGCACGGGAGGTCATGGATGACCAACTTGATTTAATTTTCCGAAGAGGTGACCAGGTGTGTGGATAAGGACAATGTATTCAACATTGTCCACTTGGAGTTCCACAGGCTTTTCATAAGGTCCAACATGGGAGACTGATAGTGAAGCTTAAGACCCCATGAGATCCAAGGAAATCTGGCTACTTGGATCCAGAATTAGCTGACCAGCAGGAAACAGAGGGAGATGGTCAAGTGATGTTGATGTGACTGGAAGCCTATCTACAGTAGGGTTCTACAGTGATCACTGTCAGAGTTCTTGCTGTTTCTGATCATATAAATGATTAAAACTTGAAAGTCGGGTGGTTGATCACTAAGTTTGCAGATGATACAAAACTTGATAGGGTGATAAACAGGGGCTCGCCTTATATGACTGGAGTATATAGATGCTGGTCAGATGGGCAATCTATGGCAAATGGAATGCAATCTGGATAAGTGTGAGGTGACGTACTTAAGCAGGACAATCAGTCCATGGAATACACGTGGAATGGAAGGACCATGGGAAGCACTGAGGAACAGAGGGACCTTGGTGTGTATGTCCACTGGTCCTTTAAAGGAGCGGGACGGAGATGAAGTGATCAAGTCAAAGAGGATAGTTGCCTTTATTAGCCGAGGCCTGGACTTTAAGAGCAGAGAGGGTGTGCTGGAACTCAGTCAATGTTCTAGGGACCTGGGTTCAAACGACACCATGGTAGAAGGTGGAATTTGAATTCAATTTAAAAAAAACTGGAATTAAAAGTCTTAAGGTGATGATGAAACCATTGCTGATTGTCAGAAAAACCAATGTGATTCATTAATGCTCTGTAGGGAAGGAAAACTGCCACCCTCACCCAGCCTGGCCCACATGTGATTTCACATCCATAACAATGTTGTTGACTCTTACATCCCCACAAAATGGTCCAGCAAGCCACGGAGTTGTAACAATTTCAACCAAATCTCGACAAAGAAATGAAACCAGATGGATGAACTGGAACCAACCTCAGCACAGGAAAAGACAACAGCAAGAAACAGTCTTGGTGATTTTGCAAAATCCTTCTTACTAACATCTGTGGATTGGTACCGAAATTGGGAGTGCTGTCTCAAAGACTACTCAAGCAACAGCATGGCATTGTGTAGTCATATTCACGGAACCATGCCTTATACACAGCTCTAACTCACTGGAGAAGGTAGTTCCACAAATATCCTCAACTGCTAGGAAAGGGGAGCCAAGCATGTGACACACCTTGGCCTCCTCCAGGGATGTCCAGCATCACAAATACCAGTCTTCAGACAATTTCATTCACTCCCATGTAATACCAAGAAACGGTTGGAGACACTGGATACAGCAAAGGCTATGGATCTGGACAACGTTCCAGCAATGGTACTGAAAACTTGTGCTTCAGAACTTGCCGCACTCTCAGCCAACTTATTTCATACAGTTACAACACTGGCATCTACCTGACAATGTGGAACATATCCCAGTTATGTCCTGGACACACAAAGCAGGACAAATTCAACCTGGCCAATTACTGCCCCAGCAGTTTACTACTGATCCTGAGAAAAGTGACAGAAGGAATCATCAGCTAGCAAGCAGCAGCTGCTCAGCGACACCCAGTTTGGGTACGGCCAGGGTGCCTCAGTTCCTGGCCTCATTAACAGCCTTGTTTCAAAATTGGGCTAATGAGCTGAATTCCAGAGGAGAGGGGAGACTGACTAACCTTGAGATCAAGGTCATCGTTGCACCAAATAAGATCTTGGGGAAGTTGGGACCTCTACAAACAGGATGGTCTTCAATTGAACCAGAAGGGTACGAATATCCTGGGTGGGAAATTTGCTGGTGCTATTCGGGGGAGTTTAAACTATTTCAGCAGGGGGATAGAAACCTGAGGTGTAGTTCCAGTGCACAGGAGGATGAGAGTAGGGAGGACGTGGTCAGGATTTCATGGTCACAGGAACGCGCTGGCAGACAGCTAGCTGGTTTGAAGTGTGTCTACTTCAATGCCAGGAGTATCCGAAAGAAGGTAGGTGAGCTTGCAGCATGGATAGGTGCCTGGGACTTTGATGTTGTGGCCATTTGGGAGACATTGATAGAGCAGGGTCAGGAATGAATGTTGCAGGTTCCAGGGTTTAGATCTTTCATTAAGAACAGGGAAGGCGGTAAAGGGGGGGGAAAGAGGTGTGGCCTTGTTAGTCAAGAACAGTATAACAGTGGCTGAAAGAATTTTGATGAGGACTCATCTACTGAAGTGGTATGGGCTGAGGTTAGAAACAGGGGAGAAGAGGTCCTTTTATAGGCCTCTGCAGAGTTCCAGGGATGGGGATGAAAGGATTGACAAAATGATTATTATGGGGGATTTTAACTTCCCTAACATATAACTCAAGTACATCGAATAGATCAGTTTTTGTCCAATGTATGCAGGAGGGTTTCCTGACATAGTATGTCGAAGGGCTGACAAGAGGGGAGACCACACTGGATCTGGTGCTTGGAAATGAATCAGGCCAGGAGTTTGATTTAGTTGTAGTCGAGCACTTTGGAGAGAGGGACCATAATTCGGTTATGTTTAATTTAGTGATGGAAAGGGATAGGTACATGCTGCAGATCAAGAGTTATCGATGAGGCAAGGGCAATTATAATGCGATTAGGCAAGACTTAGGATGCAGAGAATGGGGTAGCAAAATGCAAGGGATGGGGACAATCAAAATGTGGAACTGTTTTAAGGAACAGATATTGCGTGTCTTTGATAGGTATGTCCCTGTCAGGCAGGTAGGAAGTGATAAGGTAAGGGAACCATGATTTACAACAGAAACTGCATCTCTTGTTAAGTGGAAGACGGAGGCTTGTGTGGCGCCGAGACGAGTTCGTTCAGATGAGGCGATGGAGAGTTACACAATAGCTCGGAAGGATGTAAAGAGAGAGTTAAGAAGAGCAAAGAGAGGACATGAGCAGTCTTTAGCAGGTAGAATAAAGGAGAACCCTAAAACTTTCTATAGGTATATGAGGAATAAAAGAACAGGGAGGGTGGATAAAGAGGAGGGGGTGTAGCATTGCTAATCAGAGAGTGCATCACAGCTACAGAAACGAAGGTTGTTGAGGAAGGTTTGTCTACTGAGTCAGTATGAATGGAAGTTAGGAACAGCAAGGAAACAGCCACCTCATTGGGGGTCTTCTCCAGATCCCCTAATAGCAGTAGGGAGATTGAAGAACTCGTAGGTGGTCAGCTTTTTGAAAGATGCAGATGGAGCAAGGATACTATTATGGATGACTTCAACTTTCCCCATATTGACTGGAACCTCCTTAGTGCAGATGGTTTGGATGGTGCCTTTTTTTGTCAGATGTGTTCAGGAGGCTTTCCTTACTCAGTATGTAGACAGACAGACGAGAGGAGAGGCCATTTTGGATTTGGTGCTTGGCAATGAGCCAGGACAACTGTCAAATCTTGCAGTGGGAGAACACTTTGGGGACAGTGACCACAACTGCCTCACATTTACCATAACCTTGGAGATGGAAAGGAGCAGTTACCAAGGGAAGATATTTAACTGGAGAAAAGGAAATTATGACACTATCAGACAGGAGTTGGGAAGTACAGACTGGGAGCAATTGTTCCACAGAAAGACCACATCAGACATGTGGAGACTGTTTAAGGAGCAGTTGTTGCGAGTGATGTATGAATTTGTTCCTCTGAGACAGGTAAGAAGGGGTAAGATTAAGGAGCCTTGGATGACATGAACAGAGGAACTTCTCGTCAAAAGGAAGAAGGCAACTTACGTAAGGTGAAGAAAGCAAGGATTTAGCACAGCTTTAGAGGATTACAGGCTTATGAGAAAGGAGCTCAGAAATGGACTGAGGAGAACCAGGAGGGGGCACGACAAAGGCCTGACAGGAAGGATTAGGGAGAACCCAAAGGCATTTTACTCATATGTGAGGAATAACAGAATGATCAGGGAGAAGGTAGGGCTGGTCAGGGATAGCATAGGGGACTTGTGCATGGAATCTGAGCAGATAGGGGAAGTCCTCAATTAGTGTTTTGCTTCGGTTTTCACTAAGGAAAGGGACCTTGCTGTGAATCAGATCTTTGAGGAGCTGGGAAACAGGCTTAAACAGATCAAGATTGATGAAGTTGAAGTACTGGAAACTTTGGCAAACGTTAAGATTGATAAGTCCCCAGGGCTAGACCAGATTTATCCTAGGCTGCTCCGGGAAGTGAGAAAGGAGGTTGCTAAGCTGCTGGCGAAGATCTTTGCTTCCTCACTCACCACGGGAGTCGGACCAGAGGATTGAGGGAGGTGAATGTTGTTCCTGTTTTCAAGAATGGGAGTAGGGAAATCCCTGACAATTACAGACCAGTCAGTCTTACATCAGTGGTCAGCAAAGTTTTAAAAAGAATTTTGAGGGATAGGGTTTATGACTATTTGAAAAAGCATAGCATGATTAAAGGCAGTCAGCATGGCTTTGAGAGGGGCAGGTCATGTCTCACAAATCTTATTGAGTTCTTTGAGGTGGTGACAAGACAGGTCGACAACAGTCGAGCAGTGGATGTGGTGTACTTGGACTTCAGCAAGGCATTTGATAAGGTTCCCCATGGTAGGCTCATTCATAAAGTCAGGAAGTATGGGATACAGGGAGATTTGGCTGTCTGGATTCAGAATTGGTTGGCTGACAGAAGGCAGAGATTAGTTGTAGATGGAAAGTATTCTGCCTGGAGGTCAGTGGTGAGTGGTGTCCTGCAGGGCCTCTGCTCTTTGCAGTTTTTATAATTGCCTTGGATGAGGAGGTTGAGGGGTGGTTTAGTAAATTTGCCAATGACACAAAGGTTGGAGGTGTTGTCGATAGTATCGAGGGCTATTGCAGGCCACAGCACAACATAGACAGGATGCAGAGCTGGGCTGAGAAATGGCAGATGGAGTTCAACCTGGATAAATGCGAAGTGATGCAGTTTGGAAGGTCGAACTTGAATGCTGAATATAGGATTAAAGACCGGATTTTTGGCAGAAACAGAGGGATCTTGGTGTTCAAGTGCATTGATCCCTCAAAGTTGCCACCCAAGTGGATACGGTTGTTAAGAAAGTATATGGCGTTTTGGCTTTCATTAACAGGGGTATCGAGTTTAAGAGCCACGAGGTTTTGCCACAGCTCTATAAGACCCTGTGAGACCACACTTGGAATATTGTGTCCAGTTCTGGTCACCCATTACAAAGAAGGTTTACCAGGATGCTGCCTGGCCTGGAGGGCTTGTCTTTCGAAGAAAGGTTGACTAAGCTTGGACTTTTCTCTTTGGAGAGGAAGAGTAAAAGAGGTAACCTGATCGAGTTATACAAGATAATGAGAGGAATGGATAGAGTCAATCAGAATTGGAGCAAACTCTCCGCTGATTGGGACCAAAGATCTTGGTACATCGAAAGATGGTTGTGGTTGCTGGAGGTCAGTCATCTTAGCAGGAGTTCCTCAGGGTAGTGTCCTCAGCCCAAACACCTCTAGCTACTTCAATACTAACCTTCCCTTCATCACAAGGTCAGATATGAGGAAGTTTGGTGAGTCCCAGTCTTTCCAGATCTCAAATCTGGACGGCACGGCACGGTGGCACAGTGATTAGCACTGCTGCCTCACAGCACCAGAGACCTGGGTTCAATTCCCGCCTCAGGCGACTGACTGTGTGGAGTTTGCACATTCTCCCAGTGTCTGCATGGGTTTTTTCCGGGTGCTCTGGTTTCCTCCCACACTCCAAAGATGTGCAGTTTAGGTGATTTGGCCATGCTAAATTGCCTGTAGTGTTAGGTGAAGGGGTAAATGTCAGGGAACGGGTCTGGGTGGGTTGCGCTTCGGCAGGTCGGTGTGGACTTGTTGGGCCGAAGGGCCTGTTTCCACACTGTAAGCAATCTAATCTAATATAAAAAAAAGTCCTCCACTCCCAGCAACACCTGGTAAACGTTTTCTATATGTTCTCCAGTTCAGTAAAGTATTCCAGTAGAAGCCTCACCAATGCCCTATGCAACCTCAACATGATGTACTAACTCCTATACTCAAAGGTCTGAGGAATGAAGTCAAACATGCCAAATGTCTTCTTCACCACCCTGTCTACCTGCGACGCAAATTTCAAAGCATTATCTACTTAAACCCCTAAGTGTCTCTGTTCCATAACAATAAGTAGGGCCCTACAATTTATTGCACAAGTCCTGTCATTAACTATTTCTGAAATAGATGTCATTTTTCAATCATGTTTTCTGCTAAATTCCTTTCTGTCCACACCAGCCAACTACGTCATCATTGCTTTTTCATTACCCTGACGTTTAGCAGAATTGTTTCCAACGTTTCTATTCTGTAACCATTTGATGATTGCAGTTTAAGTGAATCTGTAAACTACTCACTGTGGTATTTCCTTTGTAGCTCCTGTTGAACTTGCTGTGAACCTCCATCAGGACGTATGAAACCCAGCAGCCGCTGTGGTACATTGGAAGCACTAAAACTGCAAAAGTAAATGTTAGCCAGTTCAGAAAACCAATGCTATCAGTATGGGGTAACATTCTGACCAGATAGCAAGGGGTAACAATCACTGCCTAGATGCCGCAAGGCAACATTCACCTGAAGATGCAGGAGCAAAAACAAGTCATTCAGCCCATTGAGTCTGCTCTGCTATTCAATGAGATAATGGTTGACCTGATAATCCTCAACTTCATGTTGCTGCTCCTTCCCCATGATCCTTGATTCCCTTAATGATTAACAATCTGTCCATCTCAGCCTCAACAGCCCTGTATGATAAACATTGCCACAGATTCAAGTCATCAACTTGATCCAATGAGACAACACTCAGGGATTGCAGTGTGTGGGGAACACCCACTGACTGTTGAAAATGCTCACTGAGTAAGCTGTCTGACAAGGTAAACATATCAAATTTCCAGTTCTAAAGAACATCAGTGAACCTGATGTGCTTTTACAACAATGGTCAATATAAAACTGACAACCCTATACTGACTGCAGCGTGCTGGACATCATGTACTGCTCATACAATGCAGAATGTTGCACATTGCTCGCATAGTGCAGGACTTCGCTGCTTGACTGCATAGTGTGGGACGTTGAAAACTGAACACCAAATAGTGTCCCTCACGAACGGAGGGGTTTGGTGTTGGTATTACCTTCACTTCTGCTGCCCATTAATCTTACCTTGCATTTCCCAGAGTTCCAGATCCAAACTGGGAGTTTCTATCAAGGAATTCCCGCAATCCATTAAGTTCAAGCAGAATGCTCGCCAGACATTTTGCAGCAACACTGCTCTCAAACTGCAGGAAATCATGAATGAACCAGCATCAGCAAATTGCAAACTCAGTCCATCAAACACACCGTGACAGTTCGCAACACCTAAGAAAGGAGCTCACGTCAGCCCTGGCCACAAGACAGAGCATCACAGGCCGGGGGACAGAGGGTCAGAGGCCGGCGGACAGAGGTTTGGTTGATGAACAAAGGATTTTTGTCTAGCACAGGTCAGCAGTCTGGGGGTTTCAAAACGACTATCACCAAGGGAGCATTAGCCTTACTGGGTGCCAGGGATTTTGCTGGGGCCAAAGGTCAGCTGTACCCGGGGCTGGAGGAGCTTTACATAGGAACATATGAAACAGAGACAGAAGCAGACCATTCAGCCCCCAAAGCCTGTTCTGTTCTTGCATAAAATCATGGCCAATGTGTTGTTTTGATTTCTACGTTTCCATCTACTGCAATAATCCTTGATTCCTTCATCATCTTACACAAAATTTAATGGTCCTATCCCACCACCTGAGTGGACGAAAGTTGCGTAACCCTCTTCGGAAGGGTGGCCTTGGACTGGAGGATAGATGGGCCTGTTAGATGTGCAGTTATATGGGTCGCTAAGGTAGCCTATGGGACTCTTTTGCCTTTATCAGGTGAAGCATACATAGCAGTGAGATCATGTTGGAACTCAAGACTTTGATTAGGGGTACGGTGGACTGGTTAATGCATTCTCAAAATGATGTGATTGAACTGGAGGGGCTGCAAAGTAGGCTCACCAGGATGTTACTGGGGGAGAGCATTTAAACTGTGAAGAGGCACTGGATAAGCTAGGGTGGTTTTCTTTGGAGCAGAGAAGGTTGAGTGGGGACCTGACAGAACTAAGGTAGATATAACATTATGAGGCGCATGGTCATTATGGATAGAAGGCAGCTGTTTCCCTTAGTTGAAGGGTCAGTAATAAGGTGGTGACTTGAGTCAGAAGAGGTCTTGAATGAGTACTTTTCTTCAGTATTTACAAATGAGAGGGACCGTATTGTTGCAGAGGAGAGTATGAAACGAACTGGTAAGCTAGAGGTGATACTTGTTAGGAAGGAAGATGTGTTGGGCATTTTGAAAAGCTTGAGGATAGACAGGTCCTCCGGGCCTGACGGGATATATCCTAGGATTATGTGGGAAGCAAGAGAGGAAATTGCAGAACCGTTGGCAATGATCTTTTCGTCTTCACTGCCAATGGGGGTGGTGCCAGGGGACTGGAGAGTGGCGAATGTTGAGCCCCTGTTCAAAAAAGGGAATAGGGATAACCCCGGGAATTACAGGCCAGTTAGTCTTACTTCGGTGGTAGGCAAAGTAATGAAAAGGGTACTGAGGGATAGGATTTATGAGTATCTGGAAAGACACAGCTTGATTAGGGACAGCCAGCACGGATTTGTGAGGGGTAGGTCTTGCCTTACAAGTCTTATTGAATTCTTTGAGGAGGTGACCAAGCATGTGGATGAGGGTAGAGCAGTGGATGTAGTGTACATGGATTTTAGTAAGGCATTTGATAAGGTTCCCCATGGTAGGCTTATGCGGAAAGTCAGGAGGCATGGGATAGTGGGAAGTTTGGCCAGTTGGATAGAGAACTGGCTAACCGGTCGAAGTCAGAGAGTGGTGGTAGATGGTAAATATTCAATCTGGAGCCCAGTTACAAGTGGAGTTCCGCAGGGATCAGTTCTGGGTCCTCTGCTGTTTGTAATGTTTGTTAATGACTAGGAAGAGGGAGTCGAAGGGTGGGTCAGTAAATTTGCAGACAATACGAAGATTGGTGGAGTTGTGGATAGTGAGGAGGGCTGTTGTCGGCTGCAAAGGGACTTAGATGCGATGCAGAGCTGGGCTGAGGAGTGGCAGATGGAGTTCAACCCTGTCAAGTGTGAGGTTGTCCATTTTGGAAGGACAAATAAGAATGCGGAATATAGGGTTAACGGTCGGGTTCTTAGTAAGGTGGAGGAGCAGAGGGATCTTGGGGTCTATGTTTATAGATCTTTGAAAGTTGCCAGTCAGGTGGACAGAGCTTGTAAGGAGGCCTATGGTGTATTAGCGTTCATTAGCAGAGGGATTGAATTCAAGGGTCGTGAAGTGATGTTGCAGCTGTACAGGACCTTGGTTAGGCCACATTTGGAGTACTGTGTGCGGTTCTGGTCGCCTCATTTTAGGAAAGATGTGGAAGCTTTGGAGAGAGTGCAGAGGAAATTTACCAGGATGTTGCCTGGAATGGAGAATAGGTCGTATGAGAATAGGCTGAGAGTGATAGGCCTTTTCTCATTGGAACGGCGAAGGATGAGGGGGTGACTTGATAGAGGTTTATAAGATGATATGGGGAATAGATAGAGTAGACAGTCAGAGACTTTTTCTCCGGGTACGACAGAGTGTTACAAGGGGACATAAATTTAAGGTGAAGGGTGGAAGGTATAGGGGGGATGTCAGGGGTAGGTTCTTTACCCAGAGAGTGGTGGGGGCATGGAATGCGCTGCCTTTGGGAGCGGCAGAGTCAGAATCATTGGTGACCTTTAAGCAGCAATTGAATAGGTACATGGATAGGTGCTTAAGCTAGGACAAATGTTCGACACAACATCATGGGCCGAAGGGCCTGTTCAGTGCTGTATTGTTCTATGTTCTATACTGATCCTCCCTCTCTCTGACATCCTTTTTTTGGGGATTCATCCAAGTATTTGGAACAGCATCATTAAATTAAGATTATCTGCTGGGTTTTCGGATAGGATAAATTATATTCTACATTCTGTTCTTTTTTTGTTTGTTTTCATTCAGTAATCTAGCAAATAAATTCTGTTTGTTTTAAAATAAGTGGTTGGGTCAGCCACGTCACTCCAGGAATATCCACTTTATACCTGTTTAAAACAACTAACAAATTTAGGGTCCGGGCGACTTTCTTGAAATGTTTTGAGGAGGTCTGGCCTGGTTCATAACACAAGGGAAGTCAGGAATAGCATAAAAACATAAGAGAAAACGTAACCAAAACACCATACCCATAATATATAAAAATATATAAACTTCAGTAAGGCGTTTGACAAGGTTCCCCATGAGAGACTGATTAGCAAGGTTAGATCTCGTGGAATACAGGAAGAACTAGCCATTTGGATACAGAACTGGATCAAAGGTAGAAGACAGAGGGTGGTGGTGGAGGGTTGTTTTTCAGACTGGAGGCCTGTGACCAGTGGAGGGCCACAAGGATTGGCGCTGGGTTCACTACATTTTGTCATTTACATAAATGATTTGGATGCAAGCATAAGAGGTACAGTTAGTAAGTTTGCAGATGACACCAAAATTGGAGGCGTAGTGGACAGCAGAGAGGGTTACCTCAGATTACAACAGGATCTGGACCAGATGGGCCAATGGGCTGAGAAGTGGCAGATGGAGTTTAATTCAGATAAATGTGAGGTGCTGCATTTTGGGAAAGCAAATCTTTGCAGGACTTATACACTTAATGCTAAGGTCCTAGGGAGTGTTGCTGAACAAAGAGACCTTGGAGTGCAGGTTCATAGCTCCTTGAAAGTGGAGTCGCAGGTAGATACGATAGTGAAGGCGGCGTTTGGTATGCTTTCCTTTATTGATCAGAGTATCAACTACAGGCGTTGGGAGGTCATGTTGCGGCTATACAGGACATTGGCTTGACCACTGTTGGAATATTGCGTGCAGTTCTGGTCTCCTTCTTATAAGAAAGATGTTGTGAAACTTGAAAGGGTTCAGAAAAGATTTACAAGGATGTTGCCAGTTGGAGGATTTGAGCTATAGGGAGAGGCTGAACAGGCTGGGGCTGTTTTCCCTGGAGCATCAGAGGCTGAGGGGTGACCTTATAGAGGTTTAAAAAATTATGAGGGGCATGGATAGAGTACATAGGCAAAGTCTTTTCCCTGGGTTGGGGGGAGTCCAGAACTAGAGGGCATAGGTTTAGGGTGAGAGGGGAAAGATACAGGTGGTACCTGTATGGAATGAGCTGCCAGAGGAAGTAGTGGAGGCTGGTACAATTGCAACATTTAAGAGGCATCTGGATGGGTAAATGAATAGGAAGGGTTTGGAGGGATATGGACTGGGTGCTGGCAGGTGGGACTAGATTGGGTTGGGATATTTAGTTGGCATGGACGGGTTGGACCAAAAGATCTGTTTCCCTGCTGTACATCTCTATGACTCTATATAAAGTAGCGAAGAACAGTGAGAAACCATAGAATTGGGAGGCTTACAAAGACCAACAAAAAAACAATATAAGGAGGAGAAGATGAAATATGAGGGTAAGCTAGCCAGTAATATAAAGGAAGACTATAAGAGTTTCTTTAGATGTATACAGAGGAACCTCGATTAGCCAAACGAGATGGGCAGGCACTATTTTGCTTGGATACTCGATTATTTAGTTAATCTATTAAATGCCTTTCCTCTGGGGTTCGCATTTTTTTTTTTAAGTCCACTCCCCGTTCAGGAGACAAGGCAGCAGCACACAACGCGCGAGTCCTCGACCCCGTTTGACACCGGCCCCCCACCCGCGCCCCCCAACCCCGTACAATCATGCCCTCACCCTCTCCGGCCAGCCGGATTGAACACTAACAACAAGACTGCTGCTGCCTTTTGGGGGCGGGTGAGTCTCCAAATAGCACACACGCACACATACAAATTTTTACAGAACTTTTTGACAGGTTCCACTGTTGCCCTGTACAGGACAATGTTGGAGAGATTATCTGGGGAAGGGGCGCTTAGGGTACACCTCTCGGTACAACTCCAGTGAAAGAGTGGGGGGAGGGGGGAGAGAGAGAGAGAGAGAGGGCGGGAGGTCAGTCATTCAGACGGTGCCTGCTTAATCACTGTAAACAAAAGACGCAATCAGTGTTGGAAACACATCTTTGACTAATGAGTGTCCTTGATAAGTACGTACCTATCAGGCAGGGAGGAAAGGGTCGTGTGAGGGAGCCGTGGTTTAATAAGGAATTGGAATCCCTTGTTAAATGGAAGAGGGCGGCCTTTGTAAAGATGAGGCGTGAAGGTTCAATAGGGGCGATTGAGAGTTATAAGGTAGCCCGGAAGGACCTGAAGAGAGAGCTAAGAGCAGCAAGGAGGGGACATGAAAGGTCCTTAGTTGGTAGGATTAGGGAAAACCCTAAGGCTTTCTATAGGTATGTTAGGAATAAAAGAATGACTAGGGTAGGAATAGGTCCAATCAAGGATAGTAATGGGAAGTTGCGTGTGGAGGCTGAAGAGATTGGGGAGGCACTGAATGAATACTTTTCGTCAGTATTCACTCAGGAACAGGACATTGTTGTCAATATGAATACTGAGGCACGAATAAGTAGAATGGATGGCTTTGAGATATGTAGAGAAGAGGTGTTGGAAATTCTGGCTAGGGTGAAAATAGATAACCCTGCCAAGTGTGAGGTTGTCCATTTTGGAAGAACAAATAAGAATGTGGAATACAGGGTTAATGGTAGGGTTCTTAGTCAGGTGGAGGAACAGAGGGATCTTGGGGTCTATGTACATAGATCTTTGAAGGTTGCCACTCAGGTGGATAGAGTTTGTAAGAAGGCCTATGGAGTATTATCGTTCATTAGCAGAGGGATTGAATTCAAGAGTCGGGAAGTGATGTTGCAGCTGTACAGGACTTTGGTTAGGCCACAGTTGGAGTACTGTGTGCAGTTCTGGTCGCCTCACTTTAGGAAAGATGTGGAAGCTTTGGAGAGGGTGCAGAGAAGATTTACCAGGATGTTGCCTGGAATGGAGAGTAGGTCGTACGAGGATAGGTTGAGAGTTCTCGGCCTTTTCTCGTTGGAACGGCGAAGGATGAGGGGTGACTTGATAGAGGTTTATAAGATGATCAGAGGAATAGATAGAGTAGACAGTCAGAAACTTTTTCCCCGGGTACAACAGTGTGTTACAAGGGGACATAAATTTAAGGTGAAGGGTGGAAGGTATAGGGGAGATGTCAGGGGTGGGTTCTTTACCCAGAGAGTGGTGGGGGCATGGAATGCGCTGCCCGTGGGAGTGGTAGAGTCAGAATCATTGGCGACCTTTAAGCGGCATTTGGATAGGTACATGGATGGGTGCTTAATCTAGGTTAGAAGTTCGGCACAACATCGTGGGCCGAAGGGCCTGTTCTGTGCTGTATTGTTCTATGTTCTATGTTCTATCACTTCGCATCAATCTTCACAGTGGAAGACACGAGTAAAATCCCAAAATTCAAGAGAGTAATGGGGTAGAGCTAAGTAAGGTAGCCATTATCAAGGAGAACATGCTGGAAAAACTCAATGTCCTGAAGGTGGATAAACCACTAGGGTCAGATGAACTACACCCCAGACTTCTAAGGTGGATAGCTGGAGAGAGAGTGGAGGCATTAGTGGTGATCTTTCAGGAATCACTAGAATCAGGGAGGGTCCCAGCGGACTGGAATATCACTAATGTAACACCTCTATTTAAAAAGGGACAAAGAAAATTATAGACTAATTAGCCTAACCTCGGTCATGGGTAAGGTCCTGGAATCTATTGCGAAGGCCGAGAACCTATCTCTGTTTTAAATATACTCAATAACCTGGCCTTTAAAGCCTTCTGCGGTAATGAATTCCACAGATTCACCACTCTCTGGCTGAAGAATTTTCTCCTTATCTCTGTTCTAAAGGTTTTCCCTTTACTCTAGATTAGATTACATTAGATTCCCTATAGTGTGGGAACAGTCCCTTCGGCCCAACCAGTCCACACCAACCCTCCGAAGACTAACCCACCCAGACCCATTTCCCTATGACTATCACACCTAACACCACGGGCAATTTAGCATGGCCAATTCATCTGAACTGCACATCTTTGGATTGTGGGACGAAACCAGAGCATCCGCAAAAAACCCATGCAGACATGGGGAGAATGTGCAAACTCCACACAGATGGTTGTCGGAGGCTGGAATCGAACCTGGGACCCTGGTGCTGTGAAGTAGCTGTGGCCTTGGGTCAGAGTCTCTCCGACCAATGGAAACATCTTTCCAGCATCTACTCTGTCCAGGCCATTCACTATTCTCTATGTTTCAATTAGATTTCCCTTCCACCCCCCATTCCTTCTAAACTCTGAGAATAGACCCACAATCCTCAAACGTACCTCATATGTTAAGCTGTTCATTCCTGCGACCATTATGGGCGGCACAGTGGCACAGTGGTTAGCACTGCTGCCTCACAGCGCCAGAGACCTGGGTTCAATTCCCGCCTCCGGCGACTCTCTGTGTGGAGTCTGCACATTCTCCCAGTGTCTGCGTGGGTTTCCTCCGGGTGCTCCAGTTTCCTCCCACAATCCAAAAATTTGCAGGTTAGGTGAATTAGCCATGCTGAATTGCCCGTAGTGTTAGGTTAAGGGGTAAATGTAGGACAATGGGTTTCGGTGGGTTACGCTTCAGCGGGTCGGTTTGGACTTGTTGGGCCGAAGGGCCTGTTTCTACACTGTAAGTAATCTAATTCTTGTGAACCTCCTCTGAACGCATTCCAGGGACAGTACATCTTGACATATGGGGCCCAAAACTTTGCACAATACTCCAAATGTGGTCTGACCAGAGCCTTGTAGAGCCTCAGAAGTACATTCCTGCTTTTTGACTCAAGTCCTCTCAAGATAAATGCCAACATTGCATTTGTCTTCCTAACTACTGACTCAACCTGCAAGTTCACCTTGAGAGAAGCCTGGACTAGAACGCCAAGTCTCTTTGCACTTCAGATTTCTGAAATTTCTACTCATTTAGAAAATAGTCCATGCCTCTATTTTTCCTACCAAAGTGCGTGACTTCAGACTTTCCCACATTATACTCCATCTGTTACTTCTTTGCCCACTTTCCCAACCAGTCCAAATTCTTCTCCATTCTCCCCACCTTCTCAACGTGACCTGCCCCTCCACCTGTCTTTGTATCATCTGCAAACTTAGCCAGAATGCCCTCAGTTCCTACATCTCGATCGTTAATGTATAAAGTGAAAAGCTGTGATCCCAACACTGAGCCTTGCAGAACACTCCTTGTCACCAGCTACCATCCTGAGAAAGACCCTTTTATCCTCAGTCTCTGCTTTCTGCCCGGCAACCAAGCTTCGATCCATGCTAGCACCTTGCCCCTAACACCATGGGCTCTTACCTTACTCAGTAGCCTCCTGTGCTGCACCTTGTCAAAGGCCTTATTGGAGGCCAGGTAGATAACATCCATTGGCTCGCCTTGGGCTAACCTGCTCATTACTTCCTCAAAGAATTCTAACAGATTTATCAGGCATAACCTCCCCTTAATGAAATCATGATGACGTTGCCCTATTTTACCATACACTTCCAAGTATTCAGAAATCTCTTCATTCACAATGGATTCCAGGATCTAACCCACAACCGAAGTTAGGCTAAATGGACTGTAATTTTTCATTTTTTGCCTTACTCCATTTTTAAACAGGGCGGTCACGTTAATAATTTTCCAGATATTTAGGACCCTACCTGATTCTAGCGATTCCTGAAAGATCATCACGAACGGATCCACAATCTCTTCAGCAATGTCCCTTAGAACTCTGGGTGTAGTCCAGCTGTTCCAGGTAATTCATCCACCTTCAGGCCATTCAGTTTTTTTCTCGCACATTCTCCTTGGTGATGGACACCATACATAGCTCTGCTCCCTACAGTCTTAAATTTTTGGGATAATACTCATGCCTTCTACCATTAAGACTGACATGAAGTAATTACTCAGTTCCTCAGCTATTTCCTTGTTTCCCACTACTATCTCTCCAGGGTCATTTTCCAGCGACCCAGCGTCCATTTTTGCCTTTCTTTTACCCATTATATATCTTACAGTAATAGAGTCATACAGATGAACAGCATGGAAACAGACCCTTCGGTCCAACCTGTCCATGCCGACCAGATATCCCAATCCAATCTAGTCCCATCTGCCAGCACCCAGCCCATATCCCTCCAAACCCTTCCTATTCATATACCCATCCAAATGCCTCTTAAATGTTGCAATTGTACCAGCCTCCACCACATCCTCTGGCAGCTCATTCCATACACGTACCACCCTCTGCGTGAAAAAGGTTGCTCCTTAGGTCTCTTTTATATCTTTCCCCTCTCACCCTAAACCTATGCCCTCTAGTTCTGGACTCCCCCAACCCAGGGAAAAGACTTTGTCTATTTATCCTATCCATACTTTTTCCCCGGGTACAACAGAGTGTTACAAGGGGACATAAATTTAAGGTGAAGGGTGGAAGGTATAGGGGGATGTCAGGGGTGGGTTCTTCACCCAGAGAGTGGTGGGGGCATGGAATGCGCTGCCCGTGGGAGTGGTAGAGTCAGAATCATTGGCGACCCTTAAGCGGCATTTGTATAGGTACATGGATGGGTGCTTAATCTAGGATAGAAGTTCGGCACAACATCGTGGGCCGAAGGGCCTGTTCTGTGCTGTATTGTTCTATTCTATTCTATTCTATACCCCTCATAATTTTGTAAACCTCTATAAGGTCACACCTCAGACTCCGGCGCTCCAGGGAAAACAGCTCCAGCCTGTTCAGCTTCTCCCTGTAGCTCAGATCCTCCAACTTTGGCAACATCCTTGTAAATCTTTTCTGAACCCTTTCAAGTTTCACAACATCTTTCCGATAGGAAGGAGACCAGAACTGCACACAATATTCCAACAGTGGCCTAACCAATGTCCTGTACAGTCGCAACATGACCTCCCAACTCCTGTACTCAATACTCTGACCAATAAAGGAAAGCATACCAAACACCTTCTTCACTATCCGATCTACCTGCGACTCCACTTTCAAGGAACTATGAACCTGCACTCCAAGGTCTCTTTGTTCAGCAACACTCCCTAGGACCTTACCATTAAGTGTATAAGTCCTGCTAAGATTTGCTTTCCCAAAATGCAGCACCTCACATTTATCTGAATTAAAATCCATCTGCCACTTCTCAGCCCATTGGCCCATCTGGTTCAGATCCTGTTGTAATCTGAGGTAACCCTCTTCGCTGTCCATTACACCTCCAATTTTGGTGTCATCTGCAAACTTACTAACTGTACCTCTTATGCTTGCATCCAAATCACTTATGTAAATGACAAAAGGTAGAGGGCCTAGCACCGATCCTTGTGGCACTCCACTGGTCACAGGCCTCCAGTCTGAAAAACAACCCTCCACCACCACCCTCTGTCTTCTACCTTTGAGCCAGTTCTGTATCCAAATGGCTAGTTCTTCCTGTATTCCATGAGATCTAACCTTGCTAATCAGTCTCCCATGGGGAACATGATTTCCCACGCACAAAGCCATGTTGACTATCCCTAATCAGTCCTTGCCTTTCCAAATACAATGTACATCATGTCCCTCAGGATTCCCTCCAACAACTTGCCCACCACCAAGGTCAGGCTCACCGGTCTATGGTTCCCTGGCTTGTCTTTACCGCCCTTCTTAAACAGTAGCACCAAGTTTGTCAACCGCCAGTCTTCCGGCACCTCACCTGTGACTATCAATGATACAAATATCTCAGCAAGAGGCCCAGCAATCACTTCTCTAGCTTCCCTCAGAGTTCTCGGGTACACCTGATCAGGTCCTGGGGATTTATCCACTTTTAACCATTTCAAGACATCCAGCACTACCTCCTCTTTAATCTGGACATTTTCCAAGATGTCACCATCTATTTCCCTACATCTATTTATCTTCCATGTTCTTTTCCACAGTAAATACTGATGCAAAATATTCATTTAGTATCTCCCCCATTTTCTGTGGCTCCACACAAAGGCCACCTTGCTGATCTTTGAGGTGCCCTATTCTCTCCCTAGTTACTCTTTTGTCTTTAATATATTTGTAAAAACCCTTTGGATTCTCCTTTATTCTATTTGCCAAAGCTATCTCATGTCCCCGTTTTGCCTTCCTGATTTCCCTCTTAAGTATACTCCTGCTTTCTTCATACTCTAAGGATTCACTCGATCTCGCCTGTCTGTACCTGACATATGATTCCATCTTTTTCGTAACCAAACCCTCAATTTCTTTAGTCATCCAGCATTCCCTATGCCTACCAGCCTTCCCTTTCACCCTGACAGGAATATACTTTCTCTGGATTCTCATTGTCTCATTTCTGAAGGCTTCCCATTTTCCAGCTGTCCCTTTACCTGCGAACATCTGCCTCCAATCAGCTTTCGAAAGTTCTTGCCTAATACCATCAAAATTGGCCTTCTCCAAGTTTGAACTTTAACTTTTAGATCTCGTCTATCATTTTCCATCACTATTTTAAAACGAACAGAATTATGGTCACTGGCCCCAAAGTGCTCCCCCACTGACACCTCAGTTACCTGCCCTGCGTTATCTCCCAAGAGTCGGTCAAGGTTTGCACCTTCTCTAGTAGGTACATCTACATACTGAATCAGAAAATTGTCTTGCACACACTTAACAAATTCCTCTCCATCTAAACCTTTAACACTATGGCAGTTCCAGTCGTTGTTTGGAAAGTTAAAATCCCCTACCATAACTACCCTATTATTCTTAAAGGTAGCTGAGATTTCCTTACAAGTTTGTTTCTCAATTTCCCTCTGACTATTGAGGGGGTCTATAATACAATCCCAATAAGGTGATCATCCCTTTCTTATTTCTCAGTTGCACCCAAATAATTTCCCTGGATGTATTTCCGGGAATATCCTCCCTCAGCACAGCTGTAATGCTATCCCTTATCAAAAATGCCACTCCCCCTCCTCTCTTGCCTCCCTTTCTATCCTTCCTGTAGCATTTGTCTCCCGGAACAGTAAGCTGCCAGTCCTGCCCATACCTGAGCCATGTTACCGTAATTGCTATGATATCTCAGTCCCATGTTCCTAACCATGCCCTGAGTCCATCTGCCTTCCCTGTTAGGCCTCTTGCATTGAAATAAATGCAGTTTAATTTATTAGTCCTACCTTGTCCCTGCCTGCCCTGACTGTTTGACTCACTTCCGTTCTCAGCTGTACCCGTCTCAGATCGATCTCTTTCCTCACTATCTCCCTGGGTCCCACCCCTCCCCCATCTTACTAGTTTAAATCCTCCTGAACAGTTCTAACAAATCTCCCTGCCAGTATATTAGTCCCCTTCCAATTTAGGTGCAATCTGTCCTTCTTGTACAGGTCACTTCTACCCCAAAAGAGATTCCAATGATCCAAAAATGTGAATCATTCTCCCATACACCAGCTCCTCAGACATGCATTCATCTGCTCTATCCTCCTATTCCTGCCCTCACTAGCTCGTAGCACTGGGAGTAATCCAGATATTACTACTCTTGAAGACCTCCTTTTTAAATTTCTGCCTAACTCTCTGTAATCTCCCTTCAGAGTCTCCACCTTTTCCCTTCCAATGTCGTTGGTTCCAATGTGGACAATGACCCCTCAGACGTTCTCCCCCGTGAGAACATTCTGCACCCTCTCTGAGACATCCTTGATCCTGGCACCAGGGAAACAACACACCATTCTGCTTTATCTCTGCTGGCCACAGAAACGTCTGTATGTAACTCTGACTACAGAATCCCTAACACAATTTATCTCTTGGAAGCTGACGTACCCCTCGTTGCATTAGAGCCAGTCTCAATACCAGAAACTTGGCTGTTCGTGCTATGTTCCCCTGAGAATCCATCACCCCCTACATTTTCCAAAACAGCATACCTGTTTGAAATGTGTATATCCACAAAAGACTCCTGCACTAGGTGCTGACCTCTCTCACCCTTCCTGGAGTTAACCCATCTATGTGACTGTAGCTGAGACTTTCCCCCCTTCCTATAACTGCCATCCATCACATACTGTTGCTGTTGCAAATTCCTCATCGCTTCTATCTGTCTCTCCAACTAATCCACTCGATCTGATAAGATTCGCATTCAACAGCATTTATGGCAGGTATAATCCACAGTAACCCTTAAACTCCCACATCTGACAAGAAGTACATATCACTGCAAAGGCCATTTTTGCTCCTTCACAATCTACGGACCCAGAAAATAACACCGTCTTATTCCTCTACAAATACTGCCCCAGGTTAAATTAACTTATCTGATTCTGTGCTGCAAACTTCACCCAACAGTTTCTCCAAGATTAGTTGTGAAATTCACTGCTTGTTAATTTTCCCAGATGCACTCCAATGTCCAACGATACACGAATTCAAACAGCAAAGGCAGTAACTGTGCAGGTTCTCTCTCTCTCTCTCTCCTGCACTGTCCTCACTATGTGCTCTTCTCCCTTTTAAAATTACTATTGTTTTGACTTTTTTTTTTCCAAAGTTCCAAAACAATGCAACAGCATATAAAACAGTAATTGCTGCTCCCGGAATTCGAGGAAGTCACCTCGAACACCTAAAATACCTCAAAAAAAGGGAGCAGCTCTTACAGCCAGAAATGTTTCCCATCCTCCATCTTGGATTATCCAGAATCCAACATTAAAAACTCTTAGTCTTCCTTTATATCACTGGCTAGCTTACCCTCCTATTTAATCTCCTCCCTCCTTACTTATTTTTTAGTTGCCCTCTGTTGGTCTTTATAAGCTTCAACATCCTCTGGTTTCCCACTGTCCTTCACCAAATAATATGTTTTTTCTTGGCTTTTATGCTATCCCTGACCTCCCTGGTCAGCCATGGTTGTCTCATCCTCCCTGTATCGGGCCTCGTTTTCCTTGAATGAATTTCTGCTTTGTCTCCTGAATTCCTCCCAGAAACTCCTGCCATTGCTGTTCCACTTTCTTTCCTGCAAGGCTCCTCTCCCAGTCAATTCTACCCAGCTTCTCCGTCGTGCCTCTGTAGTTGCCTTTCTTAAGCTGTAATACCGTTAGCTCTGATTCTACCTTCTCCCTCTCAAATTTCACAGTAAGTTCAATCATATTATGATCACTGCCTCCCAAGGGTTCTTTCATCTTAAGCTCGTTATCAATTCAGCCTCATTGCACAACAATAAATCCAGTATTGCCTGTTCCCCTAATGGGTTCCACCACAAGTCTTTCCTACACATCTTTTGTATCTCTTGGTGTATCCTGACTACAGTTTGGAGACCTGAACTATGTTTTTTTTTAATCTTTGCCACTTATTTTGTGCCAACTGCAAACTTTGAAATATTACATTTGGACCCTATCAATATTAGTGTGCACTCACTATTTCTACTTGTAAAAGTGTAGTGTTCAAGTGTGACCACTCACGAGAATTTGCTGTAATGTTGTAGTCTATAGCAATGCAAGCAATAACCAGAACTGTCTGTAATATTATACAACGCACTCACCAGTACTGTCTGTTGCCTTAAATGAGGGACAGTCTCTTCCACTGCTATACTGCTGTCCCAGATATTCCTGCAAAACAAAATATACTCCTGCTTTACTTTTATCACAGCTCCCTATTTCAATACACCAGAAATTTAGCTGTTGTATAAAGAATCATCACACTCCTAATTTAAGACATAATTGAGATGCAAGATTATCCATTATGTATGTCATAGTAGTTGCCACACTCCCACTTAATGCTCAGGAAATAGGTATTTGCAGCCAATAGTCTGAAGCTCAACAAAATGGTCACTCCATTGACCAGACTGGATTATTACCACCATAATACAGTGGAAAAAGCTAATTCACAGAATCTGACAGCCCAGCAGTGCAGAAAGAGACCACTCCACCCATTGTGACTGCACTAGCTCTGCATGAGAATTTCATTTAAGACAATTCTCTTGACTTCTTCCCATAATCCTGCATTTTGTTTTTCAAATCCTACTCATTGACTACAGTTCAGCCTTCAACATTATCATCCTCTGGGAACTGATTACTTGATCTCGGACTAAGCCCCAGTCTCTGCAACTGGATCCTCAGTTTCCTGACCCACAGGCCACAATCAGTGAAGATTGGGGACAATATTTCATCCTCACTAACACTCAACACTGGAGTCCCCCAGAGGTGCGTACTCAGCCCCCTACTATACTCACTGTATGCCCATGACTGCGTCGCCAAATACCAGACTAATGCCATTTACAAGTTTGCTGGTGACACCACCATAGTCGGTTGAATCTCAGATGGCGACGAAACAGACTATAGACGGGAGGTGGAAGACCTGAAAAAATGGTACACTGACAACAACCTAGCTCTCAATGCCAGCAAAACCAAGGAACTCAATATTAACTTTCGATGGTATGTTACTCATGCCCCCCCTACACATTAACAGCACCGAGGTGGAAGGAGTGGAGACTGTGAAGCTCCTGGGAGTGGTCATCCACAACAAGCTTTCTTGGACTCTTCAGGTGGACGCACTGGTTACAAAGGTCCAACATCATCTCTTCTTCCTCAGGCAGCTGAGGAAATTTGGCATGACGGTGAATACCCTTGCCAACGTTTATAGATGTGCCATCGAGAACATTTTGTCTGGATGTATCACTACCTGGTATGGCAACTGTACCACTCAAGATCGGAGACGGTTACAGAGAGTGGTGAACTCGGACCAGACAATTACAAAGACCAACCTCCCATCTGTAGAATCCATCTACCAGGTCCGCTGTCCAAGAGAGGCTGCCAGCGTTGATGAACAGAGAGATCTCAGTGCCCAGGTGCATAAATCCATCGAGGACAGGCATCTCAGTACCTCACTTCAACTCAAACCCATGGATAACCTCACGTTGCTGCATTTCTCTAGATTCCACCCTAAACACATTAAAATAGCAACCCCCAACGGACAAGCCCTACGCACACACAAGATCTGTTCAGATGCGGAGTGTTAGCCTTCATCGCGAGGAGGATTGAGTTTTGGAGCCATGAAGTCATGCTTCAGCAGTTCAAGACACTGATAAGGCTGCACCTGGAGTACTGCGTGCAGTTCTGGTCACCACATTTTAGGAAGGATGTGGCAGCTTTGGAAAGGGTTCAGAGAAGATTTATACGGATAATAATGGAATAGTTTAGTTTAGATGGGCATCAGATTAATTTCACAGATCAACACAACATCAAGGGCCAAAGGGCCCGTACTGCGCTGTACCATTTTATGTTCTATGTACTTGAACTATAGTATTCCCAGAAAATATTTGGAAAGTTGAAGTCTCCCATAGCAACTACCCTGTCACCCTCGCTCCTATCGAGGATTATCTTTGCTATCGTATCCTCTACATCTCTGGAACTATTCGGAGACCTATAGAAAGCTCCCAACAGGTTGACCTCTCCTTTCCTGTTTCTAACCTCTACCCATGCTACCTCAGGAGACAAATTCTCAAGCATCCTTTCTGCAACCGTAAAATAACCTAACCTACCCACCCCTCAATTCACTGCTATCCATTTGCATGTCCAGCAGTTGGTTAAATGTCCCGAATGACTTCACTTCCACCACCACCGCTGGGAATGCATCTGCGTAAAGAACCTTCCTCGGACGTTCCCTCTATACTTTCCTCCGAATATCTTAAAACTGTGACCCCTCATACCAGTCAATCCTGCCTGAGGGAGAAGTCTCTGGCTATTGACTCTATCCAAGCTTCTCACTACCTTGTACACTTCGATCAGGTCGCCTCTCTTCCTCCTTCTCTCCAGCAAGAAGAGTCCGAGCTTAGTCAACCTCTCTTCATAAGACAAGCCCTCAAGTGCAGGCAGCATCCTGATAACCTTCTTTGCACCCTCTCCAAAGCCTCTGTATCTTTCCTATAATAGGTAGGCAGAGTTGTGGATAGTTGGGAAGGATGCTGTGGGCTACAGAGAGACATAGATAAGATGCAGAGCTGATCTGAAAAGTGACAAATGGAGTTTAATGCGGCAAAGTGAGAGGCAGTTCACTTTGGAAGTAGTAACAAGAATACAGAGTACTGGGCTAATGGTAAAAATCTTGGCAGCGTTGATGAACAGAGAGATCTCAGGGTCCAGGTGCATAAATCCCTGAAAGTTGCCACCCAGTTTGATAAGATTGTTAAGGCGGCATAAGGTGTGTTGGTGTTTATTGGGAGAGGGATTGACTTCGGAGCCACTAGGTCATGCTTCAGCTGTACAAAACTCTGGTGTGGCCACACCTGGGGTAATGCGTGCAGTTCTAGTGCATTACAGAAAGGATGTGGAAACTTTGCAAAGGGTTCAGAGGAGATTTACGAGGATGTTGTCTGGTATGGAGGGAAGGTCTTACGAGGAAAGGCTGAGGGAACTGAGGCTGTTTTTGTTGGAGAGAAGAAGGTTGAGAGGTGACTTAATCAAGATGTATAAGATAATCAGAGGGTTAGATAGAATGGACAGTGAGAACCTTTTTCTTTGAATGGTGAAGGCTAACATGAGGGGAAATAACTTAAAAGTGAGGGAGTAATTGATTTTGGACAGATATCAAGGGCAGCTTCTTTACTTAGAGAGAAGTAGGGGTGTGGAATGGCCTGCCTGCAATAGGAGCAGACTCGCTGACGTTAAGGGCATTTAAACGGGCACTGGACATACATATGGATAATAATGGAATGGTGTAGTCAGATGGGCATCAGATTAATTTCACAGATCGGTGCAACATCGAGGGCCGAAGGGCTGTATTGCGCTGTAATGTTTGATGTTCTAAAAAGGCAATGTTGTCAAGAAGAACAATGAGATACAGGCTACTAGACTGGATGGGATTGAGATTCACAGGGAGGAGGTGTGAGCAATTCTGAAAAGTTAAAAGTAGATAAGTCCCCTGGGCTGGATGGGATTTTAATCTTGCATTCCGTGGGAAGACAGGGAAGAGACTGCAGAGCCTTTGGCTTTGATCTTTTTGTCGTCATTGTCTACTATTTTGGATACTGTGGGGGGGGGAGCAATGACTTACCAGGGGAAAGCAATGGGGCACCTGCTGCTCAGAAGGTAAGGGGGAAGAGGAGCAGAGCAGTAGTCATTGGGGACTCCATAGTTAGGGGGACAGATAGGAGGTTCTGTGGGGATGAGAGAGATTCACAATTGGTGTGTTGCCTCCCGGGTGCCAGGGTCCGTGATGTCTTTGATCATGTTTTTGGGATCCTTAGGGGGGAGGGGGAGCAGCCCCAAGTCGTGGTCCACATTGGCACCAACGACATAGGTCGGAAGAGAGATGGGGACTTGAGGCAGAAATTCAGGGAGCTAGGATGGAAGCTTAGAGCTAGGACGAACAAAGTTGTTTTCTCTGGTTTGCTGCCCGTGCCACGTGCTAGTGAGGTGAGGGAGAGAAAGGAGTTGAACACGTGGCTACAGGGATGGTGCAGGAGGGAGGGTTTCAGGATTTTGGATAATTGGAGCTCTTTCTGGGGTAGGTGGGACCTCTACAAGCAGGATGGTCTTCATCTAAACCAGAGGGGTACCAATATCCTGGGTGGGAAATTCACTAAAGCTATTAAGGTGGATTTAAAGTAATACAGCAGAGGGATGGGAACCAAAATTGTAGGACAGGGACAAAAGAGGATGAGAGCAGGGAGCTCCACAATCAAATATCTGACACTGGCAAGCAAGAACCTGGTTTGAAATGGGTGTACTTCAACGCGAGAAGCATCCAAAATAAAGTGGGTGAACTGGCAGCGTGGGTTGGGACTTCGATGTTGTGGCCAATATGGAGACATGGATAGAGCAGGGACAGGAATGGCTGTTGCATGTTCTGGGATTCAGATGTTTCAGTAAGAACAGAGAAGAAAGTAAAAGATGGGGAGGTGTGGCATTGTTGATCAGGGACAATATTACAGCTGTAGAAAGGATGTTTGGGGACTCGTTAACTGAGGTAGTATGGGCTGAGGTTAGAAATAGGAAAGGAGAAGTCACTATGCTGGGAGTTGTCTATAGTCCTCCGAACAGTCCCAGAGATGGAGTGGAAAGGATAGCAAAGATGATTCTCGATAGGAGTGAGAGAGGCAGGGTAGTTATCATGGGGGACTTCAACTATCCAAATATTGACTGGGAACACTACAGTACGAGTACTATAGATGGGTCAGTTTTTGTCCATTATGTGCAGGAGGGCTTCCTGACACAGTATGTAGACAGGCCTACAAGGGGCGAAGCCACTTTAGATTTAGTACTGGGTAACGAGCCTGGCCAGGTGTTAGATTTGGAAATGGGTGAGCACTTTGGAGACAGCGATCACAATTCTGTCAGGTTTACTTGAGTGATGGAAAGGGATAGGTGTACTCCACCGAGCAAGAGTTACAGCTGGGGGAAGGGAAATTACGAATGCAATTAGGCAAGATTTAGGAAGCGTAGAATTGGGAAGGAAACTGCAGGGGATGAGCACATTAAAAATGTGGAGCTTATTCAAGGAAAAGCTCCTGTGTATCCTCGATAAGTATGTATCTATCAGGCAGGGAGGAAGATATAGAACGCGTGAGCTGTGGTTTACTGAGGAAGTGGAATGTGTTGCTTGAAAAGCGCAGCAGGTCAGGCAGCATCCAAGGAGCAGGAGAATCGATGCTGCCTGACCTGCTGCGCTTTTCCAGCAAGACATTTTTCAGCTCTGATCTCCAGCATCTGCAGTCCTCACTTTCTCCCAAGGAAGTGGAATCCCTGGTAAAGAAGAAGGCGGCGGCTTATATTAGAACAAAATGTGAAAACTCAGTTAGGGCGCTTCAGGGTTACAAGGAAGTCAGGAAAGACCTAAAAAGAGAGCTCAGAAGAGCCAGGAGGGGACATGAGAAATTGTTGGCAGACAGGATCAGGGTTATTAGGCTTAACCCTAAGGCTTTCCATAGGTCTGTCAGGAATAAAAGAATATAAATTAGAGCCAATCAAGGATAATAGTGGGAAGTTGTGTGTGGACTCAGAGGAGATCGGGGAAGCACTAAATAAATATTTTTCAACAGTGTTCACTATAGAAAATGAAAATGTTGACGAGGAAGATACAGAGATACTTGCATCTGGACTAGAAGAGATTGAGGTTCACAAGGAAGAGGTATTAGAAATCCTGCAGAGCGTGAAAATAGACAAGTCCCCTGGGCCGGATGGGATCTATCCTAGGATCCTCTGGGAAGCAAGGGAAGAGATTGCCAAGCCTTTGGCATTGATCTTCAAATCATCATTGTCTACAGGAATAGTGCCTGAGGACTGGAGGATAGCAAATGTGCTTCTCTTGTTCAAAAAGGGTAGTAGAGACAACCCTCGCAATTATAGACCAATGAGTTTCACTTCAGTTGTTGGTAAAGTGTTGGAAAAGGTTATAAGTGATGGGATTTACAACCATCTAGAAAATAATAATCTGATCAGGGACAGTCAGCATGGTTTTGTGAAGGGTAGGTCGTGCCTAACGAATCTTATTGAGTTTTTTGACAAAGTGACCAAACAGGTAGATGAGTGTAAACCGGTTGATGTGGTGTAAATGGATTTCAGCAAGGAATTCGATAAGGTTCCCCACAGTAGGCTATTGTACAAAATGCGGAGGAATAGGATTGTGGGAGACATAGCAGTTTGGATCAGTAATTGGCTTGCTGAAAGAAAACAGAGGGTTGTAGTTGATGGAACATGTTCATCTTGGTGTCCAGTTACTAGCGGCGTACCGCAAGGGTCGGTGTTGGGTCCACTGCTGTTCGTCATTTTTATAAATGACCTGGATGAGGACGTAGAAGGGTGGGTTAGTAAATTTGCGGATGACACTGAGGTCGGTGGAGTTGTGGATAGTGACGAAGGATGTAGTAGGTTGCAGAGAGACATAGATAGGATGCAGAGCTGGGCTGAGAGGTGGCAAATGGAGTTTAATGTGGACAAGTGTGAGGTGATACACTTTGGACGGAGTAATCAGAATGCAAAGTACTGGGCTAATGGTAAGATTCTTAGGAGTGCAGATGAGCAGAGAGATCTCGGTGTCCAGGTACACAGATCCCTGAAAGTTGCCACCCAGATTGACAGGGTTGTTAAGAAGACATACAGTGTTTTGGCCTTTATTAATAGAGGGATTGAGTTCTGGAACCAGGAGGTTATGCTGAAGCTGCACAAAGGTCTGGTACAGCCACACTTGGAGTATTGTGTACAGTTCTGGTCACCGCATTATAAGCAGAATGTGGAAGCTTTGGAAAGGGTGCAGAGGAGATTTACTAGGATGTTGCCTGGTATGGAAGGAATGTCTTACGAGGAAAGGCTGTGGGCCTTGAGGCTGTTCTCGTTAGAGAGAGGAAGGTTGAGAGGTGACTTAATAGAGACATACAAGATAATCAGAGGGTGAGATAGGGTGGACAGGGAGAGCCTTTTTCCAAGTATGGGGACAGCAAACACGAGGGGACACAAATTTAAAGTGAGGGGAGATATGGAAAAGACAGATGTCAGAGGTAGTTTCTTTACTCAGAGGGTAGTAAGGGTATGGAATGCTTTGCCTGCAACGGTAGTAGATTTGCCAAGTTTAAGTGCATTTAAGTCGTCATTGGACAGGCATATGGACGTACATGGAATAGTGTAGGTGGGATGGGCTTCAGATTAGTATGACAGGGCGGCGCAACATTGAGGGCTGAAGGGCCTGTTCTGTGTTGTATTGTTCTATGTTCTATATCTCAGTGTCCAGGTACATAGATCCTTCAAAGTCGTCACCCAGGCTGATAGGGTCGTTAGAAGGCAATGGTGTGTTAGCTTTTACTGGGAGAGGGATTGCGTTTTGTGTTCAGTTCTGGTTACCACATTATAGGAAGGATGTGGAAGCTCTGGAAAGGGCTCAGGAGAGATTTACTAGGATGTTGCCTGTATGAAGGGAAGTTCTTATGAGGAAATGCTGAGGGACTTGAGGCTGTTTTCAATAGAGAGAAGGTTGAGAGGTGACTGAATTGAGACATATCAGATATTCAGAGAGTTAGATAGCTCGGACAGTGAGAGCCTTTTTCGTCCGATGGTGATGGCTAGCACAAGGGGAGTAGGGACGTGGAACGCACTGCTTGCAACTGTAGTAGACTCGCCAACTTTAAGGGCATTTAAATGGCCATTGGATAGGACTAGAATAAAATAGTGCAAGTTAGATGGGCTTCGGATTGGTTTCACAGGTCTGCACTACATCATGGGCGGAAGGATCTGTACTGCGCTGCAATGTTCTATGTTCTAATTTTACAGTGGAAGACATAGCAACAGAGCAGAATACAAGAGAGTCAGGGACAGAAGTGAGTGTAATGACCATCACTGAGGTGGTGGTGCAGGGGAAGCTGAAAGGTCTGAAGGCGGATTCATCACCTGGGCTGGATTGACTATACCCTACAGTGCTTCTGGAGATTGCTGAGGCGATGACAGAGGCATTGGTGGTGATCTTTCAGGAATCACTGGAGTCAGGGAGGATCTCAAAGGATCTTAAAGTGACTGATGAAACACCCCTATTAAAGAAGGGAGAGAGGCATAAGGCAGGGAAGACTGGTTAGCCTGACCTTGGCATTGGTAATATTTTAGAATTTATTCAGGAGGGGATAGTAGAGTACTGAGAAGTGCATGACAAATTACGGCTGCGACAGCACAGCTTCATCAAAGGAAGATCATGCCTGTAAAATCGGTTACAATTCTTTGAATAGATAATGAGCAAGTTAGATAAAGGAGAGCAAATGGATGTGCCTCTTCACATTTCCAGAAACCTTTCACAGACCTTTTACACAGAAAGCTGGTAAATATGAAAAGGGCCCATGGTGTCAGGTGCAAGGTATTGGCATTATAGAGGATCTGTTGACATGGCAGAAGATGGAGAATAGGGACAATGGGGTCTTTTTCAGGATAGTAGGCAGTGACAACAGAGTTCTGCAGGGGTCAGTATTGGGATTCATATTGTATGTTTATATTTTACATGAACAATCTGCATGAAGGAATGGACGACATTGTTGCTAATCACACAAAGATATGTAGAAGGACAGGTAGCATTGAGGAAGTGGGGAGACTACAGAAGGACTTGAACAGGCTCAGCAGAGGCAGATTGAATACCATGTGCGTCAGCATTTCCTGTCAAATCTGGCCTAGCCAGTGAAGTTCACATCCCACAGACAAATAATTTTTAATAATTCAATGTTTGGTCTAGATTTTCCCCATTTGAAACTTGTACCAGTTGTTCATTGTCATGGAGCATTCCTGATGAAGGGCTTTTGCCCAAAACATTGATTCTCCTGCTCCTCGGATGCTGCCTGACCTGCCATGCTTTTCCAGCACCACTCTAATCTTGATATCAATTGATTTGTCAGCTTGGCAGAGCGGTGGCAACTGGAATTCAACCTGAAAAAGTGAGAGGTAATGCACTTGAGAAGGATTATCAAGGCAGGATTTGTACCTGGAATGGTAGGAACCTGAAAAGCACCGAAGATCAGGGGAACCTTGCAATCTGCAGACCTCTGAAGAGAGCAGCACATAAGGTGTTTTCAAAGGCACACAGAAAACAGCTGTTTTTATTAGCCAGGGCATGGTGTAAAAAAGCACGGAGGTTATGTTAGAATTATATAAAATGCTGGTTAGGTCACGCTGAGTGCTGCATACAGTTCTGGTTGCTCTCGAGAGGGTGCAGATGTGATTCACTTGGATGACACCTGGGCTGGAGTGATTACATAGGAGAGAGAGAGAGAAGATCAGCTGGGGTTGTTTTCCTTTTAGAGTGAAGGTTGAGAGGTAACTGAAAGAGGTGTGTAAGCATATGAGGAGCCAAGATATGGTGGACAGGAGGGCACTTTTGCCATTAATAGAAAGGTATCATAACCATGGGCTATAGATTTTACGAACTGCCAGAGGAAGTGATAAAGGCAAGTACAATTACAATATTTAAAAAGATATTTGGACAGGTACATTCATACGAATGGACATGGGCCAAATGCAGGCAAATGGGATGAGTTCAGTTCAGAAAACGTGGTCAGTATGGATGAGTTAGGCTGAAGGGTTAGTTTCCCAGCTGTATGACTCCATTTAAGTTAAGACATAGATTCAAAGAAGAGAGTGGAGGAGAATTTTCTTCATTTGGAGAATGTAGGGAGTCTGGAATTTTCTGCTTAAAAAGATTGGTTGACTCAAAAGATCTTGTACATGAAACCAATATTTAGACATTCACTTGCATTGCCACAACCTCCATGGCTATGGGCCAGAAGCTGGAAGACAGGGTTAATTAGATTAGATTACTTACAGTGTGGAAACAGGCCCTTCGGCCCAACAAGTCCACACCGCCCCGCCGAAGCGTAACCCACCTACCCCTACATCTCCATCTACCCCTTACCTAACACTACGGGCAATTTAGCATGGCCAATTCACCTGACCTGCACATCTTTGGACTGTGGGAGGAAACCGGAGCACCCGGAGGAAACCCATGCAGACACGGGGAGAATGTGCAAACTCCACACAATCAGTCGCCTGAGGCGGGAATTGAACCCAGGTCTCTGGTGCTGTGAGGTAGCAGTGCTAACCACTGTGCCACCGTGCCGCCCAAATGTTGTCAAATTTTTATTGATTGTATGGATACATTTGTCCAAGACATCACTTTTAGTGCTGTCACCATCTATGAGTCCCTGCTGGCTGAATCTATACCTAGCTGTACTTGTTGGACATCTCTATCCATATACTGGATTAGTGGTGCTGGAAGAGCACCGCAGTTCAGGCAGCATCCAACGAGCAGCGAAATCGACGTTTCAGGCAAAAGCCCTTCATCAGGAATAAAGGCAGTGAGCCTGAAGCATGGAGAGATAAGCTAGCCTTTATTCCTGATGAAGGGCTTTTGCCCGAAACGTCGATTTCGCTGCTTGTTGGATGCTGCCTGAACTGCTGTGCTCTTCCAGCACCACTAATCCAGTATTTGCTTTCCAGCATCTGCAGTCATTGTTTTCATCTCTATCCATAGCGCGTTATTCCTTCGAAGAAGTCAAATAAACGTGTTGACCACAATTCCCTTTTAACAAGGTGACATTTCCTGATTACCTAGAGTTCTGTGAAGTGTACAGCTTTAATGATCAATTCTCTCACCTTTCTCACAACAGACTTCAAGCAAACTTACTTGCCTGTACAGCAGTTTCCTGTTTGCTGCCTCCCTCTTCTTGAATAAGTGGGTTATAGTTGTCACTTTGCAGTGTACAGAACCTTTCAAGAATCAAGGAAATTTTGGAAAATTACCACCAATGCATCTGCGGTCTCAGCAGCAATGTGTCTTAAGGCCTTGGGATAAAGTCCTGCTGGTCCCAGAGATTTGGCAAGCTACAGCTGCATCAGGTTGTTTCTCTGGTGATTGTAATATCATTAGGTTCCCCGCTTTCTCTGCACTTCTAATTTTACAACTGGTACTGGAATGTATTTTGGATTCATGCAAAGAAAGAAGCAAAATATTTGTCCATGTCCTACCCAATTCCTTATTATCTTTTGTTAACTCTACGTTCTCAGTTCGCAGAGGACAAACACCCATTTCCTTTTTGTTTTTTAAATACCTGGACAAATTCTTGCTGTTTTTACACTGCTACTGTGCATTTTCTTGGATTCTAATTTCTTCTTCCTGATGAACATTTTACGAATTTGCTGCCTCATATTCTGACCAGCCACTTATCACATATCTAAAAGAGCTATATGCTTTTTCCTTCAGTTTGATGCTTTCCCACTTCCTATATTAAGTCATAGGTGGTCGGGTGACTCACCCATTGTAATTTTTCATTATCACAGCATGTACTTATCTGAAGTAATCTGAAATATTTCATAAAATATCTGCCACAGTGTCTCCATTGCTCAATCTCCAGTTCACTTCAGCCAGCGGAGCTTTCACGCCCACATAATTGCCTTTATTCACATTTAAATACAAGTCTTTGACCTACTTTGCTCTTCAAATTGGATGTAAACTTCAATCACACTGCGTTGCTGTTACCTTGGAGTACCTTCACTCGGAGGTCAACAATTAATTGTGTCACATTGTGCACCAACTGGTCCAGGATAACCTACTCGCTGATAATTATTGAACACGTAGGTCAAAACCTCTTGTAAGCATTCTGTGAACTCCTTAGCCAGGCAATTAATGCCAATCTGATTTCCCCAGTTTATGTGGGAGATTAAAGTCACCCATGTCATTTTCTGACTCTTTATTCCAAGCATCCAGTATTTGTTCTTGTATATTTGGTTCTATGTTGTGATTACTGCTTGGGAGTTTGTAAAATGCTCCCACCACAGTTCTTTTCCATTCCATGCCTCATCTCTACTCAATCCAACTTAACTTTGAGTCAGGTGATCAGGATGTCATCTCTAACTATTGCACAAATGCCATCCTTGATTAACAATGCTCCTTCTGCACCTTTATTGAGCTGCTAATTCTACTTCAAGGTCAGTCACCTCTCTACTCCAGACCCAATCCTGATTGGTGTTACATCCACAAGCATCCACTTCCTCCATCTATTATCAATACTCAGCAGGTGCAACATGTACCATCTGCAAAATGCACTGCAGACATTCACCAAAAATCCTTCGACAGCACCTTCCAAACTCTCTCACTTCCATCTAGAAAGACAACAGCAACAGATACATGGGAACATCTGCACATCAAGAATGTTAAAGGAAACTTGAAGGGCTCAATGTCTCCTCATTGTACTCTTCAAAATCCTTTCATATATGAATTGTTATACTATTATGTTATTTAGTTTTATTTCGTTAATTTATATATATTTTAACTCCTCTGGAATTCCTAGTTATACCTTTAGAAATACACTGCTCCCAGCAAGGTTCAAATGTGAGTAGAAACCCATAACCCAGGCTCCTGTTCTGAGGACATGGGCTTGAATCTCACCATGGCAGACAATGAATTCAATTGCAAAAAGCTAGTCTAATGGCGAACATGTAACCAATGTCCATTGTTGTAAAGACCCATCTAGTTCATTATCATTCTTTATTAATGCCATCTTTATCAGTTTCACATTCAAGTGACTCCAGACCCACAATGCTCTCCTCACCAGTGATGCCCACACAAGAACCACCACCTCTAACCATTACAGATACTATGCTCCTAACCTCCATGTCCTGTTAACTACCTCACTTACAGACACACCTTCCCATCCTGATCAAACCCTCTTCAAAATGGTGTGACTTTTTTTTTTAGCACAAAGACTCCAAGTTGTAAAGACCCATCTACTCCTTTCCCTGATGCATCCAGCATCTGGAGCTCAATCTCCAGCTCAAATTCTGAGAAGAAGTGCAAAGCTGAACCAAAACAGCAAGTTACAACCACAAAACAGGGCAGAGAGTTTCTGAACTGAACAGTCATGGTGTGTTAAACGGAATCATGCATTGAGTTTCAAGCTTGGAAACTTACCCCAGGATCCTGGTAAAATAGATGCAGATGCCGTTATGCTTTCCAGAAAAGACCACCTCTGGTCCAGACATTGTCGTGACTGGAGGCAGAGGGGCCCCGCCATACACTCCAGGACTTCCAGGGGAGAACAGAGGCGTTGACATGCCAACAGGCTTCAAACCTGAAGGGTGGGTTGGGGAAGAGCAGGGGGACAGAAAGGAAAGAGAAATAAAAGGGGGGAGAAGGGCAGAAGAGATTGTATAGAGAGAAGGAAAAGGGAGAGAGAGAGAAGTGTGTAATAGATAGGAAGAGAAAGCAAGAGAGAGAACAAGAGCAGAGAGAAAATTGAGAGGAGAGAAGCGGGGAGAAGCGAGAGAGAGAAAGAATCAGGAGGGACAATAGAGAGAAAGACAAAGTGTGGATGGAGATGCAATCAGGGGGATTGGGAGAGAGAGAGAGAGAGAGAGAGAGAGAGAGAGAGAGAGAGAGAGAGAGAGAGAGAGAGAGAGAGAGAGAGAGAGAGAGAAAAAAAGTCAGAAATACAAACCCACAATACAGTTCGCCAGAAATTGGGTAACACATGGTAGGTGGGGGAGCAGAAAGCAAATCGCACATGTGACATCAGGAAAGTGGGGGACATGATATCCAACCTGCCACATGGTAAGAACAGTGTACAATCAGTATCTTTAATTAGCAATACCTGAGACTGGAATAGCCGGCATACTGGGACTGGAGAAGGGGCTACCATAAGGCATCATGGGCACTGCAGCAAAGAGAGAACAGGTCACAAATTCTAGTTAGTGTCCAAGAAATGAACATTTGCTCTCATAACATACAACTATAACTCCTGTATCTTGCAGACTGAATAAATACGATAAGCAGGAACCCAATTCCCCAGTTTAAGAGACACTAGGAGTCAGTGCTTAACATCTTTTCATTAGGAGAAAGTGAGGACTGCAGATGCTGGAGATCAGAGCTGAAAATGTGTTGCTGGAAAAGCGCAGCAGGTCAGGCAGCACCCAAGGAGCAGAAGAATCGACATTTCGGGCATGAGCCGTTCTTCAGGAAGTTTCCTGAAGAAGGGCTCATGCCCGAAACGTCGATTCTCCTGCTCCTTGGATGCTGCCTGATCTGCTGCGATTATCTTTTCATTAGTGCATGAAAGTGAGACACTACATTTCAGTTCCCAAAAACACTGCCCAATCTCTTTGTCTCTTTCATCCCTGATTCTTCCTGTATTCCATTTTGACAGCCAGAAAAGAGCAGCATAATTTCTCATTTAAATCTTAATAGCTGTAAAGTTTTTAAATGTTGCTATTTAAATTACCTTGGTATACTCCCTGAAAGAAAACTGCAAGCTAGAGGTTGAATACTAATCAATCAAGAATTGAAAGGTTGTCAGCTTTTATTGCAAAGCAATTTTGTTACAAGTATAAGACAGTCTTGCTGCTGTGGGTTTCAAGATTATTGGTCTCTTCACTAATCCACTCACAAGCGCTTTATGTTTACTCATTCATAACTTCTTACTATAATTCAGTCTCATTCATCCATTCACAATACCGCGGTTCGGTAATATATTTTACTATTGCAAAATAGACTAAATTAGGGTGGCACGGTGGCTCAGTGGTTAGCACTGCTGCCTCTCAGCACCAGGGTCCCAGGTTCGGTTCCAGCCTCGGGCGACTGTCTGTGTGGAGTTTGCATATTCTCCCAGTGTCTGCATGGGATTCCTTTGGGTGCTCCAGCTTCCTCCCACAATCACAAAGATGTGCAGGTAAGGTGGATTGGCCACAGTGCTGGGTGCATTAGTCAGAGGGAAATGGGTCTGGGTGGGTTACTTTTCAAGAGGGTCGTTGTGGACTGGTTGGGCCGAAGGGTCTGTTTCCACACTGAAGGAAATCTAATCTAATCTAAAACAACCCATTATTGCAGTTGTGGGGTTCAGCAGAAACACACAGGTCAGGAAAGAATAAAAGCGCAGAATTGATTGAATCAGGGAAATGTCATTTGAGCAGAATCAATGTTTCCAGTGGCAACAACAGTGATAAAAAGGGAACTGAACAGAGCAGGTAGGCTTGACCATCTAACATAGTTAAAGCCCTCGAGAGCACAACAGAAGGCAACCGCAGAGTATTTACATTTGACCTAAACCACTTAACTGAACAGACAATTCTCAAGTCCCTGTCTGAATGGGTCCGTTTCAAGTACTTTACAGATAAAACAAACAAACCATCTAAACCACAGAAAGGAGAGTTATTTCAATAAACTGATAACTGCACCCTGTAAATATTAGGCACATTAATAACCCATATCCTGTAAATGTTAAACCTATGTATTTTGGGAAAGCAAATCTTAGCATGACTTATACACTTAATGGTAAAGTCCTAGGGAGTGTTGCTGAACAAAGAGACCTTGGAGTGCAGGTTCATAGCTCCTTGAAAGTGAGGTCGCAGGTAGATAGGATAGTGAAGGCGGGGTTTGGTATGCTTTCCTTTATTGGTCAGAGTATTGAGTAACAGGAGTTGGGAGGTCATGTTGCAGCTGTACAGGACATCGGTTAGGCCACTGTTGGAATATTGTGTGCAATTCTGGTCTCCTTCCTAACGGAAAGATGTTGTGAAACTTGAAAGGGTTCAGAAAAGATTTACAAGGATGTTGCCAGGGTTGGAGGATCTGAGCTACAGGGAGAGGCTGAACAGGCCGGGGTTGTTTTCCCTGGAGCGTCGGAGGCTGAGGGGTGACCTTATTGAGGTTTACAAAATTATGAGGGGCATGGATAGGATAAATAGGTAAAGTCTTTTCCCTGGGGTTGGGGGGTCCAGAACTAGAGGGCATAGGTTTAGGGTGAGAGGGGAAAGATATAAAAGAGACCTAAGGGGCAACTTTTTCATGCAGAGGGTGGTACGTGTATGGAATGAGCTGCCAGAGGATGTGGTGGAGGCTGGTACAATTGCAACATTTAAGAGGCATTTGGTTGGGTATATGAATAGGAAGGGTTTGGAGGGATATGGGCCGGGTGCTGGCAAGTGGGACTAGATTGGGTTGGGATATCTGGTCGGCATGGACGGGTTGGACCGAAGGGTCTGTTTCCATGCTGTACATCTCTATGACTCTATTATACTTGTATTCACACTTGTATCCTGAAAATGTTGTTATCCTATTAATGAATGGTCTGTTATGATATGGTATGGTATAAGAAATCCATTTCACTCAATGTTGCAGCTTCAGCTCAAACAGCAAGTTCTCCGAATAAAGACAACTGAATGTTATTTGATCACTTGTCTCACCCTGGCTCGTGGTCTAAAAAGAACCTGACACTGCTATTTTCCAAAGGCCTAATCCTGCTCCTATACCTTATGGTCATATCCAGCTCCTTCACAAACTTTCACGTGCCAATGAGCTGAACCTTCATTCTTTTAAGGTCTCAAGAATACAGATCTCCATATGTACTCAACCTCTTACTTTAGGTCAGCCTTATCAATCCAGGGACCATTCGAGTGATCTAGAATGGCACCTCAATGAGACCACAGACTGCAGTCTTCTCCATATTTAAGGACAGTGGGAGTTCAGTAGAATGGTCCCTGGATTGATACAACATTCTTAAAATGAGGAGTTGAGTATGTATAAAGATCTATATTTGGACCTTAAAAGAATGAGTATTCAGCTCACTGGAACTTCGAAGATACTGAAGGGGCTGGATATGACCACAAGATATAGGAGCAGAATTAGGCTTTTCAGGACATCAAGTCTGCTCTGCCATTCTATCTCAGCTAATATGTCTGATAACCCCATTCTTCTGCCTTATCCCTGTAACCTTTGATCCTCCTACTACTCAAAAACCTATCTAACTCTGCCTTAAATACACTCAATGACTTGGCTTCCACAGCCTTCTTGCGCAATGAGTTCCACAGCATCACCATGTTCTGGCTGGAGAAATGCTTCTCATCTCAGTTGTGAAGTGTTGCCCTTTACTCTAGCTGTCCTACTCTTTCTAGTCTTTACTACTCGTGGAAAGATCTTCCCGACACCCAGTCTCTTCAGGCCTCTCAATAATCTCTAAGTTTCAGTAAGATCTCCTTTCATCCTTCTAAATTTCATTAAGTACAGATCCAGAGCACTCAAACCCATTCTCCAAGTGCCACCAATCATCTCAGCCTATGTTCCTTAGAGAAGTGTGAGGGGCCAAACTATCTTCAGCTGCTTCTTCAGTCACTTCCCTCTATCATAAGGCCAGAAATGGGGAAGCTCACTGACAACTGCACCATGTCAGCACCTCCTCAGATACTGAAGCATTTATGTCCAAATGCAGCAAGATCTCCAGGACCGCAATTTCCCTTCCCACGTGGTTAAAGATGCCCTCCAACGCATCTCGTCCACATCCCGCACCTCCGCCCTCAGACCCCACCCCTCCAACCGTAACAAGGACAGAACGCCCCTGGTGCTCACCTTCCACCCTACCAACCTTCGCATAAACCAAATCATCCGCCGACATTTCCGCCACCTCCAAACGGACACCACCACCAGGGATATTTTCTTCCCCACCCCTTTGCGCCTTCCGCAAAGACCATTCCCTCCGTGACTACCTGGTCAGGTCCACACCCCCCTACAACCCACCCTCCCGTCCTGGCACCTTCCCCTGCCACCGCAGGAATCACAAAACCTGCGCCCACACCTCCTCCCTCACATCCATCCAAGGCCCTAAAGGAGCCTTCCACATCCATCAAAGTATCACCTGCACATCCACCAATATCATTTATTGTATCCGTTGCTCCCGATGTGGTCTCCTCTACATTGGGGAGACTGGACACCTCCTAGCAGAGTGCTTTAGGGAACATCTCTGGGACACCCGCACCAATCAACCACACTGCCCTGTAGCCCAACATTTCAACTCCCCCTGCCACTCTGCTGAGGACATGGAGGTCCTATGCCTCCTTCACCGCCACTCCCTCACCACCTGACGCCTGGAGAAAGAACACTTCAACCCCAGGGCATCAATGTGGACTTTAACAGTTTCCTCATTTCCACTTCCCCCACCTCACCCTAGTTCCAACTTCCAGCTCAGCACTGTCCCCATGACTTGTCCCACCTGCCTATCTTCTTTTCCATCTATCCATTCCACCCTCCTCCCCTCCCCCACGCACCTATTGTACTCTATGCTACTTTCTCCCCGCACCACACACCAACCCCCCCGCCTCATTTATCTCTCCACCCTTCAGGCACTCTGCCTGTATTCCTGATGAAGGGCTTTTGCCTGAAATGTCGATTTTACTGCTCCTGGGATGCTGCCTCAACTGCTGTGCTTTTCCAGCACCACTAATCCAAGATCTTCATGACATCCAGGCTTGGCTGACAACTGGAACATAACATTCATATCACACGAAGTGTCAGGCAAAGACTGTCTCCAACAACAGAGAATCTCACTGTTCTTCCTTGACATTCAATGGTGTTAGTATCACAATCTCCCAGCGATCGACATCCTGGGGTTACCAATTGACCAGAAAGTGAACGAGACTAGTCATATAACTACAGTGGCTATGAGAACAGATCAAAGTCTAGGAAAATTGCAGCAAGTAATTCACCTCCTGACTCCCAAGAGCCTGTTCAGCATCAACAGAGCCAAAGTCAGGAGTGTAATGGAATACTCACCACTTCCCTGTTAGCCACTCTTGTCAAAAGGTTTCTTAAAATGTCACTTTGAAATTGTGCTGCATTTAACCTCTTAGTACCTAGAAAGTACCTTAATCTAACCTTTTCCAGTCCAAAATGGATCATCTCATACTTGCTTAGTGAAATCCATTTGCCACAGTTTTGTCTATTCGTTTAGTCTATTGATGTCGCTTTATAATCTTATGCTATCATCTACACTGTTTACAGTGCTGCCTAATTTTGTGTCATCAGTAAATGCTGTTATATGACTTTCCATGCCATTACAGTTGATTCTGCTAACATGAGTTTCTTCAGCACAACCTGGCTATAACATGATTGAAAAATTTAGACCAATATTAGTAGAACGTGAACGTTCTTTTCCTGTATTGGCTATAACACAATTCCCGCCCCATTAGATTAAATGGTGCTGCTATTAGACACTTTTCTTGTATTGCACAGGAATGGAACTATCGTGTTATAACAGAACAGACTATATTCAAGTCATAAATAAATAATGTGGAAAATCTCGAAACTAACAACATCAGTGTTTTTTTTTATTTATATCGTTTTATCACATTTGGTTTGGAGCTGTGAATTGAGAACTCAAGATGACCTTTGGACTGACTGTGAGCAACAGCGTTTTAAAAAAAAAGGAGATAAACAAACTAAGTGCTTGTTTCTGAGGCAAGGCCTTGAAGTTAATTGCAGACTGATGTTATTCAAAGTACTCGACAGACATGTCAATTCCGGGGAGGCATTATGATCAGATAGCAGATGTTTTAATGTTAACAAGGGACTCTCAGTCTTAATTGGCACCCCTTGATTCTGAGACTATGCCCTCCAGTCCTAGATTCTCCCACGAAGCAAAACATCCTCTCGGTACTGACTTGTCCAGCTCTATATGAACCCAATACGCCTCCATGAGATCACCTATCAGCCTTCTAAAATCCAGTATGTAGTGTCCCAATCTGTTTAACCTTTGCTCAGAAGACTATCCTTCCATATGAGGGATAATCCAAATGAACCTTCACTGATCTGCTTCCAATGAAACAGCATCTTGCCTTAAATAAAGGGACCAAAACAGCTCATCATACCCTGGATATGGTCTCAGCAACACCTTTAAGTTGCAGAAAAAAATCCCGACTCTTATCCTCTGACCCCATTAAATAAGGGGCAACATTCCAATAGCCTTCCTGATTAGCTGCAGTATTTATGTGTATAAGCTGTGCTTGTGTATAAGTACCCCAAGTCCCTTCGAGTTTTCTGCATTTAAACAATGTTCTGTTCTTTTGCTATTCTTTCTAAAGTGGTCAACTATGCATTTTCCCACTTTATACTTGATTGTTTTGCCCATTTACATAACCAATCAATATATCTCTGTAAATGTTTATATCCCTCTCGCAATTTGCCTTGCCACCAATTTCAGCAACAGGCAAAGGACAGTGAGAGAGTTTCAAGTCAGGATGGTGACTGACTTCAAGGAGAACGCCCAGGTGTTTGCCATGTATCTCCTGCTCTTGTCCTGAGAAAAGGAGTTGAGACGGTCTAGTCTGTGGGGAGCAGTTTGAAAGTGGGGTCGCAGCAGCAGCACGGAGTGAGTATAAAACTCACTGAGCTGGCCACTGCAAAAATTACTAGAGTGACATCACAGGGAAGCTGTGACCTAATTGGCTGGTAGGAAATCTGTAGCAAGTTTGAAAAAGAGAATAGCAGAGAAGTATTAGAAATTAATTCACTCAAATTTATATAAATTGATAAAGTAACTAAGTAGAGATGCCTGGGCAGGGGAAGTGCTGTAGCTTTATAATGTGGGAGCTGGTTGATCCCATTATGAATTGCAGTAACTTGCACCAGGTATTGGCTACTTGAGGAACTCCGGCTCAGAATTGATGAGCTGGAATCTGAAATTCAAACACTGCGGCGCTTTGTTTCAGCAGACGGTCACACCTGGTGGATTAAGTAATTCAAATTCAGTCAGTGATCAGGATAGCAGGGTGTGATTGCAAGTGAGGCAGATAAGGCGATCCTGAGTTCAGGAATGGAGGAGCCTCAGCTTGTGACCTTATCCAACAGGTATGAGGTTCTTGCTCCCTGTGTAGATGAGGAAAAGGACTGCGGGGAGGATGAGCCAGCTGACCACAGCATCATGGTGCAGAAGGCCATTCAAGAGGGGGGAGCAAGACGACAGGTGGTAGTTGTAGGGGATTCTATAATTAGGGGGATAAATAGTATCCTTTGCAAACCAGATTGGGAGTCCCGCATGATGTGCTGCCTGCCTGGTGCCAGGGTGCAGGACATCTCTGACTGGCTTGAACGAACATTGGAGCAGGAGGGGGAGGATCCAGTTGTTGTGGTTCATGATGGGACAAACAAAATAGGCTAGGAAGGAAGTCCTGTTTGTGGATTATCAAACACTAGGATATAAATCAAGGAACAGGTCCTCGAGGGTTTATAATCTCCAGATTACTGCCCGAGCCACATGTAAATTGACCGAGGGATAAGAAAATTAGGGAAGTAAACACGTGGCTAAGGGAGTGGTGTGGGAAAGAGGGGCTTCATTTCATGGAGCATTGGATATCAGTTTTGGAACAGAAGGGATCTGTACCAATGGGACGGTCTCCACCTGAACTGATCTGGAACCAGAGTTCTAGCAAAAAGGATAATAGGGTGGTCACTACAACCTTAAAGTAGTAACTCGGAGGGGGGGGGGGGGGGGGGGGGGGGGGGGAGAGAAGGGAAAAGGAAAGGGAAAATGGCAGGCAATATGATGATTAACAAAAAGGTAAGTAGTAGGTTAGCATGTGTGCCGGAGGGTTTAATTACAAGGCAGACTATGAAAGAAGTAAAAGGGAAGGATAACTCGGGAGATATTCATGAGGGTATGAAAACTAGCATTAGGACACTTTCCCTAAATGCTCGCAGCATTCGTAACAAAATTGATGAGTTAATGGCACAAATCTTCATGAATGAATATGAGTTAGTATCCATTACAGAGACATGGTTACAAGATGGTCACGACTGGGAGGTAAATATCCAGGAGCACCAGACCATTCAGAAGGACAGACAGGAAGGTAAGGGAAGTGGACACTCTGATATTCAAGGACGACACCAGGGCAGTGCTGAGAGATGATATAGGTTCTATGGAGAATAAGGTTGAATCCATTTGGGTGGAAATTAGAACTTCTAATAATAAAAAGTCACTGACAGGGATAGTCTATAGACGCCTGAATAATAACATCACACTGGGACAGACAATAAACAAAGAAATAACTAATGCCTGTAAAGATGGTATGGCAGTTATCATGGGGGATTTTAATCTACATGTTGATTGGTCGAACCAGGTTAGGGTAGCCTTGAGGAGGAGTTTGTTGAGTACATCCATGACAGTTTTCTTGCACAGTATGTAATGGGACCGACAAGGGAGCAAACTATTCTAGATCTGATTCTGTGTAATGAGATAGGAATAATGAATGACTTCATGGTTAGGGATCCTCTTGGAAGGAGCAATGACTATATGGTTGAATTTGGAATACAGATGGAGAGTGTGAAGATAAAATTCAAGATAAAATCCAAAAAAAGATCAAGTCCTGTGCTAAAACAAGGGAGACGACAAGAGGCGGAGAGAGGAGTTGGCTCAAGTAGACTGGAAACAAAAACATTTTGGTCTGTTGACAAGCAGTGGAGGACTATTAAAGCAATTTTTTAAAGTACTCAGCAAGAGTATATTCCAGCAAAAAGGAAGGACAACAAGAAAAGGGGTAATCTGCCATAGGTAAAAATCAACAAGAAGAAAGTGAGGACTGCAGATGCTGGAGATCAGAGTTGGAAGTGTGGTGCCGGAAAAGCACAGCCGGTCAAGCAGCATCCGAGGAGCAGGAGAATTGATGTTTCAGGCAAAAGCCCTTCATCAGGAATGAGGCTTGTGGGCTGAGGGGGGTTGAGAGATAAATGGGAGGGGATGGGGCTGGGGGAAAGGTAGTTGGGAATGCAATAGGTAGACGAAAGTGGGGGTGAAAGCGATAGGTCAGAGAGGAGGGTAGAGCAGATAGGTGGGAAGGAAGATGGACAGGTAGGACAGGTCAAGGGGGCAAAAGGATCCTTCAACATCTGACAGAAATTTACCTGTACTCCCACACACAATCATCTACAGTATCTCCTCTACATCAGGGAGACAGGACGTCAACTTGCGGATCGTTTCAGAGAACAGCTCTGGGACACCCCCACACTGACCAACTCTACTGCCCTGTGGTTGAACACTTCAACTCCCCCTCCCCCTCCCCCAAGGACATGCAGGTTCTGGACCTCCTCCATTGCCAAACCCTAACCATCCGATGCCTGGAGGAAGAACACCTCATCTTCTGTCTTGGGACCCTCCAACCACACGGGATCAATGTGGATTTCACCAGTTTCCCGATTTCCCTTTCCCCCACCTTATCCCAGTCCCAACCATCCAACATGGTACCACCCCCTCAACATGTCCACCTTCCTACCCACCTATCGACTCCACCCTCTTCTCTGACCTATCACTTTCACCCCCCCTTTCATCTCCCAAACACATTCTCAGCTACCTTCCCCCCCAGCCTCAACACTCTCCCATTCATCTCTTAGCCCCCTTGGCCAACTAACCTCATTCCTCACGAAGGGCTTATGCCTGAAACATTGACACTCCTATTCCACAGATGCTGCCTGATTGGCTGTGCTTATTCTACCATGGGTATCCAAGGAAATAAGGGAGGCTATCAAACTGAAAGAGAAGAATACAATGTGGCCAAGATCAGCAGGAAATTAGAAACTTTAAAGGTCAACAGAAACCCACAAAAAAAGCTACAAAAGAAAGATAGAACATGAGAAGAAACTAGCACAGAATATAAAGACAGATAGCAAAAGTTTCTAGCAATATACAAAGCGAAAAAGTGTGGCTCAAGTAAACATTGGTTCTTTCGAGGATGACAAGGGGCATTTGGTCATGGGATACGATGAAATAGCCAAGGCATTGGTTAAGTATTTTGTGTCAGTCTTCAGAGTGGAGGACATGAATAACATACCAGTAATTGACAAAGCAATGAAGGTAGGTGAGGACCTGGAAACAGCCATTATCATTAAAGAGGTAGTGTTAGGCACGATAATGGAATTGAGGATAGACAAGTCTCCTGGCCCTGATGGAATACATCCCAGGGTACTAAAAGAGATGGCGAGAGAAATAGCAAGTGCACTTGTGGTAATTTTTCAAAATTCAATGGTCTCTGGGGCAGTTCCAACAGATTGGAAAACAGCAAATGTGACACCTCTGTTTAAAAAGGGCAGTTGACAAAAGATGGGGAATTATTGACTGGCTAGCTTAACTTCTGTAATGGGGAAGATGCTTGAATCTATGATCAAGGAAGAAAAGGCAAGGCATCTAGATAGAAATTGTCCCGTTGGGCAGAAGCAGCATGAATTCATGAAGGGCAGGTCATGCTTAACTAATCATTTGGAATTCTATGAAGACATTATGAGCAGGTGGACAATGGGAACCCAGCAAATGTGTATCTAGATTTCTAAAAGGCCTTTGACAAGGTGCTGCACAAAAGGCTGCTACATAAGATAAAGATGCATGGCATTACGGGTGAAGTATTAGCATGGATACAGGATTGGTTGACTAACAGGAAGCAAAGATGGAGATAAATGAGCGCTAGTCTGGCTGGCAATTATTCACAATTTACGTAGATGATTTGGAGTTGGGGACCACATGTAGTGTGTCAAAGTTTGCAGATGACACTAAGATGAGTGGCAGAGCAAAGTGTGCAGGGAACTGTGAAACTTTCCAGAGGAACATAGATACTTCACGTGAGTGGGCAAAGGTCTGGTAGATGGAATACAATGTTAATAAATGTGAAGTCATCCATTTTGGTCGGAGTAACAGTTAAAAGGATTGTTATTTGAATGGCAAAAGTTGCAGCATGCTGCTATGCAGGGGGACCCTGGGTGTCCTTGTGCATGAATCACAGAAGGTTGGTCAGCAGGTACAACAGGTAATTAGGAAAGCAAATGGAATTTAGTCCTTCATTGCTGAAGGGATTGAGTTTAAAAGCAGGAAGGTTATGTTACAACTGTACAAGTTGTCTGTGAGGCCACGCCTGGAGTACTGTGTGCAGTTTTGGTTTCCTCACTTGAGAAAAATTTACTAGCACTGGAGGGGGTGCAGAGGAGGGTCACTGGGTTGATTCCGGAATTGAGGGGGTTGACTTATGAGGAGAGACTAGTAGATTAGGATCACATTCACTGGAATTTGGAAGAACGAGAGGGGATCTTATAGAAACATATAAAATTATGAGGGGAATAGATAAGATAGAGAGGATATTTCCACTGGCAGGTGAAACCAGGACAGGAGGGCATAGCCTCAAATTAGGGGGAGCAGATTTACGACTGAATTGAGAAGGAACTTCTTCACCCAGAGGGTCGTGAATGTGTGGAAGTCCCTGCCCAGTGAAGTAATTGATGCTACTTCGGTAAATGTTTTTAACACTAAGAGAGGGTTTTTTTTGCATAATAAAGGAATCAAGGGTTGTGATCAGGGGGCAGGTTAGTCGAGCTGAGGCCGTGATCTTACTGAACTGTGGAGCAGGCTTGTGGCCCACTCCTGGTTCTTGTATTGATATTAAACATTGGCCTGTGCTATCATAGGAAATGGAGCTGTTGCTGTGCAATTTATTGATAGACCACAACAACTAAACAGTTGTGTGGATTATCTCCAACCACTGATCACAAAGTTAGCAAAACACACCTATGGCAGCTGTCTAAACGTCCTTCATGTGAAGACAAGAAAGGACACTAACCTGGGTGTGGAGTGCTGAAGGTGGGCCCCACATTCACTGGCTGTTGAATGGCTGCAGGAAACCGCATTTGTGCTTCTCCACCATACCTGAAAGAAAGCCACCATGAATTAAACTGTACACAAGGCTGAACAAACCCTTGCCCAGAACTCATCTCGGCGCCAAAGCCTTTCATCACCTCAAGTGGCATACATTTTCATTTGTGTGCACACAGTTGCAGTTGGTACTCCGTCACAGAAAGCATCATGTCCAAGTCTAAATGGCCATTCACCCACCACGAGAAGTTGTTAAATTACCACAATGCTGATGGAACTCCATTTAACCCAAAGACACTGATCACACTTTCAACACCTACAATAGTTCAGCTGAATCGCAGCATGAACAACACATCAACCCTCAAAATTCCCATTATTCAAATATCCAAATGCAAATTTATTGGTGTCTGCAGCAACCCCAAACCATGATGTGATCTGGACAGAGTACCAGGGACAGACGCAACATGGGACAGGAAGCCCGGACAGGGACGGACACAGCCCTGGGACGGGAAGCCCGGACAGGGACGGACACAGCCCTGGGACGGGAAGCCCGGACAGGGACGGACACAGCCCTGGGACGGGAAGCCCGGACAGGGACGGACACAGCCCTGGGACGGGAAGCCCGGACAGGGACGGACACAGCCCTGGGACGGGAAGCCCGGACAGGGACGGACACAGCCCTGGGACGGGAAGCCCGGACAGGGACGGACACAGCCCTGGGACGGGAAGCCCGGACAGGGACGGACACAGCCCTGGGACGGGAAGCCCGGACAGGGACGGACACAGCCCTGGGACGGGAAGCCCGGACAGGGACGGACACAGCCCTGGGACGGGAAGCCCGGACAGGGACGGACACAGCCCTGGGACGGGAAGCCCGGACAGGGACGGACACAGCCCTGGGACGGGAAGCCCGGACAGGGACGGACACAGCCCTGGGACGGGAAGCCCGGACAGGGACGGACACAGCCCTGGGACGGGAAGCCCGGACAGGGACGGACACAGCCCTGGGACGGGAAGCCCAGATAGTGACAGGGACAGCCCTGGGACAGAAGGCCGGGGATTGGATGGACACAGCCCTGGGACAGGACGCCGGGACAGGGACGGACATGGCCTGGGATTGGAATGGACACAGCCCTGGGACAGAAGGCTGGGGGATGGGCGTGCCTGGGACAGCCAACTAGGTGCAGACATGGCTCAGAAATGCAAATTGGATAGAGATACTACCTGACACAACAGAAAATGGCCTGAGACAACAGATTGGGGACAGATATGGCCTGGTAAAAGCAAAACATTACAGATGCCTGAAATCTGAAATATAAATGGAAAATGCTGGAGAAACACTGCATATCTGGGAGCATCTGTGCTGAAAAAAACAACATTAACATTTCGAGATTGATTCAACTCTTTTTTTTAAAATGGACACCAGTCTGTAGTTCTCAAGAAAGAACCATATTCAACTTGAAATGTTAACTAGGAGAAAGTGAGGACTGCAGAGATCAGAGTTTTTGACTATGAAATGTTAACAGTCTGTTTCTACAGTTGCTGCCAGATCTGATGGGTTTCGAATGAGCTTTATTTTATTGTGAATATTGCCCAACACTAAACTAAACTCTGATACAGAATCTGGTCTCTTGATAGCAGTTCCCAGCCATGATCAATGTGAAAATTTGTTCAGGTTTACATCATCAGGAACATGTAACCCTTACAAGGGAAAAGGATGGAGAAAAGCAGAAATAGTGTTGAAAGGAAGAATAACAAAGTGAAAAAATGAAAAGGAAGACTATTTACGTAACAGGTTCTTCGTTATGTACCTGAAAAAAGCACGAGTTGCCCAGGCTGAAACTTCCCGATCATTTGCTGCTGTTGAACAGGCAAGAATGAGACATGAAGCACATGCCTGTTCCTCCTGGGTAGAAAAGGCATAATTAATCATTAAGTGAGCAGTTATCAATAAGCTGAAATTTGAGGAAATGCAAACAAACTGTCTTCAATTTGACCAGTAAATCAAGTGTAGCTGAAATGGTTGAAAGCATCCCAGAGTTCTTGCTGAAAAACAACAGTTCAAGGGCAGTACATCACTAAAGAGAAGCTGCTGGCCATGTCATTCTGGAATATTTTTGCAAACGGATAAAGTTATTCTAAAAGCACTTCAGTGAAGGTTCACTTCATTGATTCTTGAGGTGAAGGATTCATTTTTTGAAGAAAGGTTGACCAGGTTAGGCCTATACCCAGTATAGTTGACAAGAACAAGTGGAGCAATTGTAACACAATATCGTGAGAGAAAATGGCAGGATGGACACTGGGTAGATTTTTCTTCTTGAGGGGGAAATTCAAACCAAAGAAGGTGGTTGAAAACTAAGAGGTTGCTCTTTTAAGACTAAATGCTATATTTTGCCCCTTAGTGTCGTTTGTGTCTAATTCTCTTTCGTAGAAAGTAGTAAAGAGTGATCTTATTCAAGGTTGTGTTAGGCAGACTTTTGAAAGACAAGGAGTTTAAAGGTGATCGTGTATGGAAACAAAATGGAACTGAGATCACAAGCACATTAGCCATCGTTCTACTGAATGTGGAAGTAGATTGGAGGGCCAAACAGCCCACGAATGTTCCTGTGTTCCTCTGGTCACCTGAGAAAAAACACTTGGTAAAAAAAATCAATCAAATCAGTTAGGGTATTGAATAATATGGTGTTGGAGGGAATAGACAAGTATGGACACAGGATTGGCATTTTTTAAATTCACTCATGGGATGTGGGCATCGCTGCCCAGGCCAACATGTATTGCCCATACCATATTGCCCAGAGAACAGTTAAGAGAACCACGTTGCTGTAGGCCAGCCCAGTTAAAGACAGCAATTTCCTTCTCTTAAGGACAAGATTGGACCAGATGGGTTTTGTCCAATATGTAACAATGGTCATCATTAGACTCTTACTTCCAGACTTTTTAAATTGAATCCAAACTCCACCATCTACCACGGTCCACGGAACATGACCTGGGTCTCTGATTAATAGTCTACTACATCTTCAGCAAACTAACTAATAGAACACAGACAGTTGGGAGAAGGTGGGGTTTTCAGGATGGCAATGTGTCATCAGTGAATGGATCTCTAATTTCCTATTTGATACAATCTCCCCAACCTCAACTACTGTTTGGTGGTCCATTCACAACTCCCACTATATATTTTTTTTACACCTTTGGTGTTCAGCTCAACACACACAGATTCCACATCATCCGGGCTAATGCCCTTCTTTACTGTTGTGCTAATTGCCTCCTCAATCAGCAACGCTACCCCACCCCCCTTTCTTTTCTGTCTATCTTTCCAGAAAATTGAATACCCCGGACATTGAGTTCCCACCTTTGGTCACCCTGGTCTCTCTGATCCCACCTCCATTATATCCATTAATAATAGTCTGTGCAGTTCATTCATCCACCTTTGTGCAAATGCTCTTCGCATGGAGAGACAAAGCCTTATGGCTCTTTGTTGTTTTTTGATGGTCCTTTTGGAGTTTTTGGAGTTATGTTGTATGTGGCCCTTTCTGATTTGTGTCTTCGGTTTCTCTGCCTTTCACTTTCATGCATGTTGTCTTTTGTTTCTGTCTGCACTTTACTTCCCTCCAACCTCCTGCATTGGTTCCCATTCCCCTGTTATTTCAGTTTAAACTCTCCCCAACAGCACTAGCAAACACTCCCCCCAGGACATTCGTTTGAGTCTTGCCCAGATGCAGGCTGTCTGGTTTGTAATAGTTCCACCTCTCACAGAACCAGTACTAGTGTCGCAGGAATTTGCACCATCCCTCAAGCCACATATTAATCTTAGCCATCCTACTATTCCTACTCTGACTGGCATGCGGTGTTGGTCGCAGTCCCGAGATTACTACATTTAAGGACCTACTTTTTAGTTTAACTCCCAATTGCCTAAATTCAGCTTCTTGGGCTTCATCCCATTTTTTTTAAACCAATATCGTTGGTGCCTATATGCACCATTCTCCAGAATACCCCGAGCTGCTCTGAGACTTTCTTGACCCTTGCACCAGAGAGGCAATATACCATCTTGGACTCTCGTTTACAGCTGCAGAAATGCCTATCTATTCCCCATGCAATTGAATTCTCCTATACTCTAGCTCAGCCACTCTTTTTCCTGCCCTGTTGTGCAGCAGAGCCAGGCACAGTACCATGAACCCAGCTGCTGCCGCCTTCCCCAGGTGAGCCATCTCCCCAAACAGTATCCAAAACAGCCCATCTGTTTCAGAGGGAGATGACCACAAGGAACCCCTGAACTGCCTATCCATTCCTCCTCTGTCTGGTGGTCACCATTTCCTATCTTCCTCAGTAATATTTATCTGTGGTGTGACCAATTTGCTGAACGTGCTATCCACAATTCCCTAAATCTCGCAGATGCTCTAAAGTGAATTTATCCGCAGCTCCAGAGCCATCAAGCAGTCAAACAGGAGCTGCAGCTGAACACCCTTCCTGCACGTGAAGGAGTCAGAGACATCAGAAGGGTCCCTTCAACTCTTGTCCACTTTCCAGAACGTGGCTTGTAGCCTTGTATATAATCACACTTCAAGTGAGCATCAAAATACCTAACTGCTGTTTTGGTTCCTGCCGTTACAATCCTGCATTATTAACCATTTTATCTGCCGGTTCCTCTACCTTGCGACACCAGTGGACATGCACGCCCATGTCCCCCTGATTCACCATGTTCTCCAGGGTTTTACCATTCATCATGTATTCCATTGCACTTTGGGAAGACAAACAAATCACCACCTCACATGTGCCAGGATTTGAGGAAAGAAATATAGTGTCAAAAGAAAAGCAAAGATGGACAACAAAGGCAAAGCCAACAAGATGACACCAAAACACATGGATATCATTATGAGTGCTTCAAGAAGTAGATGAGTTACCTTGGTGACAACTTGTCATGGTCCATCAGTCACAAACCAACCTGAGCTTAAAGTTTTGCATAACTTTACTGCTTTTGTACACAATGCCTTTTTGAATGACTCCCTGTATCCAGTTTGGCCTCTCCATACACATTGGCACTGTCAAAAGACCAATGCACATGAACCACATCTACAGTGTCTCTATCCCTGTATACCCCTTAAAATTGTTGCATTTAGTCAATACTGGTCCTCCTTTTCAATTTGCCATAACGCATCCCCTCATATTTCTCTGGATTACTTTCTATCTGTGAGTATTTATCAAAAGAGTCTTATAAGCACAGTAGTATCCACACTTGATATCTAACTTCTGATGCACACCATCCATACTTGACATGCAGTGTCTGACACACACAGCAATGTTCACACAATACTATATGCCTTGCGAACACAGCAATGCATTACCCGATGTAGTTTGAAGAATCGCTCAATATCCTCTCCCTCTCCACCTGCGTTGCTTACAAGGAGATGACGCAGTTGGTCCACAGGACGTAGTTTCTGGAAAAAATGGCTGCCCTGCAATGAGAGAGAACTTAGAGGAGGAGTCAAGAATGGGGAGGTACTGAAAATAGAAATAGAGGGAGATGACAGAAGGGTCATGAATCAAAGTGGGACAGGAAGACACAGTGCTTGAATTGCTGAGGCAGGGCAGATGGTTAGATGAACGCAGAATAGGTGGGAGCACATGGAGCATGAGACAGACAAGAGGAGGACAACCAACAGACTGGCTCTCTGGGAATGCTGGAATCACAGACAACATGGATCTTGTCATGTATGTTCTGATATGGCAATGTGTATGGTGAGGGTGAATCACGATCCAGCAAGGCACCAAGTCAAGAAGAGTGTGTCCTGGCAATCTGAGCTGAGGAGGGAGACTTGATGGCACTTCTCTAGCTGGAGCTTTGTCAAGGACCCATGCATAGTTGGTCCCCACGATGTCTCAGAACACTCTGCCTGAGGAACTGTGCAGACAGATCATTCAGCTCCCAAAGACTTGGCTCTTGAGAGGTTGATGAGAGTTCCAGTCCTGAGATAACACTTCCCAAACACACAATCACTTCCCTCGAGAAGGACAAGGACAGCAGATATGTGGGAACAACACCACCACCTGTGCCAAGTTTTCCTCCAAACCACTCACCATCCTGACCTGGAAATGTAACACCATTTCTTTAATGTCCTTGAGTCAAAATATGAGAACTTCTGCTCTAAGAGCGTTGTGGACCTACAGCTTGTGCACTGTTCAAGAAGGCAGTTCACCACTATCTTCTCAAATGAGAGAGAGCACGCGTGTGAGACACACACCCACACACACACAGACACAGACACAGTGAGAGGAAAAAAAGCAACAGAATCACATTTTTCAATTTCTTCATGCATGACAGCATCACTGGCTACACCAACATTTAGTGCCCATCCTAATTATCCAGAGAGTAATTAAGCGTCAACCGCATGCTGTGGGGTCATATGGAGGCCAGACATGGTAAGGATCACAGATTTCCTTCCCTCAAAGGCATTCAGGACCCAGATTGTTTTTTAAATACATTCAATGCAGACTGAGAGACACAAAGAGAAACCAAGAGACAGAGGCGGGGGACAAAAAAAGAGATGAGAGAAAGGGAAGGAGACACAGGGCATTAGAGACAGAAAGAGAGTCAATGATAGAGAGATATACAGACCAATTACTGAATTAATTCCCACCACCTTCCCAACACATACCTGTGCTGTGAGCAGGATAAATCTTTTGGGAGGTGCCAAATGCTGAACTATTACAACTGGTGGATCAGTGAGGGGGACACGATCTTTGTTGAGTGGAGTAACAATCTTTTGAAGCTGGGAGTGGTCAATGGAAGACAGAGCCCATGAGTGACCATCAATGTTTGCTGTCATCTGGAAGACAAATTGCATCAACTTAGCATGAGGAACATGCAAGATCTGAAAGCAGAACCCCACGTTGACCCCAGCTAAAGTTCGGGCCCCAACCCTCACTTCAGGCCCGGAATCATCACTGGGACCTTCCCCAGTTCCATCTCTGTCCCCAGGTCTGGAACCAGCCCCGTTCGCAGGTTTGGCCCCGGCCCCATCCCCATCTCAAGGCCTGGACTCAGACCAGCCACGGATCCGGGATTGTACTCAGCCAAACTATATGAAACCTGGAAGCATTTCAAAATGCAGAAACAGTAAAAGGGAACTTGAAATGGATGAAGATAAAGAGTCAATAAAATGGACGGAAATGTGCCGCATGAAATTCAACGTACAGAATTACAGAATCATAACGTAGAGATCCTTTGGCCCATTAAGCCTACATGATAAACACAGCAGCATCCATATTTATTACCTAGCTTCTGATGCACACATTCCAGCACCTGCATGGAGTGCAACGGGATTAGTTTTTGTAGGAAAACAATAGAAAACAAAAAGGTACAATTCTAAAGAAGGTACATGAGAACGAAGCCCTGAGTGTATCTGTGCCCAGATCATTGAAGATGGCTAAAAATGTTGAGAGAGCAATTTGTAAAGCATACAGTGTCCTCAAGCTTTATTAATAGGGGCATAGATGACAAGAGAGGGCAGGTTATATTGAACTTCTTTAAGACACAAGCTTAATCTCAGCTGGAGCAATTTGCCCATTTTTGAGTGTTACATAGAACACAGAACAGTACAGGCCCTTCACGCACAATGTTGTGCCAAACATTTATCTTAATCTAAAATCAACCTAACCTTCACACCCCTCAATTTACTGCCGCCCAACATGTGCTCGTCCAGCAGTCACTTAAATATCCCTAATGTCTCTGACTCTACTACCACCGCTGGCAGTGCATTCCACTCACCCACCACTCTCTGTGTAAAGAACCTATCTCTGACATCTCTCCTATTACCTTCCTTCAATCACCCTAAAATTACAAACCCCTTGTGACAGCCATTTCTGCCCTGGGAAAAATCTCTGGCTATCTACTCTGTCTATGCCTGTCATTACCCTGTACATCTCTATCAAGTCACCTCTCATCCTTCGTCTCTCCAGTGTGAAAAGATCGAGCTCACTCAATCTCTCTTAACAAGACAAGCCCTCAAATCCAGGCAGCATCCTGGTAAATCTCCTCTGCACTCTCTCTAAAGCATCTACACATCCTTCCTCTGATGAGGCGACCAGAACACAATATTCCAAGTGTGGTCTAACCAGGGTTTTATATAGCTGCAGCAAAACCTCGCAGCTCTTAAACTCAATCCCCCCTTCGCATTTATGTCCAGGTTGAACTCCATCTGCCACTTCTCAGCCCAGCTCTGCATTCTGTCAATGTCTTGTTGCAGCCTGCAACAGACCTCAACACGAGACACAACTCCACCAACCTTCGTGTCATCAGTAAACAATAGACAATAGGTGCAGGAGTAGGCCATTCTGCCCTTCGAGCCTGCACCACCATTCAATACGATCATGGCTGATCATCCTTAATCAATATCCTGTTCCTGCCTTATCTCCATAACCCTTGATTCCACTATCATTGAGAGCTCTATTCAACTCTTTCTTAAACTAATCCAGAGACTGGGCCTCCACTGCCTTCTGGGGCACAGCATTCCACACACCCACCACTCTCTGGATGAAGAAGTTTCTCCTCAACTCTGTCCTAAATGGCCTACCTCTTATTTTTAAGCTGTGTCCTCTGGTTCGGGACTCACCCATCAGCAGAAGCGTGTTTCCTGCCTCCAGAGTGTCCAATCCTTTAACAATCTTATATGTCTCAATCAAATCCACTCTCAGTCTTCGAAACTCAAGGGTGTACAAGCCCAGTCGCTCCAATCTTTCAAGATATGATAGTCCCACCATTCCAGGAATTCACCTCGTGAACCTACGCTGTACTCCCTCAATAGCCAGAATGTCTTTCCTCAAATTTGAGCACACAAGATTGAGCACACAAGGTCAAAGATTTAAATTAAAAACAAAGTCCGGAAAAAAACCTAGCAGGACTGATAGTATCTGAGGAGACACAAACACTTATTATTTTGAGTTCAAAATGATTCTTCTTCAGTGCTTTACAAGAGGTGGAAATATGTAAAGAAGGGGGAGTGAGGTGAGAGGGGAAAAGGGAACATTGGGCAATGATTAGGAGACAAGGATGATTAGAGATCAAAGGTGTCACAAAGAACACAGGAGAGTAATGGTGTGAATAAGGGACAACACATTTACTGAGATTGAGTATTAAGAACAAAATAAAGACCATCATTGATAGGAAGCAAAAACATGAAAAGCACATACATAATGCAGAGTCATAGAGATATAGTCTGCAAACAGACCCTTCAGTCCAACCCGTCCATGCTGACCAGATATCCCAACCCAATCTAGTCCCACCTGCCAGCTCCCGGCCCATATCCCTCCAAACCTTTCCTATTCATATAACCATCCAAATGCCTTTTAACTGCTGCAATTGTACTAGCCTCCACCAGTTCCTCTGGCAACTCATACCATACATCTACCACCCTCTGTGAAAATGTTGCCCCTTAGGTCCCTTTTATATCTTTCCCCTCTCATCACAAATCTATGCCCTCAAGTTCTTGACTCCCCGAACCCAGGGAAAAGACTTTTCTATTTATCCTATCCATGCCCCTCATAATTTTGTAAACCTCCATAAGGTCACCCCTCAGCCACCGATGCTCCAAGGAAAACAGCCCCAGCCTGTACAGCCTCTCTCTATAGCTCAAATCCTCCAACCCTGCAACATCCTTGTAAATCTTTTCTGAATCCTTTCAAGTTTTACAACATCTTTCCGATAGGAAGGAGACCAAAATTGCATGCAATATTCCAACAGTGGCCTAACCAATGTCGTGTACAGCCCCATCATGACCTCCCAACTCCTGTACTCAATACTCTGACCAATAAAAGAAATCATACCAAACGCCTTCTTCACTATCCTATCTACCTGCGATTCCACTTTCAAGGAGCTATGAACCTGCACCCCAAGGTCTCTTTGTTCAGCAACACTCCCTAGGACCTTACCATTAAGTGTATAAGTCCTGCAAAGATTTGCTTTCCCAAAATGCAACACCTCACATTTATCTGAATTAAACTCCAACTGCCACTTCTCAGCCCATTGGCCCATCTGGTCAAGATCCTGTTGTAATCTGAGGTAACCTTCTTCGCTGTCCATTACACCTCCAATTTTGGTGTCATCTGCAAACTTACTAACTGTACCTCTTATGCTTGCATCCAAATCATTTATGTAAATGACAAAAAGTAGAGGACCCAGCACCGATCCTTGTGGCACTCCACTGGTCATAGGCTTCCAGTCTGAAAAACAACCCTCCACCACCACCCTCTGTCTTCTATCTTTGAGCCAGTTCTGTATCCAAATGGCTAGATCTCCCTGTATTCCATGAGATCTAACCTTGCTAGTCAGTCTCCCATGGGGAACCTTGTCGAACGCCTTACTGAAGTCCATATAGATCACATCTACTGCTCTGCCCTCATCAATCCTCTTTGTTACTTCTTCAAAAAACTCCATCAAGTTTGTGAGACATGATTTCCCACGCACAAAGCCATGTTGACTATCCCTAATCAGTCCTTGCCTTTCCAAATACATGAACATCCTGTCCCCCAGGGTTCCCTCCAACAACCTGCCCACCACCGACGTCAGGGTCACTGGCCTATAGTTCCCTGGCTTGTCCTTACCACCCTTCTTACATAGTGCCACGTTTGCCAACCTCCAGTCTTCCGGCACCTCACCCGTGACTATCGATGATACAAATATCTCAGCAAGAAGCCCAGCAATCACTTCTCTAGCTTCCCACAGAGTTCTCATGTACACCTGATCAGATCCTGGAGATTTATCCACCTTTATGCTTTTCAAAACATCCAGCACTTCCTCCTCTGTAATCTGGACATTTTGCAAGGTGTCACCATCAATTCCCTACATTCTATACCTTCCATATCCTTTTCCACAGTAAATACTGATGCAAAATACTCGCTTAGTATCCCCCCCATTTTCTGCGGGTCCACACAAAGGCCGCCTTGCTGATCTTTGAGGGGACATATTCTCTTCCTAGTTACCCTTTTGTCCTTAATGTATTTGTAAAAATCCTTTGGATTCTCCTTAATTCTGTTTGCCAAAGCTATCTCATGTTCCCTTTTTGCCCTCCTGATTTCCCTCTTAAGTATACTCCTACTTCCTTTATACTCTAAGGATTCACTCGATCTAGCCTGTCTGTACCTGACATATGCTTCCTTCTTTTTCTAAACCAAACCCTCATTTTCTTTAATCATCCAGCATTCCCTATATCTACCAGCCTTTCCTTTCACCCTAACAGAAATATACTTTCTTTAGATTCTCGTTATCTCATTTCTGAAGACTTCCCATTTTCCAGCCATCCCTTTATCTACAAACATTTGCCCCCAATCAGCTTTTGAAAGTTCTTGCCTAATACAGTCAAAATTGTCCTTTCTCCAATTTAGAACTTCAACTTTTAGTTCTGGTCTATCCTTTTCCATCACTATTTTAAATCTAATAGAATTATGGTCGTTGGCCCCAAAGTATTCCCCGACTGACACCTCAGTGACCTGCCCTGCCCTGCCTTATTTCCCAAGAGTAGGTCAAGTTTTGCACGATCCCTAGTAGGTACATCCTCATACTGAATCAGAAAATTGTCTTGTACACACTTAACAAATTCCTCTCCATCTAAACCTTTAACACTATGGCAGCCCCAGTTCATGTTTGGAAAAGTTAAAAATCCCCTGAAAAGAAACAAAAATGGAGGACATAGTTCATGACATTGCTAAACTCAGTGCTGAATCCAGCAAGTTTAAACCAAATTGTAAAATGCTAAAAAAAAAGGCCTAATTAGAAAGTGAGGTGCTGTTCCTCCAGCCTTGAACAAACAGTGCAGCAGGCAGGGACAGAAATACAAGTCAATGTGCAAGGTAGTGGATTGAAATGGCAAGGTGAGCAGAAGGCTGGGATCGTACTTGCAGGCCGAGCACATGTGTTCTCCAATATCTGTGGAGTTGCCTGAATTTGGAAGAGACCACATTGTGGGCAGTGAATACAACAAACTATTTAAGTCAATTGCTGATTCATCCAGTGAAGCCTTAGACAGTGAGGAGAGGAGTTGTAAAAGGCTAAGTGTTACATCTCCTTGTGATTGTGTTAGAAGGGACCATGGGAAGGGGAAATGAGAAGTTGAGTGTGACAGACGAGTGGACCAGGCTATCACAGGTATGGTCCCCATGGAATACTTGGAATCATTTCCACTAAAATTAATGTGGAGCCCAGTTGCAGCAGCAGTTGGAGAGGTGAGCAGTGGCGTAAACCTGGGGGTGAATCACAGCAGCAGGAGCTTCTGGTTAAAAAACTCAAGAAAGGCCCAGATCGAGCAAGAGTAGAGCAGTAGCACGAAAGGAGCAGAGTAAACCTGAACGTGGAGCTCCAGAGCTGACATCAGAAAAAGAGACGTGGAGCAAGGGAATAAGCTGCTTGGGAACCTTTTTGAGAGACTGAGTAATACAAGGAGAGGGATAGTGTCTTTGATTTTTGTTGCTTGTAGTTTGGTAGGAATAGAGAGACAGACAGAAACAAATAAAACTGCTTTGGCTAGTAGTGGCGAAGGTTGAGTAACTGGTGCCAAGTTTACTTTCCGTAATTGATAAGGAGGACTTGCCCTGTGAAATGGTCATCCTGCAGTATGTGGGAATTCAGGAACACTTCCAGTATCCATGGTGACCATGTGTACAAAAAGTGTGTTCAGCTGCAGCTCCTCATTGACTGCATAGTCTGGCAGGAGCAGTGGACTGACTCACTATGGAGCATCCAAGATGGGGAGGACACTGTGGAGAACATGTTTAATGTAGGGTTAATATCAACTAGGTAAAAACAATGACTGCAGATGCTGGAAACCAGATTCTGGATTAGTGGTGCTGGAAAAGCACAGCAGTTCAGGCAGCATCCGAGAAGCAGTAAGATCGACGTTTCGGGCAAAATGGCTTTTGCCCGAAACGTCGATTTTACTGCTCCTCGGATGCTGACTGAACTGTTGTGCTTTTCCAGCACCACTAATCCAGAACATGTTTAATGAGCTGGTCACACTATCAGTAAGAGCTATACAGGCAGAAAGAAATTGGGTGATCACCAGGAAGAGAGGTATGCGTGGGTAGGCAGTGCAGCAGTCCACTGTGGTTATCACCCTTTCAAACAAATATAACACTGTGGATACTGATGTGCATGTGTGTGTGGTCTCTCTGGGGAAAGCAGCAGCAGCCAAGCTTTTGGCACCGAGGTTGCTTTGCTGTGAAGCAGGGGAGAAAAAAGTCAGAGCTTTAGAGATGGGGACTCAACCGGATGGTGAACTGACAGGCAGTTCTGTGGCAACAAAGGAGAATCTCAAATGCTTCCCTGATTCCAGAGTTGGGATGCCTCAATGCAGCCGCTGAGCATTCTGAATGAGGAGGGTGAATCGCCAATAGTCATGGTACATATTAGTACCAACAAAATGGGTCAAATAAGGACTCGTGGTCCTGCAGCAAGAATTTAGTGAGTTATGTGGCAGATTTTTTAAAAAAAAGACTACTAAATCTGCCATTTCCAGATTATTCATCAAGAGACATGTGTTAATGAGTAAGGAGCAAGTTCTGATGAACATGTGGCTAAAGACAAGAATCAGCACAGATCGACTGAATCTTCATCATTCACTCCTAATGAAAGGCTTATGCCTGATACATAGATTCTCCTGCTCCGCGGATGCTGCCTGACCTGCTGTAATTTTCCAGCGCCACACTCTCTACTCTGATCTCCAGCATCTACAGTCCTCACCTTCTCCTAGTTGATTTGAACCCTACTGCGAAGCATCTTACAAAGATGCTTACTTTGAAGTAGTTCACCTCCTCTCTCTACAAAGATCTGTGACTCTCTCTCTCTCACTAGGTCATCTCCTTTGCCCTGAAGCTCTTCAGCCACATCCTGAAGTCGAATCGCTACCACAGCCACATCTCCTTCCTCAGTGCCTGCTTACAGAACCTACCTATCCCACATAACATTATGAACCACTGTCAGGTCTTGGATAGAATACTGTGTACAGTTCTGGCCATAACACAATTGGAAAGAGGGCACAGAGTTGATTGACCAGAATGTTGACAGGGATGGAAAGTCTCAATTAGGAGGAGAAACAGGACGGGCCTGGGTTTGTTTTTCTTGGACCAGAGGAGGCTGATGGGGGATCCGAGGTACACAAAATATGAGGCATAAACTGGTAGATCATTAATCTCTTTCCCATAGCAGTAGTGACTAAGACCATAAGTTTAAGATGAAGAGTAAGTGATTTCGAAGAGATCTGAAAAAAGAAATTCCACCCAAAGGGTGATAGAGTTATAAAACATTCTGTCTAAGAGGGTGGTGGAGAAAGGTACTCTTGCAACATTTAAGAAGCACTGGATGACGCCAGGTCACAGTAAGCTATGGAACAAGTGCAGGTAATATGATTAGTGTAACTTGCAGTTTGTTGGTCAACGTAGAGAAGTGAGCTGAAAAGCCCATTTCCAGGCTGTATGCCTCTGTGATTCTTAACCCTTACAAACATAGTCAGTTCCAACAGCAGCCCAGTCATAAACCTCACTAGCAGAGTCAGTCTCACCTGCACTTCCATGAGGGGTCTCTGGAATGGAAAGGAGTCATGATTAATACACCAGAGGACATCATTGTCATCATTCTCAGAGGCAGCCAGCAGCAGAATACCTGTGACAACAGATATTGGATCATATTAGTTTTTCTGCCTTACAATAGCATACAGCATGCCTACTCTCAGGTACAAACTGAATGATACATGCAGTTCAATCAGGCAGGCACTGCCTGACTGGGATGGAAAATAATTGCACCAGCTCAGCATGAGGCAATTACAGACCATCCCATTGCACCATCTAAAAAAATGCTCTCTCTGGGACATTCCTGTGTGGGGGTAAATTTCTTCCTGGAATATTCCTGGAGCCTGTGAATGTTGTTTAGTTCAATTCAAAAATGTATTTCATTAAGCAACAAACAAAGGTAATATGCAGTTTCAGGACTCGAGGAGTTAACGGTATTAGACTTGCATGGATTGAAGCTGGTTTTGTGGGCATGAAATAGGGAGCAGAGATAAACGGGAATTTGCAAGCTGTCAGACTCCTTTATTCTTTCAAGGAACGGTAAAGTTGTGGGAGAGGTGGTTGCTAATCCCTTATCCTGAAAAAGAGTCAGAATGGGCTTAAAACAGTGACTCGCGCTCTCCACAGACACTGACAGACCTGGGGAGGTTTGGAATCTTTAGCGAATGTTCAGCAGCAGAAAACAAACAGCCAATATTAGAAGAGATAGGGAGTGAGGAAGGCATAGACATTTTTAGCTGGTTAAGGCACAAGGGAGTTTGGCAAGATTGGATGTTATTTATCTTTATGCAAAGAGTCTGATGTACAAATCAGATGAGCTGATGGTACAAATTAAAACATGAGGGTATGGTGTCATTGTTATCACTAAAACATGGTTGATAGTGGGGCAATACTGGCATCTCCATATTCCAGGACAAAGGGTCTTTAATCAGGCAGGGAAGAGGGTAAAATGGGAGGGGTGTTGCAATTTTAATCAGGAAAACTGTTAGAGCAGTAAGGATAGATGACATATTCAGAGGCTACTCAAATGAAGCCATATGGGTTGAATTTAGAAACTGAAACCAATACTGGGAGTGTACTTACGGCCCCCTGACAGTCTGAAAGAATTGGAATAGCAAATATGTACATACATTTCAGGAAAATGTACAAGTAATAAAGTAGTGAGAATAGTGGATTGCAATTTCCCCAACATTAACTGGGGTAATCACGGTGTGAAAGGTTTAGAGGGAGCAGAATTCGTTAAATGCATCCATGAGAAGTTTCTAAGCCAGTATATAGAAGGCCTTACAAGTCAGGGGGTAGTCCTGCACTTAATTTTAGGTATTGAAGCTGGTAAAGTGGGGTAGTACTTTGGAGACAGTGACCGACTCTATTAGATTCAAGATTGTTATAAAAAGGGCAAGGATAGGCCTGAAATCAAAGTTCTAAACTGGGATACGGCTGATTTTAACAGAATCAGGTATAATTTGGCCACAGTGGATGAGGAATATATATTTTCAAGTAAAGCCATCTCAGAACAGTGGGATGCATTCAGAAGGAAATATGGCGAGTAGAACCAACATGATCCAATAAACTAAAAGGGGAAGACACTGGGGAAGACACGAGCAGTCTCCCAAATGTAATAGTGGCTGAAGGACCTGAACTGAAGGGAATTTATATTAGGCAGGAATTGGTGTTGGAGTGACTATGAGGACTGAAGGCTGATAAGCCCCCGGGATCCGATGGTCTGCATCCCAGGGTACTGAAGGAGGTGGCTCTAGAAATCGTGGATGCCTTGGTGATTATTTTCCAATGTTTTATAGATTCAGGATCAGTTCCTGCGGATTGGAGGGTGGCTAATGTTGTCCCACTTTTTAAGAAAGGAGGGAGAGAGAAAGCAGGGAATTATAGACCAGTTAGTCTGACCTCAGTGATGGGAAAGATGCTGGAGTCAATTATAAAGGACGAAATTACTGTTAGCAGTAACAGGATAGGTCAGAGTCAGCATGGATTTATGAAGGGGAAGTCATGCTTGACTAATCTTCTGGAATTTTTTGAGGATGTAACTCTGAAGATGGACAAAGGAGATCCAGTGGATGTAGTGCACCTGGACTTTCAGAAAGCCTTTGAGAAAGTCGCACATAGGAGGTTAGTGAGCAAAATTAGGGCGCATGGTATTGGGGGCAAAGTACTGACTTGGATTGAAAATTTACTGGCTGACAGGAATCAAAGAGTAGTGATAAACGGCTCCCTTTCGGAATGGCAGGCAGTGGTGTGCCGCAGGGATTAGTGCTGGGACTGCAGCTTTTTACAATGTACATTAATGGTATAGATGAAGGTATTAAAAGTAATATTAGCAAATTTGCTGATGACTACCAAGCTGGGTGGCAGGGTGAAATGTGAGGAGGATGTTAGGAGAATACAGGGTGACCTGGATAGGTTAGGCGAGTGGACAGATGCATGGCAGATGCAGTTTATTATGGATAAATGTATGGTTATCCACTTTGGTGGCAAGAACAGGAAGGCAGATTACTACCTAAATGGAGTCAAGTTAGGTAAAGGGGCAGTACAATGAGACCTAGGTGTTCTTCTACATCAGTCAATGAAAGCAAGCATGCAGGTACAGCAGGCAGTGAAGAAAGCTAATAGCATGCTGGTCTTCATAACAAGAGGAATTGAGTATAGAAGCAAAGAGGTCCTTCTGAGCTGTACAGGGCCCTAGTGAGACCGCACCAGGGGTATTGTGCGCAGTTTTGGTCTCCAAATCTGAGGAAAGACATTCTGGCTATTGAGGGAGTGCAGCGTAGGTTCACAAGGTCAATTCCCGGATTGGCAGAACTATCTTACACTGAAAGATTGGAGCGACTGGGCTTGTATACCCTTGAGTTTAGAAGACTGAGAGGGGATCTGATTGAGACATATAAGATTATGAAAGGATTGGACACTCTGGAGGCAGGAAACATGTTTCTGCTGATGGGTGAGTCCCGAACCAGAGGACACAGTTTAAAAATAAGGGGTAGGCCATTTAGAATAGAGTTGAGGAGAAACTACTTCACCCAGAGAGTGGTGGGTGTATGGAATGCTCTGCCCCAGATGGCAGTGGAGGCCCAGTCTCTGGATACTTTCAAAAAAAGAGTTGGATAGAGCTCTTAAGGATAGTGGGATCAAGGGTTATGGGGATAAGGCAGGAACAGGATACTGATTGAGGATGATCAGCCATGATCATATTGAATGGTGGTGCTGGCTCAAAGGGCAGAATGGCCTACTCTTGCCATTGTCTGTTGTCATACAAGAGTGGAACCATCAAATACTGTGAACTCTAGATAAAGAGGGATATTCAGCATCGGATTAAGAGAAAATGGAGCATAACGTCTGATAGAGAGCGCTCAAAACAGCAGAAGCCCTAGACAAGTGTTCAATGTGCAAAAATGAACTTAAAAAGATTAGGACAGTGAAAAAAAAACAGAAAATGACACTGGCAGGTAAAATGAAGGAACATCCTAAATTGTTTTACAGGTACATTAAGGGTAAAGGTTAATGAGGGGAGAAAGAGGGCCCAGTAGGAACCACAGAAAGCACTTTGTAGAGCCAGAGTGTCTACATAGGTTTCAAAATGCATATTCTGGGTTGATGTTCACTGATAGAACATTACAGCGCAAAACAGGCCCTTGAGCCCTCGATGTTGCGCCGACCTGTCATACCAATCTGAAGCCCATCTAACCTACACTATTCCATGTACGTCCATATGGGAGGACAAAATGAGTAAACAAATCAGGGATAAGTTCTGTGCTACAAGTAAAGAAATGACCAGAGACAGAAAGGAGCTTGAGTGGTCTGACAGCCTTAAAAGTTGATAAATATACAGGGCCAGATGAAGCATATCCCTGATTGTTCAGTGAGCCAAGGGAGGAATTAGCACCGGCCCTTGCAAAAACACTGAATTCCTCTCTGGTCACAGGAGACGTCCCAGAGGACCAGGAGGACTGCCAATGCAGTCCCCATTATTCAAGAAGGGAGCAAGGGATAAACCAGGAAACTATAGGACAGTCAGTCTAACCTGAGTGGTGGGGAAATTACTAGAAGCAATTCTGATGGACAGAATTAGGTATAGGGAATGCTGGATGACTAAAGAAATTGAGGGTTTGGTTAAGAAAAAAAGAGGAAGCATATGTAAGGAATAGACAGGATAGGTCAAGTGAATCCTTAGAAGAGTATAAAGGAAGTAGGAGTATACTTAAGAGGGAAATCAGGAGGGCAAAAAGGGAACATGAGATAGCTTCGGCAAATAGAATTAAGGAGAATCCAAAGGGTTTTTACAAATATATTAGGACAAAAGGGTAACTAGGGAGAGAATATGGCCCCTCAAAGATCAGCAAGGTGGCCTTTGTGCGGAGCCTCAGAAAATGGGAGAGACACGAAATGAGTATGTTGCGTCAGTATTTACTGTGGAAAAGTATATGGAAGATATAGACTGTGGGGAAATAGATGGTGACATCTTGCAAAATGTCCAGATTACAGAGGAGGAATTGCTGGATGTCTTGGAACGGGTAAAGGTGGATAAATCCCCAGGACTTGATCAGGTGTACCTGAGAACTCTGTAGGAAGCTAGAGAAGTGATTGCTGGGCTTCTTGCTGATATATTTGTATCATCGATAGTCATGGGTGAGGTGTCGGAAGACTGGAGGTTGGCAAACGCGGTGGCACTGTTTAAGAAGGGTGGTAAGGACAAGCCAGGGAACTATAGACTGGTGAGTCTGACCTCGGTGGTGGGCAAGTTGTTGGAGGGAATCCTGGGGGACAGGATGTACATGTATTTGGAAAGGCAAGGACTGATTAGGAATAGTCAACATGGCTTTGTGCGTGGGAAATCATGTCTCACAAACTTGATTGAGTTTTTTGAAGAAATAACAGAGAGGATTGATGAGGGCAGAGCAGGAGGTGTGACCTATATGGACTTCAGTAAGGCGTTCAACAAGATTCCCCATGGGAGACTGATTAGCAAGGTTAGATCTTATGGAATGCAGGGAGAACGAGCCATTTGGATACAGAACTGGCTCAAAGATAGAAGACAGAGGTTGGTGGTGGAGGGTTGTTTTTCAGATTGGAGGCCTGTGACCAGTGGAGTGCCACAAGGATCGGTGCTGGATCCTCTACCTTTTGTCATTTATATAAGTGATTTGGATGCGAGCATAAGAAGTACGGTTAGTAAGTTTGCAGATGACACCAAAATTGGAAGTGCAGTGGATAGCGAAGAGGATTACCTCAGATTACAACAGGATCTGGACCAGATGGGCCAATGGGCTGAGAAGTGGTAGATGGAGTTTAATTCAGATAAATGTAAGGTGCTGCATTTCGGGGAAGCAAATCTTAGCAGGACTTATACACTTTATGGTAAGGTCCTAGGGAGTGTTGCTGAACAAAGAGACCTTGGTGTGCAGGTTCATAGTTCCTTGAAAGTGGAGTCGCAGGTAGATAGGATAGCGAAGGAGACATTTGGTGTGCTTTCCTTTATCAGTCAGAGTATTGAGTACAGAAGTTGGGAGGTCATGTTGCAGCTGTACATGATATTGGTTAGGCCACTTTTGGAATATTGCGTGCAATTCTGGTCTCCTTCCTATCGGAAAGATGTTGTGGAACTTGAAAGGGTTCAGAAAAGATTCACAAGGATGTGGCCAGGGTTGGAGGATTTGAGCTATAGGGAGAAGCTGAACAGGCTGGAGCTGTTTTCACTGGAGCGTTGGAGGCTGAGGGGTGACCTTGTCCACGTTTATAAAATCATGTGGAGCATGGATAGGATAAATAGACAAAGTCTCTTCCCTGTGGTGGGGAGTCCAGAACTAGAGGGCATAGGTTTAGGGTGAGAGGGGAAAAGATATAAAAGGGATCTAAGGGGCAACATTTTCACGCAGAGAATGATCCATGTATGGAATGAGCTGCCAGAGGAAGTGGTGGAGGCATTTAAAAGGCATCTGGATGGGTATATGAATAGGAAGTGCTGGCAAAGTGCCAAGTGCTGGCAAATAGGACTAGATTAGGTTAGGATATCTGTTGGCATGGACGAGGCGGTCGGAAATGTCTGTTTCCGTGCTGTACAGTTCCATGACTCAAAGTAGAGGATGTCCCATAGAGGTCAGTGTTGGGACTTTTGCAGTTTGTGATGTATACAAGTGATTTAGGCTGAAATAAGAGTTGATCAGCAAGCTTGTGGATTATACAAAAATTGGTAGGATGGCAAATGATGAGGGGGAGAGCCTTAGATTACAGGAGGACGACAGGATTAGATGGGCTGGAGAGACAGGCTGATCAGTGCCAAATGGAATTTAATCCAGACATATGAGGTGATGCATCTGGGTCAGAGAAACAAGGAGATAGTGAGGACTGAAGATGCTGGAAAAGTCAGACTCGATAAAGTGTCACGCTAAAAAAAGCACACCAAGTCAGGCAGCATCTGAGAAGCAACAGAGTAGACATTTCAGGCTTAACCCTTTCTCAGGGCTGTGGAGGGGGCTGGGAAATCGGTGAGGGGAGTGGGGGTGAGGCTAACAAAGGAAGTTGGAATGGCAATAGTTGGGTGAAGTTAGAAAGTTATTGTGATAGGTTGGTGGGAACTACGGAGTGGATAGGTGGCAGGGAAGAGGGACAGGCAGGAAATGTCAAGAGACCAGAGCCGAGTCAGAGAGATTGGAACTGAGAGGGAGTGGGGACGGGCGATTTGGAAACTGGTAAATTCAACGTTGAGGCAGTTGTTGGCTCCCAAGGTGGAAGATGAGGTGCTCCTCTTCGAGTTTGCAGCTGGCCATGTTTCTGCTGTGGAGAAGGCCCAGAATGGATGTCACTGGGGGGAGAGGGGGAGGGGGGGATGGGCAGGGGTTTGAAACGGTTGGCCACTGGAAGGTGGGGTTGGTTGGTATGTTTGGACAAGAGACATTCCCTGAACCATTCTGGAAGTTTGCACTCGGTCCCTCCAATGTAGAGGAGACCACATTGAGAGCAACGGATCGGAATGCATAATAAATGGTAGGACCCTGGAAACTAATTCTGGTCACCACACTGAAGGAAGGATGTGACTGAAATGGAGAGGTTGCAAAGGCGAGTTACCTGGATGGTGCCTGGTATTTCAGGCACGAGGAGAGGCTATTTCTCCTTGGAGCAGAGAAGTTTAGGAGAATCTTACACACTTCAATCTTTGATGCCTGAGGGGCATGGATTCGATGTAGGCTTAGAGTTAACTTCTGTCTCCCTTAAGTGAAAGGTCATTAGCAAGGGGGCATAATTTTCATAGGCCAGTGGTTCACAGGAAATTTGAGGAAAACGGATTTCATCCAATGGGTGACGGATGTTTGGAATGCACTTCCTGGAGGGGAAATCGATGCAGGAAACCTCATAACCTTTAAAGAGGACTTGGATGAATATCTATGGGATGAGTGTGACAAAGTAGGACAAGTCCCATCACCAAACCATCATCTCCCAGACCATGTACACAACCTCATCACCTCAGGGGATCTCCCACCCACTGCTTCCAACCTCATAATTCGGGAACCCCACACCACACGGTTCTACCTCCTACCCAAGATTCATAAGCCTGACTGCCCCTGCCGACCTAATGTCTCGGCCTGCTCCTGCCCACCAACCTCATCTCCACATACCTTGATACTGTCCCATCTCCTCTGGTCCAGGAACTTTGCACATATGTTCGGGACACCACCTATGCCCTCCAACTCCTCCAAGACTTTCGCTTCCCTGGCCCCCAAGGCCTTATCTTCACCATGGACATCCAGTCCCTATACACCTCTATCACTATGATGCGGGCCTCCAAGACTTCCATTTCTTCCTCTCCCAACTTCCCCAGCAGTACCCTTCCACCAACAATCTCATTCGTTTCGCTGAACTGATACTCACCCTTAATAATTTCTCCTTTGAATCCTCCCACTTCCTCCAGACCAAAGGGGTAGCCATGAGCATCTGCCTCAGCTACGCCTGTTTTTTCTGGTTGGTCACCTCTCCCCCATTTATCTCTCCAACCTCCTTGGCTCACAAGCCTTATTCCTGATGAAGGGCTTTTGCCTGAAATGTCGGTTCTTCTGCTCCTCAGGTGCTGCCTGACCTGCTGTGCTTTTCCAGCACCACATTCTCGACTCAAGCCTAGGTACGTCTGGTAGAACAGACTCAAAGGAGTGTAAGGGCTCTTCTGTACTGTGATTCTTTGACCACTGGTTAGACTAGCATTTACTACCAATCCCTAATTGCCCAGAAGACAGTTAAGAGTCATTACATTGGAAGTCACATGAGAAGCAGAAGGGAAAGGGGAGCTGAGGCAGAAGATCAGCCATGATCACAATCAATGGCAGAGCAGATTCCAGATACCTGTTTATGCTCTTAATTGAGATCCATGCCACTGCACCAATTCAATGACCTTCAACTTTCATCATACAGAGATCCAAAAGCAATGTCAATGTCAGAATGTGCAGTCTGTTTGCAGGATTGATAAAGATAACATACAGCAACTGACATCAGATATCAGTTCAGAATCCCAACATACTAACCACACAATATCTATTTCAGACTGACCCTTCAGGCTATGATGACCCTTTGGCAAGGCGCAAGTATCACTTTGGTTTTGGAAAATGTTCTACACAGCAGATAATTAACAGAGGACACTGCTGTAGTTTCACCTGTGACAGACGTACCTTTGGTGTAAAGAGCTTTGTGAACCTTGGAGGGCCTCTGAGGAGTAGCTGAGGCTGAAAATCCTGGAGGCAGACGGACATGTACAAGCACCAGCACACTGGGCCGTACACCTGGGTGCTTGAAGGGCATAGTGCTGAAATACAGTCGAACACCTGGACCCAAGAAAAGACCACAGTCAGTGCAGTTAGACAACAGATTACTATGGAGAGAGAGCAGTCAGTGCAGCTAAACAATGGAATATTGCTGGACAGCAGGCATTGTCACAGTACTACTGACCAGCTTCCCTTGGTTGGGGAGTTTCGAAGCAGGGGGGACATTTAAAAATATGGGGATAGCACTTAAGTCCAAGATGAAGACAATTTATTTTTACTCATGATAGCTGTAAACCTTAGGAATTCTGTAGCACAGAGAACTATGGAAGCTCAGTCTTTGACTATGCTTAATGTAGAGATGAAGATTTCTGAGCACCAATGTGCAGAGGGTTGTGGGAATGGGGTGAATAAAGGCATTTGAAAAGTTCAATGAGCCATGATAACAGTGAATGGCCTACTCCTGTTTCTATTTTGCTCTGTTCCTATGTCAGTGCAGTTAGATGTGAACAAACAGAGACAGTAATCTGCATGGCTTGATGATAGACTCATCTAAAGGCAGCAGTGGACCAAATGTAGAGACAGCAGCCTGTGAATTAGACTATGGATCAATGCAGAGGCATCACGACAAGAAAGGAGGTCACACATTTTGTATAAAACTAAAACAGGACGCTTACAAAGTGGCCAGAAATAGTTATTATACAATGGACATCATGGCTGTACCACAAAAAAAATGAATTCCTACACTGGCCCCACTTTCCCACAATGGGCTCACAGTTTGAATGTTATGACAAAAAATCTTAAGAATGGGAAATATTAAAACAACAGCAAAGGAGGACCAAGAAACTGGTAAGGAAGAAATAGTTCCTTATTTCAGTTCTAAATGGCCTACACTGATCCTTAAAGGCCTACTCCTATTTCTGGACTTCCTGGTCATTGAGAACACTCTTCCTGCATTGAACCTGTTTGGTTCTGTTTGAAGTTTATTGCTTACTATGAAGAACCCCCCCCCAACTGGAGCTGGAGTTGGATGAATTTAGAATCATTTGGGAGACAGAGGGGGTCATAGATCGGAGCTTTAGGGAAGTAGTAACTCCAAAGATTGCAGACAGATAGGTGACAGTGAGGGGGACTGGGAGGAAGCAGCCAGTGCAGGGACCCCCTGCGGCCGTTCCCCTCAAGAACAAGTATATCGTTTTGGATATTTGTGGCGGGGACGACTTACCAGGGGTAAGTAATGGGGCTCAGGCCTCTGGCACAGAGCCTGTCCCCGTTGCTCAGAAGGGAAGGGTGGAGAAGAGCAGAGCAATAATTATTGGGGACTCGATAGTTCGGGGCACAGATAGGCGGTTTTGTGGGGGCGAGAGAGACTCACGTTTGGTATGTCGCCTCCCAGGTGCAAGGGTACTTGACGTCTCTGATCGTGTTTTTCGGGTCCTTAAGGGGTAATAGGGGACTCCATCGTGAGAGGAACTGACCGGGGTTTTTGTGGCAGCAGACGGGATTTAAGGATGGTGTGTTGCTTTCCTGGTGCTAGAGTGAAAGACATCGCGGACAGAGTGCAGGACATCCTCAAGGACGAGGGTGAAGAGCCCGAGGTGGTGGTACACGTCGGCACAAATGATGTCGGGAAGAAGAGGAGGAACATACTACAGCGAGACTTCGCAGAACTAGGAAGAAGGCTAAAAAGCAGGACGTCCAAGGTGGTTATCTCCAGTTTGCTTCCAGTTCCTCGGGCTAGTGTGGCCAGAAACCGGGAGATAATGGACTTGAACGTGTGGTTGGGGAACTGGTGCAGGAAGCAAGGTTTCAAGTTCTTGGATCACTGGGGTATATTTTATGGTAACCATAAATTCTACAAGAGAGATGGCTTGCACCTTAATAGAACAGGGATCGGCATTCTGGCAGGCAGGTTTTCTGCTGCAACACCGCTACATTTAAACTAAGTAGCGGGGGGGAGGGGACAAGCTGGATGTTTAAAAAGGAAATTGAAGGGGTAGTTAGAACAAGAGAAGTCAAGAAAGACAACTGTATCAAGGAGGCAGAAAACTGGAAAAGGCATCATGCTGTAAAGTTGAGTGAAATAAGGGTTGAGGGGAAGGGTGAGAGCAGTAACAAATTAAAAATTCTATATATGAATGCACGAAGCATTAGACACAAGGTGGATGAGCTTGAGGCTCTTTTGGAAATTGGCAGATACGATATTGTGGGGATAACTGAGACGTGGCTTCATGGGGACAGGGCCTGGGAAATGAATATTCAAGGCTACATGTGTTATCGTAAGGATAGACTGACGGGCAGAGGGGGTGGGGTGGCCTTGTTGGTAAGGGAGGATATTCAGTCCCTTGCGCGGGCGGACCTAGAGTCAGGGGATGTAGAGTCAGTGTGGATAGAGCTTCGAAACACTAAGGGTAAAAAGACCCTCATGGGAGTCATCTACAGGCCCCCAAACAGTAGTCTGGATGTTGGAGGTAAGTTGAATCAGGAGCTGAAATTGGCTTGTCGCAAAGATGTTACTACAGTTGTTATGGGGGATTTTAACATGCAGGTAGACTGGGAGAATCAGGATGGTATCGGGCCTCAAGAAAGAGACTTTGTGGAGTGCCTCAGAGATGGATTTTTAGTGCAGCTGGTGCTGGAGCCGACCAGGGATAAGGCGATTCTGGATCTGGTATTGTGTAACGAACCAGAATTGGTCAGTGACCTCGAAGTGAAGGAGCCATTGGGAAGTAGTGACCATAATACAATAAGCTTCAATCTGCAATTTGAGAGGGAGTGGGTACAATCTGAAGTGACAATATTTCAGTTGAATAAAGGGAAATATGGAGCTATGAGGGAGCAACTGGCCAAAGTTCAATGGTTTAATACCTTAACAGGGAAGACCGTGGAGGAACAATGGCAGATATTTCTGTGTATAATGCAGAAGATGCAGGATCAGTTCATTCCTAAAAGGAAGAAAGATCCCAGGAGGAGACATGGGCGGCCGTGGCTGACAAGGGAAGTAAAGAAACATATAAGGTTAAAAGAGAAAAAGTATAACTTAGCGAAGATAAGCGGGAAAACGGAGGACTGGGAAGCTTTTAAAGAACAACAGAGGTTTAGTAAGAAGGAAATACGCAGAGAAAAAATGAGGTACGAAGGTAAACTGGCCAAGAATATAAAGGAGGATAGTAAAAGCTTTTTTAGGTATGTCCAAGGCAAAAAAATGGTTAGGACAAAAATTGGGCCCTTGAAGACAGAAGCAGGGGAATATATTACTGGGAACGAAGAAATGGCAGAGGAATTAAATGGGTACTTCAGATCTGTGTTCACTGGGGAAGACACAAGCAATCTCCCTGAGGTAACAGTGGCTGAAGGACCTGAACTTAAGGGAATTTCTATTTGCCAGGATTTGGTGTTGGAGAGACTGTTAGGTCTGAAGGTTGATAAGTCTCCGGGACCTGATGGCCTGCATCCCAGGGTACTGAAGGAGGTGGCTCGGGAAATCGTGGATGCGCTGGTGATTATTTTCCAGAGTTCAATAGAATCGGGGTTGGTTCCTGAGGATTGGAGGGCGGCTAATGTTGTGCCACTTTTTAAGAAGGGTGGGCGGGAGAAAGCAGGAAATTATAGACCAGTTAGTCTGACCTCAGTGGTGGGAAAGATGCTGGAGTCTATTATAAAGGATGAAATTACGGCACATCTGGATAATAGTAACAGGATAGGACAGAGTCAGCATGGATTTATGAAGGGGAAATCATGCTTGACTAATCTTCTTGAATTTTTTGAGGATGTAACTCGGAAGATGGACGAGGGAGATCCAGTGGATGTACTGTACCTGGACTTTCAGAAAGCTTTTGATAAAGTCCCACACAAGAGGTTAGTGAGTAAAATTAGGGCGCACGGGATTGGGGGCAAAGTACTAGATTGGATAGAGAATTGGTTGGCTAATAGGAAACAAAGGGTAGTGATTAAAGGCTCCATTTCAAAATGGCAGGCAGTGACCAGTGGGGTACCGCAGGGATCCGTGCTGGGACCGCAGCTTTTTACAATATATGTAAATGATATAGAAGATGGTATCAGCAATAACATTAGCAAATTTGCTGATGACACAAAGCTAGGTGGTAGGGTGAAATGTGATGAGGATGTTAGGGGATTACAGGGTGACCTGGACAAGTTAGGTGAGTGGGCAGATGCATGGCAGATGCAGTTTAATGTGGATAAATGTCTGGTTATCCACTTTGGTGGCAAGAACAGGAAGGCAGATTACTACCTCAATGGTATCAAATTAGGTAAAGGGGCTGTTCAGAGAGATCTGGGTGTTCTTGTCCACCAGTCAATGAAGGCAAGCATGCAGGTACAGCAGGTCGTGAAGAAGGCTAATAGCATGCTGGCCTTCATAACAAGAGGGATTGAGTATAGAAGCAAAGAGGTGCTTCTGCAGCTGTACAGGGCCCTGGTGAGACCACACCTGGAGTACTGTGTACAGTTCTGGTCTCCAAATTTGAGGAAAGACATTCTGGCTATTGAGGGAGTGCAGCGTAGGTTCACGAGGTCAATTCCTGGAATGGCAGGATTGCCTTACACGGAAAGACTGAAGCGACTGGGCTTGTATACCCTTGAGTTTAGAAGACTGAGAGGGGATCTGATTGAAACGTATAGGCTTATGAAAGGACTGGACACTCTGGCAGGAGGGAACATATTTCCGTTGATGGGGGAGTGCCGAACCAGAGGACACAACTTAAAAATACGGGGTAGACCATTTAGGACAGAGATGAGGAGAAACTACTTCACACAGAGAGTGGTGGCTGTGTGGAATGCTCTGCCCCAGAGGGCAGTGGAGGCCCAGTCTCTGGATTCTTTTAAGAAAGAATTGGATAGAGCTCTTAAAGATAGTGGAGTCAAGGGGTATGGAGATAAGGCTGGAACAGGATACTAATTAGGAATGATCAGCCATGATCATATTGAATGGCGGTGCAGGCTCGAAGGGCAGAATGGCCTACTCCTGCATCTATTGTCTATTGTCTATTGTCTTAAGAGGGAGGGGGAGCAGCCCCAAGTCGTGGTCCACATTGGCACCAACGACATAGGTAGGAAGAGGGGTGAGGATGTTAGGCAGGCTTTCAGGGAGCTAGGTTGGAAGCTCAGAGTTAGAACAAACAGAGATGTTGTCTCTGGTTTGTTACCCGTGCCACGTGATATAGTGTCAAGGAATAGGGAGAGAGAACAGTTAAATGCGTGGCTACAGGGATGGTGCAGGAGGGACGGATTCCGGTATCTGGATAACTGGGGTTCTTTCTGGGGAAGGTGGGGCCTCTATAAACAGGATGGTCTACACCTGAACCTGAGGGGCACCAGTATCCTTGGGGGTAGGTTTGCTAGTGCTCTTGGGGGGGGGGGGGGGATTTAAACTAACTCTGCAGGGGCATGGGAACCTAGACTGTAGCTTTAGGGTGCAGGACCTGGAGTGTAGGGAGGTTAGGAACACCCTCAAAGGAGGGTGCCTGTAAACAGGAAAGTGGCGTGAAGTGTGTATACTTCAATGCAAGAAGTATATGAAATAAGGTAGGTGAACTTGCAGCGTGGGTTGGTATCTGGGATTTCGATGTTGTGGCTATTACAGAGGCATGGGTCGTACAGGGACAGAATTGGCTGTTGCAGGTTCCAGGGTTTAAGTGTTTTAGTAGGGTCAGAGGTGGGGGTAAAAGAGGGGGAGGTGTGGCATTGCTTGTCAAAGAGAGTATTACTGCGGTGGAAAGGACGATGGACGAAGACTCTCCATCTGAGGTAGTTTGGGCTGAGGTTAGGAATAGGAAAGGTGAGGTCACCCTGTTAGGAGTTTTCTACAGGCCTCCTAATAGTCCGAGAGACATAGAAGAAAGGATTGCGAGGATGATTCAGGAGAAGAGTGAAAGTAATAGGGTGGTTGTTATGGGGGACTTTAACTTTCCTGATATTGACTGGGAATGCTATAGCTCGAGTTCGTTAGATGGGTCGGTGTTTGTCCAATGTGTGCAGGAGGGTTTCCTGACACAATATGTAGACAGGCCAACAAGAGGTGAGGCCATACTGGATTTGGTTCTGGGTAACGAACCAGGTCAGGTGTTAGAATTGGAGGTAGGTGAGCACTTCGGGGACAGTGACCACAATTCGGTGACTTTTAGTCTCGTGATGGAGAGGGATAAGTGTGCATTGCAGGGCAAGAGTTATAGCTGGGGGCAGGGAAATTATGATGCGGTGAGGCATGACTTAGGATGCGTGGCTTGGAAAAGTAGGCTTCAAGGCAAGGGCGCAATTGATATGTGGAGCTTGTTCAAGGAGCAACTATTGAGTGTCCTTGATAAGTATGTACCTGTCAGGCAGGGAGGAAAGGGTCATGTGAGGGAGCTGTTGTTTAATAAGGAATTGGAATCCCTTGTTAAAGGGAAGAGGGCGGCCTATGTAAAGATGAGGCGTGAAGGTTCAACTGGGGCGATTGAGAGTTATAAGGTAGCCAGGAAGGATCTGAAGAGAGAGCTAAGAGCAGCAAGGAGGGGACATGAAAAGCCCTTAGTTGGTAGGATTAGGGAAAACCAAAGGCTTTCTATAGGTATGTCAGGAATAAAAGAATGACTAGGGTAGGAATAGGTCCTGTCAAGGATAGTAGTGGGAAGTTGTGTGTGGAGGCTGAAGAGATTGGGAAGACACTGAATGAATACTTTTCATCAGTATTCACTCAGGAACAGGACATTGTTGCCGATGTGAATATTGAGTCACAATTAATTAGAATGGACGGCTTTGAGGTATGTGGGGAAGAGGTGTTGGAAATTCTGGAAAGGGTTAAAATAGAAAAGTCCCCTGGGCCTGATGGCATTTATTCTAGGATTCTCTGGGAAGCAAGGGAGGAGATTGCAGAGCCATTGGCCTTGATTTTTATGCCCTCGTTGTCTACAGGAATAGTGCCAGAAGACGAGGATAGCAAATGTGATTCCCTTGTTCAAGAGGGGGAGTGGGGATAACCCTAGTAACTATAGGCCGGTGAGCCTCACTTCTGTTGTGGGCAAAGTCTGAGAGAGAATTGTAAGGGATAAGATTTATGAACATCTGGATAGGAATAATGTGATCAAGGATAATCAGCATGGTTTTGTGAAGGGCAGATCGTGCCTCACAAACCTTACTGAATTCTTTGAGAAGGTGACTAAGGAGGTAGACGAGGGTAAAGTGATAGATGTGGTGTATATGGATTTTAGTAAGGCGTTTGATAAGGTTCCCCATGGTAGGCTACTGCAAAAAATACGGAGGTATGGCATTGAGGGTGAGTTCGAGGTTTGGATTAGGAATTGGCTGACTGGAAGAAGACAGAGGGTAGTAGTTGATGGTAAAGGTTCATCTTTGAGTGCAGTTACTAGCGGTGTTCCGCAAGGATCTGTTTTGGGACCATTGCTGTTTGTCATTTTTATAAATGACCTGGAGGAGGGGCTAGAAGGTTGGGTGAGCAAGTTTGCGGATGATACAAAAGTCAGTGGAGTTGTTGACAGTGAGGAAGGATGTGGCAGGTTACAGCAGGATATAGATAAGCTGCAGAGCTGGGCAGAAAGGTGGCAAATGGAGTTCAATATAGGTAAGTATGAAGTGATTCACTTTGGTAAGAGTAACAAGAAGATGGGGTACTGGGCTAATGGTCGGATACTTGGTAGTGTGGATGAGCAGAGGGATCTTGGTGTCCATGCACACAGATCTCTGAAGGTTGCCACCCAGGTAAATAGTGCGGTGAAGAAGGCATATGGCGTATTGGCTTTTATTGGTAGAGGAATTGAGTTCCGGAGTCCTGAGGTCATGTTGCAGTTGTATAAGACTCTGGTGCGGCCGCATCTGGAGTATTGTGTGCAGTTTTGGCCGCCATACTATAGGAAGGATGTGGAGGCACTGGAACGGGTGCAGAGGAGGTTTACCAGGATGTTGCCTGGTATGGTAGGAAGATCATATGAGGAAAGGCTGACACACTTGGGGCTGTTTTCATTGGAGAAAAGAAGGTTTAGGGGTGACTTGATCGAGGTGTACAAGATGATTAGGGGTTTAGATAGGGTTGACCATGAGAATCCTTTTCCCACGTATGGAGTCAGCTATTACAAGGGGGCATAGCTTTAAATTAAGGGGTGGTAGGTATAGGACAGATGTTAGGGGTAGATTCTTTACTCAGCGAGTCGTGAGTTCATGGAATGCCCTGCCAGTAGCAGTGGTGGACTCTCCCTCTTTATGGGCATTTAAACGGGCAATGGATAGGCATATGGAGGATAGTGGGCAAGTGTAGATTAGATGGGCTTGGATCGGCGCAACATCGAGGGCCAAAGGGCCTGTACTGCGCTGTATTTTTCCATGTTCTATGTTCTAACCCATTCTTCTGAACTCCAGTGAAAAGAAGCCGAACTGATCAAATCTTTCGCCTGCCATCCCAGCCTGATAAACTTTTGTTGCATTCCCTCCATACCTAGGTTTAACTTTGAGGTCTGATTGTCCTGTATTACAATCAGCAGCGATCATTACAATACTAAGGTGAGATCAGCAATTCTCTCTTCCTCTGACAACCCCCATAGCTTAAGGAAGACAAGAAAATTATGCCAGCACCTTGACTATATTCCTTCAAGTTACTCAGCATTCTCACCCAGATGCATCTCATCTGGTAAAGATCAGCAAGTCTGGCAGCATCTATGGAGAGTAATCAGAGTTAATACTTTGGCTCAAAATACCCTTCCTCAGAACAGCTCTGCACAAGAGTCATTTGACCTAAAACATTAACGCTGATTTCTCTCCACAGATGCTACCAGATCTGCAGAGCTTTTCCAACAACTTCGGTTTTTGTTTCTGATTTACAGCATCTGGAGTTCTTTAGTTTGCATCTCATCTGGTTTTGGTGACTTTAAAAAAAGTACAGACAAACTTCTCTAATATATTTCCCTTTATCAATTTTTAGCCCATTCTGTATTGCAACACTCTCTCCTTTCAACTCTTCCACAATGACTTAAACAATATCTCCATCCTTGCTCAAGAAAAAATGCAAAGCACTCATTTGATACCTCAATAATTTCTGCTACCTCCATGAGGGAAATTCATTTTTTCTTCTCAGTTCAATCCACTCTGCCTTCGCCACATTTTCACTACTCAGATAGTGTTGTCACCTCTCTTTATAGGATTGTCTACCAATTTATTCATGATTTCAATCACCTCTATCAAGTATTTTTAAAAACTTACTCTGCTCTCAGGAGAACAATTGTTTATTCAGTATATCTATGTAACTAAAGAATTTATTGATTGGACTGTTCAGTAAACTATTTTGCATGCTCTCCAAGATGTTCACACCATTTGGTTGCAGAATGAAATATAGCACAGTCCCTACTGATCAGTTTTGGTGATTTCAAACATAACTACATTCACTGTGAAAACATCACACACTCTCTTTAAATAATGGCAATCTGGCATCAAAAACTCAGTACTACCTCATTATTGTGTCTCAGAGGCATCATAATTTACTCAATTCCTGAACATGAGCACTACACTCAATTAATTAACCAATGCTACACTGAACACCAGTAATAACACGAGTACACAGGGCAGCACAATGACTCTGGTTAACACTACTGCTTCACAGTTCCAGAGACCCAAGTTCAATTCCACCCTTGGGTGACTGTCTGTGTGAGTTGTTTGCACATTCCCAGTGTCTGCTTGGGTTTCCGCTGGGTGTTCCGGTATCCTCTCTCAGTTCAAAGATGTGCAGATTAGATGGATTCGCTGTGAAAAATTGCCCACATAGGTATCTAGAATTGAGCAAGCTAGGTGGATTAGTCATGGGAAATGCAAGGTTACAGGGGTAGGGATAGTAGGGGTGGGATTGGATGGGATGCTGTTTGGATGGTCAGTACGGACTCAATGGCCCATTTCCATACTGTAGGAATTCTATGATTCTACGACATTCCACAAATTAACCAACTCTATCTTCTCACCTGCATGTGTCACAGCTAGCAGGTGGCAATCCACCGACTCCGAGCTCTCAATAACTGCTATGTGAACAATCGGTTTGAACACAGCTCGATCTATGGTTCTGAGAAAAACAAAAGGATCATTGAGAAGAAATAGCAACACTACACCGCAGTATTTCTAAAGCAAGAATATCCCAGAGACCAATGGGATACTCACACCACAAATCCCAGAGAGTTAGAATATGCATCCATCATAAATATCCCAGAAATTACATATAGACACGCAGAAATATCCCAGAAAGTATAAATGTACACACACAGGGATATTCCAAAAAGGATTATGCATAACACGCGAATGCCTCAAAGTGTGAAGGTAGTTCTGCAAGTACAGGTCATTCTGCTATAAAGCACACTTCATTAATGTGAAATCGCTGTCATGCAACTGACCAATTGGGGACACTGTTTCCATGGTGTATCTATTAAAACAAGTGTTGGCTGTGACTCGATTACATCGCCAACACTTTAAGCCCTGCTTCTAAACCATGATTTTTCTATAACGTGGGGCTGCACAAGAATGCAGCCATTGCGTTATAGAAGAATCACCTGTTGTAGAGAGTAGAACCCAGAAACACAACCTCAGAGTGAAGGGACAGGCTGTTGGAACTGAGATTAGGAGGAATGTTTTCAGCCAAAGGGTGGTGAATCTGTGGAACGCATTGCCACAGAAGGCTGTGAACACCATGTGATTGAGTGTACTGAAGACAGAGACAGATAGGGGTGTGTGTGTGTCTGTGTGAGAGAGGGAGAGAGAGAAATATCCCAGATAGTACATTCACACACACAGGCATATCCCAACAAAAATTTGCACACACACAGGAATACTCAACAGCGTGCACATACATACCAACTCAAATAAACTAGAGAAGGGAGATATAACAACACGTGCAGGTCATTCAGCCTATTAGACTTTGTCATTTAATATGATCAAAGCTCATCATCCATTTCAATGCCTTTTTATCAAATAACAAGGTCATAAAAGAAGGAAAAGGAGGATAACAAGGTGAGGTCGGCTCACTAATAAGAGATGAAATGACTAGCAAGATACTAAGAAGCTCAGAGGAACAGAGGAACTTTGTTGTGCTTGACCACAGGTCCTTGGAGGCAACAGGTCAGGTTAATTGAAAAGTTAAGACACTTAGAAGATATTTTCCTTTATCAGAGAGAAAGTGAGGTCAGCAGATGCTGGAGATCAGAGTTATGACAGGTCAGAGGGGAGTGGATAGGCAGGAAGGAAGATGGACAGGTAGGACAGTTCAAGAGGGTGGTGACAAGTTGGAAGTCTAGATCTGCAATGAGGTGGGGGATAGGGAGATTAGGAAATTGGTAAAGTCAACGCTGATGCCATATGGTTGGAGGGTACCAAGATGACGCATTCTTCCTCCAGTTGTTAAAGGCAATGTATGCCTCATCAGTCAAAGCATACATTGTAAGTGCTGGAAGGTTATGCTGAAGCTGTACTGGATTTAGATTAGACTACAGCTGGACTACTATGTGCAGTTCTGGTCATTACACTGTAGGAAGGGTGTGATTATACTGGGCGGTGTGCAGAAAAGGATCACTGGGATGCTGCCTCGGATGGAGCAGTTTAGCTATGGTCAGGGTCATGTTGCTTTCTTCAGAGCAGAAAAGGCTGATTGAACATAGAACAGCACAGCACAATACAGGCCCTTCAGCCCTCAATGGTGTGCTGACCTTTTATCCTACTTGAAGGTCAAACTAACCTACATACCCTTCATTGTATTATCTATATACCCATCCAAGAGTCGTTTAAATCTCCCTCATGTATCTGACTCTACTACAACCAAAGGCAGTGCATTCCACACACTGTGCAAAGATCTGACATCTCTCCTAAACGTTTCTCCAATCACCTTAAAATTATGCCCCTTCGTGATAATCATTTCTGCCCTGGGAAAAAGTCTCTGGCTATCCACTCAATGCCTCTCATCATCAAGTACACCTTTATCAAGTCATCTTTCATCCTTTTTCACTCCAATGAGAAAAGCCCTTGTTTCCTCAACCTTTCTTCATAAGACATACTTTCCCATCCAGGCAGCATCCTGGTAAATCTCCTCTGCGCCTTCTCTAAACCTTCCTATAATGAGGTGGCCAGAACTGAACACAATATTCCAAGTGTGGTCTAATCAGGGCTCTACAGAGCTGCAGCGTAACCTCACGGGTTCTTAAACTCAATCTCCCTGCGAATGAAAGCCAACACATCATACAACTTCTGAACAAACCTATCAACTTGGGTGGCAACTTTGAGAGATCTATGGACATGGACCCTAAGATCCCCCTGGAAAGGGAAGCGTACATAAGGTCTAGGCAGCTAAAAACAGAATGGGCCCTGGAGGAATATCGGAAGAGTAGGAAAGTCTTAAACAAGGAATCAAGTGGGCTAAAAGGGGTCATGAAATAGCTTTAGTGAGCAGAATTAAGAAGAATCCCAAATCATTTTATTCTTATATAAGAAGCAAGAGGGGAACTCGAGAAAGGATTGGTTCACTAAAGGATAAGGAAGGAATGCTGTGTGTCGAACCTGAGAGAATGGGTGAGATTCTGAATGATTACTTTACATCAGTGTTCACTGAGGAGAGGAACATGATGAATGTTGAGATGAGAGATAGAAGTTTGATTAGTCTGGATCACGTTGATATAGCTCGGGAAGATGTGTTGGGTAGGCTAGAGGTTATTAAGGTGGACAAACCCCCAGGACCAGATGGGATCTATCCTAGGTAGCTGAGGGAGGAGAGCGAGGAAATAGTTGGGGCCCTGACAGATACCTTTGTGGCATCCTTAAATACAGGTGAGGTGGCGGAGGACTGCAAGGTTGCTCATGTTGTCCCCCTGTACAAGAAGGGTAGTAGGGATATTCTGGGTAACTACAGACCAGTGAGCCTGACATCAGTGGTGGGAAAGTTGCTGGAGAAGGTACTGAGGGATAAGGTCTATCTATATTTGGAAAAGAATGGGCTTATCAGTGATATGCAACATGGTTTTGTGCGGGAGAGATCGTGTCTTACCAACTTAATGGAGTTCTTTGAGGAAGTGACCAAGTTGATTGATGAAGGAAGGGCTGTTGATGTCATATACATGGACTTTAATAAGGCGTTTGATAAGGTTCCCCATGGTAAACTAATAGAGAAAAAGTCACATGGTGTGCAGGGTGTTATAGCTAGGTGGATAAAGAACTGGTTGAGCAACAGGAGACAGACAGTAGTAGTTGAAAGGAGTTTCTCGAAATGAGAAAGGTAACCAGTGGTGTTCCACAGGGGTCAGTGCTGGGGCCACTGTTGTTTGTAATATACATAAATGATCGAGAAGAGGGCACTGTTGGTATGATCAGCAAGTTTGCAGATGACACGAAGATATGGCAGAAAGCATAAGGGACTGTCAAAGAATACAGGAGGGTATAGATAGACTGGAGAGTTGGGCGGAGAAGGAGGAATTCAATCCAGGCAAATGTGAGGTGATGCATTTAGGAAAGTAATTCGAGAGCGAATTATACAATGAACGGAAGAGCCTTGGGAAAAGTTGATGGGCAGTGAGATCTGGAAGGGCAGGTCCGTTGTACCCTGAAGGTTGCTGCACAGATGGATAGTCTGGTCAAGAAGGCATATGGTATGCTTGCCTTCATCAGACAGGGTATTGAGTATAAGGGCTGGCAAGTAATGTTAAAATTGTACGAGACATTGGTTCAGTTACATTTAGAATACTATGTACAGTTCTGGTAGCCACATTACCAAAAGGACGTGGACACTTTGGAGAGGGTGCAGAGAAGGTTTACGAGGATGTTGCCTGGTATGGAAAGTGCTAGCTATGAAGAGAGGTTGAGTAGGTTAGAATCGTTTTTATTAGAAAAAAAGAGATTGAGGTTTACAAAATCATGCATAGTATAAACAGGGTGGATAGAAATAAGCTTTTTCCCAGGGTGAAGGATTCCATCACGAGAGGTCACGCTTTCAAGGTGAGAGGTGAAAAGTTTAAGGGGGATATACACGGCAAGAGGGTGGTGGGCGTCTGGAACGTGTTGCCAGCAGATGTGGTAAAGGCAGGCACGATAGATTCATTTCAGATGCATCTGGACAGATGCATGAGTAGGTGGAGAGCAGAGGGATACAGATGCTTAGGAATTAGCCAACAGGTTTAGACAGTAGATTTAGATCGGCTCAGGTGTGGAGGGCCGAAGGGTCTGTTCCTGGGCTGTAAATTTTCTTTGTTCTCCATACTGCCAAGAAACCTGCCTTTAACCCTGTATTCTGCATTTAAATTCGACTTTCCAAAATGAATCACTTCACACTTTTCCAGGTTGAACTCCATCTGCCACTTCTCAGTCCAGCTCTACATCCTGTCAATGTCCCATTGCAATCTACAACAGCCGTCCATACTATCCACCACTCCACCAACCTTCATGTCAACGGCAAACTTACTAACCCACCCGTCTACTTCCTCACCCAAGTCATTTACAAAAGTCACAAACAGCAGAGGTCCCAGAACAGATCCCTGCAGAACACGACTGGTCACCGAGCTCCAGGCTGGACACTTTCCATCTACTACCACCCTCTGTCTTCTATAGGCTAGTCAATTCTGTATCCAGACACACAGGTTTCCCTGTATCCCATGCCTCCTTACTTTCTGAATGAGCCTACCTTGGGGAATCTTATCAAACACCTTGCTAAAATCAATGTCGACCACATCCACTGCTCTACCTTCATGAATGAGTTTTGTCATATCCTCAAAGAATTCAATAACATTTCTGAGGCATGACCTGCCCCTCACAAAGCCATGCTGACGATCTCTAATCAAACTATGACTTTCCAAGTAATCATAAACCCTATGACTCAGAATCCTCTCCACCATAGATGTAAGACTGACTGGTCTGTAATTTTCAGGATTATTCCTAGTCGCTTTCTGAACAAGGGAATAACAGGTGCCACCCTCTAATCATCTCGCATTATTCCAGTGGGCAATGCGGACACAAAGTTCATTGCTAACGATGCAGCAATTGCTTCCTGTAGTAACCTTAGCTATATCCCGTCTGGCCCAGGGGACTTACTATCTTTACAGTTTTCACAATTTGCAACACATCCTCCTTTTTAATATCAACCTGTTTCACGCTGTCCTCACAAACATTAAGGTCCCTCTTACTAGTGAATACTGAAACAAACTATTAAGCACCTTCCCTACCTCCTCAGACTCCAGGCACAAGTTCCCTCCACTATACCTGATCAGCTTACTCTCATTCTGGCCATCCTCTTGCTCCTCCTAAGTATAGAATGCCTTAGGATTTTCCTTAATTCCACCTGCTAAAGCTTGTTCATGCCCCCTTCTAGCTCTCCTGAGTGCATTCTTCAGTTCCTTCCTGGTTACCTTGTAACTCTTTAGAGTCCTGACTGATCCTTGCCTCCACAAGCTTCCTTCTTGCTCTGAATTAGATTTCCACATCCTTTGCCATCTAAGGTTCCTTCATCCTCCTATCCCGTCCTGGCATCAGTAGGACAAACCTATCCAGCATTACCAGCAAGTATTCCCAAAACTACTTCCAAATTTCTGTTGTGCATTTCCCTGAGCACATCTGTTCCCAATTTAGGTGCCCAGTTCCAACCTAATAGCATTGTAATTCCACCTCCCCCACATTAAATACTTTAGCACATTGCCTGCTCCTATCCCTCCCCATCACTATCGTAAAGGTCAGGGAGTTATGATCATGATCATCCAAATGCTCTCCCAACAAGAGACTGGACACCTGGTCTGGTTCGTTGCCAAGCACCAAATCCAGTATGGTCTCCCCTCTAATTGGTCTACCTATATACAGAGTCAGAAATTCTTCCTGGACACACCTGACAAAAACTGCTCCATCCAAAGGTGGACACAGTTAAAAATCTCACATCAGCTTATAGTGCAACAGGTTTATTTCGAAGTACAAGCTTTGGGAGCACTGCTCCTTCATCAGGTAGCTAACAGGTCAGGATCATAGGACACAGAATTTATAGTAAAAGATCAAAGTGTCAGACAACTGATGTCATGTACCGAACAAACCTCGATGCCATTAGGTCTTCAATCACTTAGAATGGGAATGCAGGTTTTGATTGATTAATATGTAAATCCCAGAACTTCTTTCAAGTCACAGTCCCGAGTTAACTAATGTTTCATCAGTAAAAACAAAAAGGGTGACATCAGCTCAGACAATGCATTAAAGGTCCGAGGTTAGAGTCTGTCTGTATCCCAAAGTTGAGTCGGACTGGTTCATTTTCCAAAGTAGGAATTTATAAAATGTCACATTTTATGAAGGAACAAGGTTTGTGTGCGCGCGAGGGGGAGTAAGATCATATGTGTGTACATGCACTTGCTAGAATGTGTGCACGAGTGTGATGGAATATATGTCTGTGCGAGGGTATGCAGGAGTGTGATCATGTGTAAAGAGAGTGTGTGTATGTGTGTTTGTGTGTGAGAGTGTTTATAGTATTGTGAGGTCACCTGCAGTGTGGCATGAACCCAAGATCCCAGTTGAGGCCATCCTCATGGGTACCAAACTTGGCTATCTCTCAGAGCACAGCACTCTCTCAGCACTGTATGGCACTTCGGCATTCCCTCAATACTTCTCTGTTTTACATGTTCAAGTGTTACAATGGCAATTGAAACCAAAGGATTTTGACCACTCTACCGTGGCTTATAGATAATGTTCCACATTGCACATGGAGTGCTTGTGACGCCCACCACCTTTCAAAAATTTTATTAAAAAGTACACTCAGTGCAGACAATGCATCACACAGAACAGACATGAGCTCAGAGTTTACACCATCAGAATTTTCACTCACCGGGCTATGTTACCTGCTGCAGAGACTATGGAATTCTGGGATAAGGAAGCCACTCTGCCCATTCCCTGACCATCAGCACCCAAATCATACACCTGAAAATCAGAGAGAACCGATCACCACCACCAACTGGTAAAATAGAAGGCACATAGTCAAACAGGTGACCTGCATTAGAAACAAATAGATCCCCTTTAACAGCAGTTTCCCCGGATTACAAAGGAGATTTATAAAAATTAGACAGAAAGAGGGGTTATGACAGGTGTGAGGCAGAATAAGTAATTGAGAATCAACAGAAGTATCTCTTTTTGGGGGGGGTGATAAAGCAAATCAAAGAAGCAAACAGAAACTACGAGAAAAGTCTAACAGCTGAGAGAAAAGGGGAATCCCAAAAGTTGTAACAGGCATCTAAACAAAGAGAAAGCTAAAAGAGGACTTAGGCAGATTGGACACCAAAAAAGGGATTTATACATGGAGGCAGCAGGTATAACTGAAGTGTGAAATGAATATTTTGCACCCGTCTTTATAGAAGAGGACCTCAGCCATGGTGCACAAGGGGAAAATCTCACTCAAAGGGTTCAAAATCAATAAAGTAGCCATCGTGGATAGACTGTTGGTACTTAAGCTTGACAAGGCATACAGATCAGCTGACATCGTCCAAGGTTTTTGAACAAAGTGAGGGTAGAAATTGCAGGGTCATTGGCCACAATCTTCCAGCCTTCCATGGATTCGGGGGGATGCCATAACTGGCAAACTGACAACATTACAGCCTTATTCAAAAAGATGCTAAGACCATTCCTGGCAATTCCAGACCAGTTACTTTAACTTCAGTGGCGAGGAAGCTTTCAAAAACAACTATTTTGGACAGAATTAGTATTCACATGGAAAAAGGAAGGTTGATTAGGAAGATTCAGCATGAATTTCTAAACTGAAAGCTTTGTTCAACTAAATTCTTGGAGTGTTTGTGATGAGATAACAAAGAAGCTTGATGCAAATGATCTGGATCTTGGTGTGCGGGGGACAATTTTCAATTTTTCAGATGACACTAAGCATGAAAGAGTTGTAAATTGTGAGGAGAGTGCGGAACTCCCAAAGGATATTGACATGCTCGTGGAACAGGTTGATAGGTGGCCAATGAGGCTCTGTGCAGACAAGTGTGAAATGATGCAATATGGTACGAAGAAGATTGAACGACAACGTAAAATAGTGGGTATATTTATAAAAGGTTGCAGGATTTCAGGAACCAGAGTGTATATATGCACAGATTATTGAAGGTGGCAGCACAGATGGAGAGCGCAGTAAATAAAGCATATAGTGTTCTTAGCTTTATGAATGTGGCACATAAGAGCAAGGAGATAATGTTGAATTTGCACAAGACACTTGTTAGGCTTCTGCTGTAGTATTGTGCAATTGTGGGCGCCACATTACAGAAAGGATGCAAATGTATTGGAAAGGGTACAGAAACAATATGCAAGAATGGTTCCAGGACTGGTTCAGTGAATAGCATCGACTGAAGAGTTAGGAATGTTCTCCGTGGAGAGAAGGCACCTGTGGGGAAATTTGATTGATGTTGTCAACATCACGAGGGAGCTGGAGAAGCAGATAGGGAGAAGGTATTCCCGCTCAGAAGAGAAAGAGGGCACAGATGAAAGCGAAGGTGATGCAAGAAAATAACTTTTTCACACAGGGAATAGTTAAGACATTGATGAAGGCAGGTTCATCAATGGATGTTAGCTGCACTGCGATGAAGCAAAGGATGTCAAGATTATGCAGTGAATGGGTGCAGTATCACTATAACGCAGCAATTGGTTGTCACTGTAATCATAACACAAAAAGACCTACCTGTAGCACACCCTTTTCTGAGCGTGTGTACAAGATGCTCCTCGAGTTGTCAATGGCAATCTGAACAATTGGGTCTGGGTGAAAAATATTGAAACTATTAGCAAATGACATGAAAAGACAAAACAAAGGGCCAAGCAAGCCACTCAGTTTAGCTAATCCACTATTGACAAATCAAAAAGTAAATCAGCCGATTCCTCTGGAATCACACTCTGCACATCAAGTGTCAATGTCACTTCCAATGTCATAATTGTCTTACTAAAATCTGGCAGTTTGTGCCAAAATTAGGAGAACTGGTCCACAGACCAGTGAAGCAGCCACTGCACAGGGAGGCAACAGCCTAGTGGTATCATCACTAGGCTATTCATCCAGAGACCCTGGTAATGTTCTGAGGCCCTGCATTTGAATCTCACCAGGGCAGACTGAAATCTGGAATTGAGGGTCCAATGATGTTGATTGCTACAATAAACTTCCTGGATCAGTAAAATCCTTTAGAGAAGGGAGTCTGCTGTCCTTAATTAAATAAAATAAAGATACTGGAGATCTGAAACAAACAAAAACAGAAAATGCTAGAAAAACTCAGACAAAGCAGATTTGACATTTTAAGACCCATGACTCTTCTTCAGAATTGACAGCAACTAGGAAACAGCTGATAATGGGGTGGGAAGCATGTGGGCCAGTGTGTGTGTTATGGGGTGGAAACAGAGTCCGGAGATGAAGAGAAAAAGGTTCGGCAGTCAAAGGGATTGTTGATAGTAAGGCAGAGAAGAAAAGAAGCTAAGCAGGTGATAATAGGGACAATGAGTGGATGAAAATGGACTGCCTACGCTGAAAGCAACTCAATTTCACTACAAGACCTGTGGTAAGAGGTTGGTCAAAGATGTGGAGGAGATGCTACAGCTCTAAAGTGATTAAACTCCTGAAGGTTCCAAAGTTCCCGAAGCAGAATATGAGGTGTTGTTCTTCCAGCTTGCGTTAAGACTCTCTTAAGCACTGTAGTCGGACTCAGACAGAAATGCTGGGCAGTGGAGCATAGTGTTATGTCAAAGTTGCAGGCAACTGGAAGTCTCAAGTCACTCCTGCAGAAGTAGGTGTTTCATGTCTTCAATGTACAAGAGGTCCCATTGTGAGCATAACTTCACTCACCCTTCCCTTCCTACTTTGACTTAGTTATTTTACAGTGTGTCACCTGCTGCTTAATAAATTTACAAAATACTTCCCCATGACAGATTCTGACCAGCCAATGGGTTTTGTTGGGAGTCACTGTTTTTTCCAAACAACGGCAGGCGTCCCTTGAGGCAAAGTACCAGCATGGACAGGGTTGGAAAGACTGACATTCTGAACTTTTACTTTCTTGCTTTTTCTAATTCATTCCTATGGCCCACAATGCTGGACTACCTATTTCTTTACTTGTCTCATTTTTTTTTTGTTTCCAAAGAATTTGATCTTAAGTATCTGTAACTCGGTACCTTTGTACCTAAGGCAAAAGTGAGGACTGCAGATGCTGGAAACCAGAGTTTAGATCAGAGTGGTGCTGGAAAAGCTGTGCAGGTCAGGTGAATTGGCCATGGTAAATTGCCCATAGTGTTCGGTGCATTACTCAGAGGGAAATGGGTCTAGGTGGGTTACTCTTCGGAGGGTCGGTGTGGACTGGTTGGGCAGAAGGGCCTGTTTCCACACTGTAGGGAATCTAATCTAAAGCAAAAGCACAGCAGGTCAGGCAGCATCCGAGGAGCAGGAAAATCAACGTTTCGGGCAAAAGCCCTTCATCAGGAATGAAGGCAGGGAGCCTTCAGGGTGGAGAGATAAATGGGGGGAGTGGGGCTGGGGAGAAGGTAGCAAAGAGTTCAATGTACCTAGTACAGAGTACCTTTGTAACTAAAGTGGCACTGTAATGCGGCAACAATAGACAATAGGTGCAGGAGTAGGCCATTCTGCCCTTCGAGCCTGCACCACCATTCAATATGATCATGGCTGATCATCCTTAATCAGTATCCTGTTCCTGCCTTATCCCCATAACCCTTGATTCCACTATCCTTGAGAGCTCTATCCAACTCTTTCTTAAATGAATCCAGAGACTGGGCCTCCACTGCCCTCTGGGGCAGAGCATTCCACACAGCCACCACTCTCTGGGTGAAGCAGCTTCTCCTCATCTCTGTCCTAAATGGCCTACCCCTTATTTTTAAGCTATGTCCTCTGGTTGGGGACTCACCCATCAGTGGAAACATGTTTCCTGCCTCCAGAGTGTTCAATCCTTTCATAATCTTATATGTCTCAATCAGATCCCCTCTCAGTCTTCGAAACTCAAGCGTATAATAGCCCAGTCGCTCCAATCTTTCAGTGTAAGATAGTTCTACCAATCCGGGAATTGACCTTGTGAACCTACGCTGCACTCCCTCAATAGCCAGAATGTCTTTCCTCAGATTTGGAGACCAAAACTGCGCACAATACTCCTGGTGCGGTCTCACTAGGGCCCTGTACAGCTCAGAAGGACCTCTTTGCTTCTATACTCAATTCCTCTTGTTATGAAGACCAGCATGCTATTAGCTTTCTTCACTACCTACTGTACCTGCATGCTTGCCTTCATTGACTGGTGTACAAGAACACCCAGATCTCTTTGTACTACCCCTTTACCTAACTTGACTCCATTTAGGTAGTAATCTGCCTTCCTGTTCTTGCCACCAAAGTGGATAACCATACATTTATCCACATTAAACTGCATCTGCCATGCATCTGACCAATCGCCTAACTTGTCCAGGTCACCCTGTAATCTCCTAACATCCTCCTCACATTTCACCCTGCCACCCAGCTTAGTATCATCAGCAAATTTGCTAATGTTATTGCTAATACCTTCTTCTATATCATTAATATATATTGTAAAAAGCTGCGGTCCCAGAACTGATCCCTGCGGTACCCCACTGGTCACCGCCTGCCATTCCGAAAGGGAGCCGTTTATCACTACTCTTTGTTTCCTGTCAGGCAACCGATTTTCAATCCAAGTCAGTACTTTGCCCCCAATACCATGCGCCCTAATTTTGCTCACTAACCTCCTATGTGGGACTTTATCAAAGGCTTTCTGAAAGTCCAGGTACACTACATAAATGACTATGAACTCGTTTGAGTACGTGACAGTAAAGCTAATTCAATTCCATTCAAGAACTGACTGCAAGACAGTCCTCCCTCCATCATACTGTCGCACACAATTACTGTGCTAAATGGGACAGACTTTGAACAGATCTTGCAACTTAAGGGACAATGGATCACGGACAGCAGCATAATCATAGTTCAACACAATCTGCAAGTTCATGGCCCAAAATAACACAGACTCTACCATTACCATCGAACGAAGGCATCAACTCTGGTTCAATGACTAGTGCAACATGTATACTCAAAAATGAGGTGTCAACGTGATGAAATGATAAAACAGGACAACTTGCATACCAAACTGCAGACAGTAAATCACAGAAAATGCTAAGCAATTCCACAGCCAGAGTTTTCAAGCTCTGCATCTCTGCTACATCTCGTCGCGGAATGATGGCAGACAATTAAACAACTCACTAGATGAGGAGGCTCCACAATTATCCTCATTGGTAATCATGGTGGAATCCAGCACATCAGTCCAAAATGTAAGACTGAAGCACTTGTATCAATCTTCCAGTGGGTTATCCATCTCAGCCTCCTTCAGAAGTACCCAGCATCACAGATACCAGTCTTCAGCCAATTCAATTCATTCCAAGTGATATCATTGAACTTGTGGAGACACTGGATACTACAACTGGATACAACATTCCAGTAGTAGTATGGAAGACTTGTGCTTTAGAAGTTGCCAAACCCCTAGTCAAGATCTTCCACTACAGCTACAAAACTAACATGTATCCAGCAATGCACATATGCCCAGTTATGCCCTGAACATAGAAAAGAGGAAAATTCTAACCCAGTCAATTACCACTCCATCAGTCTACTCTTGATCATGGTTAAAGTGATGGAAGGAGTCATTAACAGTGCTATCAAGCAGCAGCTGCTCAACAAATACCTAGTCTGATGCCCAGTTGGGGTTCCCCCAGGGCCACTCAGCTCCTGACCTCATTCCAGACTTGGTTGAAACACTGACAGAAGAGCTGAATTCCACAGGGGATGTGAGAGTGTCAACCCTTGACATCCAAGCCAAATTTGACTGACATCAAAGAGGCTGCACAGAGTTGGGAATCAGGGGAAAACTCTCCACTGATTGAAGTCATAATTGGTAGTTTGGAAGATGGTTGTGGCTGTTGGAGGTCAGCCATCTCAGGTCCAGGACATCTCTGCAGAGTTCCTTGGGTTAATGCCCTCCACCCAACTTCAGCTGCTTCAATGACCTAAGTTCAGAAGTGGGCAAGTTGGCTAATGTACAACGTTCAGCACTGTTTGCAACTCCTCAGATACTAAAGCAGTCTATGTCAAGCTGGCACGAGAGGCCGAAAAGTGCCAACTAACATTCTTGCCTTCCAAGTACCAGGAAATGGCCTTCTCCAACAACAGAGAATCCAACCATCATCCCTTGACATTCAATGGCATTATCATCATTGAATGCCTCACTATCAATGTCCTCTGCAGTACTATTGACCTGAAACTGAATTAGACTACACCACAAGAGCAAGTCAGGGGTGAGGAATCCTACAGCAAGCATCTCCTCTATTGAATCCTCAAAGCCCATCAGGCACAAGTCATTCACAAACAATATGGATAAGTCAGATGAAGTTTAACTTAGATATCTATTTTAGTTAGAAGAATAAATAGGCAAACTATCTGAATAACAACAGAAGCTTCTGTTTTTGTTATCGGAAGAGAAAATGCCTAGTGGGGACACATGTAGGTCCCTTACAGTTACAATCAGTTGAATTCATAATAATTTGGATCTGTCTTCACTAAGGGGGACACAAATGACCTTCTGGAACTGCTCGGGGACAGATGGTCAAGCTTGAAGGAGGAACTGAAGGAAATCCTTATTATTCAGAAATAAATCATTGGTCAGCACACATTTGGGGTATTATGTTCAGCTCTGGGCATTTTATTCAAGGAAGGATGAAGCAGCCCTGGAGAGAGTTCAAAGAAGATTTGTTAGAATGATGTCAGGAATGAAGGATTTTAGATACAATGAAAAATTAGAGAAATTGGGCTTACTCTCTTTACAGCAGAGAAGATTAAGATGTGACCTTAATGAGATGTTCAAAGTTATGAACAAGTTTGACTGGGGAAAAGAGAACAACCTGTTTCCACCAGTTGGCATGTCAGTAATTAAGCAGCAATTTCAAAACTGACAGCAAGACAGCAAGGAATGAGATGAAGAAAAACTTATTTTCCCAGAGTTGTTAGGATTTGCAATGCGCTGCCTGGAAGAGTGGTAGAGGCTGATTCCATAGGATTTCAAAGGAGAACTGAATATGTATTTGAAAGTGATGAATTTAGAGTGCTACAGAGATTGTGCTAGAGAATGGGACAAACTGGAGAACTCTTTCAGGAGCTGACACAGACAAATGGCCTCTTTCTGTACAGTAAATTCTATGATTTTATGTAATGTAGTTGCTGTTTACATTCTACTTACTTCATTATGGGATGCTGGCTTTAGTGGTTGAGCCAGTGTTTTTCGCTGTTACTTGAGTGACACTGGGTCAAAATGCCTCCCAAATTATATTGGGAGGAATAAATAAAATGCAGCAATTGAGAATCACAAAGGGCAGCTAGGGATGGGAAATGAACACTGTTCCAGCCAGCAAAGCCTCATCCTCAGAATGAAGAAAATGATAAGAAAACTAATGGCTGTTTCTCAGGTTGGAATAAAGTTTAGAATGATAGGAGGAGAGTAGAATGAGGGGTGATGGTTCAAAAACCTTTAAGATTCTGACAAGACAAGACAGGATAAATACAGGAAGGATGTTTCTTATAACTGAGGAGTCCAGAAGTAGGGGTCACAGTCTAAGGATACAGGGATGAGGAGAAATTTCTTCACCCAGAGAGTTCTGAGTCTGGGGAATTCTCTACCACAGAAAGCAGTTGAGACACAAATTCACAATGCTTTCAAGGAGGAGTTATAGTCCTTTTGGCTAAAGGGATCCAAGGGTATGGGGACAAAGCAGGAACCAGGTACTTGGTCAAATAATCGTGATCATTATTAACTGCTACTTTCTTGGAAAATGTATACGCCCCTTGCTGAGTTCCAATACAAACTGTAACATTCCTTCTTAACTCGGTCGGGCCATCTTTTCCATTTTATTTTTGTGCTCAACAGGAATGAGCAATTAGTACAGTTCCTCTATATGCCTTTTAAATGTTTGCCATTGCCTGTTCACCATCATCTTCAAGTAATGCTCTTCAATCCATCACAGCCAGCTCACATCACACACCATCACAGTTTCCTATATTTAGATTCAGGACCCTCTTCTCAGAATCAACTATATTAACTCAATTTTCATGGAAAATTCTACATTCTGCTCACTTTTTCCCCCCAAAGGGTCTTGGACAGCTAGCTTGTCAATTATTATTTTCTCATTTCACAGCACTTAGGGTGGCATGTTTTCTGGTGGGTTCTTCAAAGTATTGGTTCAGAAAACCATCCTGTCCACATTTTAGAAATTCCTCCTCAATGGCACTGGTACGGATTTGGTTTGTCCAAACAATATGTAGATCATTTTTCAGACTGCAGACAGATAACTAGTGATTTCCACGGAGATCAGTCTTAGTTCCCCTGTTGTTTGCAGTATAAATAAGTGATCTGGAGGAAAATATGAGTGGTCTGATTAGTAAGTTTGCAGAAGACACAAACATTGGTGGAATTGTTGCCCGTGCTGACAACTAAAAGGATACAACAGAATATAGATAGATTAGCGACTTGGGCAGAGAAGTAGCGGATGGAGTTTAATCCATACAAATGCAATGTGATGCATTTGAATATCATTTGTGAATTTTACTGTAAATGGCAGAACCCTTAGGAACGTTAATATACAGACAGATCTGGGCATGCAGGTACACGGGTTCCCTAAAAGTGGCCACACAGGTGGCCAAGGTAATCAAGAAGGTATATGGCATGCTTGCCTTCATTGGCAAGAGTTCATAGAATCCCAACAGTGAGGAAACAGGCCCTTTGGCCCAACAAGTCCACACCAACCCACCAAAGAGCAACCCCACCCAGACCCATTCCACTGCCCTATTATCCAACATTTCCCCTACCTAATGCACCTAACCTATATATCCCTGAAGACGATGGGGCATGGCCAATCGTCTAACCTGCACATCTTGGAATTGTTGGAGGAAACTCGAGCATCCTGAGGAAACCCATGCAGACACAAGGAGAATGTTCAAGCTCCACACAAACAGTTGCCAGAGGCTGGAATTGAATGTAGGTCCCTGATGCTGTGAGACAGCAGTGCTAATCACTGAGCCACCATGCCGTCCATGTTGTAATCTATATAAAACCCCTTGTTCGGCTGCATTTACAACACTGTGCGCAGTTTTGGTCACACCACACTTCCAGAAGGATATGGAAGCTTTGGAGAGAATGCAGAAAAGGTTCACCAGAATGTTGCCTGGTCTTGAGGGCACAGGCTTTGAGGAAAGGTTAAAAAGACGAGGATTGATTTCACAGGGAAGAGAGGAGTGAGGCAAGACCTGACAGAGGTCTACAAAGTTATTAGAGGCCTAGGTAGGATGAATAGTCAGAGGCTTTTTCCTAGGGTTGAAGTTTCAATTACAAGGGGGCACAGGTGCAAGGTGAGAGGGACAAAGTTTAAGGGTGACAAGTGAGGGAAGTTTTTCACACAGAGAGTGGGAGGAGTCTGGAAGGCACTACCAGAAGAGGTGGTGGGGTTAAGCACATTGGCAACATTTCAGAGATATCTGGATGGTTTCACTCTTTTATTCAAGACAACCACAATTACTGTGTCTTTCTTGTGCCACTATATTCCTATTTAATGCCTTCCCCGATATTATGACAACAGCTTGACAATCTATATGCAACATCTATTATCATTTTCTGCCCCAAGGTTTCTAAGTTCCAATCACACAGATGTTACTTCATTGGAGCTAATACTCTTCCTCACTATTCTGTGAAGTTCCTTCTTTCGCCAACAGTGTTGTCCCACCTCTCCTCCTTTCTGTCCATCTTTGCTAACAACTAAATACATGTGGATAATCAGTTCCAATCCCTGGCTACCCAACAGCCTTGTCTCCGTTTTCCCAACCATACCAGATCTGTTTCTATCTATTTGTGGAAGTACTTCAGTTTTTTTATCATGAAATTCTTTTTTAATTAATTCAGAGATTGTGGGCATTGCTGGCTAATCCAGTATTTATTGCCCAGAGGGCAGTTAAGAGTCAACCACATTTCTGTGGGTCACAGGTAAAGCAGACCAGATGAGGCCAGCAATTTTCTTCTTTAAAGGACATTACGTGAAACAGATGGGTTTTTCTGAATGCTTCATGCACTAAAGCTTTCTATATTAAGGCTTGTCTTCAACATTGTTAAATTCACTTGTATTATTGTGTACAGTGGCCATGATGTACACCTTAGTATGCAAGCAACAACTGCAGAATTTGCAGATGATGCAAAACTCAGAAACACCGTGAGCTGTGAGGAGGACAGTGTAGAACTTCAAAAGGACAGAGACAAGTTGACAAAGGGATCAGAAAGGTGACAGATTGTTGTCGATATGAATACTGAGGCACGAATAAGAAGAATGGATGGCTTTGAGATATGTAGAGAAGAGGTGTTGTAAATTCTGGCAAGGGTGAAAATAGATAAGTCCCCTGGGCCTGATGGTATTTATCCTAGGATTCTCTGGGAAGCAAGGGAGGAGATTGCAGAGCCATTGGCCTTGATTTTTGTGTCCTCTTTGTCGACAGGAGTAGTGCCAGAGGACTGGAGGCTAGCAAACGTGGTTCCCTTGTTCAAGAAGGGGAGTAGGGATAATCCTAGTAACTATAGGCCAGTGAGTCTCACTTCTGTTGTGGGCAAAGTCTTAGAGAGAATTGTAAGGGATAGGATTTATGCACATCTGGATAAGAATAATGTGATCAAGGATAGTCAGCATGGTTTTGTGAAGGGCAGGTCGTGCCTCACAAACCTTATTGAATTCTTTGAGAAGGTGACTAAGGAGGTAGATGAGGGGAAAGCGGTAGATGTGGTATATATGGATTTTAGTAAGGCGTTTGATAAGGTCCCCCATGGTAGGCTACTGCAGAAAATAGAGATATGGCATTGAGGGTGAGTTGGAGGTTTGGATTAGGAATTGGCTGGCTGGAAGAAGACAGAGGGTAGTAGTTGATGGCAAAGGTTCATCTTGGAGTGCCGTCACTAGCGGTGTTCCGCAAGGATCTGTTTTGGGACCATTGCTGTTTGTCATTTTTATAAATGACCTGGAGGAAGGGTTAGAAGGTTGGGTGAGCAAGTTTGCGGATGATACGAAAGTCGGAGGAGTTGTAGACAGTGAGGAAGGATGTGGCAGGTTACAGCGGGATATAGAGAAACTGCAGAGCTGGGCAGAAAGGTGGCAAATGGAGTTCAATGTAGCTAAGTGTGAGGTGATTCACTTTGGTAAGAGTAACAAAAAGATGGGGTACTGGGCTAATGGTCGGATACTTGGTAGTGTGGAAGAGCAGAGGGATCTTGGTGTCCATGTACACAGATCTCAAAGTTGCCACCCAGATAAATAGTGCAGTGAAGAAGGCATTATGGCGTATTGGCTTTTATTGGTAGAGGAATTGAGTTCCGGAGTCCTGAGATCATGCTGCAGTTGTATTAGACTCCAGTGCGGCCGCATCTGGAATATTGTGTGCAGTTTTGGTCGCCATACTATAGGAAGGATGTGGAGGCACTGGAACGGGTGCAGAGGAAGTTTACCAGGATGTTGCCTGGTATGGTAGGAAGATCCTATGAGGAAAGGCTGAGGCACTTGGGGTTGTTTTCATTGGAGAAAAGAAGGTTTAGGGGTGACTTGATAGAGGTGTACAAGATGATTAGGGGGTTAGATAGGGTTGACAGTGAGAACCTTTTTCCACGTATGAAGTCAGCTATTACAAGGGGGCATAGCTTTAAATTAAGGGGGGGTAGATATAGGACTGATGTTAGGGGTAGGTTCTTCACTCATCGAGTCGTAAGTTCATGGAATGCCCTGCCAGTAGCAGTGGTGGACTCTCCCTCTTTATGGGTATTTAAGCGAGCATTGGATAGGTATATGGAGGATAGTGGGTTAGTGTAGGTTGGGTGGGCTTTGATCGGCGCAACATCGAGGGCCGAAGGGCCTGTACTGCGCTGTATTCTTCTATGTTCTATGTTCTAGATGAACTTCAACGGGGAGAAGTTGAGATGATGCATTTTATAACAAAGAACATAGATAGACATATTAAAAAATGGGGTATAAAGCTCAAGGGGCTGCTAGAGCACAGGACCTGTGTGTATTTACGTATATCCTGAAGAAGAGCTTATGCCCGAAACATCGATTCTCCTGTTTCTTGGATGCTGCCTGACCTGCTGCGCTTTTACAGCAACACATTTTCAGCTCTGATCTCCAGAATCTGCAGTCCTCACTTTCTCCTCGTGTATTTACATATAGGTCACCGACCAAGGCAAGTGCAGAGAGCAATTAATACAGTATGAAGTGTGCTGAGCTTTATTCTGAAGTAAAAAAGCAAGGAGGTTATGCCGAACTATGCTGGAGTACAATGTATCTTAGTGGCACAGTAAAGTAAGGGTGTGAACACACTGGAGTGAATGCAATACAGAGTCAGGAGAGATATTCAAAATGACATCAGCTGATTATTTAAATTGAAGCAATGGACAAGGGTAGGGGACAAAGTCAGGAGAGTGGCATGAAATCATAAAGCAACATGGATGACCACCAGACAGAGCATGAGGGCTAAGCAGGCAATGCAGGAATCTCCTGTGGCAGATACACTGTTGTTGACACTGTTGAGGGGAATGGATAACAGCAGCAGCCAAATTCATGGCACCATGGTTGGTTCCGCTGCAAAGGGAGGGAAAGATAGGCACAGAAATGCTATAGTCATAGGGGATTCAATCACAAGGGGAAACGATAGGCATACCTGTGGCTGCAAACGAGAGTCCAGGATGGTGTGTTGCCTCTCCTCTCCTGTTTCTAACTTCAGCCCACACCACCTCAGTAGACGAGTCCTTGTTAAAAATTTTTCAGCCACCGTTATACTAACCTTAACTAACAAGGCCATACCTCCCCCTCTTTTACTGCCTTGCCTGTTCTTAATGAAAGATCTAAACCCTGGAACCTGCAACATCCATTCCTCACCCTTATTTCGGAAACTTCTGGCATTGAAGTAGGCACACTTCAAACCAGTTTGTTGTCTGCCAGCACATTTTTGTGACCGTTAAATCCTGTCCACGCCCACAGAAAATGAGGAAGAAAGTTGAAATGTAGAACCTCAAAAGGTAGTTATCACAGGATTACTACAGTGCCACGAGCTCATCAGGGTAGAAACAGCAGGATATATCAGATGAACATGTGGCTGAAAAGATGGTGCAAGGGGAAGGGCATTCACATGTGTGGGGCATTCAGGTCTGTTCTGGGGAAGGTGAGACATATACAAACTGGACAGGTGACACCCGAGCATGAGCAGGACTGATGTCCTTTGGGGGATATTTGGTACAGTGGTTGGGGAGGGTTTAAACTAGTGCGGCAGGGGGAGGGTAGGCTAGCTGATGCAGAAATTGTGGGAGAGGTAGAAACCAGTGCACACATTACTAAAAAGAAGAGCATGCAGGGAAACGCTGCTGCAAACAGCAAAGGAAGCAGTTAGAAATACATGTGCATCAATGCAAGAAGTATAGTAGGTAAGGGAGATTAGCTTAGCTTTGGTTAGTATTTGGAACAAGACAGTACTGTGATTAGAGATTTGGCTGAAAGAGGGACAAGACTGGCAGCTGAATGTGTCAGGTTTTAGATGTTTCAGATGTGATAGAAAGTGAGGTAAAAGAGATGGGGGAGTTGCATTACTGGTAAAGGACTATCTCACAGTTGTATTGAGGGAGGATACATTAGAGGACTCATGCAACGAGGCAGTATGGGTAGAACTTGGGAATGGGAAAAGGTGAAATTACAATGCTGGGGTATCCCACAGGCCTCCCAACAGCCAGCAGGAAAAACAGGAGAGAATCTGTAGATAGATTTTGGAAAGATATAACATCAGCTGGGTTGTTGTGGTGGGTAATTTTTAACTCCCTCTATATTGACTCAGATTCACTATGTGCTAGGGCTTGGAATTTGTAAAGACCAATTCAGGAGGGACTCAGGACACGACACCTAAACAGTCCAACGAGGGAAGGAGTTATACTGGACCTGGTTTTGGGAAATAGGCCCTGCAAGGTGAGTGAAGTTTCGGGGGTAGTGAGCATAATAATGTGAGTTTTAAGATACTCCTAGATAAGGATAAAAGCAATCCTCAGGTGAAGGTGTTAAACTGGGGGAAGGCAAACTGAAACAATATTGGGCAGGAAGAGGAGAATTTTGATTGGAGGCTGTTGTTTGAGGGTAAATCCATATCAGACATTGGGGAGTACTTAAATCAGCAGTTGATAAAGGGTACCTGTGAGAATGAAGGATACGTATGGCAGATTAACTGAACCTTAGATGACCAGTAACGCTATGAACTTGGTCAGAGAGAAAAAAGAAGCATATGTAAGGTCAAAGAGGATGGGAACTGGTGAAGCGCTTAGACAAGGAAAGTAGGAACAAGCTTAATTAGAAGGGCTAAAAGGCATCAGGAAAATTGTTAGTAAACAGGATTAAAGAGAATCCCAAGGCATTTTATACAGATATAAAAAGCAAGATTGTAGCCAGGGAAAGGGCCGGCCCATTCAAGGACGAAGGAGATCATCTATGTGTGGAGCCAGAAGAGGTAGGTGAGGTCCTAAATGAATAAGGATAGCAAAGATGATTCTCGACAGGAGTGAGAGGGGCAGGGTGGTTGTCACGGGGGACTTCAATTATCCAAATCTTGACTGGGAACACGACAGTACGAGTACAAAGGTGGGTCAGTTTCTGTCCAGTGTGTGCAGGAGAGCTTCCTGACACAGTATGTAGACAGGCCTACAAGGGGCGAAGCCACTTTAGATTTAGTACTGGGTAACGAGCATGGCCAGGTGTTGGATTTGGAAGTAGGTGAGCACTTTGGAGACAGCGATCACAATTCTGTCAGGTTTACTTTAGTGATGGAAAGGGATAGGTGTACTCCACCGAGCAAGAGTTACAGCTGGGGGAAGGGAAATTACGATGCAATTAGGCAAGATTTAGGAAGCGTAGAATGGGGAAGGAAACTGCAGGGGATGAGCACATTAAAAATATGGAGCTTATTCAAGGAAAAGCTCCTGTGTGTCCTCGATAAGTATGTACCTGTCAGGCAGGGAGGAAGATATAGAACACGTGAGTCGTGGTTTACTAAGGAAGTGGAATCCCTGGTCAAGAAGAAGAAGAAGGCTTATGTTAGGACAAAATGTGAAAACTCAGGGTGCTTCAGGGTTACAAGGAAGTCAGGAAAGACCTAAAAGGAGAGCTCAGAAGAGCCAGGAGGAGACATGAGAAGTTGTTGGCGGATAGGATCAGGGTTAACCCTAAGGCTTTCCATAGGTATGTCAGGAATAAAAGAATGATGAAAGTTAAATTAGGGCCAATCAAAGATAATAGTGGGAATTTGTGTGTGGAGTCAGAGGAAATAGGGGAAGCACTAAATAAATATTTTTCGACAGTGTTCACTACAGAAAACGAAAATGTTGGCGAGGAAGATACAGAGATACTTGCATCGAGACTTGCATTGAGTGGGAGTCGTTCCCCTAAAAAATAAGTATGCAGCTTTGGAACTGTTGGGGGGGACAGCCTTGCAGGTGTAAGCTGCAGTGAAGGGGTCTGTGGCTCTGAGATTCAGAAGGGAAAGGGGGAGAAGAAGAGAGCGCTAGTTATAGGGGACTCTCTAGTTAGAGGGACGGACAGGCGGTTCTGTGGACATGGGCGAGACTCTCAGATGGTTTGTTGCCTCCCGGGTGCTAGGGTCCGAGACGTCTCGGACCGTGTCTTCAGAATCCTTAAGGGGGAGGGTGTGCAGCCAGAAGTCGTGGTACACATTGGCACCAACGACATAGGTAGGAAGAGGGGCGGGGAGGTCATTCAAGAGCTCAAGGAGTTAGGCTGGAAGCTAAAAGCTAGGACAGACAGAGTCGTCATCTCTGGGTTGTTGCCGGTGCCACGTGACAGAGAGGCAAAGAATAGGGAGAGAGTGCAGTTGAACACGTGGCTGCAAGGATGGTGTAGGAGGGAGGGCTTCAGATATTTGGACAATTGGACTGCATTCTGGGGAAGGTGGGACCTGTATAAACAGGACGGGTTGCACCTGAACCAGAAGGGCACCAATATCCTGGGGGGTAGGTTTGCTAGCACTCTTCGGGGGGGTTTAAACTAATTTGGCAGGGGGATGGGATCCGGACTTGTAGTCCAGCAAGTAAGCTAGCTGTGTGTCAGGATGTCCAAGACTGTAGGGAGGCTGTGGAGAAGGTAGCACTGACAGGGACTACTTACAGACACAGAGATGGGCTCAAGTGCGTATACTTCAATGCAAGGAGTATCAGAAATAAGGTGGGTGAACTTAAGGCATGGATCGGTACCTGGGACTACGATGTTGTAGCCATCACGGAAACATGGATAGATGAGGGACAGGAATGGCTGTTGGAGGTTCCTGGGTACAGATGTTTCAGTAAGATTAGGGAGGGTGGTAAAAAAGGAGGGGGGGTGGCATTGCTAATTAGAAATGGTATAACGGCTGCAGAAAGGAAGTTTGAGGGGGATCTGCCTCTGGAGGTAGTATGGGCTGAAGTCAGAAATAGGAAAGGTGCAGTCACCTTGTTGGGTGTTTATTATAGGCCCCCCAATAGCAGCAGAGATGTGGAGGAACAGATTGGGAAACAGATTTTGGAAAGGTGCAGAAGCCACAGGGTCGTAGTCATGGGCGACTTCAACTTCCCAAATATTGATTGGAAGCTCTTTAGATCAAGTAGATTGGATGGGGCGGTGTTTGTGCAGTGTGTCCAAGAAGCTTTTCTAACGCAGTATGTAGATTGTCCAACCAGAGGGGAGGCCATATTGGATTTGGTACTCGGTAACGAACCGGGACAAGTGGTGGGCTTGTTAGTGGGTGAACATTTTGGTGATGGCGACCACAATTCTGTGACTTTCACCTTGGTTATGGAGAGAGATAGGTGCGCACAACAAGGAAGTTTCTACAATTGGGGGAAGGGAAATTACGATGCTGTAAGACAGGATTTTGAGGAGCATACGTTGGGAGCATAGGCTGTCAGGGAAGGATGTGGTGGAAATGTGGGACTTTTTCAAGGAGCAGATACGACGTGTCCTTGATATGTATGTACCGATCAGGCAGGAAAGAAATGGTCGTGTGAGGGAGCCTTGGTTGAATGTCTAGTAAAGAGGAAGAAGGAGGCTTACATAAGGTTGAGGAAACAAGGTTCAGACAGAGCAGTGGAGGGATACAGGATAGCCAGAAGGGACCTGAAGAAAGGGATTAGGAGAGCTAAGAGAGGGCATGAAAAATCCCTGGCGGATAGGATCAAGGATAACCCCAAGGCATTCTATGCGTATGTGAGAAACCTGAGAATGACGAGAACGAGGGTAGGTCCGATCAAGGACAGTGGTGGGAGACTGTGTATTGAGTCGGAAGAGATAGGAGAGGTCTTGAACAAGTACTTCTCTTCAGTATTTACGAACGAGAGGGACTGTATTGTTGAAGAGGAGAGTGTGAAACGGACTGATAAGCTAGAAGAGATATCTGTTAGGAAGGAAGATGTGTTGGACATTTTGAACAACTTGAGGATAGACAAGTCCCCCGGGCCTGACGGGATATATCCTAGGATTATGTGGGAAGCAAGAGAGGAAATTGCAGTACCGTTGGCAATGATCTTCTCGTCTTCACTGGCAACGGGGGTGGTACCAGGGGACTGGAGAGTAGCGAATGTTGTGCCCCTGTTCAAAAAAGGGAATAGGGATAACCCCGGGAATTACAGGCCAGTTAGTCTTACTTCTGTGGTAGGCAAAGTAATGGAAAGGGTACTGAGGGATAGGATTTACGAGTATCTGGAACGGCACTGCTTGATTAGGGACAGCCAGCACGGATTTGTGAAGGGTAGGTCTTGCCTTACAAGTCTTATTGAATTCTTCGAGGAGGTGACCAAGCATGTGGATGAGGGTAGAGCAGTGGATGTAGTGTACATGGATTTTAGTAAGGCATTTGATAAGGTTCCCCATGGTAGGCTTATGCGGAAAGTCAGGAGGCATGGGATAGAGGGAAATTTGGCCAATTGGATAGAAAACTGGCTAACCGGTCGAAGTCAGAGAGTGGTAGTAGATGGTAAATATTCAGCATGGAGTCCAGTTACAAGTGGAGTTCCGCAGGGATCAGTTCTGGGTCCTCTGCTGTTTGTAATTTTTATTAATGACTTAGATGAGGGAGTCGAAGGGTGGGTCAGTAAATTTGCAGATGATACAAAGATAGGTGGAGTTGTGGACAGTGAGGAGGGCTGTTGTCGGCTGCAGAGGGACTTAGATATGATGCAGAGCTGGGCTGAGGAGTGGCAGATGGAGTTCAACCCTGCCAAGTGTGAAGTTGTCCATTTTGGAAGAACAAATAAGAATGCGGAATACAGGGTTAATGGTAGGGTTCTTGGTCAGGTGGAGGAACAGAGGGATCTTGGGGTCTATGTACATAGATCTTTGAAGGTTGCCACTCAGGTGGATAGAGTTTGTAAGAAGGCCTATGGAGTATTATCGTTCATTAGCAGAGGGATTGAATTCAAGAGTCGTGAGGTGATGTTGCAGCTGTACAGGACTTTGGTTAGGCCACATTTGGAGTACTGTGTGCAGTTCTGGTCGCCTCACTTTAGGAAAGATGTGGAAGCTTTGGAGAGGGTGCAGAGAAGATTTACCAGGATGTTGCCTGGAATGGAGAGTAGGTCGTACGAGGATAGGTTGAGAGTTCTCGGCCTTTTCTCGTTGGAACGGCGAAGGATGAGGTGTGACTTGATAGAGGTTTATAAGATGATCAGAGGAATAGATAGAGTAGACAGTCAGAAACTTTTTCCCCGGGTACAACAGAGTGTTACAAGGGGACATAAATTTAAGGTGAAGGGTGGAAGGTATAGGGGAGATGTCAGGGGTGGGTTCTTCACCCAGAGAGTGGTGGGGGCATGGAATGCGCTGCACGTGGGAGTGGTAGAGTCAGATTCATTGGCGACCTTTAAGCGGCATTTGGATAGGTACATGGATGGGTGCTTAATCTAGGATAGAAGTTCGGCACAACATCGTGGGCCGAAGGGCCTGTTCTGTGCTGTATTGTTCTATGTTCTATGTTCTATGTTCTATGAGACTAGAAGAGATTGAGGATTAGTGGTGCTGGAAGAGCACAGCAGTTCAGGCAGCATCCAAGGAGCTTCGAAATCGACGTTTCGGGCAAAAGCCCTTCATCAGGCTTTTGCCCGAAACGTCGATTTCGAAGCTCCTTGGATGCTGCCTGAACTGCTGTGCTCTTCCAGCACCACTAATCCAGAATCTGGTTTCCAGCATCTGCAGTCATTGTTTTTACCTAGAAGAGATTGAGGTTCACAAGGAAGAGGTATTAGAAATACTGCAGAGTGTGAAAACAGACAAGTCCCCTGGGCCGGATGGAATCTATTCTAGGATCCTCTGGGAGGCAAGGGAAGAGATTGCTGAACCTTTGGCATTGATCTTCAAATCACCATGGTCTACAGGAATAGTGCCTGAGGACTGGAGGATAGCAAATGTGCTTCTCTTGTTCAAAAAGGGTAGTAGAGACAACCCTATCAATTACAGACCAGTGAGTCTCACTTCAGTTGTTGGTAAAGTGTTGGAAAAGGTTATAAGAGATAGGATTTATAACCATCTCGAAAAGAATAATCTAATCAGGGACAGTCAGCACAGTTTTGTGCTTAAGGGTAGGTCGTGCCTAAGGAATCTTAATGAGTTTTTTGACAAAGTAACCAAACAGGTAGATGAGAGGAAACCGGTTGACGTGGTGTGAATGGATTTCAGCAAAGCGTTCGATAAGGTTCCCCACAGTAGGCTATTATACAAGATGCGGAGGAATGGGATTGTGGGAGACACAGCAATTTGGATCAGTGTTTTCTTTCAGCAAGCCAATTAGAGGGTTGTAGTTGATGGAACATGTTCATCTTGGTGTCCAGTAACTAGCAGCGTACCGCAAGGGTCGGTGTTGGGTCCACTGCGGTTCGTCATTTTTATAAATGACCTGGATGAGGGCATAGAAGGGTGGGTTAGTAAATTTGCAGATGACACCAAGGTCAGTGGAGTTGTGGATAGTGATGAAGGATGTAGTAGGTTGCAGAGAGACAGATAGGATGCAGAGCTGGGCTGAGAAGTGGCAAATGGAGTTTAATGTGGACAAGTGTGAGGTGATACACTTTGGACGGAGTAATCGGAATGCAAAGTACTGGTCTAATGGTAATATTTGTGGGAGTGCAGATGAGCAGAAAGATCTCGGTGTCCATGTACATAGATCCCTGAAAGTTGCCACCCAGACTGACAGGGTTGTTAAGAAGGCATACAGTGTTTTGGCCTTTATTAATAGAGGGATTGAATTCTGGAACCAGGAGGTTATGCTGCAGCTCTACAAAAGCGCTGGTACGGCCACACTTGGAGTATTGTGTACAGTTCTGGTCACCGCATTATAAGAAGGATGTGGAAGCTTTAGAAAGGGTGCAGAGGAGATTTACCAGGACGTTGCCTGGTATGGAAGGAATGTTTTACGAAGAAAGGCTGAGGGCCTTGAGGCTGTTCTCGTTAGAGAGAAGAAGGTTGAGAGGTGACTTAATAGAGACATACAAGATTATCAGAGGGTTACATAGGGTGGACAGGGAGAGCCTTTTTCCAAGAATGGGGACGGCAAACACGAGGGGACACAACTTTAAAGTGAGGGGAGACAGGTATAAGACAGATGTCAGAGGTAGTTTCTTTACTCGGAGACTAGTAAAGGTATGGAATTATTTGCCTGCAACGGTAGTAGATTTGCCAAGTTTAAGTGCATTTAAGTCACCATTGGACAGGCAAATGGATGTACATGGAATAGTGTAGGTGGGATGGCCTTCAGATTAGTATGACAGGGCGGCGCAGCATCGAGGGCCGAAGGGCCTGTACTGCGCTGTAATGTTCTATGTTAATACTTTGTGTCGGTATTCACCAAGAGAAGGTGGAGTATGGTCTCAGGGAAGAGAGCGTTGAGTTTCTAAGACAAGTTGCTATTAAAAAAGAAGAGGTGCTGTCTGTCTTAAAATGTATGAAGATAGTTAAGTCCCTTAGTCCTGTTGGGATCGATCCCAGTATATTGAGGAAGGCACAAGAACACATTACTGGAGCATTTACAGACACCTTTGCATCCATGATGGCCACAGGTAAGGTCCCAGAGGACGGGAGAATTCTCAATGTTGGCCCATTGTTTAAAAAGGTTAGCAGGGATAATCTGAGAAATGAAAATGTGCTGCTGGAAAATCGCAGCAGGTCAGGCAGCATCCAAGGAACAGGAGAATCAACGTTTTGGGCATCAGCCCTTCTTCAGGAAATTACTGAGAGACGCTCAGTGGTGGTGAAATTATTAGAAAAGATTCTCAGGGACAAGGTCTGTATGCATTTAGAAGCGAATGGACTTATTAGCGATAGACAACATGGTTTGTGCAGGGGACGTCGTGCCTCACTAACTATCAAGTGTTGTGGAGGTGATGAAGATGATTGAAGAGGTAAAAGTGGCTGATATTGTCTACATGGACTTCAGTAAAGCCTTCGACAGGTCTCTCATGGCAGATTAGTACAAAAGATGAAGTCACCTGGTGAGCTGGCAAGATGGATACAGAACTGCCTCACTGACAGGAGATAGAGAGTAACAGTGGAAGGATGCTTTTTGGAATGGAGGGTTTATAGAGTCATCGAGATGCACAACAGACTCTTTGGTTCAACTTGTCCATGCCAACCAGATATCCTGAGGTAATCTAGACCCATTTGCCAGCACCTGGCCCATACCCCTCTAAACCCTACCTATTTCATATACCCATCCAGATGTCTTTTAAATGCCGTAATTGTACCAGTCAGCACCACTTCCTATGGCAGTTCATTCCATCTACACATCACCCTCTGCGTGAAAAAGTTGCCCCTTCGGCGTCCTTTTTATATTTGTTCCTTCTCACCCTAAACCTACGTCCTTTAGTTCTGGACTCCACCGGGGAAAAGAACTTGCCTATTTATCCTATCCATGTCCCTCACGATTTTATAAACCTCTACAAGGTCACCCCTCAGCCTCCAATGCTCCAGGGAAAACAGTCCCACCCTTTTCAGCCTCTCCCTGTAGCTTAAATCCTCCAACCCTGGCAACATCGTTGTAAATCTTCTCTGAAACCTTTCAACTTTCACAACACCCTTCTGATAGGAAGGAGACCAGAATGCACGCAATATTCCAACAGTGGCCTAACCAATGTCCTAAACTACCACAACACGACCTCCCCCAACTCCTATACTCAATGCTCTGACCAATAAAGGAAAGCATACCAAACAACTTCTTCACTACCCTTTCTACCTGCAACTTGTCATTGAAGGAGCTATGAATCTGCACTCCAAGGTCTCTTAATTCAGCAACGCTACTCAGGGCCTTACCATTAAGTGGAAACGTCCTGCTAAGATTTGGTTTTTCAAAATGCTGCAACTCACACTTAGCAAGATTAAACTCCCCTCCCTGGCCCGTCTGATCAAGATCCCGTTGCACTTTGAGGTAACCTTCTTTGCTGTCCACTATATCTCTAATTTTGGTGTCATCTGCAAAGTTACTAACTATATCTCTCAGCACATCAAAATCATTTATATAAATGACCAACAGTTGTGGACCCAGCATTGATCCTTGCGGCACACCATTGGTCACAGGCCTCCAGTCTAAAAAGCAACCCTCCTCCACCACCCTCTGTATCCAAATGGCTAGTTCTCCCTGTATTCCTTGAGATCTACCCTTGCTAACCAGTCTCCCATGAGGAACCTTGTCGAACACCTTAATGAAGTCCATATAGATCACACCTACAGCTCTGCCCTCATCAATCCGATTTGTTACTTGCTCAAAAAACTCAATCAAGTTTGTGAGATATGATTCCCTACGCACAAAGCCATGTTGACTATCCCTGATCAGTCCTTGCCTTTCCAAGTACATGGAAATCCTGTCCCTCAGATTCCTCCAACAACTTGCCCACCACTGAGGTCAGGCTCATCGGTCTATTAATTCCTTGGCTTGTCCTATCACCTTTCTTAAATAGGGGCACCATGTTAGCCAACCTCCAGTCTTCCAACACCTCACCTGTGACTATCGATGATACAAATATCTCAGCAAAGGGGCCAGCAATCACTTCCCTAGCTTCCCACAGAAGCTGATCATTTATCCACCTTTTTGTGTTTCAAGACATCCAGCAATTCCTCCTCTGTAATATGGACATTTTTCAAGATGTCACCATCTATTTCCCCACATTCCATATCTTTCATGTCCTTCTCCATAGTAAACACTGATGCAAAATATTTGTTTAGTATCTCCTCTAGTAAGATCACACATAGGCTGCCTTGCTGATCTCTGAGGGGCCCTCTTCTCTCCCCAGTTACCCTTTTGTCCTTAATGCCATTTTAAAAACCCTTCGGAGGTTTGCCTTAACCCTATTTGCCAAAGCTATCTCATGTCCCCTTTCTGCCCTCCTGATTTTCCTCTTAGGTGTATCCGTAATGCCTTTGTTCTGTAAGGATTCATCGGTCTCTCCTGTCTACACCAGACATGTGCTTCCTTCTTTTCCTGAACCAAAACCTCAATTTCTCTCGTCATCCAGCATTCCCATATGTGCCAGCCTTTCCTTTCACCCGAACAGGAATGTACTGTCTCTGCATTCTCATTATCTCATTTTTCAAGGCTTCCCATTTTTCAGCCATCCCTTCACCTGCGAACATTTGCCCCCAGTTTTTGTAACTTCTTGCACAATACTGTCAAAATTGGCCTAATACCATGAATTCCACCGGGGTCAGCGCTGAGACCTCTGCCATTTGTGGTCGACATAAATGATTAAGAAGAAAACGTGGCTGGTCTAACTGGCAAGTTTGTAGAAGAAACACAGTCTGGTGAAGTTGCAGTTAGTGTGGAGAACTGTCAGAGGATACAGCAGGATATAGATCAGTTGGAGGCATGGGTAGAAAAAAATAGTGGATACAGTTTAATCCAGACGAATGTGAGGTAATGAACTTAGGAAGGTCAAGTACAGGTGGAAATTATACAGCAAATGCCAGAACCTTTAGCAGCATTGATATGAAGAGGGATCTTGGTCTGCAGATCCACAAATCACTAAAGGTGGCAACACAAGGAGGTAAATAAGGGAGTAAAAAAGGCTTCTGGCATGCTTGCCTTCATTGGAAGGGGCACTGAGTATAAGGATGGATCAGTTATGCTGCAGCTTTACAGAACTCTAGTTAGCCCACACTTTGAACATTGCGTACAGTTCTGGTCAAATTACTAGAAGGACGTGGATGCTTTGGAAAGGGTACAGAAAAGGTTGACCAGGAGGAGTTTAGCCAAGAAAAGTTGGATAGACTGGGTTTGTTTTCACTAGAATGCAGGAGGTGAGGGGTGACAGAATAGAAGTTCATCAGATTGTGAATGGCATGGAGAGAATGGAAAGTATGAGGCTTTTTCCCAGGGTGAAGGTGTCAATTACTAGGGGACAAAGGTACCTGGACAAATGTATGAATAGGCAGGGAATAGAGGTATTCACATCCTGTAAATAAAGACAGTTTTAGTATGCAAAAGCAAAATGTGGTAGCACAGGCTTGGAGTGCCAAAAAGCCTGTTCCTATGCTATTGTTCTTTGTAAAGGTTAGGGTTAGAAGAGCCAGTGCAGTCACAAAAGGCAAACAGTCATCTTCTGATCCATAACATTTCCACGATTCTGAGATTACAGGGCAACAAGTGAAAGAGATGGCTCCTCGTATTTTGGTATCCAGCCTTTCCAATATGAGATATATCACCTACACAATACAATTCCTTGTGGATTGTTACTGCTCCACCACACAGTGCTTACTTGATCCAGCTCAACATTGACAGTCTCCACCTGATTTGCAAGTCAGGTTATGGTTGGCTTCCATCATGTGACTTGGAGGCGGTGAAGTCAACGGACAAGCTCTGTACAGAGAGACATAACTAACTATTCGGTATTGCCCTCTAGCCCATGGTGATTTTTTGCATTTTACTTACCATCTTCAGAGAAGGTGAACTGCAGAAATGAGGGAACAAGGAAGGAAAGAGAACTCTTTGAGTGATTTATCTTCCTACATCGCTGGCTAAACCAGCCAGCCTCAGCCTGCAAAATCAAGGATATCAGATTGTTAAACAAAAACTAAACTCAAACTTTTCCATCACAACCACTGTCACCATCTCTTTTTTTCGTTTACAAGATGTCGGTACTGCTGGCTGGGCTGACATTTATGACCCTTTCCTATCTGCTGTTAGCAAGGTGGTTGTGAGCTGCTTTCTTGAACTGTTGCACACCAACAATACTGTGGGATCAGAGGATTTTGAGCCACCCACAGTGAAGGATCAGTGATTTACTTCCAAGTATCACGATATCGAGGTTGAACCCCTCTGCTAATTCAAAGTAATATCACAGAAAAGTTCGCCTTGTCTCGTAATCTTGTAAAAGTGCGAGTGAGTGAAAGAAAACCCCTGATTTCTACTGTTCAAAAAAAATACACTATTTATTTTCCTAACTCTAACAGTGAGCACTAAACAGAAGCTATTAACAAATCCGAACCCCATTTTTGTTAACTAATCACTACCTGGCCCCAATTCTTTGGGAATGCTGCTCCAACTACACAATTATTAAACATTAAATCAACTTAATCTCTCAAAGTCCATAAAGTCTCTTATATTGTCTTCATTCTGTCCTTTCAATTCTACTGTCTTCTCCCTGGGTCATTGTCTTAGGTTTTTCTGCGAATGCCATTGTATACAATTTCTTGATACTTTTAATAGATTCTGCCTTCTGAGAGATTTATTTTGAGAGCAAGATGTTTATTTCTTCGGGTGGCAGTTGGCTCTGACTAATCTTCCTTTTTACAACCCAACATTGTACCCTTGCATTGGTCCGATGCTGTCAATACAATAAAATCCAAATTCAATTGATTTTTTGGTATTCTGGGCATTTAATTCAATTGGTTAAATTCAAATCTGGTTGCCTTAACATTAAAACACAATCCCAAGCTAATGGTTACATTCTCAGCACACTCTGCACATGTCAATTAGTCTCAGACACGTGTGCTGCCACAATCTTTCAACTTCATAACACAAGTCAGATGGTGAGTGTTTTGGAGAGGAACTAGCAGGTTATGATGACCCCTGTATCTGCTGTCCTTACTATGCCAATGTAGTACTTCACGTCAAAGGTTTGAAAACTGCTAATGTGGAGCCTTGACGAGTTACAGCAGTGCACCTTTTAGACAGCACACAGAGTGATGTGCTGACGACCATCACAATCACAATGATTTAAGGCAGTGGATAAGGTGTGAATCAAGCTTCATGGGTATCATCGAAGCTGCACACTCCCAGGCAAGTGAGGAGTATTCTACCCAAACCTCTTACTTGTGCTTTGTAGATGACAGACCAGCTTTGGAGAATCAGGAAGCAAGTGTCACACAGCAGGATTACTTGCCTCTGACCTGCTGTCAGAAACTTAGGAATTCAGAGGAGGAGAAGAAAACTAAACCCCTCATGTGTCCCACAAAGGATGAAATTGAGAGAATACTAAAAGGCCTGATAGCTCCTCGAAGGTAGATTACTCCCCAAATGCCTGTAAATTGGGAGAGGGGAGTGTGCAGCAGGACGCGGGTGCCCTTCTGTACCAGTCACTGAAGGAAGGTATGCAGGTGCAGTAGACAGTCAAGAAGGCAAATGATATGTTAATATAGAACATTACAGTGTAGTACAGGTCCTTCGGTATTCAATGCTGCGCCGACATGTGAAACCAATCTGAAGCCCATCTAATCTGCACTATTCCATTATCATCCATATGTTTATCCAATGACCATTTAAATGCCTTTAAAGTTGGGCAGGCAGTGCATTCCATGTCCTTACAATCTGAGTAAAGAACCTACTTCGGACATCTGTCCTATATCTATCACCCCTCAAATTAAAGCGAAGTCCCTTTGTGTTAGCCATCACCACCCGAGGAAAAAGGCTCACAGTGTCCACCCTATCTAACCGTCTGATTATCTTATGTGTCTCTGTTAAGTCACCTCTTAACCTTGTTCTCTCCAAAGAAAACAGCCTGAAGCCCCTCAACCTCTCCTCATAAGACCTTCCCTCCATACCAGGCGACATCCTGGTAAATCTGTACCCTTTCCAGTGCATCCACATTCTCCCATGCAGTGACCAGAACTGTACGTTGTACTCCAAATGAGGCTGCACCAGAGTTCTGAAGAGCTGCAACATGACTTTGCAGCTCTGAAACTCAATCTCTCTACCAATAAAACCTAACACACCGTACGCCTTCTAAACAACCCGATCAACCTGAATGGCAACTTTGAGGGATTGATGCACATGGACACCAACTCAATAGCCTAATTCTGCATTGTGCCCATAACCTTTGGTCCCATTTGCCCCAAATGCTCTATCTAGCCGCCTCTTGAATATATTCAATGTTTTGGCATCAACTACCTCCTTTAGCAATGAATTCCACAGGCTCACCGCTCTTTGGGTGAAGAAATGTCTCCTCGTGTCTGTCCTAAATGATCCACCCCGAATCCCCAGAGTGTGACCCCTAGCTCTTGCAGACCATTGGGAACCACCCAACTGTGTCCCCCCACCCCTCCATCACACCACTGCCACAAGGTAACCTGTCGAGTCCTGTTAGAATTTAATAGGTTTTTGAGAACCCCTCATTTGTTTGAAACCCAGTAAAAACAATCCTATCCTCGTCAATCTTTCCTCATACATCAGTCCCACCCACACTAACAAGAATCTCGCCATTAACCTAGGACTCTTCATCCCTGTTGCTCCTTCCAAAATGAATCACCTCACACTTTTCCACATTAAACTCCATTTGCCACCTCTCAGCCCAGCTCTGCAGCTTATCTCTGTCCCTCTGTAATCTGCACCATCTTTCCTCACTGTCTACAACTCCACTGACCTCAGTGTCATCCACAAATTTACTAACCCATCCTTCTATGCTCTTGTTCAGGTCATTTATAAAATGACAAACAGCAGTGGCCACAAAACAGATCCTTGCAGTACACCACCACTAACTGAACTCCTGGATGAACATTTCCCATTAACCAGCAACCTCTGTCTTCTTACAGCAAGTTAATTTCTGTTCCAAACCACTACATCACCCTCAATCCCACACCTCTGTATTTTCTGCACGAGCCAAGCATGGGGAACCTGATCAAATGCTTCACTGAAATGTTGGCCACCACGGTGACAGGTTTCAAGTACAGGAGCAGGGACGTGTTTTTGCAAATACATAGGGCCTTGGAGAACCCACACCTAGAATAATTTGTGCAGTTTTGGTCACCTTTTCAAAGGAAAGATGCTCTTGAGGGAGCGCAGTGAAGATTTATCAGGTTGAATCCGGGACTGTGGGACTGATGTATGAGGAGAGATTGACAAAGTTAGGATTGTTTTTACTGGGGTTCAAATGAATAAGGGGGATCTCAAAAACTTACCTGCAGCAGCAGTGGTGGTTGGGGTGGTGGGGGGGGGGGGGGGTCCCTGATGGTCCACAAGAACCCTGATGGTACAATCTGAGGATTCGGGGTAGATCATTTAGGACAGACACAAGGAGACACTTCTTCACCCAAAGAGTGGTGAGCCTGTGGAATTCATTGCTGCAGGAAGTAGTTGATGCCAAAACATTGAATATATTCAAGGGGCGGCTAGATGGAGCATTTGGGGCAAATGGGACCAAAGCTTATGGGGAGATTGCAGAATTAGGCTATTGAGTTGGTCAATCAGCCAGGATCGTGATGAATGGCAGAGCTACATTTTGCCTTTCCATACTCTAACTGCCTTCACTTACAGGATGTTTATCTCTCTACTCCCTTCCTATTCATGGATTTATCCAAGAGCTTCTTGAATGTTGTGATTGTGTCTGCTCCCACTTCAGCTGGTAGCGCGTTCCAGGTACACACCACCCTTTGTGTGAATGATTGGTCTTGCACATCTCTTTTAAACGTTGCCCCCCCCCCCCCCACGCACTTTGAACCTGTGTCCCTTAGAAACTGACCCCTCCACCCTGGGAAAAAGCCTCATGCTTGTCACTATATCCATGCCATTCACAATCTTATCCACTTCCATTAGGTCACCCCTCAACCTCCTGCATTTCAGTGAAAACAAACCCAATCTATCCAACCTTACTCAAGAGCTAAAATCCCCCAAACCAGGCAACATCCTGGTAAACCTTTTCTGTACCCTCACAAAAGCATCCGTATCATTCTTGTAATGTGGTGACCAGAACTGAATGCAATATTTCAAGTGTGGCCTAACTAAAGTTCTGTAAAGCTGCAGCATAACTTGTCTATCCTTATACTTAATGCTCCTTCCAATGAAGACAAGCATGTAATCAGCCTTTTTTATTACCTTATCTACTGGTGATGCCACCTTCACTGATCTGTTGACATGAAGAGGGATCTGTGGACCTACACACCCAGATCCCTCTTCATATCAATACTCCAAAAGGTTCTGTCATTCACTGTGTAATTTCCATCTGTACTTGACATTCCAAAATGCATCACCTTACATTTATCCAGATTAAACCCCATCTGCCATTTTTCTGCCTGTGCTCTGTATCTGTAACTGATCTGTATTCCACTGTGTCCTTTGACAATCTATCCGCAACTCCACCAACCTTTGTATCTTACGCAAATTTACTAATTACACCAGTTAGGTTTTACATAGAACATAAAACAATACAGCGCAGAACAGGCCCTTTGGCCTTTGATGTTGCGCTGACCTGTGAACTAATCTAAGCCCATTCCCCAACAGCATCCCATCATCATCCACGGGCTTATCCAAGGACTGTTTAAATGCCCCCAATCTGGCTGAGTTAACTGCATTGGCAGGCAGGGCATTCCATGCCCTTACCACTCTCTGAGTAAAGAACCTGTCTCTGACATCTGTCTTAAATCTCTCACTCCTCAATTTGTAGTTAATGCCCCCTCGTACATGCTGTCGTCATCATCCTGGGAAAAGACTCTCACTGTCCAGCCTACCTAATCCCCTCTTAGCTTTCCAATGAGAACAGACCCAAGTCTCTCAGCTTTTCCTCATAAGACCTTCCCTCCACACCAAGCAACATCCTGGTAAATTTCCTCTGCACCTTTTCCAATGCTTCCACATCCTTCCTGGCGACCAGAACTGTACACAACATTACAACTGAGGCCTCACTAGCGTTTCGTTGCAGCATGACATCACGGCTCTGGAACTCCATCCCTCTACCAATGAAACCTAACACATCGTATGCCTCCTTAACAGCACTATCCACCTGGGTGGCAACTTTCAAGGATCTATGTGCATGGACGCCAAGATCCTTCTGAACATCCACACTACCAAGAATCTTTCCATTGACCCAGTACTCTGCCTTCCTCTTATTCTTCTCAAAGTGAATTATCTCACATTTAGTTGCGTTGAACTTCATTTGCCACCTCTCAGCCCAGTTCTGCAGTTTATCCAAGTCTCCCTGCAACCTGCAACATTCTTCCACACTGTCCACTACTCCACCGACCTTCTTGTCATCTGCAAACATACTAACCCATCCACTTATGACTGCGTCCAAGCCATTTCTGAAACATCCAAGTCATGTTCCTCTAAGTCATTTGTGTCGACCATGAACAGCAGAGGTCCAACCACTGATCCCTGTGGAACACCACCAGTCACAATCCTCCATTCCAAAATGCATCCTTCCAGCACTATCCTCTGTCTCCCACGACGTAGCCAGTCATAGAGGTCTACAGCATGGAAACAGGTCCTTCCAGCCAACTTGCCCACAAGACCCCATTTTATCACAATTAATCTAGCCCCATTTGCCTGCGTTTGGTCCACATCCTCCCATACCTATCTCACTCATGTCGCTGTCCAAATGTTTCTTAAATCAAAAAACTGTACTCTCTCCAACACTACCTCGAGTAACTGATTCCAGAAAGTCACCACTCTCTGTCTGAAAACAAAACTGCCCCTCTGGACCCTTCTGTGTATCTCTCCCTCTCACCTTAAACCCATGCCCTATAGTTTTCGATACCCCCAGCATGGGGAAAAGCTGTTTGCTATCTACATTATCTAGGCCACTCCTGCTGTTACACACCTCTGTGAGGTCACACCTCAGTCAAAATCTGATTGGTGGTGGGCCTTCTGCTGGAGTTTGTTGAATGCGGATGCTAGTTGGATGAAAAGTGAGGATGAAGGGAACCGATCAAGCTGTTATGAGTGACAGGAAGGGACAAAGGCAGAAGCACGGGCAATAGGTCGGATGTGGTCGACAGCCCTGTCAGCCACAGTTTGCTCCGGGACAACCCCTGTCCATTTCCCTCACTCCCCCATCTGTATTTCACAGCGATCGTTCCCTCCATGACACCCTACTCCTTTTCACAACCACCACCACCAACCCCCGCTCCATGGCAACTTCCCATGTAACCACAGAAGATGCATCACCTGCTGCTTCACCTATTCCCCGCTCATCATCCAAGGGTCTAAAACAGGCCTTTCCAGATGATGCAGCCTTTCACCTGTACCGCCTCCAATCCTGTCTTCTGTATGTGCTGCACCCAACGTGGCCTCCTCTACATTACAGAAACCAAAGGCAGACTGGGTGACCTCTTTGCATAACACCTCCAGTCTGTGCGCAAGCAGGACCCTGACCTTCCTGCAGCCAGTCATTTAACACAGCGTCCTGTTCGCATGCCACATTTGTCCTTGGCAAGCTGCAGTGTTCCAGTGAACAGCACAAACTGGAGGAACAACAAGTCATCTTCAGACTAAGCACTTTACAGCCTTCTGGGATTTAATACTGAGTTCAACACCTTCGCATTGTGAACCATTTCTGATTAAGACCTAGACTCGAAACGTTAGCTTGCTCTCTCTCCCTGGATACTGCCTGAACCACTGCGATCTCCAGCATTTGTTGCTTTCAGTACAGATGCCAGCATCTGCAGTAATTTGCTCCCACCACTGATCCCTGTGGAATATCACTGGTCACAGATCTCCAATCAGAAAAACATTCTTCCTCTGTTACTGCCTTCTCTGAATGATCCGTCTTACCAGCTCACTGCAAGTTAGCCGGTCAAATTTCTTGCTCAAGTAGACAAAGTAGAGGCGGCACGGTGGCTCAGTGGTTAGCACTGCTGCCTCACAGCACCAGGGTCCCAGGTTCGATTCCAGCCTCAGACAACTGTCTGTGTGGAGTTTGCACGTTCTCCCCGTGTCTGCGTGGGTTTCCTCTGGGTGCTCCAGTTTCCTCCCACAATCCAAAGATGTGCCGGTCAGGTGAATTGGCCATGCTAAATTATCCAAAGCGTTAGGTGCATTAGTCAGAGGGAAATGGGTCTGGGTGGGTTATTCTTCGGAGGGTCGGTGTGGACTGGTTGGGCCGAAGGGCCTGTTTTCACACTAGAGGGAATCTAATCTAACATCCATTACTCTGCTCTCAAATCATCTTTCTCACCACCTCAATCAACTTGGTGAGACATGATCTTCCCTACTTTTAAACTCCATCCCTTTAGCAATGAAGGACCATATTCCATTTGCCTTCTTTATTTCCTACTGCATCTGCAAACCAACTTTTTGCGAAGGATGCACAAAGACATTTCAGGTCCTTCCGCACAGCTCTATTTAAATATTAATCTACTTTGTGGTTATCCCTACCAAAATCGATGAAATCACATTTACCAACGTTGTACTCCATCTGTCAGACCTTTGCCCACTCACTTATCGATATCCCTCTGAAGACCTTCAATGGCTTCTGCACACTTGGCTCTCCCACTCATGTTAGTCTCATCTGCAAACTTTGAGGCACTATACTTCGTCCCAAACTTGGGAATCATGTTGCAGCTGTACAGAATGTTGGTTAGGCCACTTTTGTAATATTGCATGCAATTCTGGTCTCCTTCCTATCGGAAAGATTTTGTGAAACTTGAAAGGGTTTAGAAAAGATGAACAAGGATGTTGCCAGGGTTGGAGGATCTGAGCTATAGGGAGAGGCTGAAATAGGCTGGGGCTGTTTCCCCTGAAGCGTCGGAGACTGAGGGGTGACCTTAAAGAAGTTAAAAAACAATTAGGGGCATGGATAGGGTAAATAGACAAGGTCTTTTCCCTAGGTGGGTAATGCAGACCTGGAGGAATAGGTTTAGAGTGAGAGGGGAAAAATTTAAAAAGGACCTAAGGGGCAATTTTTCACATAAAGAGTTGCCAGAGGAATTACAGCATTTAAAAAACATCTGGATGGGTATATGAATAGGAAGGGTTTAGAGGGACATGGGCGAAGTGCTGGTAAATGGGACTAGATTGGGTTGGGATTTCTGGTTGGTTGGACCGAAAGATCCGCTTCTGCATTGTACATCTCCATGACTCTTATGTAAATTGTAAACAATGGCAGCCCCAACATTGATCCATGAGGCACACCACTCATCACTGATTGCTAACCAGAAAAACACCCATTTATCCCCACTCTTTGTTTTCTGTTAGCAACCCAATCCTCTATCCATGCTAATGCGTTGCCCATAAAGCGATGCACCTTTATCTTATGCAGCAACTTGTTGAATGCCTTCTGTAAATCCAGATACACCATACCAAACAGTTCCCCATTGTCCATTGAGCTCATAATGTCTGCAAAGAATTCCTGTAAATTAATTAAACGTGACCTGCCTTTCAGGAAACCATACTGCCTCTGCCCAATGGGACAATTTCTATCCATATGTCTCGCTATTTCTTCCTTGAAGACAGATTCAAGCATTTTCCCCACTACAGAAGTTCAGCTAACAGGCTTACAGTTACCCATCTTTTGTCTGCCTCCTTTTTAAACATTGACGTCGCATTTGCTGTTTTCCAATCTGCTGGAACTGCCCAGGAATCCAGAGGCTTTGGTAAATTACCACAAGTGCACTTGCTATTTCTCCCGCTATCTCTTTTAGTACCCTACCCTATTCCATCAGGGCTAGGAAACCTGCCTATCTTTGGCCCCACAGGCTTGTCCAATAATACCTCTTTCATGGTAATGACTGCTTCTAGATCTTCACACATTATAGCCTCCCTTTCAATTACTGCAGCATTATGTGTGTCCCCTTCACTGTGAAGACCAACACAAAATACCTATTCACTACATGGGCTATTTCCCCATTTCCCACTCTTAAATGCCCCTTCACATCCTCTGAAGGACCTATTACCTGAGCTACTCTTTTTCATTTTATTTCTTTGGAAAAACTTTTGTTTTAATAGTCTGAGCTCGTTTACTTTCATAATCTATCTTACCTTTATTGCTTTTATCATGGCTCTCTGTTGACCTTTAAAGCTTTCCCAATCCTCTAATTTCCCACTAGTCTTCACTACTCTGTATGCATTTGCTTTCAATTTGATAATTTATTTCCTTTCTTTCCTTATTCATCCGTGGCTCATGATCCCTTTTCCTGCTGTCCTTCCTTCTCATTGGTATATACTTCTGCTCAGCACTGTGAAAAATGACTTTGAAAGTCCTCCACTATTGTTAGTTTGGTTCCAGTCTACATTAGCCAAATCCTCCCTCATCCTGTTGTATTCTCCTATGTTTTAAGCACAGGACCCTGGTATTGGATTTTAACTTCTCACCTTCCAACTGTATTCTAAATTCAACCATTCTGTGATCACTCCTTCTGAGGACCCCTAACGATGAGATCATTAATTATTCCCGTTACATTACACAGAACCAGATCGAGAATATCTTGCTCCCTCATCAGTTCGGTGACATACTGTTGGAGGAAAATATCTTGGATACAATTCTATGAACTCAAGGTCACCTTGGCAGACTTGGTTTGACCAATCAATGTGTGATTAAACTCCCCCAACATAACTGCTGTACCATTTTTACATCCATCAGTTATTTGTTTTTTTGCACACCCCATCGTAATGTTATTATTTGGTAACCTGTAGACTACACTTGTCAGTAACCTTTTACCCTTACTATCACTAATTTTCACTCACACTGATTCAATCTTTTTCTTCAGGGAACTTCAATCATCTCTCACTAATACCCTGATGTCTCCCTTAAATATCAGAACTTCACCACTTCCCTTTCCTTCCTGTCTGTCCTTCTAAATAGTCTAGAGGGTGGTGCTGGAAAAGCACAGCTGGTCAGGCAGCATCCAAGGAGCAGGAGAATCTACGTTTCGGCCTTAAGCCCTCCATCAGGAATGAGGCTGGTGGGCCGGGGGTGCTGAGAGATAAATGGGAAGGGGGTAGGGCTAGGAGGAAGGTAGCTGAGAATGCAATAGGTCGATGAAGGTAAGGGAGGAGGTGATAGGTCAGAGTTGGGGGGTGGAGTGGATGGATGGGAATGGTGATGGACAGGTCAGGAGGCCAGTGCCGAGTTGGAGATTTGAGGAAACTGTTGCTCCACCCTCCTCTCCGACCTACCACCTTCTCTGTGACCTTCATTGACCTATTGCATTTTTAGCTACCATCCCCCCTCGGCCCACAAGCCTCATTCCCAATGAAACGTCGATCCTCCTGTTCCTCAGATGTTATCTGACCACACTCAGCTCTGATCTCCAGCATCTGCAGTCCTCACTTTCTACTGTCCTACCAAATAGTCTGATACCTCTGGGTATTTAACAACCAGTGGTGGCCACCCTGCAACCATGTGTCTGTAATGGCCATTAAATAATACCTGCAAGCGGGCATCAGAGCCGCCCCGCATTTGCCACAGGACTATGCCTACATCGGTAAAACTATAGGAATTCATTTTGTGTTTTAAATGGCAGCCGCAGCTTAAACCCACAGAACTCAGCAGCTGCCGGTCCGCCCACGTGACCGGGAGATGGGAGCCAGAGGACAGATCAAATCCACACTAGGCCATACACTAACCATGACTCATAGACCGAAACTCCGGAGCTAATTAATATGGAAACCCATCTCCTAATCAAATCAAGAGACTGACTGAAACACACCCTTATTCATCAATGCAGAACCATCCTGACACAAAGGACAGGCATCCACCAGACAGGAACGAACAGACTAATACACACCAGCACCCCCAAGGGAACAAAGGGGGGTGCTAGCCTCCAGCCCTCACAGAGAGGGACAAGCAGATAGTACCCGGACCCGTTTACATAATCCAATTAGCACCCTCTTGTGTGTACACTGCAACTCTCCTGGGACGGCACCATTTGCACCTACTCCAGCGATGACGGGGAACGATCATCCCATTCGTACTCAAAATCCTCACATCCTGACAAAGAAAGGTATATAATGTGTAGCAACGCGCGGGAACAGCAGTACAGCTGAGATTCGGACCTCGGTTGGTCTCTGCCGGTGTTACTGTATCAATAAACGTTACCGATTGTTGAACCGCACTCTGGGCTCGGACTGATATCATTTCATCCGTGCGATGCACAGTGATTTGCACCATCAATTCATTTACCTTGTTTCAAATGCTACACGCATTCAGATGAAGTGCCCTTCTTTTGGAATCCTAACCCCTCCACCAGAAGAACATTGTTTTTAAACAGTCTTTTTCTGTCACTACCTGATTTCCACTCATTTTAATGCAACACTGCTCAGCTGCTTCTTGCTTGTTATTTACTATCTTGATTTGCTTTTCCCTGAAGCCCTCATCCACTGCAGCTAACTCAGCCTCTCCTTCGGTTCCCATCCCCCTGCCAAACTCATTTAAAGTTTCAACTCCACTTGTCCTGATTCTGTGCCTCTGCCCCTATATCTCTTCTTGCTATCGATTTCATTTCATTTCTTATTAATAAGGCAGCGGTGAGTAGTGTCTACAAGATTCAACACAGAATTTCACTGAAGGTCCTTAGATGGTATCTTCCAAACCCACGACCATTTCCATCCAGGAGGATGAGGGCAGCAGGTAGAGGGGAACACCACCAACTGCAAGTTCCCGTCCAAGCCACTTACCATCCTAACTTGCAAATGCATCTTCGTCCCTTCACTGTTACTGGGTCAAAGTCCTGGAATTGCCTTCGTCAGGGCATAGTGGATCAACCCACAGCATGTGGCTTGCAGCAACGCAAGAAGGCAGCACACCACCTTCTCAAGGGCAATTAAGCAAAGTCATTAAATGCTCGCCAACCAGCAACATCCACATCCCATGAATGAATTTTTTAAAAATTAAAGCTGCTTCTCTTAGCAGAACTTCTTCTGATCCATATTACTGGTACCGATGTGGACAAGAACAACTGGATCTTTTGCCTCCCATCTGCAACCCAGATGAGATATCCTGAACTGGGGCACTAGACAGGCAACACAGCCTTCAGGACTCTTGATCCTGGTCTCAGAGAACAGTTTTCATTCCCCTCAGTACACTGTCCCAGTTACAACTACATTTCTCTTCCCTCTTGAATGGTTCCCTGTAACACGTTTCTATGGTCAGTTTGCTCATCTACCCGACAGCTCCCAATCATACCCACACAGACAGCAAGAATCCCAAACTGCTCAATACTGCTTCCAGGACCCTTCTACCTGCCTCACTGGCAGCCACATCCTCCTGTCCCAGACTACTAACCAAATTCAAATTAGTTAATCTAAAGGGTGACACCACCTCATGAAACACACCAGCCAGGTTACTCTCCTCCTGTATGTGTCAAATGTTCAAAGCTCTGAGCCAGAGTTCCTCAAAAAACTAACACTTATGATAGATATGATCACTACAAAGCACAATGGAGTTGACCAGCTCCCACACCATGCAGGTACAACACATCACCTGACCCTCCATCTGTGATATTAAAGAGTTAACTTGCTCTGCTGACTTGCAGGAAATTGGATGTCCTGAGGCTAGGGTGGAATGCCTCTTACTTATAGATATGTTGTAAGAAAATTACATTATCATCTCCTGTTATTCACAGCTACTTACATGGCCATTCCCTTGCCATGTGTCGAGAGTGTGGTGCTGGAAAAGCACAGCATGTCAGGCAGCATCAGAGAAGCAGGAGAATCAACATTTCGAGCAGGAGCCCTTCATCAGACATGTTTCCTGATGAAGGGCTCCTGCCCGAAACATCAATTCTCCTGCTCCTTGGATGCTGCCTGACCTGCTGTGATTTTCCAGCATCACACTCTTGACTCTGATCTCCAGAATCTGCAGACCTCACCCATTCCCTTGCCATTCAGAGTCATTTGCATCATCATCCCCTATTCAGAAATCAATAAGAACATTAGAGTTGGAATTTGACTACTCCCCTATAGTTACAAAAACAAAACTCACATCAGATGTGGCCATTGAAGGATGATTTGCATGACATTGTTTGTAGAGGTGAGGTGGTCACTGCACTGAGTTTTGAGTGGCATGTGACTGTGAGGGAGTGGCTAGGGGCTGTCTTGTGGACATTACTGACTGTTGTAAAGTTTTTGTATAAAGGAAGAACTGTTTCCTTGTTCAGAGAGACCTTTCGACATAATTCACAAGCATGGCAAAGAGTGTTAAGAGTTTCTCTACAGCTTGTATTGTGCTGTGCTTAATAAATTTTGCTTGTTCACACAAGTTGGTGTGTTGCAGTTATATCAAGTGTGTAAGGTTCTCAGAAAAAAAGAACTTAACACATTCTTATTTTATTCAGAGTCCTTAATTTGTTATTAAAAATTTGCTACAGGTCCTTTTGTTTGTAACCTGTAAATATTAATCTTATTTAACCAATCTAAAAGTAACCTATTATTTATCATTTTATGAGCAGTTATTACGAATGAACTCACAGCTATCCTGCAACGTCCCTTTGTTTTCTGTTAGGCCCCCAAAGCAAAAAGCGTCTCTTCCCTTTACACCAAGTTCCCACGATACCTTTCAAATCCCCAAACTATATTCTCATTTGGACTGTGCCTTATTCAGAATTAGAGCTCTCCTTCTTGGCTGTGCAAAGCTTACTGATTATATGCTTTCAACAGACCATCTCTTAAACAGACCGGAAATGAGTTGAGATGACTCACAGCAGTTAAGCCTCAAAAGCAATCAAAACCTATTGAGGATCTCTTCAGACTCCAGGTGATTAACCAATAATTGTCCATCGGTCAGGTGTGTCAGCTATCTTACTAACCTTTTAACTTGACTACTGAATATCAAAAAGGTAGTTCCGTACATTATAAGAAGTTCAGCCATGCATATAAATGTGAGTGCATAGCACTTGTTACATCTTGCTAACAAGCATAATATCCACTTATTTATTCTGTTTTTATTCTTTATTTATTCTTTTTATTCTGTTCATGAGCCAAAATTCTACCTATGCCAATATGTTACCTCTTGAGTCTGTAGTTTCTGCATCAACTTCTGATGTGGTACATTACCTTAAAGACATCCAAAGCACAGTGCATTGAATGGGTTATCCACAGCACATATTACTTGGTCGAAGAACTTCTCAGCATGATTTCCCTTTTACTAATAACATTAACTGCCTGATTACCTTGCATTTATCTCAGTGCCCTGCTTTAATCTCTTTGATAATAGGTTTGAACAGTTTTCCCACGACAGACGGTAAACTAACTGGCCTCTAGTCTCCTGATTTGTGTCTACACCCTTTTGTAAACCAAGTATGCTGCCCATCCCTAGTTACCCTTAGAACATAGAACAATACAGTGCAGAACAGGCTCTTTGGCCCTCGATGTTGCGCCAACTTGTGAACTAATCTAAGCCCATCCCCCGACACTATCCCATCATCATCCATGTGCTTATCCAAGGACTGTTTCAATGCCCCTAATGTAGTTAACTCAGCCACATTAGCAGGTAGGGCATTCCACACCCTTACCACTCTCTGAGTAAAGAACCTGCCTCTGATATCTGTCTTAAATCCATCACCCCTCAAATTGTAGCTATGATCCTTCGCACACGCTGATGTCATCATCCGAAGAAAAAGACTCTCACTGTCCACCCTATCTAATCCTCTGAACATCTTGCATGTCTTTATTAAATCCCCTCTTAGCCTTCTTCTCTCCGATGAGAACAGACCCAAGTCGCTTAGCCTTTCCTCATCAGATCTTCCCTCCAGACCAGGCAACATCCTGGTAAATCCTCTGCCCCTTTTCCAATGCTTCCACATCCTCCCTGTAAAGAGGTGACCAAAACTGTATACAATATTCCAAATGAGGCTGCACAAGTGTTTTGTAAAGTTGCAGCATGACATGACGGCCCCAGAACTCAATTCCTCTACCAATAAAATCTAACACACTATATGCCTTCTGAACAGCACTATCAACCTGGGTGGCACCTTTCAGGGATCTATGTGCATGAACACCAAGATCCCTTTGCACATCCACACCATCAAGAATCTTTTCATTGACCCAATATGCTGCCTCCTTGTTATTCTTCCCAAAGTGAATCACTTCACATTTGTCTGCATGAACGCCACTTGCCACCTCTCAGCCCAATTCTGCTTACCCTTGGACTGAGCAGGTTGCTCGGTCATTTCAAAGGTAACATGGAACATAAAACAATATAGCACAGGAACAGGCCTTTCGGCCCATAGTGCTGTGCCAAACATGACGCCAAATTAAACTAATTCCTTCTGCTTTATCTTGTTCCATACTTCCATTCTTTGAATATGCCTTTGCTTATCTAAACACCCCTATCTTACCCGCCTCCATCACCACCCCTAGCATCAGGTTCCAGACTCCAACATTCTGTCTAAAAGAATTTGTCCCGTCATCTCCTTTGAACTTGCTCCCTCTCAGCTTAAATGCATGTCCTCTAGCTTTCGACATTTCAATTCTGGGAAAAAGATTCTGACCATCAACGTTATCTGTACATTTCATCACTTTATAGATTTCTATCAAGTCATCCCTTAGCCTCAGGTGCTCCAAAGAAAACAACCTGAGCTTTTCTAGATTCTCGTTATGGCTCATATCCTCTAATCCAGGCAGCATCCTGATATACCTCTTCTGAACCCTCTCCAAAACAGCCACATCCTTTCTGTCATGTGGCAATCAGAATTCAGTGCAATAGTCTTATGGGCAGCCGAACCACAGTCTAATAAATGCTGCAGAATGACATACTGACTTTTGTACTCAATTTCCCCAATCAATAAAGGCAAACAAGGTATATGCCTTCTTTACCATCTAACACCTGCATGGTCACTTTCAGGGAGCTATGGACTTGAACCCTAAAATCCTCCTGTACATCAATGCTGTTCAGAGTCCTGCCATTAACTGTATACTTGCCCTTAACATTGAACTCCCAAAGTGCAGCACCTTACAGTTGCCTGGATTAAACTCCACCTGCCATTTCTCGGACCATATTTGTAATTGATCTATATCCTATTATATCCTTTGACAACTTTCTACATTATCCACAACTCCACCAATCTTTGTATTGTCTGCAAACTTATTCATCTACCCAACTCCATTTGATCCAGGTTATTTACATACATCACAAACAGCAGAGGTACCAGTATGAATCCCTGCAGAACATCACTAATCACAGATCTCTAGCCAGAAAAACACCCTTCTACCATTACCCTCTGCTTTCTATTGGTAAGCCAGTTCTGAATCAATACAGTCACGTCACCATTGATCCCATGCATCTTCATCTTCTGGATGAGCCAATCTAGAGGGACCTTGTTGAAAGCCAAACTAAAATCCATCTGGACAATACCCACTGGCTCTACCCGCATGAATCACCTTCATCCTCTCCTCAAAAATTTCAATCAAGTTAATAAGAATGACCTGCCCCGCATAAAGTCATGCTGACTGTCCCGAATTGGGCCGTGCTTTTCCAAATGCAGGTAAATCCTATCCCCATGAATTCTCTCCAATAGCTTCCCAATCACCAGGAGGTTACAACTCTACCACCTTGCTGAGAACCTGGAATGACATGTAGGCCGACCACCCAAGACAGCAGATCTCCTTTCCTGAAGAACATTAGTGAAGCAGGTGGGTTTCTTCAACAACCAATGATAGTAACGTGCCATAAAACTGAGCCTAGCTTTATACTCCAGAATGTTTTTGAATTCAAAAACATGAAGATCTTAATTAATTGAATTGAAATCCCATTAGCTGACATCATGGGATTCAAACATGTTTTTGTCATATTAGCCTGTGCCTCTTGACTACTTGACCGGTGACATTCCCATGATGCCACTGCCTCCCTCTATCATCAGTCCAGATTCTGTTCAGTTATTGGTCAATGGTAACCCCCAGGCTTATGATAGTGGGAAACTCAGAGATAATTATGTCATTAATATCAAAGGAAGATAGTTAGATAACTTCTTGAAATTGGTCAGGACCTGCCATGAGTAGGACAAATTTTTATTTGTTTTTCAATCCTTGATACAAACTTACGAAATAGGAGCAGAAGTCAGCCATTTGACCCCTTAAGTCTCTCCATCATCCACAGAGATCATGACGAGTTTGACTGTACTCCACATTCCAATCTCCGCCTAATTACCTCCGATTGCCAAACAGGAATTTATCCACTCCCCATGTTAAAAATATCCAAGTATCACTTTCAGAACTTTGAGGTAGAGCTCCAATATCACATGACCTTTGGAGAAACAATTTCCTGGTCTTTGTCTTAAAAGTACATCCTTCAATTTTAAAGCAATGCCCTTATTTCTGAACTCACCCACAAGTCAAAACATCCCTTCCCTGACCACCTTGACAAGGCCATTCAAGATTTTCTCAACTTTAATCAAATCATCCCCTATTCTCCTTAACTCTAGCGAATAGGCCCGGCTTTGTCCAATGTTTCCTAATCAGAAAACCCACTCATTCTATGTGTTAACCTAGAAAAACCCATCTGCCTCAATTCTTTATTTAAATAACGAAACTACATCCAGATTCAAGATGTCATCTCACCAATGCTCTATATAACTGCAGGATAAAATCCTTACTTTTATGTAAAACTTCTACCATAATAAAGGCTCGTATCCCATTCACCTTCTTGATTACATGAAGCATTCACAAACTAACGTTTTATGACTCAAATGAAAACATCCAGATCCCAGTACACCTCATGAACATTAAAGAGTTTTTTTTATTCTTCCCACTCAAGTGAACAAGTTCACATTTTACTTCATCAATCAGATTTTTTGCCCATTCACTGAACTTGTTTATGTCGGTCTTTGGCTGTGTTATGTCAATTTCACAACACAGTTTCCAACTTATCTTTGTGTCATATATCAATTAAACCACTCTACCTTCAATCTCCTCAACCAAGTTATGGCTATAAATTGTAAAAAGTTAAAAGCCCAGCTCCAACCATTTGCTGAATGCTGCCAATCTAAAATAACTCCATTTAATGTGTACTCGCTTTTCTGCCAGTCATCCTTACTTTTAGCAACAGAAATGGAATACAGAAGTACGTTCATTTGCGACACTTGTTTAGGGCATCAGTGAGATTATATCTGGCTTTGTGCAGTTTTGGTATATTTTTAAGAACAGACAATAGTAGATCAGAACAGGACTGTAGGACACTGCAGGTTATCTTCGGAGGAAAGGCTGTACAGGCTGAGCCTGCTTCTACTGGAGTTTAGAAAAACGAGAACTGCTCTTATTGAGACATATAAGATCCTGAGGGAACCCGACAGAGTGGATTCTAAAAGAATGTTTCCTTTCATTGGATGGCCAAGGACAAAGGGGCAAACTAAAGGATAAGAGGTCTCCCTTATAAGATAGAGGTGAATGTTCTTCTCCAAACCTTAGTTATCTGTGGAAGTCTCTTCCTCAGAAAACAGTGGAAGTTGAGTCACTGAATATATTCAAGAGTGAATTTGATAAAAATTTCGATAGGCAAGGGAGTCTGAATTGAGCCTGTTGGGCCAATGGAGTTGAAACCATAACCAAATCAGCCAAGATTGCAACAAATGGTGGAGTGGGCACCAAGAGCGGAATTGCTTACTC